>NC_092417.1:109838574-110541699 GCF_040894005.1 Engystomops pustulosus
GCCGGGCAGGAATTACTTTTATAATGTTTTTGCATGTGCCTAAGCCAAGGCTGAATTTGTGTTCTGTTTTGCAAGTGTGAATAAACACTTAACCCCTTCCCGACGCGCGCCGTACTAGTACGGCGCGCGCCGGGTCCCGGTGCATGGGGAGGGCTCGCGGGCCGAGCCCTCTCCATAGCCGGTAAGTCTTTGCTGCATACTGCAGCAAAGGCTTACCGGTAACACCCGCGATCGGTGCTAGCACCGATCGCGGGTGTTTTCTCCGTGATCGCCGCCGCCATCTTGTTGTGGATCGCTGCTCCCCGATGACGTCACGGGGAGCGGCGATCCGTCGCCATGGTAACCTCGGGTGTTCCGAACACCCGAGGCTACTTCCTTTTAACCCATGCATTACAATGTGCTAATTGCACATTGTAATGCATGGGGAGTAAAATCTACATATACTGCCATACTGTAGTATGGCAGTATATGATAGGATCGATCAGACTACCTAGGGTTAGAGTACCCTAGGGAGTCTGAAAAATAGTAAAAGTAAAAATAAAAAAAAGTTTAAAAAAAAAAAATTATAATAAAAAAACCTAAAAATTTAAATCACCCCCCTTTCCCTAGAACTGATATAAAAATAAATAAACAGTAAAAATCATAAACACATTAGGTATCGCCGCGTCCGAAAATGCCCGATCTATCAAAATATGATAATGTTTTTTCACTATGTTTAACCCCGTAACGGAAAATAGCGTCCAAAGTCGAAAATGGCATTTTTTTGCCATTTTGAAAAATATAAAAAAATTAATAAAAAGTGATCAAAAGGTCGCACAGTCCCAAAAATTATAGTAATGAAAACGGCATCAAAATTCGCAAAAAATGACACTATCCACAGCTCCGTATACCAAAGTATGAAAAAGTTATTGGCCCCAGAAGATGGCAAAATAAAAAAAAATATTTTGTACAGGAGGTTTTAATTTTTTTAAATGTATGAAAACATTATAAAACCTATACAAATTTGGTATCCACGTGATCGTACCGACCCAAAGAATAAAGTAGACATGTCATTTGGGACGCAGAGTGAAAGCTGTAAAATCCAAGCCCACAAGAAAACGTCACAAATGTGGTTTTTCACCATTTTCACTGCATTTGGAATTTTTTTCCCGCTTCCCAGTACACGCCATAGAATATTAAATACCGTCACTACGAAGTGCAATTTGTTACACAGAAAATAAGCCATAACACAGCTCTTTATGTGGAAAAATAAAAAAGTTATAGATTTTTGAAGTTGGTGAGTGAAAAATGGAAGTGAAAAAATTAAAAAAGGCCAAGTCGTTAAGGGGTTAAGTTGGACTTTTAAACCTGCGTGTGTCACTGCTTCCTGCACTGCTACCAGTCAACTACCAGAGCAATTCCCCACATATGGTGGATTGGAGCGGGCAAAGTGCAGTGAAGTATACACTAGTGCATGTCCTGGAAGTTGACAGCACTGAAGCTGCAAGCCACAGCCATGGAGGAGTTAATCAAGCAGCTTGTCCAGTCCAATGTGCAGCAGCAAGAGACAAACAGATTGCTTCTCCAGCAGATAACAGCCCTGACCGCTGCTCAGCAAAGGACTGTCCCAGCAATGACGGTGAAGGACGCCAGGAAAGAGGTCCGCAAAGCTATGACCAAGATGACCGCCGAGGATGATGTGGAGGCCTATCTGACAGGCTTTGAGAGGGTGGCCACCCGAGAGAGGTTGCCACAGCAACACTGGGCAGAGGTGTTGGCCCCCTTCCTCGTCGCTGATCCCCAGCAGGCATACTACGACCTGAGCGAGGAGGATGCCCGGGACTACTCCAAGGTAAAGGCAGAGATCTTGGCCCGACTAGGAGTGGATCAGCATCTACGCGCTCAAAGAGTGAATAGCTGGAGATACCAGGAGGCGCTACCACCGAGGGGGCAGATGCACCAACTTGTTCACTTGGTCCGCAAGTGGCTCCAGCAGGAGACATCCACCCCAGCCCAGATGGTCGAGAAGGTTGTTTTGGACCGTTTCCTGAGGGCCTTGCCGGGTGAGATCCAACAATGGGTGGGACACGGGGACCCGTCTGATGCCGATGCGCTGGTGGGGTTGGTGGAGAGGTTTTGTGCCACTCAGGCCCTAACAAAGAAAGCCCCTTATACCAAGACAGGCCTTAAGGCACGGAAGGTCTTGTCACCCACAAATTCCCGGGGCAGGACAACGCCCAATGTCCGGGAAGTACCCCAGGGGAGGAGGAGGGGGGAGGCTCCCACCTGTTGGACCTGCCATGAGCCAGGTCATATTGCAGCCCATTGCCCCAATTCCTCAGAGCCCATGGACTGCAGTTCCGCCAGAAGGGTTTCTCTCTATGCTGCCCCTGTCTACACAGCTACTAGCCCCGACTCTGCTGATGAGCGCCACCTGTGCCGGGTGACTGTGGCAGGGCATCCAGCGTTGGCCCTGCTGGACTCAGGCAGTCGGGTGACCTTGATTAATGGGTCCCTCACAGACCCCAAGGCGGTCACAGGGCGCACAATTGGAGTCCTGTGCATCCATGGGGACGTAAAGGACTACCCCACCACAGTTATTAACTTCCAGACCTCTTGTGGAGAGACACTACATGAGGCAGCGGTTGTCAAGAACTTGCCCCATGACCTTATCTTGGGACGGGACTTCCCCATGTTCTGGACTCTATGGCGGGGAAACCAAGAGTTGGGGGGTTGTTCTCCTGTGTTGTCTGGTCAGATCTCTGAAGCCGAGCCTGATGACCCAGACTCTGGAGTTCCTGCCGTAGGGGTGACTGCCACAGAAGATGGAAGTGTAATGTTTTCCCTAGATGTTATGGCAGGCGAAACTGAGGAGGTAGTGACAGGACCGCAGTTGTCTGATTTGGAGGTATCCCGTGACAACTTTGGTACTGCCCAACTCCAGGACCCCACTCTGGTCCGCGCCAGAGAAAATGTGGTAGAAATTAATGGCGTACCTCAGCACCCAGGTGCGGATAAGTTGTTCCCTCGTGTGGTGGTAAATCAGGAGTTATTGTACCGCATTGATAAGGTCCACGGTGAAACCCGGGAGCAGTTAATGGTACCTCAGCCATATCGTCAGATGGTGTTAGACCTTGCCCATAAGCATGTGATGGGAGGGCACCTAGGTACCACAAAAACTCTGGAACGCATTTTGCAGCGTTTTTACTGGCCAGGAGTGTACGATAGGGTAAAAAGGTATTGTGAAACTTGCCCTGATTGTCAATTGCATGCTCCCATGGTACACTTTCGAAGTCCGTTGGTACCTCTGCCCATTATTGAGGTACCCTTTGAAAGGGTCGCCATGGATTTGGTCGGTCCTTTGGTTAAATCTGCTCGGGGGCATCAGCATATCCTGGTAGTCATGGACTATGCTACCCGATATCCTGAGGCCATCCCACTACGGCACACCTCGGCGAAACTAATTGCTAAAGAGTTGTTTGCCATGTTCTGCCGGGTGGGACTTCCCAAGGAGATCCTCACAGATCAGGGGACTCCTTTTATGTCAAAAGTCACCAAGGAGCTATGTCGGCTCTTTAACATTAAACAGTTACGCACCTCTGTGTAGCATCCTCAGACGGATGGATTGGTAGAACGGTTTAACAAAACTTTAAAGAGTATGCTAAAAAAGGTGGTGAACAAGGATGGGAAGGACTGGGATGTACTGTTGCCATATTTAATGTTCGCCATCCGAGAAGTCCCACAAGCCTCTACTGGGTTCTCACCGTTTGAGTTAGTGTATGGCAGACATCCCAGAGGTCTCCTGGACATAGCCAAAGAGACATGGGAACAAGAGCCCACCCCCCACAAAAGTGTAATAGACCATATCTCAGATATGCAGGACAGGGTGGCAGCCGTCATGCCCATTGTCAAGGAGCATATGGAGGAGGCACAAAGAACTCAAAGCCGGGTTTATAACAGGTCAGCAAAAGTAAGGAGCTTTAGTCCCGGTGATCGTGTGTTGGTGCTAGTCCCCACTGTAGAAAGTAAGTTTCTCGCTAAATGGCAAGGACCGTATGAGGTTATAGAGAAAATAGGAGAGGTGAACTACAAGATACGTCAGCCCGGACGGAGAAAACCCGAGCAGACTTATCATGTAAATCTGTTAAAGGCCTGGAAAGACAGAGAGAGTCTGCATACAGAGATGGTTCTGGCTAGTCCACCTCCTGCGCTACCCTCACAGGCTGCAGATAAGCCTGTGCCGGAGGCAGAAGTGCGAATAGCCGATACCCTTACCAAAGAGCAACAGCGAGAGGCTCGAGAGTTTGTAGCAAGAAATACAGATGTGTTCTCAGAGTTGCCAGGCTACACATCTGTAATTAAACATGACATTGTCACTGAGCCAGGGGTAAAGGTAAGATTAAGGCCGTACAGAGTCCCAGAAGCTCGTAAACAGGCCATATCAGAGGAGGTTCAGAAGATGCTGAAGCTAGGGGTTATTGAGGAGTCCAAAAGTGAGTGGGCCAGTCCAATTGTTCTAATTCCCAAACCGGATGGGACGTTGCGATTTTGCAACGATTTTAGAAAATTGAATGAGGTGTCTAAGTTTGATGCCTATCCCATGCCCCGGGTGGACGAGCTTATTGAGAGACTAGGGGGTGCTCGGTACTTCTCCACCCTGGATCTAACTAAAGGATATTGGCAGGTACCCCTGACAGATAGGGCTAAAGAAAAGACAGCCTTTGTTACCCCTGAGGGCCTTTTTCACTATGTTGTATTACCGTTTGGGCTTCATGGGGCCCCCGCTACCTTTCAACGATTAATGGACATAGTGTTAAAGCCACATAGGAGATACGCCTCCGCCTATCTGGATGATATTATCATCTACAGTCAAGACTGGGCGAGTCACTTGGCCAAGGTACAGGCCGTAGTGAACTCGCTAAGGGCAGCAGGCCTGACTGCAAACCCCAAGAAGTGTGCGCTAGGAATGGAGGAGACACACTATTTGGGGTATGTGATCGGTCGAGGTATAATTAAACCTCAGGTCAACAAGATTGACGCTATACAGGGTTGGCCTCAACCAGTGAGCACAAAGCAAGTCAGGGCATTCCTGGGCATTGTCGGGTACTACAGACGGTTTATACCAAACTTTGCCACCATGTCCGCTCCCCTGACAGACCTGCTGAAGGGTAAAAGGCCGGTCATGGTGCGATGGAATGAACAAGCAGAAGGGGCTTTTCAGGCATTGAAGTCTGCGTTGTGTGGATCTCCCGTCCTCATTACGCCAAACTTCAAGAAAGAGTTTATTGTGCAGACGGATGCGTCGGATGTAGGACTGGGAGCTGTCCTGTCTCAGGAGGTGAATGGCGAGGAACACCCCATTACCTACCTGAGCAGGAAGCTCACGCCAGCAGAGAAAAATTACAGTATCGTAGAGAAGGAATGTCTGGCGATAAAGTGGGCATTAGAGTCCCTATGGTACTACTTGCTGGTTACGACAGTTCCGTCTCATAACTGACCACTCTCCTCTCACGTGGATGAGTAGAACTAAGGAGAAGAATGCCAGGGTCACTAGGTGGTTCTTGTCCCTCCAAAATTTCAGTTTCATGGTGGAGCACAGAGCCGGGAAGCTACAGGGCAATGCGGATGCCTTGTCCCGAACGCATTGCTTGATGTCAGGAGTTCACCCCGGTGGGTCTGAACTGAGGGGGAGGGTATGTGAGAAGGTGAGAGGTATTGTGTGGGAAAACCGCTATCTGTCTTACAGGCAGATGAAATGCTGGTGGTAAAAGCCCTGGGTTTGTCTGTAGTAACCCAAGGGTTAATGCAGACATGATAAGCAGGAATAGTCTGTTTTGTCTGTGTTGGCCTAGCTAACACAGACACATTTGTAATGTCCGTGCTGGGCCTGCTTGTTATGGAGTGGGGGTAGGCTGGTAGTGGGACTCCTACTCCACCCGGGCTTCGGTCCTGGGCTTTTGTGTAGTCCACAGGTGCGGTTCACAGGCCTCGTTAGGGCCTGATTTAGGCTGCAGGCCAGAAGCAGTAGGAGAGGCCCTACCTGGAGAGCTGAAAGCGAGATTGCATTCTCACAGCAAAGGTAACTGAGGGTCTCCTGTCTTGCTGCTGGCCAAGAGCGTGTGCCAGGCAGCCTGGTACCCGGATAGCTAGGGTCCTCAAAATGTATTAGACAGCGCCTAGCCGGGCAGGAATTACTTTTATAATGTTTTTGCATGTGCCTAAGCCAAGGCTGAATTTGTGTTCTGTTTTGCAAGTGTGAATAAACACTTAAGTTGGACTTTTAAACCTGCGTGTGTCACTGCTTCCTGCACTGCTACCAGTCAACTACCAGAGCAATTCCCCACAATATATCTATCTGTATGAAAGGGAACCAACCTGACACCAGACTTTACCCCATTAAACTAGCAGTCTACTCAGGTAGGGAATAAAATATAATTTCTAGAATTCCTTCTTTTGTTTGAAATCTCTGCAGTTTATTTTTAAAAATTGATGAGTTAAGTTTAGAGATTGTACGGGGAGTGTCACACCCCTATCTTCATTTTATGCTTTTGGTCTAATACTAAAGAGAGGAAATCCATCTTTCAGAACTGGTGAGCTTCAGAACTGGAGATACTGAGGGACATGTATCACTCCTATTGCTTCCTTTTTTTTTTTGTAGTTTGGAACTTTTTAGGTGCAGAATCAAGAAGCGTACCAGTTTGCTGCCTCACGGATTTAATGCAGTGTGCCGTATTTATCTTTGTAGACCAGATGTTTGTGCAACTTGTGCAGCTTTTGGGCTTGGAATTGTCCCATTCTTGTGCCTCATAAATCGCAAAACAGAGCATGGTAGACTCATACTTACTTTTAGTAAACTACTATTTGGGACTAAAAAATGGCACAGCACAAAAAGTCACAAAAGTGACATTTAACAGGCAACTCATCACATGCATCACAAAGGGGAAATACTTAAGATACATTGCAATGATTCAGTAGGCCAACTGCAGGAAACTGCAAAAAAAGTGGCAACCAAAAAACTATGATACATGTGCCCCAGAGACACCTGTTGGGAATTAGATTTTTATAAGAATCTTACATTTCCAACAGCAGTCCAGATTTATCAAAGGTAGTGCAAACTGTACTGTGAGCAGTCTACCTCACTCCAGTGCAGGGCGCACCTGATTATTGAATACTGGGGCATAGTCTTCAATTAATCTGGCTCCCCCCTGCACTGCTCTGGAAGTGTGCACCATCTTTTTTAAGGTGAACCTTTAACATAGAGCGTATGACACAATTCTGCTGAGTCACTATATTAAAACTCTGACTATGCACTAACACGCCCTTTTTGGTGCACATTTTTTCTGTCTTGTCGACACAGTGCAGCTGCAACACAAAACTACCACAAACACTTCTTACATACCTGTGCAAGCGCTAAAGATGTTCTTTTCAGTACAAAGACAGTAATAGTAGATCTGGCCCTATGTCTTTTATACCTGTATCTGCTTATGTAGATCATGAAAGATGTGATTCTTATCTTTAATACCAAAAGCATGTTTCTAGGTACAGTGCAACCAAAGATAGCAGCCTATGAAATAATAATCCCCCTTCAGCCTCTTAACTTGACTCATCTCAGAAAAAATATGACTCCTTTTTGCTCATTTTCACATAACTTTGGATGAGATTTTGTATACGATTTTGCATAAAAGAGGGAGTTGTAGAAGGGACATTTTTTCCCCTTACTAAAGGTGATAGTAGTCTAATGGAGTAAAATCAGATAACCTTTAAATATGACGGCATACATACATTCATGCATACTTGATGAAAGAATTATAGGTAGGAGAGCTTCTTGGAAATTTACCTTCCAATAAAACCTTATTTGAAGATCCAGTCCCTACTTTTGACTGCGTACCCCTTATTTTAGAATTATAATACTTATGGCAGTTGGTGACATACAATTCAGTTTACTTTACTATTATACACTAGTTACTTGTATAAGGTGTAGTTGGCTTTCTGCTGCATCAATGCTGGTTGAATTTTTTTATTGATGCTATTTTGAGATTCTGAATATGCTCGTGATTTCTTGCTCAATAGACTACATTTTTATTATTTCTCAGCAATAATGAACTACCATGTGATATTACAAAATAAAGTTAAATTCAAGGAAGTTATCCCCTCAATAGTAAAAAACAAGGTTGGTTAAGGGTACTAATAAATCTTCCACTTCCCATCAAATAGACATAGTAGGCATAGTATAAAAACATCATTAAAATCAATCGTAAAAACAAATAATTCTCTTCACTCGTCGACATTCATCAGATATGTCTGACACCATGGATATTTTCTGGACATCATAGCTGAAAACATATTTTGCATGTTCCCTGCATCTAACTGTTATGTAATTTTTCAAGTAATATAAGTATCCTGTTAGTTCAAAGTCACGTTAACCCATTGCTCCCCATATATGCCCTCTATCATCAGAGCCGTAAAAATGTCTGGCCCATCTGTAGACGCTCTTCCTTTCCATAGCAGGTGTTTCCTTACCTGTGACCTCATGGAAAGCCACTTGGTTAGGTTACAAGCTGTTCCCAGAAGTAGAAAGGACATCTCATCTGGCTGGGGTCCATCACCTTCCTCTTCCTTTCTCACCGGAGCTGCCAGCTAATTCATTTTGAAGAGTCATAGCCATGGCTTCCCTTGTCAGTGGAAGTTGTTGGTGCCATGCCTTTAACACGTGCTTTAACTATGAAGATGAGCTGGCTTCTTCATTTTTTATTATAGTCCACAATATCTACACTCATCTAACTTTCCACATATATACTGGATCTCTAAAGTGCAATGTTGATTATCTTTGAAGGAAATCTACCCTCAAAATCAAACATACTCAACCATACTTACTCATAGATCCAGGTACCATGACCGTGGTAATCTTCTTATTTTACTCTGTGATCATCTCGTATTCTTGTGGGCTTAGATTTTATGGCTTTCTCTGTGCACCCAAAATGACATGTCAACTTTATTTTTTGGGTTGGTACAATCACAAGGATACCAAATTTACATAAGTTTTATAATGTTTTCCTACATTTACAAAAATTAAAACTTAAATAAAAAATTCTTCATTTTGCCATTTTCTGGTGCTAATAACTTTTTCATACTTCAGTGTACGGAGCTGTGTGTGGTGTTATGTTTTGCAGCTTTTGATGACTTTTTCAATGCTACCATTTTAGCACTGTATGGCCTTTGGGTCAGTCTTTATAGAATTTTTTTATATTTTTCAAAATTGTGGCATTTTTTAAAAAAAGTGTCATTTTCAACTTTGTATGCCATATTCTGTTACAGGATTAATGCCAAGAAAAAATGTTACTACATTTTTATAGATACCTAACATGTACCTAACATCTCTAGAATTTTTGCTGTTTATTTATATTAGTTGTAGGGAAAGGGGGTGATTTTTACGTTTAGGTTTTTTTCATTTAATTTCATTTTTAGCTCATATAGACTCCCGGCAGTCACAACAATTGATGATGTCAGCTATCTGGACCCAGATGACAATGCCAATGCACCACTTGCATTTGAATGCCCCTGGTGGCTTTGCGGGGGTAATTTAAATGGTTAACACCAACAATTGGTGCCATTACCAATTACTGGTGTTAGTGGTTGGCGTCTGCTGCATTATGCAGTAAACACCCAGTGGGAATGAAGAGAGCTTAGCCTGCAAGCCCTCTTCAAACAGCTGCTGCCACACCATGACTTACTGGTACATCCTGGTGTGGCAAGAGATTAATATATTTTTCAGCATCGTATTATATAGCACAAAAAAACACACAGCTGCAAAGTTTATAGAAGACCCATGTGATCTTGATATCAGCAGCCTACATACTTCCTAACTACTATCTGATATGCATAAGGAATAAGTGTCTTCAGTATATCAATCTCTTTAAGGTACAACCAAATCCCAAAATAATAAGCCTTGAATTCATATAGTACATACAATACTTATTTGGGTACATAATGGTCACCTAGCTTTTCCAGATTCCGGATTGTCTCATTTATTTAGTTTGATTGCACATTTATCAGCATCTATATCACGGCATATTATAGAGTTTAAAGCTCTCAGAGGAAGAAGTGCAATAAAATTGTCATTTGCAGGTTTGTGCAGACACTGCTTTGATTTTCTCATCATTAGCAAGTTGTAGTTTGTCCTGATAAAAGTGCTGTCGGCAGCAGTGGTGCTAACAGAAACTTGCTAATCATCCCTTTTCCCTGCTTGATGTTGTCTTTGAACAGATTGTAAAAAAACGTTGGCTAAGTTGCTATCCAACAAGGCGTTGGTTAAATGCTCCCAAGCCTGGCAGTGTAACACACCGGAACTGACAGGAATTGGCACGTCTGGATGCAGACCATATCGCAATCCCGCTCTGACCCAGCGATTGGGCAATTCTGAGTCATCAGCAGATGCTCCTTCTATTTGTGTGTTGGTATCTTCAAGGACACTAGTCAAACTTGCAAGCAAACAATTCTAATTATTGACTTGGTTAAAAATGAAAGAAATGCCTGTCCTTCTAAAGATATCCATATAGCCATTGGCATTCATGGTAAATGCACATTCTTCAGTGAAAAGCTGTAACCACACTTTAGTTTTCTATTCAGTAATCGCAAGGTGGCTAAGCACAATTAGGTCATCAAATGTGTTGCTCCATCAGTGTAAACAATGAAGCAACTGCAAGAGAAACCCATCATAAGTTCATAACCTATTAAAATGAACATGCAATCGGTTGTACTGTATATGTTTGGGAAAAGGTGCAATGCTACAATGCCCAGGAAACAAACCTGCACCAAACTCAAAAAGAAAAGATCTAGAAGGAACACCCAACAAGTATGGGATTGACCAACAGCCCACTGTACCATCAGGGATAGACAGGGAACTATTAGATAGATCATGGATTATCAGGAATAAAATCAGACAATCGGGAATAAAATTAGTCACTAGGTATGGACACAAAACTGTTGAGTCAGGAGAGAACAGTAGGCCATAGGATTTAGGAATTGTAAACCTCTTAGAAACGAGTAACAAAATTTCACCATTGGGTTGAACACCATTATGATTTATAACATAAAGTAAACTATTATTCTACTAGATTTTGACACAATTCTGTTAGGTTGCAGTAATAAATGTGTCGCAAACTCTGACTAAGCACTACCACGCTCCTATAGGTGCACAGATTTTGAGATATTTGGTGCAAACAAAGACAAAGACATGAGCCAATGTTTAATTTCGGCCACAAGAGTAGAAGTGTAATGCTGTCACAGGAATAAGACTAAAACTGGAGCTGGACTGGAACGTGGTCACAGGGAGCAGACTGAAGCATGGTCATAGGAGCAGGACTGTAAAATGAGAACAAGGGAAGGCCTTGGACATGGAAACTTGTGAGGCCTTCCATTGTTGAGGTAATAACAATAATAAAACCAGGCATGTGATCACAGCACAGATTTGTGGACACTGGTCAGGAAAGAAGTCTACAATAGGGTTAAGGGTTCTCATATAGTTCCTGGAGCAGATATATTATCTAATATTATCTAAGAATAAACCTATAGTCAGTTAGTGCTACAAGTACCAAGAACAATGACAAGGTACATTTGGAATGAGGAGTTTGAAGAACGGCTTACAAATTACAAGGTAATGGACAAGCTCTTCTAAGACTATACCATGGAACTGTAGTCATCAATTCAGGATCTACATGAAGGAAAACAAATGTTTAGCAACAAAACTCAGCACAGACGCTCTGTTGCAGCATAGCTGGGTTAAACAATGGGACAGAACAACAAAGGAATGAATCATAAACAAATGCAAATTAGAAAAGGCCATTTCGGCAGCAAATGCCTGGCAAAGGACGAACAAAACACAGGGTAAAACTGGAATAGGAGCGGAACAAGCTTCACAAAGTTTAATAAAACTGATCTGCATATTTAAGAAAATCGTAAAGATCCCCTACATGTATGGTACATGTCCAGTTTAGGATATTTACAATTTGTACAACCTCTTGGCTCTAAACATTGCAGTAACATACAAGTAAACAATTAAACCCCCATAAAGTCATCGGCAAGCAATTACGGGTGACTTTCTTAGCCTATGAGTTTCATCTGAGGACTAAGTTTTGGCCCAACTGCAAAGTCATATACTTTATAATAGATTCGATGAAACTGAATTCTAATCCTATGAAAAGAATATGCATAGCAAGATGTGAGCCAGGATACAAACAGTCTCCAGTCTTCATACATGAACATCATTGTATTTACAAGGTTATTTGTATCACCACATTTGACCCTGAAATTTAGTAACTCTATGACCTTATGAATACTTTACAGAAAAAATTAGTGACATGGTAGCTAGACTATATTAAGCAGCATACCAATGGACATCCTCTACTAAACTACATTATTTAGAATGTTCTTGTGGGTTCCTTTTTCGCCCCAGTTGTCAATTACTTCTGGTAACATTGATACAGTATACATGAAATGTTCAGCACTTGGATTGCTTTCTATACAAATTTATAGGCTGGTCATGATAGCTGGGTTCTTAAGTCTTTGATAGAAGGGAAGGCGTTAGCTCTCTGGTGAAGGAGAAGTAGATGAAGCAGACCAGGCTTTCCTATGCTGTTCCAATATGAAAATAAGAACAAACTGTAAACCTTGCCACCATAAATACATACACATTATAGGAAATACATCCTAAATGCATAAAATACATACCCAGACCCTTACATAAATACAGACCCCGGCCCAGCTGGGACCAAACCCCCTAAATAAATAATTACTATAAATCACAGACACTCACATAACCCACTTTGACTCAATGTGACCTCTTTGCTGCATTGTCCTTTAGTTCAGGACAATGTCCTGTATCTTTTTAACACAAATATGAAACTAATTTTTAAACATATTTAGCAGTAATAAGCCAAGTGGCCTCCCAATTGCCAACATTATATAATGCCATAGAGTAGAAGATAGCTCAGGACCTCTGGGATACTGTATAGTACTTGATTTAGGGGTTCTTCGGTAGCTAGTCAGACTGCTTGGATTATATTTATACCTCAGTGTACAAATTCATGATTGTTACTGCAACCCAAAAAGATGTTTTATGTAAAAAAAAAAAAACAGTCTAAAATGGCTCCCACACATAAAGACTTTATAAAGACTTTTAGACAATTTTTTGGCTACTTTGTGACTCATCTGACGAAGGAGCATCTTGGTCATATGCTGATAGGTAAAAGCTGATCTAAAAGTAGAAGTCAGTCTAGATTCATTATCACAATGATGAATCTGATGCGGCACATGGCTAGCGGTGACCAGCTCTGCACTCTCAGAGCTTGAGACACAATAATGACACTCCCCCACTGTGTTTCTACCACCATTCCTATGGATTGTCCAATTTGACTAGTGGCCTGGTGATAAAGGCATAGCTGCTTATAACTGACACAATGGTATAGAAGTCTCCATTAAATATCCATGTGATATATCAATAAATCAAGAAAAATGAAAAAAACGTTTACCATCCCGTTATTCACACAAGGAGACCTGGGAAAATTAGAGTCCAAATAAGAAAGTGTGCAGAGGATTGATCCAATCATATACAGCATACACATTGAAGAAAAGGCTGCATTGTGCAATTTATTTTATGTAAGATTAAAAAAAAATCCATAACCCCTTCAGGACCAGACCATTTTCCATTTTTTGTGTTTACATTTTTCACTTCCTGCATTTCAAAAGCCACAATTTTTTTATATTTCCATTTACAGAGATGCATGAGGGCAGTGGCATAACTAGGAGAAGCAGGGCCCCATAGCAGGCTTCTGCATAGGGCCCCCCTTCTCACTTAAGAAATATACATATTTGTATACTCACACATTGCAATCACACAAATAGAATATACATCACATATATGTATATGTTATGCTGTACAATGTGCAGCATAATATGTATATAATGGTGCACATCCTCCACTCTTTAGTATGTTAGGTAGGATGACGGGGCCCCCTGACACTGTGGGCCCCATAGCGGCTGCTATGGCTTCTACCACTGTAGTTACGCCCCTGCATGAGGGATTTTTATCTGCAGGACAAATTCTCCTTACTAGTGACACTATTTAATATTTTAAAGGGGTTGTCTGAGAGATATAAAAAAGAAACAGTCTCTCCATACCCTGCCACTGTAAACAAACAGAAAAGCTGATACAGCACTGGGACAGGGGACGAGTGGCCATGGACAGTCAGACCGCAGCTTCGGTGCCAAGCCCAGGCACAAACAGAAGAAGCACGGCACAGATTGATCATGGCACAGGACACTAAGGAGGTAAAAACATGTTTGTTTGTTTTTAACCCCTTCCCGTCGCAGCCCTTTTTCGTTTTTGCGTTTTCATTTTTTCGCACCTTCAAAAATCATACAGTGCTGTGTTATGGCTTATTTTTTGCGTAACAAATTACATTACAAAATGGTGGTATTTAATATTCCATGTCGTGTACTCGGAAGCGGTAAAAAAACTCCAAATGCAGTGAAATTGGTAAAAAAAACGCATTTGTTCCGTATTCTTGTTGGCTTGGATTTTACAGATTTCAGTGTACGCCCCAAATGACATGTCTACTTTATGGCCCATGCGCCGCCATTGTTTTGAAGCTGGCGACAGCTTTGCGGGCGGCGTTCAGCGGGAAAATATGCAGCAAAGTCTTACCGGCTATGGAGAGTGCTCAGCCCGTGAGCCCTCTCCATGCACCCGTACCCGGCATGTGACGTAGTATTACGTCACATGTCGGTAAGGGGTTAAGCAGCTCCTCCCGCCACATAGCTTCTTTTCTATATTTTTGGGACAACCCCTTTAATATGCAATATACTGGGAATCTCAAAATCACTGTAATTAATAACTATTGCTTTAACTATGCAGTTCAGATAACACATCCCCTTTATTCTAAAGGTCTAATTACCTCTAACAAAATTAAATGAAAAAACTTTGCCGAAAAATTGTGTTTGATTCTCCATATTCTGACACCAACAACTTTTTATACTTCAGTTTATGGAAAGTTGTAATTTTTTGCAAAAGGAGATGAGATTTTAATTTTTAACAATTTGAGAACCTTTATTTAACTTTTTATTTAAATATTTGTGGGTCACAAAATGATCAAAAAGCATATTTGCAAATTTGATATTTCAGAGGTATTTTCCGTTCCAGGTTCACCACATGGGATAATTATTTTTGATAGATAAGGCATTTTGGGAAGAGGGGATACCCAATGTGTGTTCTAGGGTAAGGGGGTGCTATTAACAGCCGCAAATG
Source organism: Engystomops pustulosus (assembly GCF_040894005.1). NCBI lineage: Eukaryota > Metazoa > Chordata > Amphibia > Anura > Leptodactylidae > Engystomops > Engystomops pustulosus. The sequence continues at coordinate 109,853,855 of NC_092417.1, forward strand.
TAACCAGTGCCAATCTTGCCAGTTAGTGGCATGTGTCTTTATGAAGAGGGCTCAGTCTGTGAGCCTTACGGACATGGCCTTAAAGGGGTATTCCAGGAATATGAATGTCTGATAAAAATACCCATGATGATATAAATAAATTAATAAAACAAACCTCAATGTCATCCCCAAGATGGCTGCCACTGGAAACTACTAGACCCATGATCCTTTAGTGCTCAGTTACTCCTCCTACCTCTTATGCTCTGCTCCCAGTGATGATCTAACAGACTTTCTTGCTCAGTTACCATAGTAATTATGTGTTTTTTTTATTTAACTCTATTTTTATTAAGAATAAAAGGTTTTATACATTTTACACATAGGTCATCGGATTTATGTTTACATTATGAGAAAAAAGGCCCACAGGGGCCAACAAGATACCGGGATGATCAGCCTTAGGTCAATAATCACAAACATCAGCAGTAGACTTTGCATCTGTTTCAGGCTTCATACAAAAAACTATCTCAAAATTGGAAAAAGGGTCTCTCTTGGAGCCAAGAAGATATATAACACACCTACAAGTATTGGGGAAATATTAGACAAAGATACAAGAGGAGGAAATGGAGAAGGAGAGATATGGAGATCTCTCTATAAGCTATATCTGCATTAGGTCAATCACTTCCTTGATTAGGACTTTCTCTGGACAGGGGAGTCTCCCAATATAGTGGAGAAAAAAGAATGCAGTATGTCCTTCACATCTTCTCTCCCCTCAGCCTCTGGCATTCCCCTCACCCTGATGTTATTTCGCCTCCCCCAGTTATCCAAGTCCTCCAGGTGCCTGGTGATATCCCGCAATGTCTCTGCTTGGGAGGACACAAGGGACTGCAACTGCGCCATATTGTACCTGGAGTCATTTGCAGCTACTTCCAGAGAGTCCACTCTGCCTGTGACGTTTTCTAGGTCATTTCTCACTTCAGTCAGTTCGGCTTTGAGAGCGTCTTTCACCTCCGTTATAAGCAGTTTAAAGTCCTCTTTAGTGGTGAGGTTCTGAAGAAAGGTCTGTAAGGAACTGAGTTCTATGTTAAAAGTTGGGAGGTCCCCAGGAGGCACAGTATGTGATTCAGGAGATGAAGCCCATGTAGGTGAAGGCTGTTGGTATCTGGTGAATATGGGTGTTAACACCAGGTCTTCCTAGGTGGGTGTTTTTGGTGGCTATGGGCCCCTTAGAAGGCTTGGGTCCCGGGCTACCGCCCAAACCACCTTTATTATACCCCACTACTACATATGCCTTATTTTAAAAAACAGAACTTTATTCTTATATGTTATAAATATTCTATTTTAAGTGTGTGATTTATATCTAGGTTATAATTACTGAATTATTAATTGTACCTGACCATCTCTGGTAGATGTCTGGATATTCATAGTGCTGGTCCATTCTTTGACATATCGTATAAACAGGCATTTGCATGGCTCTAGGCACTGAGATTTATATGTGTACTATGTAATGTATCTGTGTATCATCTGGTGACTGTAATGATTACACTAAAAGTCATTAGATGCTACAGGGTTACTCGATCATTTCCAGCAGTACCTCATGGGGAGAGACCCCCACAGTCAGGGGGTTGGTAGTTTGTCTGAACTGCCCTGAGTGGCACTTCCCCTAGAACACATTGTAAATGCTTCTAATGTTCTTTTAGCAACCAAGGAACAACAAGATTCTCTGTTCCTACTTAGATATAATCATTCTTTATTGAATTACTTGTTTGTGTTTAATAATAAGCAGATAGAATCATTTCTAGCGCCTGCTCCATGAACTGGAGTCAGAGTGAAACAAAGGCTATATTAGAGGGAGCAGTGTGGTCATCTCAGTGCACGCTGGTTTGGATGGGTATGTGTGGTTTTTCTGTAGTAGGTCTTGTATCAATAGACTTCTTGTTGTCTGTTCAAACCCTCTCAGGGTTACACGAGGACTGCTTCAATTCAATAGCCTTACCCTCTGCCATTGTGTTTTAATATAGGTTTATAGTCAGAGATATATTTTGCCTGCAATTATTCATAACCTCCAGTGTTTTCTATAGGCTGTTTTTTATTGCTTTCTGTCCTTTGTCCACATGACAAGGGGTCATTGTTTAGAAGATGGATGGATGAACCAATTACTGTACAAGTCATGAATTTCTAACTATAAGCTGGTGGGAGGTATATACATTCATGGCCAATGTTAACAACTGTCTCCCTATCCAAATAATGAAATGCAGGCACCTATAGGACTTAACCACAAATTAACCCATGACATACTGATCAACTATGTTACAAAGTATTTCTTCTCTTTATGTCATAATAATGGAATATATTCTGTCTTCAACTAAACAATAAAGTACATGGACACAAAGGGTGAGTCGGTACATGGGCATTCATATTCCACAGCAAAATGAATTAGATTCTGCAGCAGGGATGGACAAAGTCATTAAAGGTATCTGGGTAAACCTATTGGGGAGTTCTACTATTAAGAATATAGGTTATTACTGCTGTGATGAACCCCCACTCTCGAATTCAATCACGGGATACATTTATGCTAGGGAGCTCTCACAATTAAACCCATGAGCTCCGCCCACCTCCGCAAGATGGTATTTTTATTCTTAATCTACTCCCAAGCACTCAACACACTGCTACCACCCACGATTTAACTTAAGCTAACAAGGCCAATGGCCCCTCATCCACACAGGAAACGTACACCGGTAATTCACACAGAACATGCAATCACTAAATATGCTATGCTAAAAGATCCCTTCAGAAACTTAGATTCTCTAAGGCTACAAGCAAAGGTTTTTAAAGATGATGGGGCACATTGTCCGACCACAATGCACTGTGCGACGATTCAAGAAGATCGTGCGTCCGACTTGCTGAAAGTGCCGCTTCCCCGATCATGTCTGCCAGAGTTCACCATCTTCCTGTATGTAATTGTATGCACAATTTTTTAGTTAAACCCTGCGGTTTGTTCGAATTGTCCAACAGCCCTCCCTGATTTGTGACGCATGAAAGCCGGTGCGAATGTGCCAAAATCCGATTGCGTGCGACACAATACCCTTTTAAATGTGGCGCAAATCTGAAATCTTCAGAATATCCACAGACCCTGAGTAAATGAGCCCCAATATATGTGAACATAAACTTTACAAATAATATACATGGAATACATAAAACAGTTTTGAAAATAAAATGAGATAAAAGAAACAAAATACCCTTACTTTGGAATAGTTAGTCATACTTTGGCTGTGGGAATGCAGCAAAGACAATTTTGGAGTTCCCAAGACTGACAAAGGTGTTGTCTTTGAACCCAGTGTTTTTTTGGCTCCCACCCCCTGACTATGAGGGCACTGAGAGCGGCAGGACTGCGACTAGACTGAGCTCCCACCCAGCTAGGTTCTTGAAACTGAGGATATAGACTCAACCCTTTAAGCCTCTCCTATAAGGACTGTAGAACTTATAATCATGAGTTATGTCTACAATATGGGACAAATATGATTTTGTGTGTTTCTGGACAGGAAATACTCCCCCCATACACATACAGGCAGTCCCCGGGTTACGTACAAGATAGGGTCTGGAGGTTTGTTCTTAAGTTGAATTTGTATGTAAGTCGAAACTGTATACTTTAGAATTGTAGATCCAGACAAAAAAAATTTTGGCCCCAGTGACAATTGGAGTTTAAACATTTTTTGATGTAATGGGACCAAGGATTATCAATAAAGCTTCATTACAGACACCGCACAGCTGATCATTGCAGTCTGGGACTATAGTAAAACATTTAGAAAGCTTCACCAGAGGTCAGAGGGGTCTGTCTGTAACTATGGGTTGTCTGTAAGTCGGGTGTCCTTAAGTAGGGGACCGCCTGTACTGCTAAAGGTACCTCTGGAAGGTGTATATACTAATGCCACCTTCTTTGTTCCTGAAGTGTGAACATTGGTGCCAGCTGAATTAAAGCAGATTTTTTTAAAGTCCTTCTCTCCACCACATTGCCCACTATGGAGGAAAACACAATTTGGTGGGGTAATAATTGAGAGCATGTGGGCCCCAGTCAATAAAAAATAAGCAAAATAAAAATGTACAACTGGTGTAATATTATCACAAATGCTATAATTCTTTCCCAATAACAAAACTTTGCACCAAACAGTGTCCCATCAAATGTGCCTAATACTGCCCACATAAGAGTGCCATAATGTAGCCAACTAGAACTACCCCAAAACAGGGCTATTTAGATTATGGTGAAGTGATGGAGGTCTCATTATATGGAGACCCTATGTCTTTGTATATGACAAATCATATTGCTTTCCATTTACCTAAGAAATTACATGATAGATATAAAGAACCTAAAATCATTCGTAATTTTTACATTTCTAAACAAGTATTCTTCTTATATTCCCTAATAATTTCATCATCTATTTAATATTCAAGGTGCTGTATGTCTCAGCTAATTCCACTTCAAAAATATCTGGAAAAGAAATAGGCCCCAGTTAACTGTATAATTACTCCATGAAGTCTCCTTGGCATTCAACTCTTAAAGGCTTTAATGAGACCAAGCAAGAGGCTGGCACTGACCTGAGAAATTAACTTCTGCTCCTTCTCTGTGCAAACACATTACAGAGGACATGTTTGTGTTAGCGTGTTATGCATTAATATGACCTAGTAAATTATCTAATTAGCTGCGTATATAGATGACAGAGGAGCCACTAGGAGTATTTACAACACCTTTGTACTGCCATTTATCTGAATAGGTGGCATGCCAAACTGTTCTAATAAGGAATGATTGTAGCGCTTGAGAGCTGCTCAGAATAATGAGAGGGGTGCTACACATTTCTTTCCAGCTGTGCTTTGTTTCATGGCTTTAAACTTTTTTTATATAGAGCATTAATGTTATTTTTGTTTTTAAATTTTAACTATTAAAGCTTTTTTTTATTTTATTCAGATAGGAGGCTTGGATACTGAGATGTGAAGGCAGCAGAGGTAACCTTACTTCTTTTAGTAACATAAATAGATGTCCATGTGGCTAGCAGAGACAAGGCAAAGGGATCCAGGTACCTAAAAACAATGAATGAAGATGCTTGAATGGAGCATAAGGATTTATTCATTTTTATGTTTAAAAAAATTAATAATTCTATCCGTTCAGTAAGTATTTTTCTATCTAAAAGTACAGACAATTATATACATATGATCGATGAGTGATGTATAGATGTATATTGGTAAATTATCTAATATCCTGCTCCCCCCACATTTACACACACACTACAAAAACATGAGGTAGTAGCCAACCTATGTGTGCCTGTGTCAGTCTCCTCTCCTAAACATCCGACTCCCTCCCCCATCCCCGCTTCCTGTCATGTGTATTAAGCAGGCAGAGGTGGGATGGTGAGGACGAGAGGAAGAATTCATGAGAAGATTAGGCAGACACAGGTTGCAGCTGTTGCCTGCTGGGACTCACCCCATGCTGCTAGCAGGTAGCCAGGTAATGTAAAGTAAACTATCATTAACTACAGAAATTATTTAGAATGCTGACAAAGGTATTTTTTAAAATCAGTATAGAATAGACTATTGGAACCTGTTACCAGCTAAAAATCACATTTCTGGTGACAGGTTAACTTTAAGGTCCTGATGGGTGGATTGATGACAATAAGAGATAACATGACCATCACATTTCCTGCCATTTTATGGAAAGGAATTACAGCTATTGAGGTAAAAGATATTCCTATACCATGGAGCTTTACTTCACATATGAATAATGTGAAATGTTAAGAAATTACGTAATATCCTCTCCCCCATCACATTACAAGGAGTTTTATTAAGGTGGCAAACCCCTTTAAGGAGCCTGTAATAAGCAACAGTATCTCAATATCCATATTTGGAATTTAGAAGTCATGTTTTCCCCAATATGGGAAAATTGACATCTAACTTTGATTAAACATTGTATAAGTGTAACTTGAAGGACCTGCATATTTATGACATTGGCTTACCATTGGGCAATCCATACCTGTGGCCTACTATAGCTTTACAATAAATTTAACTATACAACTAAGTGGATACTGGTAAATATGGGGGGCACTGAGTCAAAATTCTGTGGCATTAGTACAAAAGCACAATTCTAGTAACACTAATGATTTGATTTCAACTAGTAAGAACATATTGATATTTAAAGGGCGGCTCTACCTTACCAGAATAACTGATTAAATTGTACCTCTGTTTATATAAGGATCTGTAGATGAAGCGGCAGGTCATTCTCTGTAATATACATACAAATGTTTCCATGTTTTCATATAAATTTTACACATGGACCCCTAGCTGTCATATGTAGTTATCTCTGGCAACTAAATAAAGGGAATAGATACCAAAAAATGATGCTGGAAAATGACGGTTCCAGATTTCAGCCTTACTGTACCACAAAAATAAACACACTCACCGAGAACTATTCTTACAATTTTACTTTATCGTGAAAAGGTCACAGCCCATCTGTTTGAATGCTGCTTCCAAGACATCTGATAGTGATATTCTTTTCTTAATTTTAACCCAGTAAGAGACACAGTATTTTTTTATTTTGATTTACTAGGGGAATCTAATTCCTTCCAGATGCCCTGCTAAGGCGTAATAACACTGCACACTGCATGGGGGATTAGAACTGATAATATGCAATAGATTTAATGAAAGTTTGAACTTTGGAGGCTTGGATGAGTCATGAATGACATAGAACATGATAAAAATGTATGCACATACAATATATACATGCAATGTAAGGACCACTAATACGTAAAAATCTATACATTTTTGACCCTACTGTTGACATGATGTATCTGCAAACTCTGCCTTCAACCCTGCAGCTAGCTGTCCCTCTCTTTCTCTGAATGCTGATGTCCAAAGGCTAGGAGCCCAGGGTCAATGGCACAGTAACTCTGTCTCAGCTTCCTCTTCCTGTTGTTGAGGTAGGCTGCCAATCTTCTCCTTTAAAGCTCTGTTCCCTAACTGCAAAACACTAGTGACTGTTCTCTTTATGTACCTTCTATTTCAGGCCAAACAATGACATAGCATTCTCCTATAGACTTACATTGAGTCACCATGACATTATATGGCAGAAAGGTTTTAAAGTGGTAAACAATTTTCCAGACAGTACCTGTCATTCTAAGGGTCAGTACTGTCTGATTTTGTGTCAAACATGTCAGTTTTTCTCCTGCAAAACAATTTCGACTTAGAGATGCACAGTCCGATATGTCTCTCAGGGTTCATTAACCTTTTCGACAGGTCTATACAAATACAATACGAATAAACAAAATGTATATTAAAAAACACTATAGATTAACCCCTTAATGACCATCCATCTGATTTTTTACGTCGGTCACTAAGGGGTCTTGGGCTAGGCCAACAGGTTTTTCCCAACAGGTGATATGACAGCTAAGCCCCTGCTCTAACAGTCCGGATCAGAATGAATTCTGATGCGGACTGTTTAACCCCCTAGATACATACCTGGTGAGGAAGGGAGTGCCGTTTTCTTTGCCGGACAGCCTTAATTAGGTCTAACGGAGGCAGAGCCTGCTTGGTCTAGCCCCTGGCAGGACATAGCAGTCTGCCTGTCAGCCTATGCACATGCATAGGCTGACACTTCTAATGCAATACAATGCACGGGCATAGGCTGACACTTCTAATGCACTGCAATGCATGGTTAATGCAGTAGTATGAAAAAGTGGTCACATGATCACTAGTTCATATGCTATTATCGTATATATATAAGTATGAGTCGAATTTTTCAGCACAAAAATTGTGCTGAAAAAACCTAACTAGGCTCATACACTGTACTCACCTTTATGACGCCCTCTCTCAGGTCTTCTTCTTGCTTCCGATGCTCCGGTGCCTCTTTGGGTCCAATGGCTCCTCTCTGGGTCCTCCCACTCCTCTTTGGCTCCTCTTTAGGTCATTTGGCTCCAGCAAGCGTCTGACCTCATTCTGTGTGTCAGCCATGCACGAGGACCTGAAGAGGAGCCAAACAACGCGAAGAGGAGCGGAAGGACCCAAAGAAGACCCAAAGGGGAACTTGAGTATCGGTACCAAGAAGAGGACCTTCAGCGGTGTCGGAAAGGTGAGTGCAGTGTTAATTTTTTTTTATTACAGGCTTGGCATACTGGGGAGCTGGCAGGCTATATACTACAGGGGCTGGAAGGCTATACACTGGGAGGTAGGAGCTGGCAGGCTATATACTACAGGGGGAGCAGGGGCTGGCAGGCTATATACTACAGGTGAGCAGGGGCTGGCTATAGACTGCAGGTGCTGGCAGGCTATATACTGGCGGGACAAAGCTGACAGGCTATATACTGGAGGGGAAGGGGCTGGCAGGCTATATACTGGGGGTAGGGGCTGCCAGGATATATACAGGGGTGGCTGGCTATCTATATACTGCAGGGGCTGTCAGGCTATATACTACAGGGGGAGCAGGGGCTGTCAGGCTATATACTGGGGGGCAGGGACTGGCAGGCTATATACTGGGGGGCAGGAGCTGGCAGGCTATATACTAAAGGTGAGCAGGGGCTGGCTATAGGCTGCAGGTGCTGGCAGGCTATATACTGGGGGGGCAGGAGCTGACAGGCTATTTACTGGGGGATATGGGTTGGTCAGCTATGACCAAAGCATTTTTTTTCCCATTTTTTATGTTAAAATTAGGTGCCTTGGCTTATACTTGGGTCAGCTTTTACTCAGGTATATATGGTCATTTAAAAACAAAAAAGTAAAAAAAAAAACACAAAATAAAAAATAAATGAAAAACAAAAATAAAATTATTAAATTGTTCCAAAAGTCTCCATAAGATCCAAAGAGATGAACGGGGCAGCCTGGCTATCCGTGACTGGCTTTTCCATCCATCTCAGTGGGTGCTGTGAGGGATCCCTGTCACTGATAAAAAAAAACTTGCTTCGTGGGAAAACCCCTTTTATATTAGTCAAATTTTCAAATGGGTTTTCCTTAAGAGAAAAAAATCTGAAATGTAGAAATGAATTCCAATTCCAAGTTAAAATATGTTCATGCTTTTGTAAAGAAGAAATCTAGAATGAAGACAGTGAAGCAAAGATCAGAATTTCAAGGCACCACATAGTGAAGTCTTACAAATATCATAAATCAAATTGCTGATGAGTTAAGCCAGCATTGTACTCGATAGTAACAATTGGCACATGCTATATACTATTATCAGCAATTGTAATATGGAGTCCTTGCAAGGAACAATAGTTCACAGCTGAGGGCCATGAAATAAATCATAGCAGATGCTTTTCTGCATCTTCAGAGCCAAGGTTTAGGCCTTTGGATCTCTATCACAATGCTACTATCTCTATTAGTACAGCTTATAAACCTCATTTATAAAAATATCCAAATGTCCTGGCAACTTCCTATGACAAGACGTCAGGTATGAAATCTATGGCTCAGAATTGTCCCTGAATCTTTCGTAAACTATAGTTGCGGGCTGTGACTGCCAAACTGGGACAAATTACTTAAAGTGAGGCAATGCACAAAGCTCTGCTGCATGACCAAAGACCTTCAAAAGTTGCAAACCAGACACTTTTGTGGTTGACCGCGGTCCTTTTTGGAGGTGGAATACTTGACCACAAGGATGAAATTGATCACCTCATCCTGTCTTATAGTGAAAGGATTTCCTGATAATGTGGGAACAGCCTTGTATATAACTAGGATCATCACATCATGATCCTTCACCACTGCTGACCAAAGCCACAGTGGCACTAAGCAAACAAACAAACCAATGGGGAAGAAAATACAGTGTGGTTTAGAAACTCATGTAATATAAGTAAACTGTGTCTGCAGCCCAGACGAGAGCTCCGAATACTTGCTGTCAAAAGAGGTCAACCTGGCACCCACATGGTTTATTTTATAATTTAAGATTATCTCAATCTTAATGAGCCTAAAATTACTGGTGAATAAGAAGTGACTGATCTTAAAGGGTAAAGGGGATGTCTGCCTTAGACAAATGCCAGAAAGGTGATCAGAAACTGATCACTAATCCCCTAATGATCATCAAATGATGAGTTATTTGTGGTGAAACCTAAAAATTGTTCTTTCTTTTCCTGTAGCTTAAACATTTCAATCCATGTTTGTCTGTGTCATGTAGGGCGGGACCTCTATAGTAAAAAATGTCCTTTGTAATGTTATACATTTTAGTTGCAGATCTTGAACATGGGCACTCCCTTATTGGATATATGAAACTAGACAATGTGTCTTGTTGTGAAGCAATGAGCACTAAAACAGGGTCAGGAGTTCGGTATTCCTAAGCAATCATAGGAACACAAAAATTGGGCAGAGGCTGAAAATATCTACTTCTGCTACATCAAACTGATTTTTCCTATTTTCTATCATTCTATTTATTTCAGTTACAGAAATTGTGACTTACAGGGAAGATTGTTGTGGGCATTGGATGAGATATGCCAATGTTGGACCTACATCTATCTAGACACATCAAGAGGCCATGCAACGGTACCACCTTCCTTTAACTTTTTTTTAAAAAAAGGAGACAGCTCAATAAAATATTTAATTGAGTTCACCAATATATAGAGACCACAGAGTTAACAAATATAAACAATAAATGTTTTCTATTTTACTGATGTAAGTCAGAAATACAATGGGTTAGCAAAAAATATTTTATATCCATCTATCTATCTCTTTAGCTATCAATCTCTGTCTCTCTGTCCGTCTCTCTCTCTCTCTATATATATATATATATATATATATATATATATATATTTCTATGTGTCTGTCTTTATTTTTGTCTCACTCCGTCTCCCTCTTTATCTCTCTGTGTTTGTCTCTCTTTTTGTTTCTCTCTCTTTGTCTCTTCCTCTGTCTCTGACTGTTTCTTTGCCTCTGTCTGCCTCTGTCTGTCTCTCTCTGTCTCTGTTTGTCTTATACTCATTGCCTATAGTAACCAATCAAAGCTCAGAGCTAATATTAATGGCCTGTGGAATTGCCTGTGGATTGTTTTTTTTACTGCCATGGCAGGCAATGTCTCTTGTATATGGTAATTTATAAGTGTGTTTTGGAAAGTGTGGGGTCAAAATTTAGACAAATCACAGGATACAATGAGATTCCAATGAGAAAGTACTGAACTGACTTCAGTACTTCAACTGAAACAGACAAGAAATAATCCACTATAGTTCTGCACACAGGGAAAGAAGGAATGTCCACTTAATACCCCATTGAAATCTATGGAAAGTAGTCATATACTGTAGATAAATTACAAATACCTTAATCCCTTTAAGGTAGTAAACATCTTTCACAATTATTCATTAAATATGTCTTTCTTCCATTTTTCTTCAAGGATAGTATCTTCCTGGGTGAGATCTATATGCTACTTAAACCAAATTTCTTCCTGACAGGATGATAAGGCTCTCTATAAGAGACCCATTTTAATTATTTATTTTGCTAACTTTGTATATAGAAATGAATGCCCTACATTCTACGTAAACAGGAAGGGGACCTGCTGACAGGTTCCTTTTAAGAGAAATTGATGATGCTTTTCACAGTAAAGTCAGTTCAGTGCCTTGTTTTTTTATTTAATTGGATTTAAAGTTAGATTGCTTTGGTGTAATACTAGGTGGGAACAATTAAAGTAAATAGGAGAGCCGTTCATCAAAATTAAAGCTGATCTATTGTGAATACATTTACACTATTCCCCGGACGGTCATATGTAACATTATTCTCTATTCATCGGCCTTAAAAATTTTCCCCATGTAGAACACATGTCCTCTATAAAAGAACAATATAGTAGAATACTACTATTACTATTTTGATCAAAATCAAGGCTCTAGAAATGTTTGGAACAAATATTGAAAAGCACACAATTACTGGTGGCAAATACAGTATGGAGGGTAATGAAACCATAATTATGTTGAAGGTTGTCTTCTTCTTTCCAGTTTTGAACAGCTTGACAATTAAAAGGAAACACAAAAATCTTCAAATCAGGATTTCATAATATGAGAATAACAAATACATAAAATGTAAATTTATTTTTATTTACAATCATAGTAAAAGATCATTTATTTATGAAGCATTATACTTAACTCATTTACATCCCTGGACGTAAATGTACGTCCAAGTTGGCAGGTAATGTACATTTCAGGATGTACATTTTCATCCTGAACTGATGTCATGAGCTTCTGTTATGACAACTGTGATAGTGGTAGTGCCCAGCTCTATGAGACAGTCAGGCCTTGTTATAGTTACAATATCCACTCCCTAATCATACCCCCTGCGAACAGAGATCACCACATTAGGGCGGAGGAGGAGTTGTGCGATTGCCTTCATGGCATTACGAAATCTATGCCGTGAACACCGTAAAAAAACGAATAATAATTAGGATTTTTGCACATCTAACCAAACAAATAAGCAAAAAAATTAAGCAATAATCAACAAAAAAATCTAAATGTTACACAACTTATAAGATGGTGATGCAAAAACTAGTGATTTTTCTCTCCAAATGTGTTTATATTCGCAAAATTATTGAAACATAAAAGAGCTATAGAAATGGGATATCAGAATAATCGTACTGACCCGACATAGATATGATATCTATTGTATACAGTGTATGAAACAAAACATAAAAGTCAAAAATCAGTATCAGAATACCATACATTTTTTTGGATTACTGCCAATAAAGTTAATAAAATGTAATCAATATTGTACAGCCACCCCAAAAATAGTGTTGCAGTATACCTTTGAGGGGTTTAGTGTCCAAAATGTGCTCCTTTTTTGGGGTTTCTCTTGTTCTGGTATTTTATAGGCTCAGCAAATGCCACACAGCACCTGAAATTTGGCTCCATCCCTTCTGCGCTCTGTTATGGCCCATAAAGTAGTTTATATCCACAAGCAGAGGCGTGGCTACAGCCATAGCAGCCATAGTGTGAGCAGGTGTGAGCAACAATGCTTGGAACATGGAATAAATCCACTTATCTTATTGCACAATTCTATGCCTGGAGTGCTCTTATTGCCTCTCTACATACTATTTTGGAGGACCTGAAGCCTGGCCCTGGTTAGTGTGCACCCATCTTTTCTTTTTCTGTGCTGCTTGGATTATCCTCTTGTATATATATATATATATATATATATATATATGTGTGTGTGTGTCCATGTATGTATATGTGGGGAATGCCGGAGTTACATAAATGTATTATTTGTTAAGGAAGGCCACTGCTGGACATGTTAATAGTGAGTGGAGGCCACTTCTGGACATGTTATTGGTGAAGGGAGGCCACTGCTTGGACATGCTATTAGTGAGGGGAGGCCACTGCTGGGACATGTTATTAGTTAGGGGAGGCCGCTGCTGGACATGTTATTCGTGAAGGGAGACCACTGCTGGACATGTTATTAGTGAGGGGAGGCCACTGCTGGGACAAGTTATTAGTGAGGGGAGGCCACTGCTGGACATGTTATTCATGAAGGGAGACCACTGCTGGACAAGTTATTAGTGAGGGGTGGCCACTACTGGGCATTTTATTTGTGAAGGGAGGCCGCTGCTGGATATTATATTATTGAGGGTGGGCCACTGCTGGAGATTTTATTTGTGAAGGGAAGCCACTGCTGGACATGTTATTAGTGAAGGGAGGCCACTGCTGGACATGTTATTAGCGAAGGGAGGTAGCTGCTGGACATGTTATTAGTAAAGGGATGCCACTGTTAGGGCATGTTATTTATTTAATAAATTGGTTAACAAGGGTGTGTCGAGGAGTTTTCATTTTAATAATATATATTTCCTAAAAAAATGGTGTGTTTTTTGACTCAAAACTCTAATAGATGGCACCCATTACTAGGACCAGGCCCTTGTGTAAGCCAATAAAAAAGGCTACAACCAACCCCCTTATCTTTACCCTGGTATCCAACACGGAGGTTGGGAAAAGCTGGGTACAATCCAGTCCCTGTCCATCTACAGATGATCATGTTCTAGGGAGGCTTCAGACTGGCATTAATAGGCTGTGATGGCCCAAAGACAGTGGGCGTTCACACCCCAGTAATGTCAGGCTGCCAGTGTTTTCTGTTTGTTTTGTCTTGTTACATGTCTGCACTGTGACCTAGGGAGGGACTGTATTTGTGGTTATCCCATAGGATCAATATCAATGCATAGGATACTCAGATGTAGGTAGGCAGGGCTGTTGGGGACCTGGAGATTAGAGCTCACTGTCATGTTTGTTTTCCCTGCTTAGTGTCCCCATTACAAATGCATTATAATTTCATACCAACATAATTTCTGTCCATTTTGAAGTTTCAAGAAATTCCGGTTTCAATCTGTATGATAATGAGGTAGGTGGTGCACCCCTGAGATGACCTTAGCACCCACAACACTGCTTTTTCAGCCTGGCCCTCTACCCTCGACATGAAATAAGCAGGAGATTTGTCTTGTGAGACTTATGAGGTGACATTGAAGACAATGAAGAGGGAAGTGGTTAAGGCGTGAATGGCAGTGCTGTGGGTGCTTAAAGGGAACCTGTCACCAGGAGACCCATTTTTAGCAGTCCCCCAGTCCCCACAGAGCATAGTACATACACTGCCAAAGTGTTTTTGTATAAAAAAATTGGTTTTACAGAAAAAAAGATATGTTATATTGTACCTTTCATAAGCATCTGCTGTGTGACTAGGCAGTTGCCCAATGGGAGGGGCTGGAAAGGAGTAGTTCCCCCCACCCTTGGGAAACATGTGACCTTTTCAAATATATCAATAACTCCCCTCACTCGAGATTGGCTGTAGAGGAGCAGGGGGCATCGCTAAGCCAAGTGATGGGTGTTTTCATATATTTGAAAAGGTCACATGGAGGAGCTGTTCCCAAGGGTGGGGGGGAACTGCTCCTTTCCAGACCCTCCCATTTGGCAACTGCCTAGTCACACAGCACATGCTAATGAAAGGTACAATATAACATATCTTTTTTTCTGTGAAACCAATTTTTTATACAAAAATACTTTGGCAGCGTATGTACTATGCTCTGTGGGGACTGGGGGAGTGCTAAAAATGGGTCTCCTGGTGACAGGTCCCTTTAATTAAACAGGAAATATCTTGTAATGGTATAATGGACAGGAATAATAAAGCTATGTAGAAAATAACAGTGCACCTCTCTACAACATATTGCTCACAGATTATAACACTTGAAGGAATTGTGTGAAGTTACTAAGATGGTGAGCAGAGGAACAATTAGCTATAGAAGGTAATGACTAGGCTGTGGCCAGGAGCCACACAGATATTGGATAGTTGACTTCTCTTATGTAAGTTGTTTGAACCCCCCGTTGCAATGCCCTGAGGAGCACCACAGACAGTTTTCAAAGTGAGGCCTCGTTCAGACAGACAGTATTGGGAGTAAATATATTATTTGTAACCACAGGGAAGCTATTTTCACACTCACCAAATCCCATTCACAAAGCATCAGATGTCTTATAAATCTCTGCCATGTTTCATTAGTCGGGGATTATAACCGTTTTCAGTGTGATGACTATCTGCAAGCACAGAGATAGAAGATTGAGTGGGTTGTAATTAAACACATTATCAATTTTCCACTAGATCTGCTCACAAGCCTGCATTACTTCCACACATCTACAGCAGGTAAAAGCCCGTCGCACATATTTCACATAACATATTTCTCTCGTTTCCAATGACACGCTGAGCTGGGGATTTAATTACGTTAATTGGTAAATTATAGCAATACAACTGTCTAGAAATCTCTGATTATATGTTGCTAGCACTCTCATTTTCATGTTAACACTCAATACTAAACTTACAATGTGCTGTATCAGGTTTTTATGGTCTTTATTAGGCTGGTTGCAGGTGCAATACAAACTATTGATGCCTATACAAGGTTTTTCAGAAAACAAACCACTTTCCCCAGTAACCTGTGAATGATGGTTGACAATCATTATGAAATTCACCTGTCATACTAAAAAGGAAATGATCCTAGCAGATAAGGATCTTTGCGACAGTATCTAAGTAATAGTAAAAAAAGTACTTTCAACCCATAGCTTGCAACTCCCTACCTCATTGGCATCTTAAGCAGCTGCCAATTTGGTGTAAGTCAATGACAACTTTGGTCATTTTATCCTGCCCTTTGCTGGTGCCATACAGGGCTTTTTTCCGCCCAATATTTAGGGAATAAAGTGAGTGAAGTTTAGTTCAGCCTTACATAATTACAGCCCGTTATAAGTTCAAATTATTCAATGGGGCTTATTTACTAAGGGTCCGCAGATTGCACTTTCGTCAGATTTTTCGAAGTTTTTGGGATTGGCGCCGCTGTGACAGGTATTTAACTGGGTATTGTGTCGCATGTGAACGGATTGTGGTGCAGCTGTGCTGGCTTTCATGCAAAAGAAATCGGGAGGCGGGACACCGGACGTTCCGACTGATTCTGACGAGAATTAAGATTTAATTTGTGTCGCAAGACAATTCACTTTCAAACACTTGGAAGAAGAAGGTGAACTCCGGCGGACCTGAGCGGGGACGCAACGCAGGATATCGGGCACACGATATTCGTGAATCCCAGCACAGTGCATTCCATTCGGACAATGCAGTTTCGGGGGTCACTACAGGACAGGTAAGTTAATGTGGCTCAATGAGTCAAACTTGAAATGGGAATGTGTTTTAGCTGTGTTTTTTTTTAGTGACTAGCGCACATCCCAATTTACTTTTATGGGCTCATGGCCACAGCCGTGGATTCCATGACCCCATACATGGGCAGACTGCCTGAGCCCCAAAATGTAGAGCAGGTCCTACTCCTGCCCGGTAGTCTTTTCTATTATGATTGGTACCAGAAAGATGAAATAGGGGTTCTGGTGCCTGATGTTTCTTAAATTTCTTCCTGGAAGCGTCATGAGATTCCATACACATCGCCTGGTCGTCCAGTCAGACCAAATACAGCTTTTGTCATTGTGGCTATACTATTTAAGGCTGACTGTATAAAGAATTTGACTGTGAGAAAATGAGCAACAAAAAGGGTTAAATCTTAAAGAACAACAAACTAAACAACTGCAATTTCCACAGCATACTAATAGCCGTGTCTGCTTTTGCATGTAATCATTAGATTCAATTACAAATGCTTCATTAATTACCATGTTCTTTACTGCTTGTGCCTCCTTGACCTAACACTACAGCTTCTGATTTTCACTGGTGATGCATTTAGCCTGCTGTCCCAGATGTGTTGTGTATTCACTGCTTTCATGTGTCAACTAATTAAGCAAGGTTTTCTATAGGAGATTATATACGCTAGAACTTTACATGCGACCAGTGAGAATAAGAATGGACAAAGCTTTATATTAGGATAATCATAAGATTGTAAAGTTTGCTCTTTTTAGTATCTGGACTCTGACAGCTAATATCGGATTTTGTGTCCATCAGGGTGGAGGGGTGAGTGAAATGAGTTATTTTCACTAATGTCTTGGGTACAAATCAATCCAGGGTTAACACCTGCATTGCATTTGTTCTGCATGCTGGATGTTAAGCCGGACTTCGTATCATCCAAGTTTTCTAATTTGACTTTCTATGAAACTGAGGTAGAGTCTTTATAACAGTTTCTTTAGTATATTGTATAAATTGTCTAACAACCAGCTGTTGTGAACTGACCATGTTATTCAATCAGTTTGACTTTGGTACACCATTAAGTCTGTTATCCTTCAGTCTATCAAATTTTACAGTTCAGCACATGGCTTCTTCAGCTCCCAAAGGGCGCTGGTGCCTAGTTTGACTATGGGCCACTAGGGCACAATATGGGCATTTTCCCTGGACCCCCTGGTTTTCATCCCTTCACCCTTATGCAACATTCTGGTATTTTCTATGTATAAGCAGCTACCTCTTGTGCCTGTCCTAGTGTAAACAATGGGCCCAGGAGCAGGAGGCATTGGTACAGGACACCAAGAGATCCAGCAAAAGAATGCTCAGAGTAGTGTCAAGAATCAGGTATGTGGTGGAGGAAGGCACAGGATCAGAAGTCAGTGAAAACCCAAGATTGTACACAGGTTAGAGATCAGAAAAATATTGCAAGGTCAGGCATTTAGAAAGGGTGGTCATCAATAAGCTTGCTTCTTGAACAAGTTTCTTAGATATGCGCAAAGACACTGAGCAACTGCAACTGAATTCAGTATTTCATTTCAGTTCTGGTTGTCCGCATTCATGCCAGGTGTTCCAGCCAGCACATGGAAGTGCTATGCAGCTAGAAAAAGAGGGGGATATGTGAGTATGGGGCAGCTGCTGAGCAGTACAGCTCTAGGTAACCCGGCGATGGAGGATGCATCTAGGAGTGGATACTGTCACTTCCTACTAGTAAAGGACTACATGCAGTTTTATATCATTTATAGATTCTAGAACATCTTCACATAACTATGGATGATACAGCTGATGTGACCTTGACTCACTCCATGATTTTACTGAGTTACCTTTTTATTTTAATAGGAGAAGTGATAGAAAATGGAGATATCTACCTCGCTGCCTTGACGTAATGGACCAGATTACTATTCATTCACGGATTCTTGGAGGCCACAGTGAAGTCCCTCATCCATGCAGGAGGGCAATAAAACTTGCAGGAAGGTATGCTGGAGCAGACTTTTTATTTTAATGAGATGATGGCAGAAGGAAGATGTGGGCAGTAAGAAGGGAACAGTAAGCCACTTGTGTTTCCGTATGTTCCCTGGGTGCTGACTGCCCACAAAAATTACATAAAAGCTGATTCATTTTAATGAAACATTTGTAATGCTCCTTTTCTACAGTGGGGGCACTGTGGGAGAATGGAACAATTGCTGCCAGGTTCCTCTTCTAAGTATAAGAGATCATGGGTGGTCCCAATCATCTTATTGTTAATAGGCCTTTTTAAACAAAAAAGGATTGTCCAATGATATCAAATCCATTAACATTTAAAGATGAGAAAACATTAAATGAACACTTTCCCATGTATAGCAGTATACACTAAGCATAAATAAATGAATTGTCTAATTATTGCTTCCCACTCCCTGTAGCAAAGTTCACAAACTGGTTGGTTGCCTGAGGACCCATAACATAATAGGCCAGGTCATATACAGTATAACAAACTCAGTAAGCTGTAGTGAGAGAGTTTTTTGTCTGTAAACAACAATCAGGCAATGTTCCTACTTGTAGCAATCATGAATGTCAGAATGTCTCTATTTCCATGGTAGTGCACTAGTATGATAACCTGGATATAAGTCTTCACACTTCTCTGTCCACCTAAAGAAAGCAACTCTTGTTGTCCAATCTCTTTAGGTTAAGAACACCTTTGCATTAGAGGGGAGACCAGGAGACAAAAATTAAAGAGGTGCCTTATGGTGTAGAACAAATTGTGAATATTTTTTCAGAACAAAGTTTATTAACATTGAAGAAGGAACAAACAATGAAAAAATAACAATTCACATTGCATACAATACAATCAGTATGGCAAACATATGAGATCACAATGTTACATAGCCTAGACTATGAATAATAACGTGTCATAAAAAATGGAACAAAAAGAAAAATCCCAGGCAAAGAATTACAAGAAAAAAGCTAAGTAACAAAAAAAAAGGAAGGAACATCAAGAACTGGTCTGCAGTTAGATAGAAATCTCCAAGTTGCATTCAGTCATAGTGGCAGGAAGATTTCATGAGAAAGGGGCGAGCGGGGACCCAATCTGTGGGAATGTTTTTTTTATTTCGATAAGGCAACTGTGGTAGTCCATCTCCTTCTCCAAAGGTAGATCAAGCTAACCAATAACCATTAGGTAATTCATCTCAGTAACCTATTTTTTTTTAAGTACAACTGTAAAGTATAAAAACTTTTGCCTAACTGTGCACTAAGGAAAAATAAGTAATTCTCTAATTTACTATAATTAGCTATCTGCAGGTGTTTAGCAGCTAGCAGAGGTTTTACCTTATCATTATAACATTATGGTCAGGAGGTAAACATAAAAGTAGCTGCCAACAACAAAAAGCAAATGGATCTGAAAACTTTTGTAGGAGAATTCCTGCCATTTGTGTAAGGTAATAAGTCAGACTTAAAATTCTTAAATTGAATAGTGTTTTTTTAAATAAAGTGTTTTTCTGCAGGACTCAATGGGAATGCACCATAATAAACAGGAGCGCTTCACAGTTGACAGGTTTGTTTTTGCAACTTTACGAGCCTGTTTCGAACCTCCAGCGCACAACTAAAACTTACAAATAGAAGTAACGATTGTACATTTGCTTCAAGGAAGACTCCATTTTGATTCTATCTCTGAGTTAATTTGTATTCGCAGTAAAAAGGAATGTAATGGATCTTTTCGGCTATTATGAATAAATGATGCGTGCCTAACAACTTAACTTACGGATTACAAAAAGAATATTGTTACAAAATGATTGTTTTCACAACTCGTAGAAGGTAATTAATTGGGGAATGGGCGTTCACAATGATGACTGAAATGTCTGCATTTCCACCACTTGAATTAATGTTTGCTTTCATGAGTGAAAAGCACGGAGGAGGGGAAAGAATGCAAAAAAATAATACATCACAGCAAATGTGTCACAACAAGATGAATATTGAGCCCACCATTTTGGTGAAAAGTTTGCCATCAGTTTTTTTCTGGGCGCTAAGAGCCAGAGAGAAGTCTAAGCACACCTTAGTAAGGAAGGTTTTGTTTTTTTAAACTTCTGTTAAAAAACTTTTATTTCAAGTTTTAATAAACAAGCTAAATTTGAGACAAAAGTGAAGTTTCCGCTTACTGATAGACATTTGTCAAACACAGAAACCACATATAAAGGATATACCAGACATCTATGGTATCTGTGCAGTTGACAAGAGTAACGTTTGACAGAGTGCTGCATTTGGGCATGAGGCTGCTGTAAAGCGCGACACTAAATGCAGTTACTTGAACTTAGGAAAGATGGCAGCTTCCATAATCATGGAGAAAATAAATCTACAATTACATTAAAAACAGATTAGAAAACAATTATCGTATATACTCGAGTATAAGCCGACCCGAGTATAAGCCGAGACCCCTAATTTTACCACAAAAAACTGGGAAAACCTATTGACTCGAGTATAAGCCGAGGGTGGGAAATGCATTGGTCACAGACCCCCCAGTATATAGCCAGCCAGCCCCCAGTAGTATACAGCCCAGCCTGCCCCCAGTAGTATACAGCACAGCCTGCCCCCAGTAGTATACAGCACAGCCTGCCCCCAGTAGTATAGAGCACAGCCTGCCCCCAGTAGTATACAGCACAGCCTGCCCCCAGTAGTATACAGCACAGCCTGCCCCCAGTAGTATACAGCACAGCCTGCCCCCAGTAGTATAGAGCCGTGCCACCAGTAGTATACAGCCGTGCCCCCAGTAGTATACAGCCGTGCCCCTAGTAGTATAGAGCCGTGCCCCCAGCAGAATAAAAAAATAAAGTTATATACTCACCGTGCGCCCCGATGCGCAGCGCTGCTCCCCCGATGGCATCGCGGCTCCTATTCTTGCTTCAGCTTGCTGGGCGCCGTCATGTTCTTCTCGCGGGCGGCGCCTAGTATGACGCGCCGCTGCTGACGTCATACTAGGCGCCGCCCGCGAGAAGAGCATGGCGGCGCCCAGCACGCTGAAGGAAGAAGAACAGCCGGGAAGCCAAAAGAGGAGCCGCGATGACATCGGGGGAGCAGCGCTGCGCATCGGGGCCACCGGAGGGTGAGTATATAAGTTTATTATTTTTTTAGTCAATTTTAGTCAGTATTGACTTGTGTATAAGCCGAGGGGACGTTTTTCAGCACATTTTTTGTGCTGAAAAACTCGGCTTATACACGAGTATATACGGTATATTTTTAAGTCAAAATGAAAATTGGTGATACATTCCCTTTAATATTATCCTGTGGACAACCTATAGAAATATTTTTTTAATGTACAGATATTTTTTGTTAGGTTCATAAGACACATCATAAAATACATTTTGTTGGAAACAAACCTTCACAAAAATGTCTAAGCACTCAAACACTGTCTTTAATGTCTATTTTACTTTTAACAATCCTAAACTTACACAGGCCTCTGCAATTTGGGAGAACTTAAAAGATTAGGATGAGTCCTTTTCACCACGTATAATCTTTCCACCACATGTAAAGGAAATGTTGTGAAATACAGAGAAATGTTCGCCATTGCAATTTTTCATATGTATTTGCTATAGTTTAATATGCACAGTAGAAGGATAGGTTCAACCTTTAGTTGTTCAGGGAGCTAGGAGACCCTTAAATGATGAACATCTTCTGGAATCGTGCTGTAGATCCTACCATCTGCGTAGTAACAGAGTAAGACCCTTTCTCTGTGGGGACATATATCACAGTGATGTAGTTCCTTCCAGAGTACAAGAGTAAGGAATTGCATCTACATCAATGTATGTCAGTGACCTATTTGGGAACATGTAGCTTGCACCTGGAGTTGGGATTAAAGGGTTATATTTTAAGGTCTATTCATTAAAAATAAAAATACTGAAATATGTTTTTTTCCCACTGGTTCTTTATTGGAGCAAAATGTAATCATATTCTTCATTTTACTATATACAGATTTGTAGGTGTGCATTGAATGAAGCATGTCAGCAATAAGAAGATTTACTAAGCTAAATGAGTAGAAAAAAATACATGACTGGCCATAAAAGGGGAAAAGCGTATGACACAACAATCTGTACCATAACTCTGGTTCAAATTTCAATTTCAATGTAAGCCTACAAGGAGGTGGTAGGATTTGCAAACTAGATCATATAACTAGATAATACTAGAGTATAGACTTCTAAAGGTCCACCTCCATTTACACAGAACATAAGCATGTCCACTTTTTATTGTATTGTCATCAATGAACTATGAACCTGTAATTTCTATTTCGTCACGTTGGTCAACTTAGTAAGTTATCATCCTCTATAGACCTTTGTGAATCATTTGCTTGCAAGAACCACCTCTTAATCAATGATTTTCTCTCACTCTTACATCTAACATCATGAGAGTTGGTAGATATGTTATGAACATCACAAAAGGTTATATGAATAGAATTATATATGCATCAAATATCAGGACATATTGCAACACTGTTTAAGGTGGGAGACCATATAAAGGCCACATTGGTAAACTGCATTGTGCTTGTTAATGCAGATCAGCTAATCCAATAAAAATGTGCAAACTTTGGGGGCAGCGGTAGGGGGCTAAAGTAAAGACTGAGACATTAGGGCATTCAGGTTTCATGGTAATCATAAGTGAATAAGAAATGAATCTCTGGACTTTCTTTATGAGCAAATGACCTATGGAGTTGACACAACATGGCCATCTTTTCAGTTTTGAGTTAAGACTGAGATATTAGGGCATTCGGGTTTCATGGTAGACATAAGTGGATAACAAATTAATTTCTGGACTTCTCTATGAACAAAGGACCCATGGAGTTGACACAACATGGACAACATGGCAATCTTTCCAGTTTTGAATTTTGGCATCCAATATTAGTGCACATAATTCAGCCATCTCTGAGAAGCACAAAAAGAAAATAACTGTTTCTACCATGTATTTTTATCAAATCAGCATAACCAAATAATCAGCCATTTTAAAGCCTCATAAATTGATTGAAGAGACGAAAAAAAATAAAAACCAAAAAATGATAGTGAAATATAGTATAAAAAGTACAATAAAAATGTTTGGAATATTGTTGTCCAAACTTTAATAATAATGCACAACAATATTGTCTCACAATTAATTCACTTGTTGACCCTCTCACAAAAGTAGGTCAACACAATTATATCATTGCCATGAATGTTAATATATTTGTGGCTATAGGTGTCCAATACAGTACAATAAAGTATTCAAAGTATTCCCAATAGTAAAACATACATCTGGTTAGTAGTTAGGTTTTGGGTTTGCCTCAAATTTGCTGGAGGCAAGTCACACAAATAACCCCCATAAAATTAACATGAACAAATTGGCCATCTAATCCTTTGTGCTTAAAAACTCAGAATTCTCTAATCCTCGGCCTAAATTCATGGGAATAAAGAGCACAACAATAAACAGTAGTGCATGAAGATTAGGAGTCTGCTGAGACTTTGCAGGCTAGATTGCTACAAACTATGTGTTGTTTTTGGATGTCACCTTCTTCTATTGTACTTTGGCCTTGTGCTGTGTGTGGTCTGCTTGTCACAGTCCTTAGACATTTCATGTAGCAATTTCTTCATACAAGAACAACAAACATATCAGGCTGCTGAGAAAATATATATAAAGCTGCAGAACCAGAAACATGCAAATGTATGATCAGTGAAAGGTAGGTAGCCAGTAATGGGGTTTGCTTTCTATTTTTTTGCCATTTGTTGATAGCCTTACTATTTTATGGCCAAACACAAAATGCTAAACTATAAAATTCAATATTTTAAAAAGTTCTGTTTATAATTCAGAAATAAATGATGTATCATCCCTACTCACATGATTTCTGTGGCTCTGGTCTCAAACAGTAATGGCCCGCCTAATATTGGGCCTTCAGGAACATCCATATCAATGAGTTCTATCAATCTTTCTTACTATCTAGTACTAATGGAGGAAATCTGCTAAATGAAAGATCGGTAACTGTCCAGTTTCTTATGTTCCTGGAGACTTTAAATTTTGGGCATATGTAGCCAGCAATTACGTAACCCTAGTGATCTTCACCTTTACCAGGTGTATTACCTATTGATTACTTACAGTCTGCGCTGTTATATCCTCTATCATGACAGTTCTTTTGTGGTCTGTGCTCCATAAGGGCACGCACATTGATTAGCACTTAAAGGACCAGTGCACGTGGTCCCCAAACAGTCAGAAAGATCATTAAGGCATTTAAAGGAAACCTACCACATGAAATAGTAGGTGTAAGCTGCAAATACCGAGCACCAGCTCAGGGTGAGCTGGTGCCAGAGCTTATTTTCGTTAGTGTCATAAACCACTGTATCGCGGTTTAAACACTTTTTAATCTTTGTATCTGAAGCAGCTTCAGTGCATCATGCGCGCGACTGCCCATCTACATAGGAACCAGGCAGGTGCACCGCAACATGGGCAGGTATAGAACCCACTCTATAATTTGTGGTGTGGTTGCCTGGACAATAGTCGTCAATAGGGGCGATAAGCAAGCTGTAATTTGTTCAGCTAGTCCACGGCCCCTATATACCTAGGAGACCTATCACTAATAGTTCCTGACTTTTATGGGCCTTTTTGTTCCTGGAGTTCTGTGTTTGACCGTGACATATTAACCTGACTCTGAACATATGTCATCTGTCCTGAATCAGGAGTAGATACATTAATTTGTTCTGTGCCTTAATGACTGCTTCTAAATCTGCACGGTCTACAATGACCTCAGCCTGCACCGCTGCTCTCTGCCCCATTATGGTCAGTCATGACTAACACAAGCAAAATTACTTAAAGAGGCAGCAATCTGTTTTTTTCCTATAATGACGTTTAAATGGGTATCAAAGGGTAAAAACTGGGAAGACACATAGATAACACCCTTTAGGGTGCAGTCAAATGTGGATCTTGATGGTGTTTAAAAATGCAATGCAAGCACACAGTGATAATGCAAGTCACTGGGTGCTTGTTAACAATAGCAAATATTTCCATGGAAATGCATATGCACTCAAGCTGGTGCCTGCCCCCATGTGCCTCATCGCGTTTCTAAACGCAATGCAAGAGCCGCGTGTGATCACACTGTAAGGGTACATTCACATGGGAAAAGATAGAGCATTATCTATATTTTCCCGGTATGCGGTGCGGAATGGTTCCACACATGTGTAGCACCGTACCACTGCCGTGCCACCATTGCCGTCTGTGGGGGCGTACATGGTGCAAGAAATTTGCGGCCGCATATACAACGACGGCCGTCTGAATGAGTCCTAAGAGTAGCTAATATTTAAAGCCAGTTTGGTGTGAACAGGTCCATACATTATTACAAACAACTTACTTCTATTTTATAAAGAACCTGTCCAAATATATGGTCCTATAGGCAATCTACTTTTGATATTTCCACGAGGAGTTCTCCACTGGAGGAACTGCTGTTGGTTCCATAACATAATATGTTAGTCACAGTTTTCGTTAATGTTTTTTGTAGAAATGAGGGCTACATTTTGGTTTTACTAAGGGGTTAGTTCTGTGGATTCCTTGATTGAGTTGTTTGGTTAGGGTACAAAATGTCTTGAAACCAAACTAATGTCTAAGCCCCTTGTCGTTCATTAATCTGGTACCAAGTCGCATTACACTGACCATGTCACATCTAATGTCACAACATTTAATCTCTTTATGTGTTTGGAGTAAAGGTTTATCTGATATCTTGTATCATCGGATTAGCAGGATTAGTACAATGATTATATTTTTGTTGATTAGAACCTACTTTGTCTGCTACCTAAATATCTTTCAACTTTAGGGCAGCCATATGGCCACCAACAGAGGATTTTAGGAAGCAGTGACCTTTTAAAAAAAAATCCAACATTGATAAACCTGAAAGATGTCAGATTGGAAAATATTCCTAATGATTGGATTCTCATAAAAATGTTTTAGCAATTATTTGTAGAGGTAGTGAGCCTCAAGCAAGACAGCCCAGTTCCAAGTAATGGTATGATGTTCTATGCTACCACTTCACTGATTACTGAATATCTGCTCTGTTCCTGCAGTCAATGTTAATTTATAGCCCTGTGCCAATAGCAACTTCTACAGTATAAATTCTAGTGGCCTGTAAGGAGGAAACATAAATGTGTATACATCTTTCCAAGTAAACAGACCATATGCTTCAC
Source organism: Engystomops pustulosus (assembly GCF_040894005.1). NCBI lineage: Eukaryota > Metazoa > Chordata > Amphibia > Anura > Leptodactylidae > Engystomops > Engystomops pustulosus. The sequence goes on from NC_092417.1 coordinate 109,880,575, forward strand.
TGGAAAACGTAGATTTTCTGAAAGATTGCTGAATTGTGTATCTGGCAGTGTCTTTTGGCGCCATTGGTGAGCTGCAGGCCAGACTGGGCTAGTTCAGTAGGGGAGAATAGCTGGGCTGAAGACTGAAAAGATGGTGGGCTAAAGGCTAGAGCAAATGATTTTCAAACAGTAAAGACACAGCATAGTTGGTATGTACTAGGCTAAAGAAGTTCTTTTGCTAACACTGGACAAGGTCTGGAGTACAAACTGCCTATGTTATTTATTGCCTCTTGGGAGCAGTGAGCTGGGATTGTCTGACTTTGAAGTTATCCCTCATCATGTCATTAGGTTTTCTAAAAAAGTCATGCTTCATGTTCAGCAGGCTTCCTTACAATGTAGCTGGAAAATGTATTTCCCAGCATTCCCAAGTAAAGCATTAATGTAGGTCTCCACACACCTGTAGAGTCAGCCTTATGTTGAAAAGTCTCTTTAAAGAGAGCACTTACTTCCAGAACCTAGTTAGACTGAGATAAGTCTGGGAGTCCCTATGGGTGGAGATAGGGAGGGAAAAAGAATAATAAAATATTAATAGGAGTTTGTTACAAGGCTCCAAATATATTGGAGGCAGCAGAGGATATGCTGATATATCACATGGATATGGCTTCAAAGTATGGTGAAGTACTTGTCATGGAGGACTTCAATTACCCAGATATTGACTGGGGGGGGGGGGAAAGAGAAACCTTCAGGTCCTTCAAAGGTAGCAGATTTTTGTTGACAACAAAAGACAATTACCTTTCGCAACTAGTCCTGGAGCTAACAAGAGAGGGGACACTGCTGGACCTTATCCTAACAGACCTGACAGGGTATCAAAATTACATGTTGAGGGGAACCTGGGTAATAGTGATCATAAAATCATTGATTTTGTATCATGGATTACTAAGAGCGTTAGTGGAGGGGCAACGACCACTGTAAACTTCAGGAAGGAAAGACCTCCCCCCAAAAACCTGTCTTTTCCCTGGAAAATCCCCTGGAGAAAGACACAATAAGGGAATGATGTAAATTGTCATTGGAATGTCAACAATTTAACCCAGGAAGAGGTACGGCGCCACCTCAAAACACTAAGATAGACAAATCACCAGGCCCAGATGGCATACAGCCCCTGGTTCTGCATGAACTATGTATTGTGATAGACAGACCATTATTTTTAATATTTGAAGATTCCCTGAGGACTAGTTATGTTCCACAGGACTGGCGCATAGCAAATGTGGTACCAATATACAAAAAAGGATCAAAAAGTGACCCTGGAAACAACAGACCTATGAGACTAACTTCTGTGGTGGGGAAAATATTTGAGGGGTTTGTTAGAGATGCTATCCTGGAGTATCTCACTGTACATAACCTTATAACCCAGCATTAGCATTGGTTCATGGGGATCGGTCCTGTCAGACTAATCATATTGGCTTATATGAGGAAGTAAGTTACAGACTGGACCTGGGGGACGCTGTGGATGTTATATATCTGGACTTTTCAAAGGCATTTGACACGTGCCGCATAAAAGGTTGGTCCATAAAATAAGACTGCTGAAAATCTGTGTATTTGGGTAAGTAATTGGCTTAGTGATAGAAAACAAAGGGTTGTCATTAATGACACATTCTCAGATTGGGTTGAAGTTACCAGTGGAGTGCCACAGGGGTCAGTATTGGGGCCACTTCTTTTTAATATTTTAATTAATGACCTTGTAGTCTGTTTACACAGTCAAGTTTCAATATTTGCAGATGATACTAAGCTGTGTAAAGTAATTAATACTGAGGTCAATAGTTTAGCATTACAGATGGATTTGTGGAAGCTTGAGGAATGGGCAGAGAAATGGTTGAAGAGGTTTAATGTAGATAAATGTAAAGTTATGCACTATATTACTTGGTAAAATTGGAGCTGAAAAAGACTTGGGGGTATTGGTGGTAAACTTAATTTTAGTGGCCAGATCCAGGCAGCTGCTGCTAAAGCAAATAAAATTATGGGATGTATCAAGAGAGGAATAGATTCTTATGTTAAGGACATAGTTTTGCCCTTATACAAATCCCTAGTCAGACCACACATGGAATATTGTGTGAAGTTTTGGGCACCAGTGTATAAAAAGGACATAGTATAACTGGAAAGGGTGCAGAGGAGAGAAACAAAAATTATTAGTGTAATGGGGGGCCTAGAATATGATGACAGATTACAAAATATGGGATTATTCAATTTAGAAAAAAGACAACTGAGGGGAGACCTCATTACAATGTACAAATACCTGAACGGACAGTAGAAGGATCTCTCCAAAGATCTTTTTATACCTAGGCCTGTGACCAGGACAAGGGGGCATCCTCTACGCCTAGAGAAAAGGCGGTTCTGTCATCAACATAGACAAAGGTTCTTTACTGTGAGACCAGGGAGATAAGGGTGAGATAAGGGAGATATTTACCTGTACCCCAGACATCTTATAGAACTACAGATACAAGAGAAAAGAATTTTAGTTTTTATTAATGACCTTGTAGTCTGTTTACACAGTCAAGTTTCAATATTTGCAGATGATACTAAGCTGTGTAAAGTAATTAATACTGAGGTCAATAGTTTAGCATTACAGATGGATTTGTGGAAGCTTGAGGAATGGGCAGAGAAATGGTTGAAGAGGTTTAATGTAGATAAATGTAAAGTTATGCACTATATTACTTGGTAAAATTGGAGCTGAAAAAGACTTGGGGGTATTGGTGGTAAACTTAATTTTAGTGGCCAGATCCAGGCAGCTGCTGCTAAAGCAAATAAAATTATGGGATGTATCAAGAGAGGAATAGATTCTTATGTTAAGGACATAGTTTTGCCCTTATACAAATCCCTAGTCAGACCACACATGGAATATTGTGTGAAGTTTTGGGCACCAGTGTATAAAAAGGACATAGTATAACTGGAAAGGGTGCAGAGGAGAGAAACAAAAATTATTAGTGTAATGGGGGGCCTAGAATATGATGACAGATTACAAAATATGGGATTATTCAATTTAGAAAAAAGACAACTGAGGGGAGACCTCATTACAATGTACAAATACCTGAACGGACAGTAGAAGGATCTCTCCAAAGATCTTTTTATACCTAGGCCTGTGACCAGGACAAGGGGGCATCCTCTACGCCTAGAGAAAAGGCGGTTCTGTCATCAACATAGACAAAGGTTCTTTACTGTGAGACCAGGGAGATAAGGGTGAGATAAGGGAGATATTTACCTGTACCCCAGACATCTTATAGAACTACAGATACAAGAGAAAAGAATTTTAGTTTTTATTAATGACCTTGTAGTCTGTTTACACAGTCAAGTTTCAATATTTGCAGATGATACTAAGCTGTGTAAAGTAATTAATACTGAGGTCAATAGTTTAGCATTACAGATGGATTTGTGGAAGCTTGAGGAATGGGCAGAGAAATGGTTGAAGAGGTTTAATGTAGATAAATGTAAAGTTATGCACTATATTACTTGGTAAAATTGGAGCTGAAAAAGACTTGGGGGTATTGGTGGTAAACTTAATTTTAGTGGCCAGATCCAGGCAGCTGCTGCTAAAGCAAATAAAATTATGGGATGTATCAAGAGAGGAATAGATTCTTATGTTAAGGACATAGTTTTGCCCTTATACAAATCCCTAGTCAGACCACACATGGAATATTGTGTGAAGTTTTGGGCACCAGTGTATAAAAAGGACATAGTATAACTGGAAAGGGTGCAGAGGAGAGAAACAAAAATTATTAGTGTAATGGGGGGCCTAGAATATGATGACAGATTACAAAATATGGGATTATTCAATTTAGAAAAAAGACAACTGAGGGGAGACCTCATTACAATGTACAAATACCTGAACGGACAGTAGAAGGATCTCTCCAAAGATCTTTTTATACCTAGGCCTGTGACCAGGACAAGGGGGCATCCTCTACGCCTAGAGAAAAGGCGGTTCTGTCATCAACATAGACAAAGGTTCTTTACTGTGAGACCAGGGAGATAAGGGTGAGATAAGGGAGATATTTACCTGTACCCCAGACATCTTATAGAACTACAGATACAAGAGAAAAGAATTTTAGTTGAACTGACACACACTTCCCAAAATTCATCGTATAAGAAATAATTCTGAATATATTTTTTACTCTGACAGCAGCCCAGCAATGATCCCAAGTTAAAAAGTTTGGAATACCTAGACTTCTGTAAGAAAGGAGAGTTCTTGTTTTGTTTCCTTTTAAATTCTATAGACTAAACTGCTACCATCAGTAGGAACTTCATTTAGGGTTATAATTAGGGTTTTGCATTAAATCAGGACAGTTAAGTATGTCTGGCCCAAAGACTGAAATGAGAACCAGACATTTGGCTCCTTACACTGGCACTGGTTTGAAGCAGAAAATGTAGCAGTGCTCTTGCAGCGTGGAAGTCAGCGCACTCATTAAAGTGAAAATGGAGTCCTTTGTGCCAGGAACGTGTGAGCGGAGCTCTGTATAGATAAATGGGTTTCTTAGATCCATGTGTTATTTGTTAGGTGAACGTTACAGTCTCATAGGCAATAAGGTAGCGTGAATCCTTTATGACTTCTTTATAGTTGTCAACATGCCTATTAAACAGAATATCAATTTAAAGCACTAAACACAGGCTGAATGTTCCTGAATCTCGATTTGCTTTATCCACTTCTCAGGCCTGTGGTAATGTTAAGAAAAATTAATAACACAGTATGATACAGGTCTGGATAAAAAAAAAAATCACTTCTCTGGGGCAGCACCAACATTTTCCTAAAAGATTGTGTTAAATATAAGATTTAATCTTCCTAGTTTTAGTAGAAAAAGAATAATTAGCTGTATTAAAATTTCAGGATGGTAATTTTAGAAAAAATTAAGGACCACATACACATTTAAACAATATCAGATAAACCCCATTGGATTTGGCAAGTTTGTGAAACCATCTAATATGAATAGGGTCTTTCCAACACTCATCGGATAGCCAATAGTCCCAGCTCTTGAGTCTGCTCTTATGAACAAGAGTGAGTAATTTAGAGTACATCTATCAGAGACCCCGAGACCCGGGCTGCTCTGGCAGAATGAAAAGTGTCCATTCATCCGCCCAACTTGTCAAGATGAGTGCAATAGATGCCTGTGGTGACATTTGGGGCTCATTTACTAAGGGTCCGCAGATCGCGATTCCGTCAGGTTTCCCAAATATTGGGTCAGATTGTGGCGCATCGGCGCCGGCTTGCATGCAACAGAAATCGTTGGGCGTGCCGTTGGACAACCCAGCGGTTTCGGACAAACAGCGGAATTTAAAAACTAAATTGTGTTGCAAGATCAAGCACTTACATGCACCAAGGAAGAAAAAGGTGAACCCCGCCGGATCTCAGCGCGGAAGCTACACATGCAGGAAATTGGACATACAACCTTAGTGAATCGCGGCACACCTGAATCCTCATCAGACAACGCACCGTGGGATCGCGACAGGGACTGGGTAAGTAAATCTGCCCCATTGTGTATGGTCCATGGTTCTATGTGCTACTTAAAGAGGTGTATTGTATGTTATCTAATAAAGTTATGAAATGCATGTGCATTTATGTGTAATGTAATCAGTCTTCCGGCGTGTTACATATATATACATCTCCGTGCAGGATGCGAGTGTCTCCATGCAGAGGGCGTGGCTACAGACACACAGCAGAGACAGACAGAAATCTCATCTGCACGTTGAAAATACAAATCCAAGATGGCGGCCCGACCCTAAGTCAGTAGTAACAGGGTCGTGTCTAGGGGCAACTGAGAGAGACAGGTTGGAATTATATCTGTGAAATGCTGCATTTTTGCTAACCACAGTGGATTAGAGAATGAGTTATTTTGTTATTTTGTTATAGTACATATATGTACATATAAGAAACTTGTCTTCATGTGAATACCTTTTTAAGACCAGTCATTTATCTACTTACTATGCTCCTATTGAAAGTTATTTATATCTCTGTGTCCAAGAATGTTAGAATGAACTGAGAAACAGGTATACTGTACATTACCCATATATGAATTTGTCCTTGGGCTGGGATGGATCATAACTTCGTAACTGTCCCTAGCTGAAATATTGGTTATACAAACACATGGGTTTTATGATCATAACTGTCCCCAGCTGACATATTGGTCATACAAATGATCCTTTCTCTAAAAAGTAGTTGAAACTCCAAAGAAAGCTTGGAGTCGCCAAGGCTACAGAGGTATTAGTAGATAGCTACCCCCTACAAACCCTCTTCAGTCTTTGAATTGGGGCCTTCAAGAGATTTGATTAGTTATCCAAGATAAGGCTAAGGGGAAGTGAGGGATATTTATGCACTGATGACAAATCTGACCCCACCTTGTGAATGTATATTCTTAAATTTCATCACACCTACTCCCTTAAGATGACGCTAAGGTGTAGCACTTTTGAGTTTTCCCATGCATCCAACCACTACCTCTCTATACTCTAATGACCTCCAGCTGTAGCAGCCCATCTGTCACCTAGCCCTGGAGTGGTTGCACCATAGCGGAGACCCAATATGCTGAACAATGGTTTGGGATCTGGCTCCTGTGGTCCATGTGATGGACTGTAAACAGCTTCCTCCCGGGTTGAACTTGCTGAAGGGGTGTAGGGTTGCGAACAGCTGACACTGTTGGTCCGCTCAGAGCTACTGGCAGACCTCAGTATTATCTGTGGGTCCCAGGGCTACACAATCCGGTGAACCCAGCTGGACCATCACTGGGGACAGCTTTCTTTGGTCTCAGAACCGCTTGGGGTGTAAGTCTGCAGGAGACTCTACAACCTGTTCCTCCAGAACTTTCAGGCTAGTGTCAGCATCTAACTCTGCTTGAAACCCCTTGACTGGACTTGACCAGAAGTGAAGAGACTGCCATGTCTTCTGCCAGCTTCCCAGGAACTGTCTCCTGGCCTCCATCTAACTTGGAAGCCACTTGGTCGAAAGGTAGGAAGTTGGCAGACCCCTGAGGGGCTCTAACGCTACAATTGCTGTTACCGTGGCAATGGTCGCAGTGACTGCAGGTATCATCCACTTCATCTCAGCTACAAGAGTTTTCCACATCTTCTGTCAGTTTCCCTGGCCTCCATCATCGCAGTCACTTGGTCAAAAGGGAGTAAGTTGTTGGGCCCCCAAGGGAGCTCAATGCCATGACTTCACATGACCACGATAATGGTCACTGTGACCGCACGTTGCATCTGCTTCCTCTCAACTTTTAATCCAGTCATCATGGCAGACAGACCAACCTTGTCCTGAGACAGCCCAGTCAGGGATGGGCCCTGCTATGAATCCATACCTGGGAGCTTCACCACTCCAGATACTTTCCTGTCCTCATCTGCAAGCTCTTCCACCACAGCTGTTAGCCCCCTGTCTCTCCCTATGCTGGAAGTCTCAAAGCTATCCAGAGGCTGACTGGCCAATCCCTTTAGGAGCCTGACCCTCTAATGTACTGGTCCTCTTATCCCAGAGGAATATGGAACTCATGACATTACCCACCCCCAAATTACTGCCAATAGGCATGTCACACACATCAATATAATTTTTGACCATATCAACAACTACAGTGTCAACTACAGCTGCAGGCTGGATGTCGCCATCTCAGGGATCAGTCCTGGATGATTCTGCGGTGACATACTGTGACACTAGCCACCCCCAAGTCCATTCCAAGCAGACACTCAAAGGGATGCCAGATGATACCCCACCTCCCTCACTCCCCTCCCGCAACCCAATCCAATACACCTTGGTAATTGGCAGTGCGGGTTCAGTTCCTCCAATTCTGGAAACAGTGAAGGTTTCCCTGGGTACCAAATCCTGTGGGGAAACCCGTTCAGGCCATACAAGGGTCAAACCATCCCCATTGTTTCTTAGTACCATGGCCACAGCCTGGCCTATGGTAATGGGCAGCAAGTTATCATGGGACCTCTCACCATCCCCACCCATACACAAAACAGGTGAAAGTCTTAGAACGGTGCCCCCCTTGGGCCTAGGGGCAGGGATATCATGTATGTTGTTGGTCTCACCCCCTCTCCAGCTGGCAATTACACAGAAACTGCTCTATGATGATTTGCTCCTACAGTTGCTGGAAGGGGGTTATCCCAGTCCTGAGGTCCACTGCTCTTAGGAGGACACTCATGTGGTCACTCCAGCTGTCAGCAGATCCCCGCTGTAAACTCTTCCAAAGTCATATGGTCAGGGTCTTGGTCTTATTGAATCCAGATGAATCCCTTGATTACATTGAGACCAGACTTTCTATGCACCCATTGGAGTTATTTACATCTCCGTGTCCAAGAATGCTTGAACAAACTGAGACACAGGTATACATTACCAAAATATGCATATTTTCTTGGGCTGGAATGGATCATAACTCCATAACTGTCTCTATCAGACGTATTGGTCATACAAGCACATAGGCTTTTATGATCCTTTTCCTAAAAAGCGGAGGCAACACTAAGGAAAGCTTGAAGTCACCAGGTGACTACAAAGGTGTTAGTTGATAGCTTCCACATACAGGTCCAGAGACCCACTTCCATCTTTGAAGTGGGACCTTACAGAGATTCCATTAGTTATTCAAGATAAAGCTAGGGGAAAGTGAGGAATATTGATGCAACGATGAACAAGATAAAATCAAGAATATAACCCCCACCCTCTTGTGAATTATATTTCTTTTTTTTATCACATACCATACAAATGGACCATCTGTTTTACAGGTCAACCCTTGTGTGTCACATATTCACTTAATTTTAGACGTTATTTGTTATATAAAAGTGATTAAACAAGTGGCAGCATTAAATTGAAAACTTTAGAAGTTTGTTAGGTCATGCATTGTGCTTCCCAAAGGAAGCCCCAGCATCTCACCAGGTCAGATACCACTCTGCCTTAAGAGTTGAACAAGTTAGATTATAACTTTTCAAGAAAGCAATTATGATTTTATTACATCTCCTGTGCTGGTGATTAATGCTGGAGGCCCCAGGGAAAATGCATCCTATCATTTCAGCAGAGTACACTGTAATTATGCATACCTCTCCAGGTACTGTAATCTGGGCCCCGAACAAACACTGCCTGGAAAGGGGAGCGCAGCAAATGTGTAGCATTACAGATGTGTTATCTTATAAATGAGATTGCACCAGCATGATAGTGGCCCTAATAAATCTCTGACTTAGATCGTACACAAGATATGTCTCAGGCGGATCCAAACAGTCACTTAATCTTCCCTACAAAGTGTTTATATTGCCAAGCACCCTATAATAATACATGCTTCAGAGAGCTTTGATGGCCGCTGGATTAATGGCTTCTATTTTCCTACAGGTCATTCTAGAAAGAGTTGTTAAAATGATCTCTGGCAGTCACAAAGTCAAATAGGTATAAGATATGTACAAAACAGATTAAGAGATAGATAGATAATAGATCAGGTAAATGATTGATAGATAATAGAGCAGGGCAGATAAATAATAGATCAGATAGATAGATAGATAGATAGATAGACATAATGACCTTTAAATAAAAATGTTGTTTTTTGTTGTTGCAGTTGTTGAGCTCCGCTGCTGTAATACACAGGTGATGTACTACTCTGCTGAAGAGCTCAGGTTCTTCCTTCTCAATCTATGCCACCTTCGGGCTGGAGTGTTTTTTTTTGCCAGAATTGTGCCTAAATCAAAAAGTCGCTAATGATGAATAATTAGTAGGTGCAGCAAAATATTCGCAGTGATAAGATGAATGGTTATACTTGATTCACGGCTAGTTTAGTGAAACAAAATGAAAAGTCGCTAAAACAACAAAAAAAAAAACAAGTTATACATTTGGCCCAAAGTCCATAGATTGATAATGATAGATGAACAGATAGATAGATAGATAGATAGATAGATAATTTTTTTAAAAAGGCAGCACTTCTATTTGATGAAAAAAATATGGACAAGACATATTAATATAAGAGCAAGTTTTAGTTCTATTATAGAACAGGAAAAATCATTTTTAGTTCTATAATTGAACTAAAAAGTTGCCCTAATATTAATATCTCTTTGCTGCCCACACTTAAGATAACTCCCGTTACTTCCATGCAGGCGTATTAGACTCCTCCTGATTCAGGAGTGTGATAGTTTTCTTCATGCTCATCTTGCCTATCCCGGGCTCTGTTGTTCATTACGTCACTGTCACACGCACCTTATAGTATAGGGCCTTATAGATGCTTTCACCTCGTACTATGGGGCATTACACCGAGCGCCGTTTACTGGTTACTGTTTTTTCTCCACTATTATTGGTCCTTATGTAAAATATTTTTATACGTTTATAAATGAATGTAAATATTATTGTTTTTTTTTGGAATCTATATATAATAAATTATGCTAATTATGCACTGACATCAATTATGACATCATCACCTTTGCCTTAATGTATCCTGTTTGTACACCAAGTTTTTGTGCTTAAGAAAGACTTACACAGTTGAAACATTGCACATTAGGTAAAATAAAAGCCTCCACTATTTTTTCCATCATTTGGGAATGCAGCTTTTTTTCTGATTTGTATATTGGTACTGTGCTGTTTTTTTCTGTTTTTAGATAGATAGACACTCCTTCCTGTTCCTTTCAACTCATTTAGATGCGACAGCTGCTATGACGGTGGCATTTTAAGGTAAAGCTTGACTCAGCTCTCTTCACACTGCTAGCACAGTTTTAGTAATGGATAGAGAAGATTTACCCAAGAATTGTTAATTCTGTACTGCCTTTTCACATCCTAATTGGGTTTGGGCCCTGTTTGTAACCAGATTTGTGTAACCATTAAACTGAGTAAAGTCAACTTTGACTTATTGAGTCATTGTGCCATTGCCAACAGGGATATTGAGTGCCACACAACACTAAAGTGTGGATTATTGAGAAATTGATAGATACATATGTGTCCTTATTTCACATCTGTAGATAGACAGACAGTAGTAAACTCTTGTGAACCTCATTCCTATTGTTGCACCTGAAGACTATGTTATTGCCATGTAATGTCTTATTTTGATTGTAACTGTACCCAATGTTTTGTAAAGTTTTGAGGAATACGATGGTGCTATGAAAATAGAGCATTATTATTTATGATTATAGACAAATACATGGATATGAGGCAGGTAAATGAGACTCACACATAAATTGATGTGAAGATAGAAAAGATGCAGGTACATAACCTTACATTTTCAACAACACAAAATCTATAATATTTGTGATCTTTTTAGCATGTTCTTTTTTCTGATAATGTATACACTTCATTATCAGTCATTGTAGTGCCGCTATAATATTGGTTCTTAATCCCAGGAACATTGAGATTAACAGAACAACATTACAGAAGGAGCAAATATTAGCCACAGTGAGCCTGTGCATTCTCTGCCTGACCCTAGATGTTTCTGTGCTTGACTCCTCTTGACCCCTCCTGACAACTCAGATCTGGTCCTTAGTGGCTCCTTCTCCAAATCATAAACCCTGTAATCAAATGGTTAGTTGACAATAATTGTAGGGAAGAGTGTGACATCTTCATCATTATGTCTCCCTGCAGAGATCATTAGCCACAAACTCACCTGAGAATGAATGTTGTCTCCTGACACATCAAGTTGTTTGTGAAGAGGTGGAAAAATACAAAAAATATGTCAAACTCCAGAAATGTCAAGATGCAAAAATTACATTAATTCTGAAATACATATTGCAATATATATTGTTTTAATAATTATTATTCTTGTAATTATTTATCTTTTATGATATGTATACTGCATGTATTGTACATAATTTCTTTTACTTATTTTTTCAATTAAAAATTCCATTTAATTTTTCATTAAAATTATTTCAATATTTAATGATTTTTGGAAGGGTTTTAAAATGGTTATAATTTGGATCTTAATATTTTTTACACTTCTTTTAATTTTTTTAATGCAAGTTATAAATTTAGATAGTCATTACTGAAATTAATTTCACAATCTATGTATAGCTCCTTAACTGTCATCACCAAAAAGGAGATTGTTGAGCCATCCCGTTCCCTCCCCTCCCTGTTATCTTCAATACAAAACTCCTAATTAGTCCCAGCAGAATCTGGATGTGTAGATGTTTCATGTTGTCCGTTACTGTTCTTTTGTGAGTCAGGGGGTACAGGGCAATATTTGAAAAACTAAGGAAAAATCAATGATGTCACTTTCATCTGCAGATCAACAAGCGGATACTGAGCGCCAGTACATCAGTTTTTTTGGAGGGACTATATGAGAACCATTATATCATTGTGCCCCATGCTTGCTGATTTTCACGAGTAACACCAGAATTAATGGTCTACAAGGGCAAAATGTGATCCATTGAAAAATAGATAACATTCACTGTCAGAACCAAATAATTAAGAACCCAGACCAAAGTCCAGATTACAAAATAGATACAGATCCGAACAGATTGTAAAATTAAAAAAAAATATAAAATATAAATTTAGACCCAAGACTAGAGGTGAGCAAATCTATTTCTTGATTTGCAGATTGATATGAGTGTGACAATTTTCAGGCACAAAATTATATATCTGAATATTTACTGATTTGAATTAGACATCCTGTAGATACGTTAATAATGGAAGTCTAGAGGATCCGTTAAAATATGTATTAATTCCAATGGACTTTTGGTGGATTAGGTTATTGTCCATCTGTGTCATGTCCGTTAGACTTCCATTTTTATTGCTTTAGTAAAAACTGAGGACTATAAGGGCTTCGATTCTAAGTTCCAGGTCAGATAAAGCCAAATAGACCAAATAGTTTTGGATACAAACCGTAGATTAAGAAAATAAACATGCAGTTACATTGCCAAGCCACTGCACAAAGCATTGAGCCAACTACTTTGTGCTCTGTGCGCTATGTTAGAGGTTCCAATAGATGATCAATCTGGCTAATAGGCCATCAATATAAAATACTGGATACCCCCTTTAATTACTGTATTGACATGGGCCCAAAATTCATCTTACTTATTTCTTTGGCTGTAGATAGATTTCACATTGAAGATTATGACAGTGGTCATTTCTACCATGTCCTAAATTAGACAGTAGTTTGGAACCAGCTTGTGATTTTAACGCAGTTTCAATGGAATTGATTTACGTGCAGCTTTAAATTTCTTTGTTGTATTGATTTTTTGGTAACACCAAAAAAAAAATGTCAATCTAATAAAGTAATTTAATTCCTTCACATTCAGAGAGATTAGCAGCATCAATTCCACAAATAGCTTGGTTGTAGAGAGGGGGGCATCTTACACTCTTAACTTCCCTGTGAATCAAGCTGAATTATATCTGAAACGGCAGCAATTTCCTCTGGAGAGGCAGCTGAGATTTCAGGCACTTACAGTACAGTGAGGATCTTAAAACTGTCAAGGATGCAGGATATCGTCCTGAATGTTGAGAGTCAGAAGAGGATTTTTCCACAGTGTCCCAGATTATCTTATAATCACTATAAACCCAATTTCCATTCAGGAACTATATTACAGGCAAATGCTAGTAAAATAGCCAAATAAAAATAATTATACTCTTATCATACAGATGAAGCAAAGGCTGGAAGACCAATTAAAGGAATACTGCCTTCCTACCTTCCATGGATGTTAGGGCATTTTGCTATAATATGTCATATCATTTTGATTAATACATGCTAGACCCCTGGGTCCCCCGGCACCCCTAAAGCAGAGAAGAGAGCTGTATAATAATAATAATAATAATTCTTTATTTATATAGCGTACACAGATTACACAGCGCTGCACAAAGCATGTCAAAATGGTCCCTGTCCCCATGGGGCTCACAATCTAAACAACCTAACGGTATGTTTTGGAGTATGGGAGGAAACTGGAGGACCTGGAGGAAACACACGCAATGGAGAGAACATAAAAACTCTTTGCAGATGTTGACCTGGATGGGATTTGAACCCAGTACCCAAGCACTACAAGGCAGAAGTGCTACTCACTCAGCCACCATGCCGTCCATATATAGTGTAACATTTCATTCAAATAGTAGGGATGGAAAGATAACTTGATGGGGTATGCTTACCTGCTGGGAATGTACTAGTGCCTGGCACAACACAGTGATAAATATAATCTATTTCCAACTGCAGGAGAGGAATCCTAATTCCAAATGAAGATTGTAGGTAAAAAATCTAAGTGGATAGAGGACAGGGGTGGCAGGATCTCAAAATGGAATAATGAAGATTGTAATAGTATAATATATTTATTTCTAGACACATGTTTAGTTTCCAGGTGTGAAGTGGTCTCTTCATCCATCTCTGCCCATGTTACAACACATACTAACAAATATACATAAAAAGTGTGTTCAGAAAATGTTTTAGTAGAATATATTATTGCCAATCCCCTGAGCGTTTCCTCACCCTGAATCCAACTCCATATGTAAATAAACGCTCCACACATTGGCGTTGCAATATAATGTTTTTTCTTTATATATGGTATACAAAAAAAATGACAAACATTTTCATCAGATATAATCACCCATGTGCACTATTCTCTATAGTCCATTTCATCCAGTGTTTTACTCCTAGCTCCCTGAAATGTGTAAAGGGATAATAAATGACATGGTGTTTTGTTCATCAGCCTGGACCTTCTTGGAGCCAATATAAAACTGTTGGCAGTGATAACCCAATCCGTTTAAAGGTATACCATCAAAAGATTTTTGCACCCTAAACTACCAGCATCCTCAGGTAGGGTATGAAATGTCTTTTCTAGAATTGCAACTTTTATGTAAAAAAAGGTCTTCTATGTAAACAAAATTGCTTCCAAATTCATATGCAATTGAGGTGAGAAGAAGGTGTCAATTTTTTGCCGCAGATGAGTCACACCACTATCTTCTAAATTTCCGAGAAACATGCTTTGGTGTCAAATCATGTACCATGCACCCCCAACCCTTTAACGCATGATTTCTTTTACAACAATTATGATTTTTTTTTAAGCTCTTTATAACTTCTACAAAACAGCAGGCTTGCATTAAAAATAAACTGCGGTGAATATGGAGACCCGGAGGGTTCTTTTCTGTCTTTTTTATTAGGATAACTATCATTGCAGCCACGCCAGTAGTTACTGCTTATAGATGCAGCCGATAACTTCTTATAATGTTAAATCCAAAAAAAAAAATTCCAATGGAAGCCAAAATCACAATCCACGCATTAACTATGGATATTTTATATTATTATAATATATTGGGTTTCAATGTCCTCAGGGATGATGGTGATGTAGTTCTAATACCCTCCATTATGGCCCTCCTCATGGAAGATACCCGACATAATAAGAAATTTCTGGATTTATGTAATCATGTGTTGATATGATAATTTGTTCATTAATCTCATTATAATTTATTCCATAGACACGATCACCCCTTCCAGATGAATCTGAGTACAGTTATTGGTCATCCCTGGAAAACCCCTAAACAATTGCTAATGCGTTTCTTTCCACAGGGTCTTGACACTGTACACTTGATACACTTGGCAGGTTACAGTGGTATAGGATCGAACTAGACCCAGAATAACTATTATTGTAGCAACTGTCAACCTTTTAGGCACTACTATGAATAATTAGAAAAATAATAATACACATTATGCCATAATTGCCTGATGAATATATGTTCCAATTATGGAAGACAGTAGTATCAAAAGTATTGAGATCCATGACCCCTAAGTAGTTGTCATCAACTATTCTACCCTCCTGAAGTCAGTGGAGATGTGCCATAAATGCCTACCATTCATATATCTATGTTCATCTGAAGAATGGGTTGCTCACTGATACATGTCATGTTTTAGATTCAATAAATGTTCTTGGAATGAACTCCAAGAAGTTGTGAATTTTCACCCTTAATGGGCCTCCAAATATTAATACACATCAAAATTGGGACAGGAGAAAATTGAGAATCAGCGCTGGAGGAAATGGCAGAAGTGGCCACATGTTTGGGTAATAGGTAAGCACTGGCAGCAATGAGCACCAACATAGGTGGGCAGGGCAGTAAATCATAAACTTCTTGGGTTGAAACATTACTGATGATTAATATTGTTGGTACAAATTGAAATCAAGCAGTGGCAAAAAAAATGTATTAATGATAAAAAGAGGTGTCACACTTTATTTTTTAACCAATGGAAAGAGTGTTCCAAGGTTAGGTGGGCTATATAATAAGAATTATATGGTCTCACCCATGTCTTCCAATGTCTTGTATGTATGGAAGTATGATGTGATTTTACTACCTGGTGTTATCTTCTTCAGGTAAGTACATTGGGGACAATTCCACCAAGTCCTCCCACTGGCCTCCCTGACTTTATTAGTTACCACCCAATAAAATTTGTCACTGTAGAATCCATGGCCAATATATAGTTGTGTCCAGAGTTATCTAGACGCTTCCTTGACACATGTCATTTAGAAACCAACAAATGGTTATAATTATCATTATTTTGATGTTGTTTATCACAATATAATGATGGTCATCTGATTTCTATTGCTGTGTCAGTTGTTACTACCCTATGTAGATGCTGTTTTTTTAATTTTTCAAATAGTTGGCCATAGAGTGCCATAGATTCTTAGCATGGAAATAACCCTAAAACTGATGAGAGGCAAAACCTGTATAATTTATTTTTGCAGCAGTAATGTGGTCCCTAACATCCAGTTACCTGGTCTTGGTACCCCCACCATCCCAGTGGTGGATCCATACGTAAAGCATCACTTTAAATAAAATAGCTTTTTTTTGTAATGAAATAACACTGTCCTTTACGAATAATGTTTAATCATGATCACATTAGGAGCAATTTATAAGAAAGTTCAGTAATAAAGTGGAATAGCTGTGGGGAAAAGCAGGGTAAGAATGCTAGGATTAACTGGAGCAATATAAAAAATAGATTATGTTTAATGAAAAATTTCGCAGCGTTCAAGATTTTTATTATACTTAATAACGCCAGGCTTCATTTTTGTCTGTGGTAATTGTGAGTCCTTACTATTCCCCCATTGGATATTGGCAGGCATTAATAAGCTTAATTCTCGAGGTTTAAGTTTAATGGTAGTGAATAGAGATGAGCGAACACTAAAATGCTCGGGTACTCGTTATTCGAGACGAACTTTTCCCGATGCTCGAGTGCTCGTCTCGAATAACGAACCCCATTGAAGTCAATGGGAGACTCGAGCATTTTTCAAGGGGACCAAGGCTCTGCACAGGGAAGCTTGGCCAAACACCTGGGAACCTCAGAAAAGGATGGAAACACCACGGAAATGGACAGGAAACAGCAGGGGCAGCATGCATGGATGCCTCTGAGGCTGCTTAAACGCACCATTATGCCAAAATTATGGGCAACAGCATGGCCATGACAGAGTGACAGAATGAAGCTAGATAGCATCTAAAACATCTAATAATTGACCCTGACACTATAGGGGACGGCATGCAGAGGCAGCGGCAGCAGGCTAGAGAGTGTCATGGCGACATACCCTAAATGGACTCAGGCTTCAAACCAATGGGTGGCAGAGAGGAACCAAAGGAGGTGAGCAAGAAGTGCTCAAATAATATCGCTACATGATAAAAGTTTGCCAGTATATTTTGTGGATTACACAGCAGGGTGGCGACAAAGTTAACATGGAAGCCATGAAAACAACCCAAAATTCTGCCTGACACAGCTCGTTTGATAAGGGGACCATGTATGGAGGCAGTGAACTAGTAGTAGATTAAAGGTGCTGCAGTTAAAACTATGTTAGTTGGATCTTGGCATGGAGCTGGCGCTCCGCTGCCAGACGAGCTTTCGCCAATCCAAGCCCCTGTCTCTAGGCTACTCCCCAAACAGCACTTTTGTATAAGATCAAGTGTAGTAGCGTTCTTATAAGTTTAGGATATGGCGGGTGAGGGGAATGTAAACAGATGCGCAAGAAGCGCTGAAATAATATCCCTAAATGGTAAAAGTTTGCAAGTATATTTTGTGGATTACACAGCAGGGTGGCGACAAAGTTAACAACTTTGATGTGGAATGCCCTGTAATAGCTCTTGGGCGGTGTGCCTTTTATCGCCTAGGCTCAGCAGTTTCAGCACCGCCTGCTGTCGCTTAGCGACGGCACTGCTGCTGTGCCTAGAGCTACCGACTGATGGCGCCATGCCCACGGATGGTAATTCGGAGGAGGAGGAGGTGGAGGAGGGGTGGGAGGAGGTATAGTAGGCCTTTGAGACCTGGACCGAGGTAGGCCCCGCAATTCTCTGCGTCGGCAGTATATGACCAGCCCCAGGGTCAGACTCGGTCCCAGCCTGCACCAAGTTAAGTGTAGTAGCGTTCTTATAAGTTTGAGATATGGCGGGTTAGGGGAATGTAAACAGATGCGCAAGAAGCGCATGATGCGCATGGAGCTGGCGTTCCGCTGCCAGGCGAGCTTTCGCCAATCCAAGCCCCTGTCTCTAGGCTACTCCCCAAACAGCACTTCTAAGAACCTTTTGTATAAGATCAAGTGTAGTAGCGTTCTTATAAGTTTAGGATATGCCGGGTGAGGGGAATGTAAACAGATGCGCAAGAAGCGCTGAAATAATATCCCTAAATGGTAAAAGTTTGCCAGTATATTTTGTGGATAACACAGCAGGGTGGCGACAAAGTTAACAACTTTGATGTGGAATCCATGAAAACAACCCAAATTTCTGCCTGACACACCTCGTTTGATAAAGGGACGATGTATGGAGGCAGCTATATGGACGACTTTTGGAGGTAGCAATGGAGACAACGTGTGGAGGCTGCTATGGAGACAATTTAATTTGGATAGTGCCTGTATGTGGCAGTCCCAAACATTTTTCAAACCAGAGGAGCAGGTAGGTGGCCCTCCAGTAAAATGGAATAGATTGAGTGCCTGTATGTGGCAGTCCCAAAAATTGTTCAAACCAGAGGAGCAGGTAGGTGGCCCTCCAGTAAAATGGAATAGATTGAGTGCCTGTATGTGGCAGTCCCAAAAATTGTTCAAACCAGAGGAGCAGGTAGGTGGCCCTCCAGTAAAATGGAATAGATTGAGTGCCTGTATGTGGCAGTCCCAAAAATTGTTCAAACCAGAGGAGCAGGTAGGTGGCCCTCCAGTAAAATGGAATAGATTGAGTGCCTGTATGTGGCAGTCCCAAAAATTCTTCAAACCAGAGGAGCAGGTAGGTGGCCCTCCAGTAAAATGGAATAGATTGAGTGCCTGTATGTGGCAGTCCCAAAAATTCTTCAAACCAGAGGAGCAGGTAGGTGGCCCTCCAGTAAAATGGAATAGATTGAGTGCCTGTATGTGGCAGTCCCAAAAATTGTTCAAACCAGAGGACCGGGTAGGTGGCCCTCCAGAAAAATGGAATAGATTGAGTGCCTGTATGTGGCACTCACAAAAATTGTTTCAAACAGAGGACCGGGTAGGTGGCCCTCCAGAAAAATTAAATGCATGAAGTATAGCAAGAGCCAGTGGGCCCTGTCAAAAAATAGCCATTTTCCTCTGCTTTACTGTACAAAGAGGAGGAGAAGGAGGAAAATGAGGAGGAGGAGGAGGAGTGGATCAATTATTCAGGTTGAGCTTCCTTCACCTGGTGGAGATTGGAAATTCTGAGAAATCCAGCCTTTATTCATTTTAATAAGCGTCAGCCTGTCAGCGCTGTCAGTCGACAGGCGTGTACGCTTATCGGTGATGATGCCACCAGCTGCACTGAAAACCCGCTCGGACAAGACGCTAGCGGCAGGGCAGGCAAGAACCTCCAAGGCGTACAGCGCCAGTTCGTGCCACATGTCCAGCTTTGAAACCCAGTAGTTGTAGGGAGCTGTGTGATCATTTAGGACGATGGTATGGTCAGCTACGTACTCCCTCACCATCTTTCTGTAAAGATCAGCCCTACTCTGCCGAGACTGGGGACAGGTGACAGTGTCTTGCTGGGGTGACATAAAGCTGGCAAAAGCCTTGTAAAGCGTACCCTTGCCAGTGCTGGACAAGCTGCCTGCTCGCCTACTCTCCCTCGCTACTTGTCCCGCAGAACTACGCACTCTGCCGCTAGCGCTGTCAGAAGGGAAATACTGTTTCAGCTTGTGCACCAGGGCCTGCTGGTATTCATGCATTCTCACACTCCTTTCCTCTGCAGGGATGAGAGTGGCAAGATTTTGCTTGTACCGTGGGTCCAGGAGAGTGAACACCCAGTAATCGGTGCTGGAATAAATTCTTTGAACGCGAGGGTCACGGGATAGGCAGCCTAGCATGAAATCTGCCATATGCGCCAGAGTACCAACGCGTAAGAATTCACTCCCCTCACTGGCCTGACTGTCCATTTCCTCCTCCTCCAACTCCTCCAACTCCTCTTCTTCTGCCCATACACGCTGAACAGTGAAGGACTCAACAATGGTCCCCTCTTGTGTCTCGCCAACATTCTCCTCCTCTTCCTCCTCATCCTCCTCCACCTCCACCTCCTCCGATATGCGCTGAGAAACAGACCTCAGGGTGCTTTGGCTATCAACAAGGGAATATTCTTCCCCCGTCTCTTGTGACGAGCGCAAAGCTTCCGACTTCATGCTGACCAGAGAGTTTTTCAACAGGCCAAGCAGCGGGATGGTGAGGCTGATGATGGCGGCATCGCCACTGACCATCTGTGTTGACTCCTCAAAGTTACTCAGCACCTGACAGATATCAGACATCCACGTCCACTCCTCATTGTAGACTTGAGGAAGCTGACTGACCTGACTACCAGTTCTGGTGGAAGTTGACATCTGGCAGTCTACAATCGCTCTGCGCTGCTGGTAAACTCTGGATAACATGGTCAGTGTTGAATTCCACCTCGTGGGCACGTCGCACAACAGTCGGTGAGCGGGCAGTTGGAGGCGGCGCTGCGCTGCCCTGAGAGTGGCAGCATCTGGGCTGGACTTCCTGAAATGCGCACAGATGCGGCGCACCTTCGTGAGCAAATCAGACAGATTGGGGTATGTCTTGAGGAAACGCTGCACTATCAGATTTAACACATGGGCCAGGCATGGCACATGTGTCAGTCTGCCGAGTTGCAGAGCCGCCACCAGGTTACGGCCGTTGTCACACACAACCATTCCCGGCTTGAGGTTCAGCGGTGCCAGCCACAGATCAGTCTGCGCCGTGATGCCCTGTAATAGCTCTTGGGCGGTGTGCCTTTTGTCGCCTAGGCTCAGCAGTTTGAGCACCGCCTGCTGTCGCTTAGCGACGGCACTGCTGCTGTGCCTAGAGCTACCGACTGATGGCGCCGTGCCCACGGATGGTAGTTCGGAGGAGGAGGTGGAGGAGGGGTGGGAGGAGGAGGAGGCATAGTAGGCCTGAAACACCTGGACCGAGGTAGGCCCCGCAATCCTCGGCGTCGGCAGTATATGAGCAGCCCCAGGGTCAGTCTCGGTCCCAGCCTCCACCAAGTTAACCCAATGTGCCGTCAGCGATATATAGTGGCCCTGCCCGGCAGCACTCGTCCACGTGTCCGTGGTCAGGTGGACCTTGTCAGAAACGGCGTTGGTCAGGGCACGGATGATGTTGTCTGACACGTGCTGGTGCAGGGCTGGGACGGCACATCGGGAAAAGTAGTGGCGGCTGGGGACCGAATACCGAGGGGCGGCCGCCGCCATGAGGTTGCGAAAGGCCTCGGTCTCTACTAGCCTATAGGGCAGCATCTCCAGGCTAAGCAATCTGGAGATGTGCACATTAAGGGCTTGGGCGTGCGGGTGGGTTGCACTATATTTGCGTTTCCGCTCCAGCGTCTGGGGTATGGAGAGCTGAACGCTGGTGGATGCTGTGGAGGATCGTGGAGGCGACGATGGGGTTTTTGGGCCAGGGTCCTGGGCAGGGGGCTGACTAGCAGCTGACACAGGGGAAGGAGCAGTGGTGTGCACGGCCGGAGGTGAACGGGCTTGTTGCCACTGAGTGGGGTGCTTAGCATTCATATGCCTGCGCATACTGGTGGTAGTTAAGCTAGTAGTGGTGGAACCCCTGCTGAGCCTGGTTTGGCAAATGTTGCACACCACAGTCCGTCGGTCATCCGGTGTTTCCTTAAAGAACCTGCACACTTCTGAAGATCTAGCCCTCGCCGCAAGAGCCCTCACCACGGGAGCTTCACTAGTTGACAGTGGCGCTGATGCACCAGCTCTGGCCCTGCCTCTCCGTCTGGCCCCACCACTGCCTCTTCCGACCTGTTCAGGTCGAGGACTCTCCTCCGTCTCAGAAGCACTGTGTTCACCCGGCCTCTCAACCCAGCTTGGGTCTGTCACCTCATCATCCTCCGATCCCTCAGTCTGCTCCCCCCTCGGACTTCCTGCCCTGACAACAACTTCCCCACTGTCTGACAACCGTGTCTCCTCATCGTCGGACACCTCTTTACACACTTCCACTACGTCAAGAAGGTCATCATCACCCACAGACTGTGACTGGTGGAAAACCTGGGCATCGGAAAATTGCTCAGCAGCAACCGGACAAGTGGTTTGTGACTGTGGGAAGGGTCCAGAAAACAGTTCCTCAGAGTATGCCGGTTCAAATGGCAAATTTTCCTGGGAGGGGGCAGACTGGGGGGGAGGAGGCTGAGGTGCAGGAGCTGGAGGAGTGGGGATTTCGGTGACATGGGTGGACTGCGTGGAAGACTGACTGGTGGTGGACAAATTGCTCGAAGCATTGTCAGCAATCCACGACATCACCTGTTCGCACTGTTCTGGCCTCAACAGTGCTCTACCACGAGTCCCAGTAACTTCAGACATGAACCTAGGGAGTGTAGCTCTGCGGCGTTCCCCTGCTCCCTCATCAGCAGGTGGTGTCTCACCCCGCCCAGGACCACGGCCTCTGACCCCTGCAGTAGTTGGACGCCCACGTCCCCGCCCTCGTCCTCTACCCCTAACCCTGGGGTTAAACATTTTTAAAATGAGAGTTATAACTTTTTTTTTTTTTTTACTTTTTTTTGTTTTTTTTTGTGTTTTTTTGTGTTTTTTGTTTTTTTTTGTGTTTTTTGTTTTTTTTTGAGTTTTTAGAACCAAACAATCCTATCCTATTGCTATGGCTATTTTCTAGCCAAGTATCAAAGGAAGCACACTACTATGCCAGATGAGATGACACTGAGTTAGTGCCTAATAGAAATCCAACCCCTACTGAATTTTCCCACTTCAGCCTTTGCTATGGATATGTGCGCCACTAAGCGCAGAACACAGCGGTCGCAAGTCTCACTACAAATTGCTCAGAATTGGCAAGTACATGCACTGCAGAAACTACAGCCACCAGCAGATCAACCAGAAATCAAATATATAGAACGCTACTGTAGGCTTCAAGAAGCTATTTGTATTCTCCTATGGCTATTTTCTAGCCAAGTATCAAAGGAAGCACACTACTATGCCAGATGAGATGACACTGAGTTAGTGCCTAATAGAAATCCAACCCCTACTGAATTTTCCCACTTCAGCCTTTGCTATGGATATGTGCGCCACTAAGCGCAGAACACAGCGGTCGCAAGTCTCACTACAAATTGCTCAGAATTGGCAAGTACATGCACTGCAGAAACTAAAGCCACCAGCAGATCAACCAGAAATCAAATATATAGAACGCTACTGTAGGCTTCAAGAAGCTGTTTGTATTCTCCTATGGCTATTTTCTAGCCAAGTATCAAAGGAAGCACACTACTATGCCAGATGAGATGACACTGAGTTAGTGCCTAATAGAAATCCAACCCCTACTGAATTTTCCCACTTCAGCCTTTGCTATGGATATGTGCGCCACTAAGCGCAGAACACAGCGGTCGCAAGTCTCACTACAAATTGCTCAGAATTGGCAAGTACATGCACTGCAGAAACTAAAGCCACCAGCAGATCAACCAGAAATCAAATATATAGAACGCTACTGTAGGCTTCAAGAAGCTGTTTGTATTCTCCTATGGCTATTTTCTAGCCAAGTATCAAAGGAAGCACACTACTATGCCAGATGAGATGACACTGAGTTAGTGCCTAATAGAAATCCAACCCCTACTGAATTTTCCCACTTCAGCCTTTGCTATGGATATGTGCGCCACTAAGCGCAGAACACAGCGGTCGCAAGTCTCACTACAAATTGCTCAGAATTGGCAAGTACATGCACTGCAGAAACTAAAGCCACCAGCAGATCAACCAGAAATCAAATATATAGAACGCTACTGTAGGCTTCAAGAAGCTGTTTGTATTCTCCTATGGCTATTTTCTAGCCAAGTATCAAAGGAAGCACACTACTATGCCAGATGAGATGACACTGAGTTATTGCCTAATAGAAATCCAACCCCTACTGAATTTTGCCACTTCAGCCTTTGCTATGGATATGTGCGCCACTAAGCGCAGAACACAGCGGTCGCAAGTCTCACTACAAATTGCTCAGAATTGGCAAGTACATGCACTGCAGAAACTAAAGCCACCAGCAGATCAACCAGAAATCAAATATATAGAACGCTACTGTAGGCTTCAAGAAGCTGTTTGTATTCTCCTATGGCTATTTTCTAGCCAAGTATCAAAGGAAGCACACTACTATGCCAGATGAGATGACACTGAGTTAGTGCCTAATAGAAATCCAACCCCTACTGAATTTTGCCACTTCAGCCTTTGCTATGGATATGTGCGCCACTAAGCGCAGAACACAGCGGTCGCAAGTCTCACTACAAATTGCTCAGAATTGGCAAGTACATGCACTGATGAAACTAAAGCCACCAGCAGATCAACCAGAAATCAAATATATAGAACGCTACTGTAGGCTTCAAGAAGCTGTTTGTATTCTCCTATGGCTATTTTCTAGCCAAGTATCAAAGGAAGCACACTACTATGCCAGATGAGATGACACTGAGTTATTGCCTAATAGAAATCCAACCCCTACTGAATTTTGCCACTTCAGCCTTTGCTATGGATATGTGCGCCACTAAGCGCAGAACACAGCGGTCGCAAGTCTCACTACAAATTGCTCAGAATTGGCAAGTACATGCACTGCAGAAACTAAAGCCACCAGCAGATCAACCAGAAATCAAATATATAGAACGCTACTGTAGGCTTCAAGAAGCTGTTTGTATTCTCCTATGGCTATTTTCTAGCCAAGTATCAAAGGAAGCACACTACTATGCCAGATGAGATGACACTGAGTTAGTGCCTAATAGAAATCCAACCCCTACTGAATTTTGCCACTTCAGCCTTTGCTATGGATATGTGCGCCACTAAGCGCAGAACACAGCGGTCGCAAGTCTCACTACAAATTGCTCAGAATTGGCAAGTACATGCACTGCAGAAACTAAAGCCACCAGCAGATCAACCAGAAATCAAATATATAGAACGCTACTGTAGGCTTCAAGAAGCTGTTTGTATTCTCCTATGGCTATTTTCTAGCCAAGTATCAAAGGAAGCACACTACTATGCCAGATGAGATGACACTGAGTTATTGCCTAATAGAAATCCAACCCCTACTGAATTTTCCCACTTCGGTCTTTGCTATGGATATGTGTGCCACTAAGAGCTAAACACAACGGTAGCAAGTCCCCCTGCTAATTCCTCACAAAATGGTAAAAGATGCAAATTAAAATAAAAAAAGTAGAACGTTATTGTAGCCCTAAGAAGGGCTGTTGGGTTCTTTGAGAATCACTCCTGCCTAACAGTAAGCTAATAGAACACCCTAACGCTTTCCCTGACCAGCAGCAGCTCTCTCCCTAGCGGCATCCAGAGACAGAATGATCCGAGCAGCGCGGCCAGCGGCTAGTCTATCCCAGGGTCACCTGATCTGGCCAGCCAACCACTGCTATCGACGTGTAAGGGTACCACGTCATGCTGGGTGGAGTGCAGAGTCTCCTGGCTTGTGATTGGCTCTGTTTCTGGCCGCCAAAAAGCAAAACGGCGGGAGCTGCCATTTTCTCGAGCGGGCGAAGTATTCGTCCGAGTAACGAGCAGTTTCGAGTACCCTAATGCTCGACCGAGCATCAAGCTCGGACGAGCATGTTCGCTCATCTCTAGTAGTGAAATATATAAGGCAGTTACATTTATACTTAACGGATAACAGGGAAGTAATTGCCTTATGCTTTCCGGCTTGGAAGGACTCCTTTTAAGGAGAATGGAAATGGAATTAGCATACAATGGGCAATGAAAACTTTATTTAACAAGCTAACAGAATAGCAGAGAACATTCATATTCATATTTTCTCATTACTCAACTAATCAGAATAAAAAAGAACAAAAATTGTCATCCTTTAGTAGACCCTTCATCACCTCCATCAACTTACATGGAACTTGTAATAGGTTCCACGTTACTGGTTCTGACATAGATAGTATTTTCTCACAAGCCCACACTGTTACCAAGAAATAGGGGTTAGTATTTTCAGGTGGATGGTGGACAAATTAGAATATTTAGTATTGAAGTTAGCCTGAAACATTGCTGATCACTTCTGTCAGATGGGCAGTCCTGGGCTATAGCAGACAAATGGACACCACCCCACTGACAGTAGAAAGTCAAAAATACTAATGTTGATTGTGTGGGACTGCTGGAAAAGAAATTTCCAAGGATATCAGAATCAGTAAAACAGTAGTTATTAAGCCTTTCAGGACATTTTGTGTTTCAGATTTATTTTACCTATTTTATTTTTTCACTTTTACAGTGATGTATAGGGCTTGTTATCTGTGGGGCAAATTGTACTTTTGAATAGCACCGTTTAACAGTCCATCCAATTAAAAAAAAAAAAAAGCTATAAAAAAATTCAAAAAAATGCTATGAAACTGACATAAAAATGCAATTACCCTATTTTCTCATGGGCTCATTTTTTTACGCATTTCACTGTACACTCTGTACACTGACACATCCAATTTATTCAATGGGTCAGTACAATCACAGAAATACCAAATTTTCCAGGCTTGTTATGTCCTCTTAATAACTTTTTTTTTAAAAGTTGCAAAAAAAATAATTCTTTTCTGATACTCAATTTCTGTAGTATAAGCTGATGTTTTCATTGTTATCATTTTTGAATCTATAGGACCTTTTGACTGTTTTTTATCAAGATTTTATGGGAAATAAATAAAATAGGAATGGGAAATAGCAAATATTTTTTAATATATATTTTTTGCTATTACTGTAGTATTACTGTGGTTTATACTGTATAATATACTGAAATACTGCAGTATATTGTGAATATACTTTTTGTCTGTGATAGTCTGCCTCTCGAAGAGACTTTCGGCCTTCTTAACAACTGATCAATGCTCCCTGTCGCAGCACCTATATGGTGGCATCCACATGGCACTGATAGTTAGATGCCCTGGTCAGGTTTGACCACGGTACCTAACAGTTGACTGCCTCTGTCCACACAGCTTTTACCACACCACAATGTGCGACCAGGATAAAGGGTTGTAAACTAAGGCAACTTACATGCTAGTGTGTGCTCCCCCTGGCAGGATCTGTTCTTATCTTAGCTTCTTATGTCCTTGTTTTTAGAAAAAAAGGCTTCAAAAATTATAAAAAAGAGCCTGAGGGGTTCCAGGCCTCCATAGCTGATAACTGAGCCTGGAACCCGTCAGGCTCATTTGCATAGTTTTTAAGTCTTTTGTTTTTTGTAAAAATAAGGGCATAAGAAACTAAAAGTAGTGCATATTTTGACAGAGGGGGCACACTCCAGCAGGTATGTGTGCTTGGTTTACAATCCTTGACCCTGGTGGTAGATCTTCTTTAAAAGATGCAGAGTTGGAGTTGGTGATCGGGGTGAAAATTAATATCAAAGTTTTAAATGTTTTTTTTTTTCTGGGATTGTTGTTTTCCTTTTTTCTTGCTTCCCATTTAGATCAGTGGTTACCAACTTGACATTCCATGAAAAATTCCAAATGCCTTGCTCGTGGCTTTAAAACATACTGAAAATTGTATTTTTACAAAGTTGGCTTTCATTGTTTTTGGTAAGTAGAGTCAACAAAACCCCACAGTGTTATTAACATAAATGCAGCATTTCATAGATATAACTCTAACATGTCACTATTAGTTCTGATGTTGTATTTTTTGGTTGCTATCGGATACGCCCATAAATTCAGACCTATAGTCGGGCAGAGCTTCCTGTCTGTTTAGATTCCTCTAACTTGAACGCAGATATGCTGTAGTGCAGGGACAAGGGGAGAGGAGGAGGCACTTCCTTTCCAGCAGCATACAGGAGACATGCTTTACTGTACAGAGAAGATATGTGTCTTAATCCAAGAAAGGAGGGGGCATAGCAGTGCTATGTCTGATTGTTTAGGTGAGATAGCTGTGTCATTGTGTTATAAAAATTAAAAAATACAGGCGGTCCCCTACTTAAGAACACTCGACTTACAGACGACCCCTAGTTACAAACAGACCTATGGATTTTGGTAATTTATTGTACTTGAGCCCAAGCTACAATAAACATCTGTAACAGTTATCAAATGTGTTTGTAATTAAGATTTATTGTTAATCCTCATTCTTATGACAATCCAACATTTTTAAAAGAGACCAAAACATTTTTGACTGGAGTTACAATTATAAAGTATACAGTTCTGACTTACATACAAATCTGACTTAAGAACAAACCAGCAGAACATATCTTGTATGTAACCAGGGGACCGACTATAATGGGTCGGAAGTAGAGATGAGCGAACATGCTCGTCCGAGCTTGATGCTCGGTCGAGCATTAGGGTACTCGAAACTGCTCGTTGCTCGGACGAATACTTCGCCCGCTCGAGAAAATGGCAGCTCCCGCCGTTTTGCTTTTTGGCGGCCAGAAACAGAGCCAATCACAAGCCAGGAGACTCTGCACTCCACCCAGCATGACGTGGTACCCTTACACGTCGATAGCAGTGGTTGGCTGGCCAGATCAGGTGACCCTGGGATAGACTAGCCGCTGGCCGCGCTGCTCGGATCATTCTGTCTCTGGATGCCGCTAGGGAGAGAGCTGCTGCTGGTCAGGGAAAGCGTTAGGGTGTTCTATTAGCTTACTGTTAGGCAGGAGTGATTCTCAAAGAACCCAACAGCCCTTCTTAGGGCTACAATAACGTTCTACTTTTTTTATTTTAATTTGCATCTTTTACCATTTTGTGAGGAATTAGCAGGGGGACTTGCTACCGTTGTGTTTAGCTCTTAGTGGCACACATATCCATAGCAAAGACCGAAGTGGCAAAATTCAGTAGGGGTTGGATTTCTATTAGGCAATAACTCAGTGTCATCTCATCTGGCATAGTAGTGTGCTTCCTTTGATACTTGGCTAGAAAATAGCCATAGGAGAATACAAACAGCTTCTTGAAGCCTACAGTAGCGTTCTATATATTTGATTTCTGGTTGATCTGCTGGTGGCTTTAGTTTCTGCAGTGCATGTACTTGCCAATTCTGAGCAATTTGTAGTGAGACTTGCGACCGCTGTGTTCTGCGCTTAGTGGCGCACATATCCATAGCAAAGGCTGAAGTGGGAAAATTCAGTAGGGGTTGGATTTCTATTAGGCACTAACTCAGTGTCATCTCATCTGGCATAGTAGTGTGCTTCCTTTGATACTTGGCTAGAAAATAGCCATAGGAGAATACAAATAGCTTCTTGAAGCCTACAGTAGCGTTCTATATATTTGATTTCTGGTTGATCTGCTGGTGGCTGTAGTTTCTGCAGTGCATGTACTTGCCAATTCTGAGCAATTTGTAGTGAGACTTGCGACCGCTGTGTTCTGCGCTTAGTGGCGCACATATCCATAGCAAAGGCTGAAGTGGGAAAATTCAGTAGGGGTTGGATTTCTATTAGGCACTAACTCAGTGTCATCTCATCTGGCATAGTAGTGTGCTTCCTTTGATACTTGGCTAGAAAATAGCCATAGGAGAATACAAATAGCTTCTTGAAGCCTACAGTAGCGTTCTATATATTTGATTTCTGGTTGATCTGCTGGTGGCTGTAGTTTCTGCAGTGCATGTACTTGCCAATTCTGAGCAATTTGTAGTGAGACTTGCGACCGCTGTGTTCTGCGCTTAGTGGCGCACATATCCATAGCAAAGGCTGAAGTGGGAAAATTCAGTAGGGGTTGGATTTCTATTAGGCACTAACTCAGTGTCATCTCATCTGGCATAGTAGTGTGCTTCCTTTGATACTTGGCTAGAAAATAGCCATAGGAGAATACAAATAGCTTCTTGAAGCCTACAGTAGCGTTCTATATATTTGATTTCTGGTTGATCTGCTGGTGGCTGTAGTTTCTGCAGTGCATGTACTTGCCAATTCTGAGCAATTTGTAGTGAGACTTGCGACCGCTGTGTTCTGCGCTTAGTGGCGCACATATCCATAGCAAAGGCCGAAGTGGGAAAATTCAGTAGGGGTTGGATTTCTATTAGGCACTAACTCAGTGTCATCTCATCTGGCATAGTAGTGTGCTTCCTTTGATACTTGGCTAGAAAATAGCCATAGGAGAATACAAATAGCTTCTTGAAGCCTACAGTAGCGTTCTATATATTTGATTTCTGGTTGATCTGCTGGTGGCTGTAGTTTCTGCAGTGCATGTACTTGCCAATTCTGAGCAATTTGTAGTGAGACTTGCGACCGCTGTGTTCTGCGCTTAGTGGCGCACATATCCATAGCAAAGGCCGAAGTGGGAAAATTCAGTAGGGGTTGGATTTCTATTAGGCACTAACTCAGTGTCATCTCATCTGGCATAGTAGTGTGCTTCCTTTGATACTTGGCTAGAAAATAGCCATAGGAGAATACAAATAGCTTCTTGAAGCCTACAGTAGCGTTCTATATATTTGATTTCTGGTTGATCTGCTGGTGGCTTTAGTTTCTGCAGTGCATGTACTTGCCAATTCTGAGCAATTTGTAGTGAGACTTGCGACCGCTGTGTTCTGCGCTTAGTGGCGCACATATCCATAGCAAAGGCTGAAGTGGGAAAATTCAGTAGGGGTTGGATTTCTATTAGGCACTAACTCAGTGTCATCTCATCTGGCATAGTAGTGTGCTTCCTTTGATACTTGGCTAGAAAATAGCCATAGGAGAATACAAATAGCTTCTTGAAGCCTACAGTAGCGTTCTATATATTTGATTTCTGGTTGATCTGCTGGTGGCTGTAGTTTCTGCAGTGCATGTACTTGCCAATTCTGAGCAATTTGTAGTGAGACTTGCGACCGCTGTGTTCTGCGCTTAGTGGCGCACATATCCATAGCAAAGGCTGAAGTGGGAAAATTCAGTAGGGGTTGGATTTCTATTAGGCACTAACTCAGTGTCATCTCATCTGGCATAGTAGTGTGCTTCCTTTGATACTTGGCTAGAAAATAGCCATAGGAGAATACAAATAGCTTCTTGAAGCCTACAGTAGCGTTCTATATATTTGATTTCTGGTTGATCTGCTGGTGGCTGTAGTTTCTGCAGTGCATGTACTTGCCAATTCTGAGCAATTTGTAGTGAGACTTGCGACCGCTGTGTTCTGCGCTTAGTGGCGCACATATCCATAGCAAAGGCTGAAGTGGGAAAATTCAGTAGGGGTTGGATTTCTATTAGGCACTAACTCAGTGTCATCTCATCTGGCATAGTAGTGTGCTTCCTTTGATACTTGGCTAGAAAATAGCCATAGCAATAGGATAGGATTGTTTGGTTCTAAAAACTAAAAAAAAACAAAAAACACAAAAAAAAACAAAAAACACAAAAAAACACAAAAAAAAACAAAAAAAAGTAAAAAAAAAAAAAAAGTTATAACTCTCATTTTAAAAATGTTTAACCCCAGGGCTAGGGGTAGAGGACGAGGGCGGGGACGTGGGCGTCCAACTACTGCAGGGGTCAGAGGCCGTGGTCCTGGGCGGGGTGAGACACCACCTGCTGATGAGGGAGCAGGGGAACGCCGCAGAGCTACACTCCCTAGGTTCATGTCTGAAGTTACTGGGACTCGTGGTAGAGCACTGTTGAGGCCAGAACAGTGCGAACAGGTGATGTCGTGGATTGCTGACAATGCTTCGAGCAATTTGTCCACCACCAGTCAGTCTTCCACGCAGTCCACCCATGTCACCGAAATCCCCACTCCTCCAGCTCCTGCACCTCAGCCTCCTCCCCCCCAGTCTGCCCCCTCCCAGGAAAATTTGCCATTTGAACCGGCATACTCTGAGGAACTGTTTTCTGGACCCTTCCCACAGTCACAAACCACTTGTCCGGTTGCTGCTGAGCAATTTTCCGATGCCCAGGTTTTCCACCAGTCACAGTCTGTGGGTGATGATGACCTTCTTGATGTAGTGGAAGTGTGTAAAGAGGTGTCCGACGATGAGGAGACACGGTTGTCAGACAGTGGGGAAGTTGTTGTCAGGGCAGGAAGTCCGAGGGGGGAGCAGACTGAGGGATCGGAGGATGATGAGGTGACAGACCCAAGCTGGGTTGAGAGGCCGGGTGAACACAGTGCTTCTGAGACGGAGGAGAGTCCTCGACCTGAACAGGTTGGAAGAGGCAGTGGTGGGGCCAGACGGAGAGGCAGGGCCAGAGCTGGTGCATCAGCGCCACTGTCAACTAGTGAAGCTCCCGTGGTGAGGGCTCTTGCGGCGAGGGCTAGATCTTCAGAAGTGTGGAGGTTCTTTAAGGAAACACCGGATGACCGACGGACTGTGGTGTGCAACATTTGCCAAACCAGGCTCAGCAGGGGTTCCACCACTACTAGCTTAACTACCACCAGTATGCGCAGGCATATGAATGCTAAGCACCCCACTCAGTGGCAACAAGCCCGTTCACCTCCGGCCGTGCACACCACTGCTCCTTCCCCTGTGTCAGCTGCTAGTCAGCCCCCTGCCCAGGACCCTGCCACAAAAACCCCATCGTCGCCTCCACGATCCTCCACAGCATCCACCAGCGTTCAGCTCTCCATACCCCAGACGCTGGAGCGGAAACGCAAATATAGTGCAACCCACCCGCACGCCCAAGCCCTTAATGTGCACATCTCCAGATTGCTTAGCCTGGAGATGCTGCCCTATAGGCTAGTAGAGACCGAGGCCTTTCGCAACCTCATGGCGGCGGCCGCCCCTCGGTATTCGGTCCCCAGCCGCCACTACTTTTCCCGATGTGCCGTCCCAGCCCTGCACCAGCACGTGTCAGACAACATCATCCGTGCCCTGACCAACGCCGTTTCTGACAAGGTCCACCTGACCACGGACACGTGGACGAGTGCTGCCGGGCAGGGCCACTATATATCGCTGACGGCACATTGGGTTAACTTGGTGGAGGCTGGGACCGAGTCTGACCCTGGGGCTGCTCATATACTGCCGACGCCGAGGATTGCGGGGCCTACCTCGGTCCAGGTGTTTCAGGCCTACTATGCCTCCTCCTCCTCCCACCCCTCCTCCACCTCCTCCTCCGAACTACCATCCGTGGGCACGGCGCCATCAGTCGGTAGCTCTAGGCACAGCAGCAGTGCCGTCGCTAAGCGACAGCAGGCGGTGCTCAAACTGCTGAGCCTAGGCGACAAAAGGCACACCGCCCAAGAGCTATTACAGGGCATCACGGCGCAGACTGATCTGTGGCTGGCACCGCTGAACCTCAAGCCGGGAATGGTTGTGTGTGACAACGGCCGTAACCTGGTGGCGGCTCTGCAACTCGGCAGACTGACACATGTGCCATGCCTGGCCCATGTGTTAAATCTGATAGTGCAGCGTTTCCTCAAGACATACCCCAATCTGTCTGATTTGCTCACGAAGGTGCGCCGCATCTGTGCGCATTTCAGGAAGTCCAGCCCAGATGCTGCCACTCTCAGGGCAGCGCAGCGCCGCCTCCAACTGCCCGCTCACCGACTGTTGTGCGACGTGCCCACGAGGTGGAATTCAACACTGACCATGTTATCCAGAGTTTACCAGCAGCGCAGAGCGATTGTAGACTGCCAGATGTCAACTTCCACCAGAACTGGTAGTCAGGTCAGTCAGCTTCCTCAAGTCTACAATGAGGAGTGGACGTGGATGTCTGATATCTGTCAGGTGCTGAGTAACTTTGAGGAGTCAACACAGATGGTCAGTGGCGATGCCGCCATCATCAGCCTCACCATCCCGCTGCTTGGCCTGTTGAAAAACTCTCTGGTCAGCATGAAGTCGGAAGCTTTGCGCTCGTCACAAGAGACGGGGGAAGAATATTCCCTTGTTGATAGCCAAAGCACCCTGAGGTCTGTTTCTCAGCGCATATCGGAGGAGGTGGAGGTGGAGGAGGATGAGGAGGAAGAGGAGGAGAATGTTGGCGAGACACAAGAGGGGACCATTGTTGAGTCCTTCACTGTTCAGCGTGTATGGGCAGAAGAAGAGGAGTTGGAGGAGTTGGAGGAGGAGGAAATGGACAGTCAGGCCAGTGAGGGGAGTGAATTCTTACGCGTTGGTACTCTGGCGCATATGGCAGATTTCATGCTAGGCTGCCTATCCCGTGACCCTCGCGTTCAAAGAATTTATTCCAGCACCGATTACTGGGTGTTCACTCTCCTGGACCCACGGTACAAGCAAAATCTTTCCACTCTCATCCCTGCAGAGGAAAGGAGTGTGAGAATGCATGAATACCAGCAGGCCCTGGTGCACAAGCTGAAACAGTATTTCCCTTCTGACAGCGCTAGCGGCAGAGTGCGTAGTTCTGCGGGACAAGTAGCGAGGGAGAGTAGGCGAGCAGGCAGCTTGTCCAGCACTGGCAAGGGTACGCTTTACAAGGCTTTTGCCAGCTTTATGTCACCCCAGCAAGACACTGTCACCTGTCCCCAGTCTCGGCAGAGTAGGGCTGATCTTTACAGAAAGATGGTGAGGGAGTACGTAGCTGACCATACCATCGTCCTAAATGATCACACAGCTCCCTACAACTACTGGGTTTCAAAGCTGGACATGTGGCACGAACTGGCGCTGTACGCCTTGGAGGTTCTTGCCTGCCCTGCCGCTAGCGTCTTGTCCGAGCGGGTTTTCAGTGCAGCTGGTGGCATCATCACCGATAAGCGTACACGCCTGTCGACTGACAGCGCTGACAGGCTGACGCTTATTAAAATGAATAAAGGCTGGATTTCTCAGAATTTCCAATCTCCACCAGGTGAAGGAAGCTCAACCTGAATAATTGATCCACTCCTCCTCCTCCTCCTCATTTTCCTCCTTCTCCTCCTCTTTGTACAGTAAAGCAGAGGAAATGGCTATTTTTTGACAGGGCCCACTGGCTCTTGCTATAGTACTTCATGCATTTAATTTTTCTGGAGGGCCACCTACCCGGTCCTCTGTTTGAAACAATTTTTGTGAGTGCCACATACAGGCACTCAATCTATTCCATTTTTCTGGAGGGCCACCTACCCGGTCCTCTGGTTTGAACAATTTTTGGGACTGCCACATACAGGCACTCAATCTATTCCATTTTACTGGAGGGCCACCTACCTGCTCCTCTGGTTTGAAGAATTTTTGGGACTGCCACATACAGGCACTCAATCTATTCCATTTTACTGGAGGGCCACCTACCTGCTCCTCTGGTTTGAACAATTTTTGGGACTGCCACATACAGGCACTCAATCTATTCCATTTTACTGGAGGGCCACCTACCTGCTCCTCTGGTTTGAAACATTTTTGGGACTGCCACATACAGGCACTCAATCTATTCCATTTTACTGCAGGGCCACCTACCTGCTCCTCTGGTTTGAACAATTTTTGGGACTGCCACATACAGGCACTCAATCTATTCCATTTTACTGGAGGGCCACCTACCTGCTCCTCTGGTTTGAAGAATTTTTGGGACTGCCACATACAGGCACTCAATCTATCCCATTTTACTGGAGGGCCACCTACCTGCTCCTCTGGTTTGAAAAATGTTTGGGACTGCCACATACAGGCACTATCCAAATTAAATTGTCTCCATAGCAGCCTCCACACGTTGTCTCCATTGCTACCTCCAAAAGTCGTCCATATAGCTGCCTCCATACATCGTCCCTTTATCAAACGAGGTGTGTCAGGCAGAAATTTGGGTTGTTTTCATGGATTCCACATCAAAGTTGTTAACTTTGTCGCCACCCTGCTGTGTTATCCACAAAATATACTGGCAAACTTTTACCATTTAGGGATATTATTTCAGCGCTTCTTGCGCATCTGTTTACATTCCCCTCACCCGGCATATCCTAAACTTATAAGAACGCTACTACACTTGATCTTATACAAAAGGTTCTTAGAAGTGCTGTTTGGGGAGTAGCCTAGAGACAGGGGCTTGGATTGGCGAAAGCTCGCCTGGCAGCGGAACGCCAGCTCCATGCGCATCATGCGCTTCTTGCGCATCTGTTTACATTCCCCTAACCCGCCATATCCCAAACTTATAAGAACGCTACTACACTTAACTTGGTGCAGGCTGGGACCGAGTCTGACCCTGGGGCTGGTCATATACTGCCGACGCAGAGAATTGCGGGGCCTACCTCGGTCCAGGTCTCAAAGGCCTACTATACCTCCTCCCACCCCTCCTCCACCTCCTCCTCCTCCGAATTACCATCCGTGGGCATGGCGCCATCAGTCGGTAGCTCTAGGCACAGCAGCAGTGCCGTCGCTAAGCGACAGCAGGCGGTGCTGAAACTGCTGAGCCTAGGCGATAAAAGGCACACCGCCCAAGAGCTATTACAGGGCATTCCACATCAAAGTTGTTAACTTTGTCGCCACCCTGCTGTGTAATCCACAAAATATACTTGCAAACTTTTACCATTTAGGGATATTATTTCAGCGCTTCTTGCGCATCTGTTTACATTCCCCTCACCCGCC
Organism: Engystomops pustulosus; assembly: GCF_040894005.1. NCBI lineage: Eukaryota > Metazoa > Chordata > Amphibia > Anura > Leptodactylidae > Engystomops > Engystomops pustulosus. Next base: position 109,917,180 of record NC_092417.1, read on the forward strand.
ATATCCTAAACTTATAAGAACGCTACTACACTTGATCTTATACAAAAGTGCTGTTTGGGGAGTAGCCTAGAGACAGGGGCTTGGATTTGCGAAAGCTCGCCTGGCAGCGGAGCGCCAGCTCCATGCGCATCATGCGCTTCTTGCGCATCTGTTTACATTCCCCTCACCCGGCATATCCTAAACTTATAAGAACGCTACTACACTTGATCTTATACAAAAGTGCTGTTTGGGGAGTAGCCTAGAGACAGGGGCTTGGATTGGCGAAAGCTCGCCTGGCAGCGGAGCGCCAGCTCCATGCGCATCATGCGCTTCTTGCGTATCTGTTTACATTCCCCTCACCCGGCATATCCTAAACTTATAAGAACGCTACTACACTTGATCTTATACAAAAGTGCTGTTTGGGGAGTAGCCTAGAGACAGGGGCTTGGATTGGCGAAAGCTCGCCTGGCAGCGGAGCGCCAGCTCCATGCCAAGATCAAACTAACATAGTTTTAACTGCAGCACCTTTAATCTACTACTAGTTCACTGCCTCCATACATGGTCCCCTTATCAAACGAGCTGTGTCAGGCAGAATTTTGGGTTGTTTTCATGGCTTCCATGTTAACTTTGTCGCCACCCTGCTGTGTAATCCACAAAATATCCTGGCAAACTTTTATCATGTACCGATATTATTTGAGCACTTCTTGCTCACCTCCTTTGGTTCCTCTCTGCCACCCATTGGTTTGAAGCCTGAGTCCATTTAGGGTATGTCGCCATGACACTCTCTAGCCTGCTGCCGCTGCCTCTGCATGCCGTCCCCTATAGTGTCAGGGTCAATTATTGCATGTTTTAGATGCTATCTAGCTTCATTCTGTCACTCTGTCATGGCCATGCTGTTGCCCATAATTTTGGCATAATGGTGCGTTTAAGCAGCCTCAGAGGCATCCATGCATGCTGCCCCTGCTGTTTCCTGTCCATTTCCGTGGTGTTTCCATCCTTTTCTGAGGTTCCCAGGTGTTTGGCCAAGCTTCCCTGTGTAGAGCCTTGGTCCCCTTGAAAAATGCTCGAGTCTCCCATTGACTTCAATGGGGTTCGTTATTCGAGACGAGCACTCGAGCATCGGGAAAAGTTCGTCTCGAATAACGAGTACCCGAGCATTTTAGTGTTCGCTCATCTCTAGTCGGAAGTTATTTTTATCATGGTATCATCAATAGGGGATAAATAATTGAGAACTTTCTTTCATGGGCAAATCTCTTTAATAATCAGTAAGTTATCAGGGGCTAAAATCACACTCATGTAGGGGAAAATAATTTTGAAGGAAACTGTCCTAGACAGTATTAAATGCTTTTACTAATACTAAATAATATTTTATTCTTCTAGTTTGATGTTGAGTAAAAACAGATCCTGATAGATCCTTAGGTTGGTTGAGGTTACAAAAGTGAGATCAAAGAATTTTATGCCACCCATTCCAGAGCCTAAAGGATTATATACAAGTGGATAACATCACTGGCAATCTTCCAAGAGTTACAGTACTGATCCCATAAACTGCAGCCCACGCACTGTCAGAAGGATGCTTGAAGCTCCTCAGGATAATGTCAAAGGGTTTTCAGGAATTTGTGATCACTAATTACTGTAAAGCTAAACATTTTACTATGTTAATATAGAATATGTGACCATTATTACAGGGACCGGTACATGCTGTTACCTTACTGGGGCACATTATGATTGTTTACATTTACTTCATCATCTGCATCAATTCTACATCTTTGGGTCCTTTCATAGGTTTTTTTTTCAAAGGTGGATCATTTCTCTAGCCCCAAAAATTCTGCAATAATCAATGCAGTTAGTTTTTGCTTCCAATATACCAAATAGTTTCTTTACTGTCAAAACTAGCTGTCTTTGAAAATCCAAGGAATCAAAAGAGATATGAATATTGTCTGGACCACCGCGGGAGATGGTACTAGCCGACACCTGGGACCGGAATCTAAGTGGCACCTGGTCTTCACCAGAGCCCACCGCAAAGCAGAATGGTCTTGCTGTGGCAGGGTGCCACCAGATCGTTCCACAGGTGCGTCTAGCCTGCGGTGGCAGCCAAGGTAGTAATGCAGGAGACAGTAATTGCCCAGGGTGACCGCGGGAAAACAGCACAGGAAGTCACACCGGGACTCACGTCAGGAAGCATAGGAGCTGGCACACGGATCAGGAACACAGGAACCGACTGGCACGTGGATCAGGAACACAGGAACGGACTACCACACAGATAAGGAACACAGGAATGGACCTGCACACAGATCAGGAATACTGGAACGGACTGGCACACAGGACTGAAACGCAGGAGCAGGACCACGGGAACACAGGAACGCTTGGATACACAGGAACGCTTGGATACACAGAGACGCTTGGATACGCATGAGGCTTCAGTGAAATGGCTTGAAGATCCAGGGTGGAATGATGGGAGCCGCTGGATTAAATACCAACCCAGAAGTAGCCAGCGTTAATCACCTGTGCACCGGCCCTTTAAATCTCTGCTCTCCGTCGGGCGCATGCGGGCCTAGTCCAGACGAGAACATCTTTTGTGGTATGGGCACTCAAGATGTCCCCAGTATGGTGGTACACAGCGCCTCAAAGAAGTCAATGGGGCCGTGAGTAAGCCACAGCACACAAACATGTGCATGATATTCATCTTAGACATATGTTTTCTATCTATCTCTCATTTTAGTAAGAAGAGCCTCAGGATGAGGATAATTAATGGTTAACCTCATGTTGTCAGAGGTAGGACAAGGCTAAAACCAGGAGTTACAGAGCGGGCATGGTAGAGCAAGTTGGAGCAGGTAACCATGTATTTTCCATACGATTTCCCCTAGTAAACCTTAACAACCCCAAATGACTCCAGCCCTGACAAGGGCACTATGCACTATCCCTAATGTAGCTGGTATGCCCTAGTTATACCCTTATGGTATACCAATGCATTTCCAGAGCAGAACTAAGCCTCATCGTTCATCAGGGGAATGGCTACATTCTACGGTAGATGACTACCGTAGACAGTGGTCTCTATTAGTTAAACTAGGGCATACCAGCTACATTATGGATAGTACCAGGTACTGCCCTTGTAAGGGCATGAGTTACTTGGTGTTGTTAGGGTTAAAGATTACTGCAGCATCTACTAGGGGCAATCCTCTGAAAACTACATGGTTACCTGATCCAACCTGCTATACCTTCCCAAGACTGTGACTCCGGGCTTACTAAAATCTTTTTTTCATAGCACTCTTATCATTTATATTGTTTATATATTTAAATTACACCTTTCTATATATACCTAAAAATGGTAAGGTTTTAATTATATAGACCATCAACTGTATTTGACTTGATAGGTTGATGGTATCCGCTTATTGATTCTTTGCTGTGTTGGTTGTACCTGCCTGGCGCTCCCTCCACTTTTGTAGTTTAATGACAGCTTTAGAGCTATAAACTTTAAAGGTGTTTCCAAGAACCAAACCCCTTACATTACCAAATCATCCCAGAACTGTTTTAGACTACACCATGACTATTTGCTCATGTTTTTCTCTTTTCCTTTTTTGCTATTTTAAATTCACCAAAAAAACTTTTGTGATTCTCTCATTAACCAACGTTGAAGAAGAGATTCCTTTGGTTTAGACTTTTAATAGAGACGAGAAGAAATGCTGAAAATTGAGACTGACAACCAGACAACAAGCTCCTAAATAATGCCAGCGCTCAGCGCCTCAGGCGAAGTAATTTTCTTTGTGTCAGCTCCTATCAGGAGTTATATGTAAAGATATGAGGAGTCTGCATTGAATTGAGGTGCATTAGACTAAGAACTAAAGGTGTTTAAATATTTGCATGTGGCCGAGAATTATATTGAAATAAGGTGTCAATTTGGAGAAGGGAGACAAATAATGCTGACTCCGAAGTGTAAAGCAAGACCCAGGGAGATGGAAATGTGGATTTTTACACTGTATTATAAACATTAACATTAACCCTTTCCATGCTGAGAATATAGATTACAGTCCCTCTCACATCCAAAGGTCCTACAACCCTATTTGAGATGGCCAGGGTTTGTGTTACTTGAGTTTGTAGTGGAGCTTTAAGGTATCCCTCTGAGGAGGTTTTGAGCTAAGCATTGCTGCTCCTATTTTAAGGTTTGGGTAATCCTGTAGTAGACGTCTCTGCTGATATGGATGGCCAGTTAAGTGAATAAGACATCCTGGTTTTGAAATGGATTAGACAGAGCTTTAAAGCTGGCAGATCCCATCAAGGAAGAGTCCAGACAAGAGATAAAGACTGGATCTTCCTCAGGTTTTCTAAACCCCACAGGAACAGTGTCCAAAATCCTGGCTCTAAGTTCATTACAGTGTCTCGTCATCACTTAAAGGTTAAGAGATGATACCGGATGCTCCTTGCATTAAGACTGTCATCTTGGCACAGAGATGTGCTCTAAGCCTCTACTGCAATGTTACTGCTACTGTTATGTAAAACACTATCATGGGCATCAATGCCACTAAGGATTTAGCATTCATATTATTCAAAAATTAAATTCCTTTCAGAGTTTCCAGATTCATCTATAAAACCTGATCTGTAAGGAGAGAAGAGATAGCCTGAAATTACTCTGTGATAATAAAGGATGAGGGACATAAGGGGGTTAATTCTTAAGACCTACAGACTCTTTAAATTACAATATCTATGCATCCATACTACACCAAAAAAAAAAGGAGTTAGAGGTGGGAGTGCGGGGCTAACCACTAACACCTCCAAATAACAAAGGTTACCTATTATTTACGTGCAAGAAAAATGAGTAAAGGACACAATGGTCAAAATGTAGAAGTTTATTATATCCAATTAAAAAAAAAAAATTATCATATGGATGAAATTGACAAACATACATTGGAGTAACAAACAGACAAAAATTCCACATTGCCCGGGTGTAAACATGGTACAAGCATTTACTGACCCCTACATACAATTCTAAAGTGCAGTGTGATAGGACCAGAGTCTATAAAAAAAAAAATCCCATAATATGGTATAAATGCTGAGTGCCACCTATGCCCTTATAATAACCAGGATAAAGTGGAAAGTGCATAACTCCACAAAGAGAAACCAGCAGGGGATCACATGTGTAAACAGGAGAAACAGCCCGACACGTGTTTCACCGTTAATGGCTTCTTCTAGTGGGGTTTATCAGCAAGCAGATGTAGGGAATATTACAGTAAAGCTCCAAAATGATAAATATAATAAATGAATGAATAAAACATATTATTGTGACATTTTTTATTGTTGTTCTTAAAACATATAATTATTTATGGATACTTTTAGGTGTTTATACAGATGTTATAATTATTATTGTCATATATATTGTAATGATACATCTGTAATCATTATTATTTTCATTCTAACGGAATGATACAAATCATTTTTGTCCTATGGATATAAAAGCGATTTGGATAAAGCAGAATGGGATTTTCACAGCTTGGACCTTGCATTTGTTCATATCTTTACAACAAGAGGAAAGTCACGGGCAGTGTGCACACCGCCCAGAAAAACGTCGCACCGCCAGACTAGGAGTAAAAGGGTGGTGCTCAGCCGGCAATTAGCAGCTAAGTATCTCATACAGGCAAAAGAAAGACAAAAAGTCGCGGCACTCACCCAGCAAATCTTCTTTATTCAAAACGGTGCATAGGACAGGGAGGTGTAGCATGGAGAAAGCTTCGGCGACGTGACGTCTCACGCACTCCTGCACTTCGTCTAGCCGTAACTAGGCTAGACGAAGCGCAGGAGTGCGCAAAACGGCCCGTCACCGAAGCTTTCTCCGTGCTACACCTCCCTGTCCTATGCACCGTTTTGTTCATATCTACAGACACAGTAGAAGTATATGCTTATTATATGTGCACTGGAGTGTGATTTTCACTTTACATCTTATTTGAAAGGGCAATTAATAAATCTTTTGATTTGTTCTAGTGTGTCTAAAAATAAAGCACCACATTAGTAAATATCAATGTAGCTTGCTTGGCGCTGCTATAGGCGGCTGGCTGTATGTCTGTTCCAGCAATTTCTCACTATTTCCCGCTACTTTCCCTCAACTCAATTGGGTTGTAACAAGCTGCTACCCCCCACTCACCCATCACACCAACGAGTCAGAACCTACAAGGAGTCCACAAATCCCATGCACCCAATACATGACCATCAGTTTCCCCGCTCCCTGTGACCAAGACACCAGAAACTAGCCTAAACAAAGAGATGCAATGGCAGCATTGGACCACGCTGTGGTGGCTTGGGTTCACCACCACACCCGTTCATGGTGATGGCACCTGGCTGAGGGCGACTCATCAGATGTGTTCGGTTCCTTGGTGGCTTTCTGCAATGCTACCATTCTTCCCCCACCTGTAAGGCAACCCAGTCAGTGTGAGTTAGCCCTGCAACTCTTTGAGCATCCCGCTCAGCATAGGGGGGGGGCTGTTCATCCCCCCAAACGGATCTTTGGCAAATTGAACAACTGTGCTCTCCTGTGCTGCACCACCTGCTCAGTAGTCCAGGTGGGTAAGTATGTGGTGGGCCCCATCCCATTGACTGATTGACTGTGCATAAGAGTTCAAGGTACTGTATCAAGACCTGCGATAGTGCCCAGCAACAATAACACTGACATCCCCCATATACCTGGGAGCCAAGATGAAATAAAATTCATGACCCATGCCCGCCAAGATGCAGGATAACCACACAACCTCTATTGACGGAATCAACAAGGCCCAGCATTAGAGGGCTCAAAGCGTCTGGTGGCTCACAAGTGAGCCTCAACATCTGGCTTCTCACTGTGCCAATACCATGTGCCATGAGTACCTTGATGTGCAGCAATCTCAAGAACTATACACAGATGGTGTCCATAACCAGGCTGCATCAGAGTTACTGGGCGCCTGCACTGGGCGCTTAGATGCAAACACCCATCACTGAAGGCCAGTTTCAGCAGCACCGACCTGCGACCCCAAGTGTATTGACTTGTTAGCTGTTTTTCCTGTATCAGATGTCCTAAGAAATGAATGTTTTTTATGTATTTCCTGTAATATATGTGTATGTGACTACTTATGTATGTAACTTGTGTGGGGAATTGCTCAGGTAGATGCCTGGTAGTAGTAGTGCAGGAAGCAGGGACACATGCAGAGTTAAAGTCCAAATAAAAGTGTTTTATTCACACTTCAAAAACAACATAAATTCAGCCTTGGTTTTGGCACATATAAAGCAACAAAATAAACCCTGCCCGGCTAGGCACTGCCTAATACAATTTCAGATCCTAGCTATACGGGTATCAGGCTGCCTGGCACACGCTCTTGGCCAGCAGTAGTATAGGAGGCATTCAGTTACCTTTGCTGTGTGAACTCAGTCTTAGCCTTCAGCTCTCCAGGTAGTGCCTCTCCTACTGCTTCTGGCCTGCAGACTAAATCAGGCTCCAACGAGGCCTGGGAACCACACCTGTGGGCTATATAAAAGCCTAGGACTGAAGCATGGATGGAGTAGGCGTCCCACTACCTGCCTACCCCTACTCCATAATAAGCAGGCCTAGTATGGACATTACCAATGTGTCCATGTTAGCTAGGCCAACATAGACCAAAAAGACTATTCCTGCTTACTATATGTCTGAATTAACGCTTGAGTTACTGCAGACAAAACCAGGGCTTTTACCACCTGCATTTTATCTGCCTTGTGTTTTCCCACACAACACCTCTTACTTTCTCACACTTGAAAGCTTTGTAATTGACGACCAAACACTATACACAAAACAATTTCCCCATTAGATCAATAAAGTTTATCGTCTCATATCATATTGACTTCTCATGTGTATCAGAGACTCCTTTAAAAATCAACACTGAATGAAAATGTAATGGATTAATGAATTTAACCATAACAGAAGCCTAATAAACATTCTATACTTTATTTCATTTTGCAGTATTGTAAGTCCCCTTATTTCCTTGGACTCTATTTTAGAGAGAGTAAAGAAACAGATGATGACAGAATCAATGAACACAACATGGTTGGCATGTATCATATGCAAGGGTATGAAGAAGGGTTGTAAGAAGGTAACCTTTCCCACTGAAAGTGCAGGATATAGCAGGAGGTTTTTATTGTTTGATATATCTGGCAGCTGGTGTGCAATGGGGTAGTTTTATGGCAGGTCCTGCCTTGCGTACAATTGCGCTATAACCTGCGCCAGTTCCTAGTGCCCAGCACTCCCCCTGATGATAGATTTTAGTTAATTGGTCATCAGTTTAATTGACAACTTTTTTCATAGAATGAAAGGATTAGACATATTGAAATCCAACAGCCGAATCTATTCATACATCTGCCATTGAGTGGAAAAGTCTGAGGATCCAATAAATATTTGAAATCAGCAAATACAACCAACAATAATCTCCTAATTATGTCCAGTTTTCTCAAACTTATGAAGAGTTATGTAAAAGTAAGGAATTTTATTTTTATTATTGGACAAGTTTGATATTTGAAGCCAAGACTCCCACTACACGTAATGTCCATTTCTCCCATACAAGACTAGGGACAAGGGGCCAATGTTATTTGGCTAGATGCGGGCTCTAGATGTAATTGGACTCCCCCTTGTAAAGACAATGGGGCACATTTACTTACCCGTCCCGTTGCGTCTGCTGATCCGGAATGTCTGACAAGGATTCGGGGGCTGCCGCAATACACTTACAGCGTGCGCCCAATTTCTTGAATGTGTCGCTTCCACGCTCAGGTCTGCTGGAGTTCACTTTCTTCTTCCCGATGTATGTGAGTGCTGATCTTGCGACACAATTTGAATTTTAAATTCTGCGATTTGTCCGAATCAGTCAGGATATTTGATGGCCACGCCTCCCCCCATTTGTGTCGCATGGGCCACAATCCGATGTGCCCCAATGATTTACATAAAAAGTTGTTCTTGTTTTTACAAAGAATCTGCAGTCAATTGCAGAATTTTGGAATGACCCTTCGCAGGGAATTTGTTTTATTATGAGGGAAATTTCTTTCCTTAAGGTAAACTGTCCCTTTAAACCAAGAAATGATGATGTGTGACTTTGAGAGAATAATCTGTGATTGGCAAAGCCCCTGAAATGTAACAAATGTGACAGTGTTTGAGAAATGTCTTGATTTTATTGAGTGTTTCATTACATGCATGCAACTAATGCAACAATACACATCGCTCACAATAAAGCGACATGAGTGGGGGACTTAACATATGCTAGACATAGCAGCGTCAATTATGTATTCACATCCTATGGTGCAAATGAATAGCATTCAACTATAGGCCCTAGGACCATAATCAATAATGGAAAGAATATTTATTGTTTTGCTTTACAAAGAATAATAGATCCCTGAAACGGCTAATTGTAAGTCGTGACTGGGGAGAAAAGTGCTTGTTTTGTCTGCTGACAAAACTCATGATGCCTGCCCCAGGATAAGAACATCCCTTCTTCACTATATTCTGTCTAAAGTTTCCTAATGCTGAGGTTTTCTCTTGGCCTCCATATCTACATTGTATGGTATATCCTGTACATCTACTAGCACCATTATTACTCAACCAACGAAGATGGGCTTCGATTCTCATCCATCTTCACTATGCCTAGATTTTAGAAATTTACATTTCTTGTACCTCTTGTAATACATGCATCTATTTCATGAATAAGAACTAGTATTTAGGTTTGAAACACGTAAACAGCTTTTCTGACACATACAGTTTGCACATCTCTGAAATGTTTGTGATGTACTGAAATAACAATAGATATCTTATCTATCTAATAAGGGTAATCTATATACTGAATAACCAGGGTCAGGACCAGGACTCCACCACACCACTGACTTTTAAAGTGTAACCATCATTCTGAGCAAAAAAAAAAATCTAAAATGCATAATTCTGCTCCAGGTGTCCCAGGCTTCCCAGAGCTGCTCCAGAGACTCCGCAGCCTCCGCAGCTTGCCAAAGCTCCACTGACTATCTAGAAGTCGCCTCAGCCTCTGCAGCTTGCCAGTGCTGCTTTGGCTTTTCCAGAAGCCGCTCCGGTGACTCTGCAGCTTCCCACGGCTGCATCGGCCTCCGCTGAGGCCGCTCCAGAGTCTCCACCGGCCTCCCCTGAGGCCACACCAGAGTCTCCACTGGCCTCCCCTGAGGCCGCTTCCCAAATCTTCCCGGTGCCTGCTCTCCTCCTAAGGTGTCTCATCACCAAGAAGAATTGGAGGAGGCAAAAAAAGAAGAACAGCTGGCTGAAGAAGAGAAGATGGGCCCTAAGGGGGGGGGGGTACTGTCACGGTTACACCCGCGATCCTCGGTACAGATCGCGGGTGCACCAGCGTCTGCTGCTGCAGTCCCCGCCCCCCCTGCCCTCACTTACTTCTCCTGGCTCCGGCCTGTACTAGGGGGGGCACGCGCGGACTTCTCCCAGCCTTAAAGGGCCAGCGTCCTCCTTATTGGCTCTGGCATTCCCGGCTCGGCTATATAGCCTGGCGACTCCCAGCATCCACTGCCGGATCTTCAGGTCATTCTACTGGAGTGAAAGCCTTCCTGACCGTTTCCAGATGCCTCTGTGATTCCTGAGCGTTTCCAGACGCCTCCATGATTCCTGAGCGTTTCCAGACGTCTCCATGATTCCTGAGCATTTCCAGACGCCTCCATGATTCCTGAGCATTTCCAGACGCCTCTGTGTTCCTGTGGTGTTCCCGTGTTCCAAATATGTGGTGGTCCTGAATTCCTGTGGCAGTCCTGCATTCCTGTGGCGGTCCTGCAATCCTGTGGCGGTCCTGCAATCTTCTGGCAGCCCTGCAATCCTCTGGTGGTCCTGTATCGTAGTTGTCTTCCGAGGTCCTGCCAGCCATCCTTCCGAGATTGTGCCAGCCGTCTTTCCGAGGTTCTGTCATCCCGAGGTCCTGTCATCCTGAAGTCCTGTCATCTCGAGGTCCTGCCATTCCAAGGTCCTGCCATCTCGAGGTCCTGCCTTCCCAAAGTCCTGCCTTCCCGAGGTCCTGCCTTCCCGTGGTCCTGCCTTCCCCGTGTCCCTACCTTGGCTGCCACCGCGGGCCTAGTCGCACCCGTGGAGCGGGTGGAGCTAGGAGCTTTGCGGCGGGCTCTGGCGAAGACCAGGAGCCCACTTAGACTCCGGACCCGGGTTGCGGCTGGCATCGTTATCTCCCACGGTGGTCCAGGGAGTCCACAGACTTTAGTCCCAAGGGACTATTTCCTATAGACTGTGACAGTGAGAAAGGTAATAGTACCAATCAAGTTTTGGCCTCCTCTCCCTATGACCCCTTAGCAGTAGCCAGGTCTGCCACCATGGAATGAAACCCCTGACTCAGAGTCCTATGCCAACTCTGCTCCATCTACTTTTATTAAAATTATTTCATGATCCCTCCTACAATATATTTCAAGGAACTTGCATGTGGTAGCAGATCCAGTCCTGAGATTATTTCTTGTGTACCTAAATTTTCCTTAATTAAAAAAACACCGCTTTCTGCTTGTACCTAACACCCTGTAACATATTGTGATTTTTTTGCATTGCAGTCCTGTCAGCAGACATGATAGACTTGAGTTAATAAAGATTTTAATTAAAGAAATAAAAAGTTTCTCGACCTGTGCGCCCTATCAGGATACTTTTATTAAATACTTTCTAGAACGTTAGACCCAGCTGTGTACTGCCCACTGATGTGAAAATATGAAGGAATATTTTAGAAGGAATGCTGCGGTCCCCCCTATTGCTCGCCGTCTCTTAAGTGCTTAGTAAAATCTGGTAGCTCCAGTCTCCCACACGCCAGTCAGGTGATTTCTGCTGGTAATCACACAAGCCAGGGGCATTTGATTTACACAATAATGTTACATTACTGAATGTGCCATTATTGTGCCGCTACTCGTGAGTTTAGCAGCGTCTGAGCAGTTTATCATTTTGATATACACAGCTCCTGCCTGAAAGTGCCATAAAATCTAAACTCTTCCATTACCTACATCTGTTTAGAGCTGTCAGAGGGCCCAGCAGGGAGATGCTGGGCAGTCCTCAATGAATTCTTCTCAACTTTACTCACATGTAGACTTAACAGCCGCTGAAAAATATGGGATTCCAAAGACATCTCTCCGATTCCTGGATTCTTCACAGCTATGGAGTGTTGCTTAGGATGTAGGAATGTACAGAGTAAATACTGCATGGGTCATATATCATTATAAAACAAACACTGATTAAGAAAAAAAAAATGAAGGCCACTTTCTACCACATTCTATTTACTAGATATTATTTCTTTGACTTTGACTCAGTGGTTCACATTTGTTGCCACCATGTTAAGTAGATATGTATATATATCACATGATATGTTATTTATTCTTTAAGCCTATCAACCAGTGAAAGTAAGATTAAATTAAGATAAGCCGATCACAATATATATATATATATCTATATATATAGATAAAAATCAAAATAAAAAAATATATATATATATATTTATAAGCAGGGCCGGATTATGGGGTGAGCTCCCGCGGCACGTGCTCCTAGGCCCTCATCAAGTGTGGGCCCACCTCTGGCTTTTCTAAACCGGCCGTTAAAGCAGCAGCTGGATCAGAACACTGGATGGTAGACAGTTGACAGTTTCTTTGGCAGAGTGATCACAGAGTGCATAGGACGTCAGAGGATGCTGATGCCCCAAAAGAAGACAAAGTCACCACACAGTATGGTTTAGAAGAAGGTGATTACAATGTAATAATTTTATGTGGTGCTGTGGTAATGTGTACTATATATAGTACTATATAGTACTATACTGTATATATTTCTGGAGAGATATTGTTTAGGAGAAGAAAAACATTCCATTGCATTCCTTGCCTGTCCAGAACAGTACAGAAAGCTATGAAGCTGATAACAAATAACAAAAAACAATATAACCATGGAAATAATACACAGCAATGTTATGCAGTTATCTAATGATCACATAAACCAAAGTGAATAAAAGATGAAACCGAATTAATAGATTGTAAATTCTAATGAGCAGGGCCCTCGTTCCTATTGTTCCATCTGACCATGATAGTGCTCAGGATTGTCTTATATTGTTTGCCTTTGTACTTCTAATCTTTCAGATTACATCAGGCTTCTAGTTCTGAGAGCTAAAGAGCTGGAGATACAGGCAGTTACATAGAAAAGGCAGGAACGGGATCTTTAGCTACAGCTTACATTTCAGTATCTCCGGTTCTGTGGCTCATACAACCACAATCCTAAAGTGATCCGAAAGATGAGAATCTTATCTTCAATATGACACCACAGACACTATACTACTACAGATCTAAAGATAGAAGTGTCTGAAATGATGTTCCCCCTGCATTCTCTGAACTTGAACCATTTCCGGCAAATATGACTTTTCTTTGCTTGTTTACAAATGTCTTCAGAGGAATTTTTTTCTAGGTAAGTGGGTGAGATTTCAGATAAACCAAAGAAAATTTGTCCAATTGGGACACATGAAGCCATTGGTCACTAAAAAATAACTTTTATTAATATTTATTAAAAGATGGATCTAAATTTATCCAATATTGTGTGTTAAAATTTTCTAGAGTGTAGGGGGCAGCAGCTTTCACCATAACAGGGTGATCAGTAGTGTTAGGTCGGGCACATCATATCAAAAGTAGATATCGGAAACTGGCAGTGCGTCCAATCGCTGCATATGGGCTTACGCTACTGTAGCTGTATTTTATATTGTGGAGGGATCCATATTTCTTTATTGGGTTAAATTCCTAGCCACTTCTGTGTAATATTACCCTTAGGGTTACAGATCCAGCTCCCCAGTGTTACTGGTGTAACAACCCCACGGCGCTATGCACCTCTTGCCAGTACATCTATCTAAAAATCCTGATTGTCGATACTACAGCTAGCTAGCTATGTTCATATATCACCCTAGGTTGCCTGTCTGTCCGCTGCCTCTGAGTTAAAACCTAACAAACTAGCCCCCCCCCCGATATGTTTCGCCACATGCCGTGGCGTCCTCAGGGGGATCGGGGCTAATTTCAGATAACAGAGGAGATTCTGGAAATGAAAATTCAATCCCTTACCTGAGGGGTCTAGTAGTTTAATGAGGTAAAATCTCCTTGGTCCAAGCAATCAATTGGCGAGAGGGCATCTAATGCCAAACAATTAGTGGGTCTAATGTTGTGCCCCACTATTTAAACTCTGGTTTTGAGGTGGGGGGTTTAGGGAAAACCTTTTATGGTATCTTTTCACAAGGCCTCCCAATATGTGGAAACTAAACCTGATCTTCCTGGTTTATGAGCAAAATTCCAAAATTAAGTAGAAATATATGAAATGGTATAAAATATATGTGAAACAATCATGGGGGTTTGCATTGTTGTTAACACATCAGCTTCTTATGAACACGGCTGAAGCTTTTGCTGAGCATTTTGAATAATCTTCTTCATCTTTGGCATCGCATGCGGATATTACATAAAGAGAGAAATATGGGAAGACACTATCCTAAAGGTAGAAGCCTATTCCTTCACAATATGTTTTCCCCGTGGCTGCTCAGCAGGTCCTGCGGGTCACCGCTTACAGCCGAAATGATAATGTCAGTATCCAGGTGCAGAACTGCAACACCTAGGATTTTCTAAGTATTGGCTTTGTAAACTTCGAATATTGCTGGTTAATTGTTGGCTAGGAAAGACAAATTATGAGCAGGGGAACTGTTCGGGGAGGATTTAGTGTATTTGAATAATTTAGACCCCTGCGGTTAATGTGACAGGATTGTTTTTCTTTTGCCGCACCCCGCTGCTACAAGAATTAAAACTGCGGGTGTACTGAAGTCTGTGCCTGGGCTTAGTAATGAGGTTGATCAGTCAATAAATGATTTTATGCAGCAAATTAAACTGTAAATTTGGAGCGGGTGGTAAATATTTTGAGTTCAGAGATACCTGGCTAATGAGGAGGTCTGGGTGGGGGACACATAACTGAAATGTCAATGCTCTAAATCTTGAGGATGGTGGGGTTCTATGAAAAGTTTATTGCTGGAGTGTGAGTATTTCTGCTCTGTAAACAGCAGGGGGATATTTTATAGACACTGTATTTACAGGAACATTTCACCTTTATTTACATCAGTACAAGCACAATGGAGCCGCCTGATCTGCACAGATTTCTGAGGACTCATTCACCGGAGATGAATGCATCATTCCATGGATATTTTAATGAAAAATAATTTATAAGTATACTGTATATAAAATATATACATTACAATTTTTTTGTCAAGCACTAAAATAGTCTAAAAGTGCTGTACACATGTCACTACTCTACAATATAAGTTTTCTTCTACTTCCTACCAATAGACCAGTTTGGTAAGAAGATAGTAAACCAGACTTTGTATTGGGTAGATAGATACTTAGATAAACAGGACACATATAAAACAGATATAAGATAAATATCTAAAGAAAGAAAGTAGATATGAAGAATAAAAAGAAAGAAATGGAGATAGATAATTGTTTAACATATACCTAAATTATAAATAGATAAATACATTTGAGATACAGGTCCCCTATTTAAGAACACCCGACCCCTGGTTAAAGATCACCCACTGTGATCACTGTGAAACTACAATTGATGGAAGATAGATATAGATGACTAAATATATATAGATAAATTACAGTGTAGATTGATAATTACATAAAGTTTCTGCATCAATTCCTCACCATATTTTTAGATCTCTGCTTGCTGTCCTCTATAGAAAGATTCTATGTTTACTTCCAGGGGGTAGAAATCTTGTTCACCGTTATTATCATAGAGAGTAATCAGAGCTGTGTGATTTCTATCCACAGAAAGTAAACAGAAGTTTTCTTTAGAAGGACATCAAGCAGAGATCAAGAAATCGATCAAGAGATCATCAAGAATTGATACAGAAACTATATTGGAAAATTGTGTAACATTTCCTTACATAAACAATACCAATTGTTTGCTAAAGTGGGCAACCCATCCGCACTCCATACTTTGCAATTTTTTTGTGCTGATAAGTCTGTATCGTTAGGGAAAATGTCAGTAGTACATGATGTAAGAGATTGGTATGACTGTGGTTCTCAAATACAAATACTTTTCTTCATTTAGTCAGATCTATCAGGACCATTTTATAACCACAGCTGATAATTCCCTGGACATGTTTTGATTTCCGGACTTGCACTATAGTCTGAATAAGACGCCGATCAGGTGGGGCAGCTCTATGGTGAGTGTATTTAAGGTGAGTCTGGCAGGTTTATGGCTACTTACCCCTGAGGAAGTTGTCTTGGACAAGGATACGCGTGGGGAGCTTTCCACCAACGTCTTGCATGATGCTCTAATCTCCAGCTGCACCTTCAGTGGCTACCTACACTGGGTGACATTTTTTTCATCTACTTTGCACTGTCTGTTACATTGTTGTGAAACCTGTCATTTCGACTGGGCACTTGACATGTTACTATTTGGGCATAGTGCAGTGTGAAGCATTATTTAGTTACCATCTTTACATAGGTGCTAGGTTCAGGACTTGGATACTTATCTGATACGCTTATTGACATGATGCATGTTGCATCGGGAGGGGTATAGTCATTATTAGGTGACTGAATGTTGGCGTTGTGTGGTCGACCTACACAGGAGTCACCGCCTTACATCGCTTGTATGTTATATTTTCAAATGCTCTTAAATGTAAGTCCTTGTTTTGATCTGTTTCGAAATAAAATTGATGACTTTTGTTTACAAAAAGGATTTTGAAGAGATGTTTCGTGCATCTTTGTCTCTTTATTGATTAACATGTGTTCATTTGCACGGGCTCCTTTGAATTTTGGGTTGTGCTAGCCAGTTTCTTGTAATTGTTATACGGCTGATAAGTCAACATCTGAGGCAATTTATTTTCTAAATTTGAAATACATGTAAGATGTAATTACATGGTGAATATGTAAGTATACAGTAAGGTGCAAAAGTTTTAAGAAGGTGTTATACAAAAATGTTGTAAATATAGGTCATGGTTTCAGATAAATATGCAGACATATGTAGAGTGGAGTACAAGCTCGAGAGCAGGGTACAGCCTCTGAAACAGGGTTCAAACTAAAGGATAAGGACACAGGGACAGGGAAAAGGCTCAAATACAGGTTCAGGGTTTCATTATCAGATTGTGGTTCAGGGTCCAGGATCTGGCAGGATAGAAGGTTCAGAGTTCTGGATCTGACAGAATACAAAGTTCCAGATCAGGCAGGACACAGGGTTCCAGATCAAGTGCCATGAGGAAGAGTTTTCATTAACATTGGAAACTTGTCAGCTGTCTTTCCAACTTGTTCACACTTGTAGGCTATGACAGTGTTGGATGTAACTTTGCATATTTTTTCGGACCATGTTTGCCTTGATAAATCAATCTTTCTCTCTACTGTTTGACATCACCACACCAGTCCATGTGGGATCCATGAAGCAGACAACAGTTCCGTAATTTGATGAGGTATGCATTTTGTCTCTCTATTTTGCAGTTCTGGGAGAATGGTTTACAAAAACAGAAGTGAGGAAATTGAGGGGGTAGCAGGCGTGCATCATTGTCAAGAGGGCAATTCGACAAACAGAGGCCGCCAGTGAAGGCAATCGCCATAGGTGAACGGAGTGCCCGAAGAGGGGAATTTAAAGTTTTATATTTGTATAAAACCTCATATAATTTTTTTTAAAGCTCTGATAGCCCCTTTAATCGCCCCTTTTGTGAGGAAAAGAGGAGCGAGGAACTTACAGGAAGAGAAACGAGACTGAGGAGCAGGTAACAGTAAGACATCTGTCTCACCAGAACTTTATTCTGCTTAGTACTGTTCTGTATCTAGTATACAACTGCTAGAAATCTGTGTAACACCTACTGTGCTATCCAGTGCATGTGACAAAGATTCTCCTACTGGGCTCCCCCTCTTCCACCGCACACTTCCTGAATGTTTAGGTAAATTACTGAATCTTGTATTATTTTGGTTTTTTTGGGAAATGAAGCAAAATAATTTATATATTTTGTCTCCTTAATATAATGCCCTTGTGTTGCCTGTAATATATCTTCACTTTGGTCCATAATTATAAAATAAAATGCACATACTTTATCCCTCCTGTACTCTGCATAAAAGGAGACCCCCTCCTGCCCATGTGAGAATATCTGGAAACCAGACACCTGCCAAACCTGAAATAATGTCATCAAACCATCAGTATCACAGATAAAATAATAAGGCTTCCCCTAAATCAGGGTTGTACAACCTGCGGTCCGCATGTGGCCCACAGAGCATTATGTTGCAGCCTCTGCCCTGCTGCTTGCAGTGCAGTGACATCATTCAAGGTCCCGCTGCACAAATTGCTAGCAGCTTTATTTCTATACAGAAATATAGCTGTTACAGCAGGCCATCACATGACCCTCCTTCTCCACTATACAGCAGCTAGGTAACAGGGCTGCTTACAGTGAGGAAGGGGGCTAGACCTGGGGGAATGGGGGGGCCAGACCAGTAGGGGGGTATTTTGTGTGAGGAGGGAGGACTAGACCTGGGGAGGCTTCTGTGTGAGGACGGAAGACTAGACCTGGGGAGAGGGAATTTTGTGGGTGATTTGAGGACTTGAGGGGGTAGTGTGCTTTGTCAGACCTGGGGGGGGGGGTGCTGTGTGAAAATGAGGTAGCAGATATGAAGGGGGGCTACCTAAGTGAGAAGAAAGAGACAAGACAAGAACTGGGGCTAGTTGTCTGTGGAGGGGGGAAAGCAATTTTATACTAGTTGTATTTTTTACATAGGGGGCAGTATTATAGTAGTTAGGGGGCATTATTATGGTAGTTATATTCCTGTACATAGGGGGCAGTATTATAGTAGTTATGTTCTTGTACATAGGGGGCAGTATTATAGTAGTTATATTCTTGTACATAGAGGGCAGTATTCTAGTAGTTATATACTTGTACATGGGAGTAGCAATATAGTAGTTATATTCTTGTACATAGGGGGCAGTATTATAGTAGTTATATTCCTGTACATAGAGGGCAGTATTCTAGTAGTTATATACTTGTACATGGGAGTAGCAATATAGTAGTTATATTCCTCTACATAGGGGGCAGTATTATAGTAGTTATATTCCTCTACATATAGGGCAGTATTCTAGTAGTTATATACTTGTACATAGGGACCAGTATTATAATAGTTATATTCTTGTACATAGGGGGCAGTATTCTAGTAGTTATATTCCTGTACATATAGGGCAGTATTCTAGTAGTTATATACTTGTACATGGGAGTAGCAATATAGTAGTTATATTCTTGTACATAGGGGGCAGTATCATAGTAGTTATATTCTTGTACATAGGGGGCAGTATTATAGTAGTTATATTCCTGTACATAGGGGGCAGTATTCTAGTAGTTATATACTTGTACATGAGAGTAGTAATATAGTAGTTATATTCTTGTACATAGGGGGCAGTATTTTAGTAGTTATATTCTTCTACATAGGGGGCAGTATTCTAGTAGTTATATACTTGTACATGGGAGTAGTAATATAGTAGTTATATTCTTGTACATGGGAGTAGTAATATAGTAGTTATATTCTTGTACATAGGGGCAGTATAATAGTAGGGAGGCAGCATTTCAGTATGAATACCTTGCTGGCTGCAGGCAGGGCACAGTACTGGGGTGTAGCAGAGCCCCTGCGTTTAGCCAATTATTCGCATGTATTACATGCTGCATGGGTTCAGACAATTTCCATCTTCATTATTACTGAATTGTACACTGAATTGTATGTCTGCACTGGGGTCTGTGTTACTTATTGTACAAATATAATATTATGCAGTAGTGGTTTCTGGGGGAATTTGCATGTTACTGTGGTTTTTGCCGCATCTAGGAATTTGGTTATCAGTGCTGTCCCTGAAGGGTAAGGGTATGACAATGCGGCCCTTGGACTGAAAAAGGTTGTGCAGCTCTGCCCTAAATAGTCATGCCTGTAGTACTTCAGAGAGATAAATAAAAGTTTATTCCGCTCGCTAACCAACAGCGCCTGTAAGGGCTGGATCATTTCCTTATTTTGTTGCAAACTGCCTCGGGATCCAAGTGTACGGTCAGTGCGCACCGTACACTTGGATCCCGAGGCAGTTTGCAACAAAATAAGGAAATGATCCAGCCCTTACCAAGGTATGAGATAAAATTCTTTAGTCCAACTTAATTTTATATTTAAAAACCACCAGCACAAAACACAACACATTTCCACCGCTAGACTGTGCTCTTAATCACGGTTGTGCTTTAGTACACAAATAACACTGAATTAATGGCAGTGTCCTGGAGACGCAGGGGACCATGTGTGCATCCATAGCTGTTGCCCTCTTCATCCCCAACGTGAGAACCTCCAGGCCCCAGCTGGGAGTGCAGTGAGAACGGCTCACCGGAGTCTTAGGCCCAGCTGACGGCTCTGGCTGTCTGTAGTAATAGTCCAGGGCTGCACTTGTCACTGTTACTAGTTCACAACTCACCCCCCATCAGACAATTTCATCTAGTTATTTACATTTTGTACTTTCTTTTCTGTTTGCAACTACTTTGCATTATATTTAGAGGGATTATTAGAAGAAAAAGGAGTAAAATAACTAGAGTAGATGATTTGTGAATTTATTAGACAGAATTATGCGCCGTACGCAACTCATAAAGGAAGTTATAGGTTAAGCGCACTCGCTGAAGCTTACATGGGCAAGTTCACAGAAAGTTCACCAGCTGGTTATTCATGTCTCTTTCACGATAGGGAACCTAAGGGGAAAATGCTTCCAATGGCCAAAAATAAGTGCAAGAAACACATGTTTAGGAAATATTATTTTGCAGAACGATCACATAGAAACTTAATGTGAAGAAAATTAACACAAAAACTTGAGAGTGAAACATGAAAAGTGGATGGGGAAAACTATGGTTCCCTGTAAACTAGGGTCTGCATAGGAAGCACGCACACTTATCATGGTTGTTGGTCTTTTATTCACCATTTTAGACTTTTATGAATTAAATCTGCCTAAAATCTGGTGTATTTCATACATGTCATTATTTCTGCTGCACTAATTTCAACATATTGGCCCACATTTATTAAAGCCTTTGCACCGTTTTTTTTTGTCTGACTTTGTACATTTTTTTCTTGCACATCTATAAAGTGTCAGTGACACATTTGTGTCGCGGGTGCGCTATACCCAACATGACCCAAAATTTTGCGCTGAAAGGACCGTTCCAGTGCACATTCCGGTCAGACCACGCGCCACATTTATCAAGCAGAATTATTTTGCACGCTCTATTTTAAAGGTGCACCAAAAAAAGTTGAAGCACTCTGTCGGTACAGTGCATGGGGCTCCAGATTCCAGAATCACAAATCTGGCGTACCCTGAAAACTTCACAGGCAATCTGCTCTTAGTGCAGTTTGCACTGTTTTTGATAAATTTGGGTGACTGTTTCCTATCCTAGTACTGCATTTACAGCTCTGTAGGTTGTCAGGGAAAGCGTCAGCAATCATGTTGTCAGGCACAGTGCTAACAGCTTAGTGAGGCTCCTATTGGATATTTGAACAATTTATTCACATACAATAAATCAGATCACCATATAGTGCCTGAAACTGTTACTAGAGGTTGAATATTTTCTGGCATGGAAACTATGTCACATCAATAACAACCACTAGATGCTGCAATGTTGGAACTAGTTAAATGTAAAATATCTTGATTAATATATTAGGAGTCATAGCTATTGAGGTGCAACTGACATCAAGCCAAATCAAACCATGGTATTTGACAAGGCACAAAGATCTTACTGTATACTACATGACATTTATTTGTGGATTTTGCTACATGTTTTTAAACTAAGCCCATGACCTTCAAATGTTATCCCACAGATAACTCAGATCTCTAATGTTACCTGAAATAACACCTATAGTTAAGTACAGTGATGGCAAACCTTTTAGCGTCCGAGTGCCCAAACTGCAACCCACAACCAACCTTATTTATCATGAGGTGCCAACCAAAAATTAAAGCAGTAGCTTATTTCTCCCTGTTCTTCAACAACTTTTTATCACATTGTCCTCCTGAGGACAGCAAGAAAGTAGAAATTTTGCATCATTTTAGCTTCTTTCCAGTGTCCATGTGTACACAGAGAATCACGGGGCCAGCAGGAGGTCCTAAAAAGATAATTTGCCCCTGTCTACTCATTCTCCCTCTTCCTACAGTTCCAAGTAGCAGAGTAAGTATCACTTTCATAAATGACTGAAAGCAGCATCTTTTAAGTTGCTTGGAACTGCAGGAAGATTCTTTGAGTCCTTCCTAGTGTGCTGGTGCGATGGCCCGGGTGCCCACAGAAAGGGCTCTGAGTGCAGCCTCTGGCACCCGTGCCATAGGTTCGCCACCACTGGTTTAGTAGATAAACACAAACTATACCTTTCAATTCAAGAAATTGTTGATGACTTTATTACCCGCTTCTTGCTGGTAAGGACTGGATGATGGCATTGGTAGAGAGGCTGCCCTACAAATATGTAACACGGTGGGCAGGAGTGTGCTCCCTGGTGTTTAGTGGGCCCCCTGGCATCTGCATTGTTATACTTTGTGCAGACATTGGCCTTACTTTCAACTACTCCCTATATTAGCAAGTAAAATCCATGAAATCAAAGACATAATTGATATATGATCATAGTATGTGTTTATTCTGCTCCTTTATGTATGACCATTAGTGTATGACCCCCAGAGTGTCTACTGCAGTGTAACTACACAGGAATAGGAAACATTTCATAGAAGCGAGCTGCTCATGACAGCAAATACTCCCCAGAGATCTAGAAGTGTAATTCTGTGTTGGGATAAGGTACAGACACTGTTATATAAATGACAGTATATCTATGTCATAGCAGAGCTTGCCACTTTTATATATCACAATTGTCAGAACGCTGTGTTGAAGGAGCAGAGCCTTTCAAGCACAATTCTTCTTTTGTACGTCCTCACTTCACCTTCGATATGACCCAGCTATAGGAAGCAGATTATTAAGCTTCTCGGGCAGGTAGTGGAATCAATCATTGCGATCTGTCACAACCATTCACTAGTCAGGCAAACGAAAAATGCATTTCTGAGTAGGGCTAGCTTCAGGATGGAAATACATTTGTCTGCTATGCTGGTTTAACCCTCTCAGTCCTAATCATTGGTTTCCCAAACGAGAAGAGGGGATATGATTTAGACATATTTAAAGGGGTTGTGTGATATGGGTTTTTAAGTTGTTTTTGAAGAGTTTTACTTTCCTAACCTTTTTAGTGCTGGTATTACAGTGAATGTCATGAAGCTGCATTGCCATACACAGCCCATGTGTTTCCCTTACTTTTTTTGTGGCAGAATTAGTTTCTCACTTTTGGTTTTCACTGACCAATACTGACCTCAATACATCAGATTCCTGATGTGTCCTTACAATGGAGGTCTAGGATGAAACCCACTATACATATACATTAGGTTATGTCCTCTGGTTCATCCCCTTTTCCCCTGAAAGCAGGAGAAGGAGTCAACTTCTGCAGTGCACCGGCTGCTGCCAATGTTCAGGGTGTCTCCCCCAGTGTCACTGTTCTTATATTGACAGTTATATTGCTGGCACTCCTAGAGTGTATGTTCCATTGAGGCCGGGGATGGATGCAAAGCAGGTTATTATGGCCTCAACTGTGTGCATACAGTGCAACATCTTGCTGTGTTTTTATCATTCAATGTGATATCTAGGGATACATATTTCTATGGAAATCTTTCATGGCTTATATGCTGAACGTATACAAAATACTAGATGGGAATGTAGCCTAATAATGTATTGCAATAATAAAGATGAATGTATTACCTGATTCAGTCGTGTAGCTGGCATTATATCAGTGAGGCTGATATTCCGGGATAAACATCATGTGAGCCTCCCTGAAAGTCTCTTAGAAGTGCATAGAGAACTGGGAGAGCCTATGCACCTGTATTCCATTCTGGCTTAAATTTGGGGTCTTCATTCTCAGGATCAATGGAGTCCCACCAGTCAACCTCAAGTTATCACATATTTCTCCCTTATTCTGGTACAAGGGAAAATATCTAGTGTAAAAACTCTAGTGTACAGCTTTATAAATGTCCCTGTTATATTCAGTTCCAGAATCTGACAATTGTACCAGCAGTGCTCTATAGCTGCATCTCATTTCTCCCTGTAAAAGTAATCTGTTATAGAAGGTTCCTACAGAAAATTCCTTTTTCTGTGACATCCACTGTTGCTCTGACATGCAATGTTCTTTTGCTCCTAAAAAAGAGGCTGTTCAGCAGTTGCAGCATTTAATATGCAAAAGTGTGCCCCAGCAGCTGTAGCACTTTATAATACATCCCTTACCTACCTTAGATATTTTTTCAAACAATGGTCACCAGAATTCTCCCATGATGTAGAAAAAGAGGTTCTGCAGCATTAGTGTGCATGATAAATTATGGTTTGCCTCCTATTGTGAATTCTATAATTATTAGATCTGATAAGTTTGCTATATCTACCCGATCATGCTTTTCTACAGAGATTATTTGGCAACTTTTAATATTCCTAAAATATACAAGGTTGTTATCGGGCATATAATGTGTTTATCCAGACTTTTCCAAAGCTTTTGCTCATCCTGCACTGAACTGTTGCAATCCAACATGTTGACTTTATTTAATGCTCCCCACATCTGATGTGTGCCAATTATTGTGAGCCTGGAAATTAATGCTAGATTCAGGAGAATTATCATGAAGCCCCTAGGCAAAGGGTGAGATTACTGCCAGGAAGCTGCCAGATGTGGTTAAAGGACGAGGCCACTGGAGAGATGGACGGTTCCCAAGAGGTTACAGAGGCTTCGGCTTGTAGCATTGGCCCATGTCTCGGGCAGACACCGTACGGTACCTCTCACACACAGGACAGGATGTCCCCTAAGCATACACACACACATAATTATTTATATTGTGTTATACTCGCTGCCCAAGATTATTTGTCAATGCTGGCAGATAATTATGAGGTGGTACTGAGGAGCAGCATCTTATGAATATATAACATACACGTCATGCAGCAGGCTAGACTGATCAGAGCCATTACACCCCCCCTCTACCAACCCTGTTACACTTATGACTAATAATTTACATTGTGACATTTAGTCCAGAAAACAACTCAGACAATGTTAATTAGGCAGAGGGTTTTCTATCCTATATGGACGATATGCATTATTTTTCTACAGTTTAATTCAATATAACACAGATACTTTCTTGTCTGATCCAAGTTAAACCTGAAATATACTCAATTGGCTGCCTTTTGCCACATTATTCCCTACAAACATTGGTTTTAGAGATGAACCATGTGATGGCACAGTAGTGTCTATGACCTAACCATAGCTTATTATAATAATTCTTTAGTTATATAGTGCCGTAAAGATTACGCAGCGCTGCACAGAGCTTTCCAAATTGCTCCCTGTTACAATGCAATCAACCTACCAGTATGTTTTTGGAGTGTGGGAGAAAATGGGAGCACCCAGATGAAACCCACACAAACACGGAGAGAACATACAAACTCTTTGCAGATGTTGACCTGGGTGGAACTTCAACCCAAGACCCCAGCGCTGCAAGGCTGTAATGCTACCCACTCAGCCACAAAGCTGCCCATATTGTAGACACATGTAGCAAGCAATAACATTTAATATGTTGTTACCCTTCAAATCAATAGCATGTTACAGGTTACATAATAAAATAACATTTAATAAATATGTATATACTTAGTTTCTCTTTAGGCGGATATCACAAGCTCCACCCCCGGACTCATTTAGAGCAAGTACAATCATTAGATTAATTGAGAAATGTAAGTAAAATTTTCTAGAAACAGCTCAACAAAATGTATTTGATTTAATAATAGAGAAGATTTTACCAAAAATAGCCGCTTCACAAAAATGGACAAAAATCTTGATAATCTATAAATGTTTATAAATGTATTATGCTATGTATTACGTATATGAATAGCATTTTTAATTTAGTTTAAAATTATTTTTAAAAAGGTACATTTATGAAATCTATTGTCAGATGTAAAATATAATGTACCGTCCCCCCACCACCACCCCACTCTTATAGTTGCATATACAAGTCTGGTAAGTCAATACCTTGTGTATTCTCTTCTGCAGCCTACTGGTGTCTTTGTCCATTTGAAATGAAATTTCTTTGGAAAACTGATGAGGTGTTTTGTGCCTTTACCATTTTTTTTATTTTTAAGAAAATCATAATAAGACTCCAGTGGATTTTATTATTATGAGGTGGGAAGTACACAGCTCATAAAACATCCCAAAACATTGAAGAACTAAACCTATCTCTATAAAGTGCAACATTTGGGTAACTGTTTGTATGTATAATATAATGTATGCATAATCTTATCTGGGAAGTAAGATTTTTTTAATAACATCCAATTATAGAAATGTATGTTTATAGTAAATGAATCAAGTTAAAGAGAACCTGTCATTTAAAATAACCCACCCAAAATAAATACTTCACTAAAATCTCTGACTAAAAACCTTTGCCCTTATCTCAACATGGTTCTTTTCCATGGCTGCAATGTTACAAAAATCAGTTTGTAAACTTATATGCAATTCACCTGATGTGATATGATGTCTAACATACTAAGTAAGTCCTACATATTAAATTGTACTTGCATTGCCCTGCATCCTGGTTTCTTGGCAGGTCTCACTGCTAGGACATTCTGCTGTGTGGAACATTGTGGGAGAGCTCCCTGGGCACTTCATGTCATGTGACCATGGGTAAAGGTCCTTTACCCAGTTACATTTCCAATGTCTATCCTATGTATTTATCTAAGCATATGAAAACGAGGACAGGAGTAGAAGTCCATGGAGGCATTCTGGGATTTCATGTGATCAGATGCATACAGGGGGTAGACGTTGCAAATGTAACTGGGTAAAGGAAATTAGATGACATCAACCTGGTCACATGAAATTAAGTTATGACTACTGAGAAGAGTCATGGGACATAGGGAGGAGTAAATGGGAGGGGCCAGCCAAGCAGGACATGTCCCCTATGATGCCGAGTAATAATAAAAGTTGATTTAGTGGGATGTAAGGGAAACCATTTTTAGGTAAAATAAGGGTGTCAGTTAGTCCATAGGGCTCTATGGAAACCCGTCCCTAGCTGTATGTGTGCAAATGTGGTCATACCTTCCCTTCAAATGTGAATGTGCAGTGTTAATAATACCTCTTTAAGCTCCTCTGCAAACCTATATGTACGAATGGATACAGGTTTTAAAAAACCCTGTGTTCTCTAATTGTGGGTCCTAGCAACGTATGCAAAGGGTGGCACAAATCATGAATCTGGCGCACCCTGCACACTACACAGGCAAACTGCACATAGTGCACACTGCACTGTTCTTAGTAAATGTGCCCCATTGACTTCCTGGGGCCATGAGGAATGTCTTTCAGGAATTTGTACTTGGTGATAGCTCCTTTAGTATACTGTAGAGGGGATTGCTAGAGGATTCTGCATCAAACTGATGCTGGACAAATTATGGGCAACCAGAATTTCCTAGAAATTAAAAAGCGGATGCTAAAAAAATGTCCAGAGAATATTGAGCCGAGCTGCACTTGTGGTACCCAATACATGTAAGGAAACACCATTAGTTATTTTTTAATTTTAGTAGAATAGTTACACTTTTTTTATAATCCAATCAAAGTATCCCAAATTAGGGTATAGGCTATTTATTGTGTAAACCCAGGACAATCCAAAGTCGTACATAAAGCTTTAAGTTATGTTTCATGTTTAAGGAGTAAGGGAATTAAAAGAAAAAAGCCATTGTTCTGAGGATTTAGGAGGCATTTTGATGAGTTACACCTAGATACAGTCTGTTGTGAGGTGATCCTGGCATGAGCCAGTTGTCTGTACGCAACCATTGTCACCACAAGATCAGATGCTACTTGTGTCAGCAGAAAAACGTGAACACCAGTAACTCTGTTATGAAACACTATGATAAACTGACAGGCGCGTGTGTGCAGGGCGCAACTCACAAGGCTGCAATTTAATCTTCTTATTTGAAATATAAATATTTTTACTATCAAACTTGACAGTACAGAAAATGTGTGCCCTGCAGCCGTCTGACAAAACAAAATTTATATTTAAAACTTCCTGAAATAATGCCTTTCATATGTTGGGATTTGTCACATTGGAGTGGCTCTCAGCTTACCTTATGGTCCTGTACCTTTAATTATTTTATGCCTAGAAGACACATTTTAAATAGAGGAGGCGGTCTACATGCGTTTTGACAGCTGGAGATGATTAAAATACTGACAACATGTACTATATAAAATTCCCTAAGGTTTTGGTTGGGCACTTACTCATATGAGAGCTGAAGATTACAATCCAAAAAAACCCCTATTTTTTATTCAAAATTTTTTCCTATTTTTTTTTTATATCCACGAGCACAAAATCTGCAAGGCACTAGAGCATATTTCCTTCTTTCAGGATCCTGAACAAATATCTTAAGGCTAAAAATTTATCAACAAGTCATTCACAAACATCTCAGTTAACAAGACTGTAACCAAGTTTTATTTGATTTTTTTTATTGTTATTTTTTGACTTGCTCTTATTAGTCACTAAAGTTGGTAGCCAACAAGCATGTTTTATGATGTCCCCATTGGCTGTGTATAGTGTATTAACATGGAAAGAAAAAAATAACAGAGAAATTGGTTGCAGTTTTTCGGGACTGTTACAAAATGATCTACGTCCAAGAGTCGTCTATTTCCAATATCCCTGGAGCATATGCATTTCCCAATGTTAATGATATCTGGCAACTCATAGTAAAGACCTCATCGCTTCCTAGAAATGACTGTTTCACCAATATAAGGTTATATGTGTCCTGTGCAGTGTGATGGGTTCATAGTACTCCTATTCCTATCGGACTAAGGAAATATAACCTTAAATATCAACAAAACACACAACTTTCTAAAGCATGTGTACATATCATTAAATAGGCTGTATATGAGGTGACCACAGGAACTAAAAATAAAAATAATTTAAAAAATAATGGCTTCTTTGTATAGAATTGGGAGAGTATTTTGTATTTGCAATTGTTCTTGCCTTAATGTACTGCATGTGAACACAGCACTATGGAATTAATTGTGCTCTATAAATAAGTAATAATAATACTAATAAAAACACTAATAATAGTAAAAAATATAAATCTCCCCTTTAAAATGGTGCTGCCTAAAATTTAAAATAACTGTGGATGCCTAATTTATAAATATGGGTTAATTTGTGAGGGCTTTGAAGTAATGTCCTATTTTACTAGACAAAAATGATGGTGTATAATTATTGTTCTGTATCCCAAGTTGTTTGGGATTAGTTATAAATACCATTAGAGTGTTAGTATGGGGTGGGGGGAGGGGGTTAAATAACTAATTAGCAATATATGCTAGGAATCTAATCATGTTTTCTGGAGAAGTCCTGGCTAGAAAAATGAATTATTGTCAGACGCTAAGTCCCCCATGAGTCACAGTTGAATAAGGATCTCACCACATTTTACCACATTTTTGTCTATGGGGATAGAAGTGGTTCAGCAATAATCAGATATATTGTAGCAGTTTAAACTCAGCATGTCGGTAGAGTTCTGGTGTCTGAGCATTCAGGCCAGGCATTCTGAAAAGCATACAATGTGAGTTTGAAGCATGTTAGTCGCCTCTCACTTGTGGGCAATAGGTCTAATACCAACATCTTATTTTTATTAACATGTGAGCTGGTGAGTAGGGTTGAGGAGCTGAACCAAAACCTTAAAGTTCAGTCAGGTTTCCGGTGCAGGTACCAAACCTGAAAACTCCCCCCCTCCCTGGATAAAATTTTTATCTGTCAGCAGCTTTACTCTCCTCTCCCTGCTGCTGTTGTATGCTGGCAGGGAGACAATGTGTATGTGTGAGCTCGTCCTGGAATGCAAGGGTAGGGACTACTGAAGAGAGCAGAGAGGAGCTCAGCTCAGCGTCATATATAAGAACAAGATGTCTGCCGACCCTAGAGTCAGAAGATCCAGAGTCGGTTCCAGCGGCAACCAAAATTGAGTACACCAGGACTGATAGAGACAGGTTGGAATAATATCTGTGAGATGCTGTATTTTTGTTACATTGAATTAGAGAATGTGTTATTTTGTCATCCTGGGTACATTTAAGATTCTTGTCTTCGTGGGAATACCCCTTTTACATGCTGCTGACTTTTCCACTAGCATGTAAATTCCAGCACTTATCTGTGCCATTGTCCTGAGGATTGTTGCTCCCCCTGACATCATCGGGGAGCGAAGATCCTAAAGTAAGTGGACACGTGTGTTTTGCCGACGGCATTTAAGGGTTGACACGATAGGCGCAAGCAGGCCTAACCGAACCAGAACTTCAGATGGGTTTGCTCATCACTAGTAACGATGCCATAGAGCAGAGAATATACATCCTAGTTCCCAAATGAGGATCAGTCAGTGGTGATGGGACAGTGATAAAAAGAGCCATTTCATTTTCAAGAGCCTATGCACATTGTATTACAGATTTGTCTCATTATAGAGGACTCATTTCCTGCTTTGTGCCTCTGAATAATTTGAGGCTTTCCACTAGATGCCATAAGTTGGATGCTTTTATCATGAACACGCAAGACATGTGACATGAGACAACATGTAAAGTAACAAGCCATAGCTGGCAAACTGCTTTTAATATTCAAGGTTACTGATAGAGACTTATTGTAAGACGTTTGTAAGTGAAAATTAACCGGTTAAGGACCGGGCCCTTTCCTGTTTTTTATTTCCATTTTTCACTCCCCACCTTCAAAAATGTATAACTTTTTTATTTTTACACGTAAAGAGCTGTGTGACGACTTGACAAATTGCACTTCATAGTGATGGTATTGAATATTATGCCATTATCCCATGCCAATACATGCCATGTACTGAAAAACAGGGAAAAAAATCCAAATGCAGTGAAAATGGTGAAAAAACGCATTTGCGCCCTATTCTTGTGGGCTTGGATATTATGGCTTTCCCTGTGCACCCCAAATGACATGTCTACTTTATTCTTTGGGTCAGTATGATCACGGGGATACCACATTTGTATAGGTTTTATAATGTTTTCATACATTTACAAAAATTAAAACCTCCTGTACAAATGTTTTTTTTTATTTTTCCATCTTCTGGCGCTAATAACCTTTTTATACTTTGTTGTATGGAGCTGTGGGTTGTGGGTTTTTTTTTGCGACATTTGACAATATTTTCAATGATATCATTTTTAGGACTGTATGACCTTTTTATCACTTTTTATAGATTTTTTAATATTTTTAAAAATGGCAAAAAAGTGCCATTTTCGACCTTGGGCGGTATTTTCTGTTACGGGGTCAAACGCAGTGAAAAACCGTTAGTATATTTTGATAGATCGGGCATTTTCGGACGCGTTGATACATAATGTGTTTATGATTTTTACTGTTTATTTATATTTATATCAGTTCAAGGGTAAGGGGGGTGATTTGAATTTTTCGTTTTTTTTTATATAATTTTTTTTTAACTTTTTTTAATTTTTACTATTTTTCAGACTCCCTAGGGTACTTTAACCCTAGGTTGTCTGATTGATCCTATCATATTCTGCCATACTACAGTATGGCAGTATATGGGGAATTTCCTCCTCATTCATTACAATGTGCTATCAGCACATTGTAATAAAGGGGTTAAAACGAAACAGCCTCGGGTATTCGGAACACCTGAGACTGTCATGGTGATGGATCGCAGCTCCCCGATGACAGCAGAACCACAATCCTAGGCCATCTTTTTGTAGCTGCCGGCAGCTTTGCCAGCAGCGATCGCCGTGATAACACCCGCGATCGGTGCTACCAAAGACTTATCGGCTTACCAGCTATGGAGAGGCTCAGCCCGTGAGCCCTCTCCATGCAGCAGGACCCGCCGCCCGCCGTGAATACACAGCAGGCGGTCGTGAACCAGTTAAAGCAGAAAGACAGAGGAAGTTGTTCAATAAATTGTAATGAAAACCAATAAAAATATGTCTCTATATAAGGCAAGGAAGACTTTCCAACTCTTGGAGAGTTTCTACACATTGAAATTTCAGCATCCCAAGGAGACAAGAGTTGTATTACAAACCTATTTATATAATAGATCTGAAAAAGCAAAATCACAGTCACAAACAATGAAAAAGGAGTACATGTAGAAAGAGAAGAGGTTCATCAATCTCTCCACTTCTGTTCTACTGTTTTGTTCAAAAAAAGATTCTCCTCTGAGGTTAGATGTTATTATTTGGAGGTCCTAGTGGTATACTATGACAGATGCTGGTAATCTATAGGTGACAACAAAGAATAGCTGGTCTTATAGTTTTCATGTAGTTACGGTTTTACAGTTGTCACATATATAGATAAGTCTTTATTACAATGTAAGGTTTTTTTTTTAAATCTGAAGATATTAATAAACATAATTTCATACATTTATAATATACTAATTGTTTTTATTATTTTATTGTTGCCTAAAAATGTATATATGCTGCTTCTTACCAACAGTACAGCAGAAGGTGTCACCAGACCGTTTCCTGTTAATCAGCTTTGAAGGAGGCTACTTCTAACTCTAGCATGTCAATTTATACATTTTTTGGGTAATTTAGGAAACTGAACACATATGGACTTGTGAGCTCCCTCCTAAATCACACTACATTTTCCTGAATTCAGTCATTCTATGTATATCTTTATACAATTGAGGGCAGTACACCAAGGGCACGGACATACCTTGGGGTCCACCAAACTCTTCTTCCTATGTATTCTTTCTGGTCTGCATAGCAATCATTGTGTAAAGGGGCGGCTCTAGGCAGTGTACAAAGATGAAAACAATTGCTCTGTCCTTCTATTTGTAGCATTACTTCAATGTTACCAGAAATAAAGCTTTTTGATGTAGAACTTTTCAGTATTTGAAATTAGCAGGTGGGTCATGGAATTTATTTGCTTATCTAATATACAGGCAGTCCCCTGGTTACATACAAGATGGGTTCTGTAGGTTTGTTCTCTGGTTGAATTTGTATGTAAGTTGGAACTGTATATTTTATAATTGTAGCTCCAGACAGAATTTTTTTGGTCTCTGTGACAAATGGATTTTAAAAATGTTGGATTGTCATAAAAACCAGGAGTAACACTAAAGCTTAATTACACACACCTTTTATAACTGTTACAGCTGTTTATTGTAGCCTTGGGCTAAAGTACAGTAAATTACCATCTAGAGGTCAGTTTTGTAACTAGGGGTCTTCTGTAAGTCGGGTGTTCTTAAGTAGGGGACCGCCTGTATTGTGTATAAAATTTCTCTCTCTCTGTATATATATATATATTATACACAAACCCCTCTAAATGGCTCTCAGGATTGAATTATAAGTATGATCAGTTGGCTTACGGTTAGAAATAAGAGACCCTCAATTTCTTCTACGAAAAAGTAGGGCAATTTGTTATGATAGGGAGAAATTAAAACAAGCTGTGGCACTATTAAAAATAGACGCTGTTCCAAACTATTCCGTAGAATTTGGAATCATTTTTCTTCCATGTGAAAAATTGTCATGGTATCACTGGAGAATAATGAAATAAGGCTGGATATAGTGCCTTCATTTAATTCTCTTCCAGGAGATGTGGGAAGCAAGGTAGATGCAATGGGGCTTTGGGGATTCAATCTAAACATAAACACCAGAGATTTATTTCACTTCGTCTCCACATTTAGTCAAACTTTAGTAACAATTTATCACAACTACTTAGATTGTACTTTGCATTTAAGAAGAACAAGATGTACTTAATCTTTATGACATGTAGAAAGTTTCATAACTAAAAAACATTCTTTATTATATTCAATCTTCACCATGCACAATGACTGCTGGCATCTTCTCATTAAAAAGGCTTTTGGGGTTCTTATATAACTAATGACCTATTCAAGGAATGGGTCATTAGTGGATAATTGTAGGTTGCCCAACAGCCCTGCTGATAAGCTCTTATTAAACTAGATGTTGGTTCACTTCTGACAGACCTGTGTTCTCCATCTATGACTGTATCATGTGTGTCAGGTATAGCAGCTCCATGATCAACCTCTAACAACCTGATTAACAGTATACAAGTGCACAAAACTCATTTAACGCTTTCAGTCAACGTAAAGCTACACTGACCAGATGTGAAGGGGTGTATGGAGCTGCCTCAAAGCCTTTCAATACACAGTGGGAGTCAGCTTACTGACAATTGCCACTAACTGCCCCAATTGGCACTTTGAGCAGATCGCAGAAGTTAACCTGTTAGGTACTCTACCGCTGCACTTAATCATTGATGCCTATCACCATCACCATCTTGGCTGCTGATCGTTGCCATTTGTCATCGGGGGAAACCACCAATCACTTAACATGACCATTGAAACCCTGTAAGAAGACTCTATTACAATCTCACAGAGGCAAACTGTCATAGAGCAATGTGATGTAGCCTCACTGTCAGGTCTTGTCACAGGCTGCACTTATACTAAGAGTCTCACAATTTAGTATATAAAACCCCACCCACCTATGCAAGGTGGAATCTATATGCTAAATTCTACTCTCTCAGTGTCCAGCACCCACTCAAAACTCTTGCCACCACCTATACTTTATTTCTTTATTAAAGGGGTATTCCCATTTCATCAAATAAAGATTATTGTTTGTATAATGAAGAGTTATACAATTTTTCAATATACTTACTGTGTCAATTCCTCACAGTTTTCTAGATCTCTGCTTGTTTCCCTTCCATAGAAAGGTTCTATGTTTACTTCCAGTGGACAGAAATCGGACCATGGTCACACCGGTGCACAGCTTGTTATATCACACAGCTCTGATTACTCTATGTGATATAACGAGCCTTGCACCTTTGTGACCATTGTGAGATTTCTGTCCACTGGAAGTAAACACAGAAGCTTTTAACAGAATGACAGCAAGCACAGACTAGAAAACAGTGAGGAATTGATATACTAGGTATATTGGAAAACTGTATAACTTTTCCTTATACAAACAATAACATTAATTTACTGAAATGAGAATACCCCTTTAAGTTAAGTTCTTTATTAAGTTTATTATACATCTTTATTAAGAAGGCAAATAGGCACCTGTCTACATAAACGATAACACCAGTAGCATTATCAGCAAGTTAAGTTCCTTTAAGAGACTTATTAAGTTTTAAGATTTAATACACGGATGTGCATAGCAGACATTAAAAAATACAATAATCAAATAAAAAGATAATCATCAGTATTTACAAACAATACAGATGTAAACAGTTGTAAAATAAATAGAATCAAAACTAATAGACTTTACCACTGAAGAAGACTTATCCGTCCAGTAGGATTGGCAGAAGAACTTTGGACTGTCTTTTCAGATGCAAATTGATCCTCCAAAGATTGACAATAAGAATTTTAATAGCCCAATAATTTATGCTGGCCTGAGAGAAGGAAGTCACAGTCATAAATCATAACTCTTCACATAAAATTGTTACAATGGTAACTCCAGTCAACTGGGTAACCCTTTCTCTATCAACCCATACAAAACTTGAAAGTATTACCTCTAAAATTAGGTTTGTTATGTGATATAGTGAGCTTCTTAGAGGTGTGCTATCCTAAAATTCAAAAGGGGTGTGGGGCAACCGCCCTTGACCTTAACTACTGGGTATGTCCAAGTTATTAGGAAATATATAATTTCCCTTTGCTTGACTTAACCTTCTTTGTTCTACTTTTGCTAGGAACGGACAGAGCAAAATCCCCCTTTGCAAAATAATGGACTTCCTTTGATCTTAGATTCCTAAGATCCTCTTAACACATTAAGCAGGAAACAAACATCATTGACACCCACAATTGGTTCTGACACTGATCGTGGGTATTAACGTTTCAAATGCTGCTGGCAAAGCCACCTATAGCATTTAAATCCCATGGTGTGTAAGCGCTGCCATCTCGGACAGGATCATCACTCTCTAACACATCCCCCACCCCGCTATAACGTCATGAGGGGGAAAAGATCCATCACCTTGAAAGCCTGGACTTTCTATAAAACTCCAGGACCTGTCATTCAGACAGATATGTTATGGTCAAGTACACTAGGGTATATAAGAAATACAGTAAAAAAAAAATTCAAAAAATTCTGATCAATTAAAAATGAATTCCCAGCATTCAACACTGTAATGGAAAATAGGACCCAAATGTTTGCATCTCCACTTTTTTGGCATTTT
Organism: Engystomops pustulosus; assembly: GCF_040894005.1. Taxonomy (NCBI): domain Eukaryota; kingdom Metazoa; phylum Chordata; class Amphibia; order Anura; family Leptodactylidae; genus Engystomops; species Engystomops pustulosus. The sequence continues at coordinate 109,953,346 of NC_092417.1, forward strand.
AAAACATAAAACTTTTAATTAAAAAATTATCAAAATTTTGTACAGTCCCCAAAATGGTAGCAATGAAAAAAATCAGCTTTTTCCACAAAAATTGACACCTTACACAGCTTTGTATGCCTAAGTAGGAAGAAGTTATTATGAGAATCGAGCAAAATGAAGAGAATTTCTGTTTTCATTTAAAACATAATAAAACATATATAAATTATAGCATCCTCATGAACATACCAACACAATGAATATATGAGAGGGGTATTTTGGAGCGCACAGTGAAAGCCGTAAGAAAAATATCTACAAGAAAATGGTTCAAATGCTTTTTTTCTACAATTTCATTGCATTCAGAATTTTTCCCCATGCCAGTACATAGCATGGAGTATAAAATACGGTCACTCGGAAGTACAATTTGTTATGCAGAATACAAGCCCTCATACAACACTGCGCAAAGAAAAATAAAGATATTTTTAAATATGAAGGGTGAAAAATGGAAATGCAAATCTACCAACAAAATCAAGCATGGATAAACCAAGGACACTTACTAAAAAATCCAGGCACCGTCACTGTGGTAGTCTTCATACATTTGTTATCCATGGCCTTCTTCCTCCTAAAATCAACTATTACGATTATGCTAATGAGCCATAGGAACTACCCTAGCCCCTCTGCGATCTGGCTTTACAGGTTCTTACACTCCCCTCTAGTCCATCAGCATCATCAGGGTGAGACAGTATAACAGTCTGTAAACCAGATCACAAAGGGGCAACCCTGGCATGAATTTAAAAGTTGATTTTAGACAGAAGGAAGCCATGGATAATAAATTTAAAGGAAACCTTCCACTTGAAGTGGCAGGTATAAGAGGGAACTACCGAACAGTATCGCGGTTTAAAACACTTTTTAAACTTTATGGCCGGAGCTGCTTCGGCGCAGGGAGGTACGCGCTCGGCGCTTACCATGCGCGCGACCGTGCACGCGGCTACATAGGAAGTGAAGGAGAGCCGTGCGCACAGTCGATACTGCGATTTAAAACACTAACAAAAATAAGCTCCGGCACCAGCTCACCCTGAGCTGAGTAATACTCTCTAGTTTATTATGCTGGATTTTGATGGTAGATCAAATACCAATGCATTGCCATATAGAATAGAATAGAATAGAATAGAATAGAATAGAATAGAATAGAATGCTTTATTGTCCCCACAGGGGAAATTGACTTTGTCACAACGACAACAACAACACCTCCATTCATGATCACAATTGTACATATACAAACAAGTAAAATACAGCATACATATACAAATAGATAATAAAAGTTATTTTAAAAAAACAGTAAAAAGTAAAAAACACCATGGTTACGAATATCAATTACTTGCCCATGTTCACTAATACAATTGCCCTAGGTATAAAGGAGTTTTTAAAACGATTCGTTCTACATTTCATATGCAGAAACCGATCACTAAATGTGCTACGTTGACCCATCAGTGTGTTATGTAATGGGTTTTTCTCATTACATACAATGGACTTAAATTTGGAGAGCATACGTGCACACAAGACTAACTCCCAATCCTCTGTCTTAGAGCCAACAATTGATTTCACCTTCCTAACCAATTTCTTAAATTTGTTTAAGTCAGTCGTACGGGCATTGTTTCCCCAACATACCACCGCATAGAATAAAACACTTCCAATTACAGACTGGTAAAAGGACAGCAACATCCTACGGTCCACATCAAAAGACCTGAGCGATCTTAAAAAGTACAGTCTCCCAGACGCCTTTTTATACAATTTCTCTGAATTTATATGCCACAGTAACTTATCATCCAGATAGACGCCCAGATACTTGTAGTTGGTGACGCGTTCTACTGCGACACCCCTAATCTTTGTAGGCTCACCATCAGTATCACGTTCTTTTCGGAAACTGATTACCATTTCCTTGGTCTTAGATAGATTCAATTCCAAGCCATTTGTGTCGCACCACTCCGAGCCATATTATCTATATTCCATACTTCCGATGTATAGAAGTGGAGACCCACATTCTGAACCCACATTATGTATACATTGTAGCTCCATATAAATATTGGTCAAGCAGTAGTTAAACAGCCCCTTGCTAGTGGTCTCTAGGCCAGAATAATTGATTGTTGTGTTAGAACACATATGGAAAGGTTTTTCATTGATGAAAAGATTCCACTGGAGGGATTCTCCAGATTTCAAAAGCTGGCCTTCTTTTTGTTTTTTCTTCATGGGCTATCGCTGGCACAGCTTAAATGTAGATGACTTGACCTGATGGACAAAACTAGCGTCATCTTTTGGAATCTGCCCTTTATTTAGAATAGAAGGTGATCTAATCTCTTGTAGGTAAGCTTCTCCTATACAGTTATTCCATGTCAATCATGGAAGTAACATAATAAACCACACAAGCATACTCCATCAGTGATGCCATATTACATTGCTTAATAAACCAAACACTTAAGGTATGAAGGAGATTAATTACCTAGATTATTTTCCATAAGGAAAAAAAAATCACATTTATTTCCGACCTTCAAGTCATTTGAAAGATTGATCTTAATTCAAAGTGTAGCGCACATTAATTCAGGCATTGGGAGCAATCAGTGGACTATGCAATCCGGGGGATTTAAAATATGGATATTGCAATTTCTTGCCTGTCATACATTTTAAACATTGGTATTGAAATTTCAACAACTACCAAGATACAATAAGCAGAGTGTGGTTACTCTTGTATTAAACATGACAGGCTGTGAGTGGCATAGCATTCCCAGTCCTATTCAGGAGAGTGCTTTAGTGTAATGCACTAATGATAGTCTCACTTAGAGTCACAGAAGCTTACACCCATCATTATATGTTCTCTATGTATTTGTGTGATAATTAAGAAGATTGTCAGTATATGCACACGAATCAAGACGGATACCAGACATAAGTACAAAGCCTACACTATATCCTATATAATAATTACACTGGGGAATACACCATTACATGCTACAGTCAGGGTACTGACGTCCTATATATTTCCATAACAAGGTAATGGGAAGTGAGTGGGAGTGATCTCCTATAGTTATACCAATATGACAGCTTTACCCAGTCTATGTGTCACATGTACAATATCTAGAAGTTTAGATATTTAAGCTTGTCTAAGCACTGTCAGTCGCTGCTCGCTTTTTGAGAAAACACAGGCAGTAGATTAAATGTGTTTATATATGATCCCCGCCATCAAGACACTCAGTACAAGGTGGAAATGCCAGCGAGAAGAATATAGAATGAATACAGTCCTTACTACAGCAAATGTCTTTAACCAAGTACTTACTGCATGTGATGGCTGCTGAATTATCTTCATAATAGTTTGAATGACAATAAAAATGTATATAGTAGATGGTAACTACCAAAAGAGGACAATCCAATGGGCAGCTGAAAATAGAATACTAAGTTACTGTATTATACATTTTCCTACTTTACTGACTTTGAACAGCCAGAGTTTATCTCAAATTGATGTTTTATTTCTTGCTTTTTAAGATTGAGAATTAACTAATCCTCCCTTTCCAATTGTGTATAGGCAATTTTTTTATTAATTCTAACAACAGTTTAAAAACATGTTTAAACTGTTTCTCTTTGCCTAAGATCTAAATTAGGTAGGGCTATGACCACAAAAAACAACTATTGGTTTTTATTTTTCCAGCTGCTTCTTCCATGCCAAAACTCCAATTTAAAATATGCAAATGAGGTTGAAGTACTTTGGCATCATCTGAGTGTTGCGTCTCCACATCCAGGAGTAACGTAACTGAAGGGGAAAAGGTAGGAGAGCAGTAAAATCGTAGCATAGTAAAGGCGAGTGTGTGTAGTTTATTTTTACTTGAGTGGTAGATTTTCTTTAATAACATCCCCGGAAATCTACCACTCACCTATACTACTCTTCACCTTGATCCTGGCACTGGTCTTCTTTAATCTTGGCATGCTGCTTGACATTGCCTGAAAAAGAGTTATACAAAGTAGACCGGAGGACTGGAACACCATGTCCCAACACTTCCGGCTGTTAATTATTTGTGTCTCTCACGTGATGTCATCTCCCTTGTGAATTCATGCCTCCCATGTGATAGATACCTCCATCTCCCATCATTGGAGAGGAAGGGGACGTCACGCAAGAGGCATGAATAATTAGCAACCTGGAGCACTGGTCACTCCACACTTGGGATTGAGGACGACAGCTGAGTATTTGTCGTTTATTTTTACTTTACTTGAGTGGTAGATTTCCAAAAGTTAACTTTTGTCACAGAAGGAAAATAAAAATAAAGGTATGGAAAACATTTGTGAGCATAGCCCCAGGTAACACAGTAGTTAGTGCAGGTGGTAAATTGCGGGCGACAGATTCACTTTAAAATCCTTTGCCTTTCTTGTGCAGCGTCCCATGACTCTGTTGAGAAAGAAATATGATATTTAGAAAAAAGATACATGGATAGTGAGATTTACAAAAGAAAGTGGAACCTTGCACAGCGAAGTATCAAACCGTATAAAGGTAGACACACTCAAAACGAGCAATCAAAGACAAAGTAGTGTGTCACTGACATAATTGGTTCAAAAAAACATGCAAGTTTTTATTAATATCCAACACTGAACACAGACATGAATATAAAATCAATTAAAATTGTACCAAAGTACATACAATTATATACCATGTTATATGCACTATGATCGGTGCAAAAACAAGACACCTCCTGAATGGTTGACATCCACCCAAACCACCCCTGAACAATAAGGAAACACGTAAAAAGTGCAAGTGCATCTGTCAAGCTGCCATAGAAGTAAGAGTCAAAGTGAAATGAGGTAAGAAGCCCTGAAATCAAGAGGGATTAAAGTAGCGGAGGCAAAACCCTAGTATACATTACAAATAACCTGGAAGGCAAACCAGTAAGGTAGCAGCATACAAGCGGGGTGGTGGAGTAGTCAGGAGGTGGAGGGCTCCCCACGCGTTACGCCTTCAAATGGAGACTTCCTCAGGGGTAAAGATGCCCCCTGTAATGCCAGGCTCCCCTTATATACCCCCCATATTGCACTCACCATCAACTGTGGAAGTGGGCGTTTGAATTGAACGCCACATCAGTAAGGCGCCGGAAGTATCTGGGTGGAACGCACAGCTCCAGCCGACAATCAGTTCATGCGCATGCGCACACGGTATTACTCTGAAAACCGGAAGTGACGAATGTCATGTGATCGCGGTGAGTATTGTTGCTAAGAGACCAGATGCTGCAATGTAGCGCTGGATTGATCACAGTGCTAGCACTTGAAATCACCTGTTTATTCGCTGCATTAATTACCTTTTATTTTTATTTTTAATAAATGGATATTATATACCACTTACTTTAATACTTCTTTGTGGTTTAGATAGGGGTCTTATTTTTCTTGCATCTACATGATTGGATTCTTTATGATAGTATTCCTTTTTCTCTTGATGAATTGCTTTATCTTATTTATGTGGATGTTGTCAATTGACTATACATCCTCTCTTTCCACCTTCCGCCACTTATCCTAAGTGATCAATCCAGCGCTACATTGCAGCATCTGGTCTCTTAGCAACAATACTCACTGCGATCACATGACATTCGTCACTTCCGGTTTTCAGAGTAATACCGTATGCGCATGTACTGATTGTCGGCTAGAGCTGTGCGTTCCACCCAGATACTTCCGGCGCCTTACTGATATGGCGTTCAATTCAAACGCCCACTTCCACAGTTGATGGTGAGTGCAATATGGGGGGTATATAAGGGGAGCCTGGTAATACAGGGGGCATCTTTACCCCTGAGGAAGTCTCCATTTGGAGACGTAATGCGTGGGGAGCCCTCCACCTCCTGACTACTCCACCACCCCGCTTGTATGCTGCTACCTTACTGGTTTGCCTGCCAGGTTATTTGTAATGTATACTAGGGTTTTGCCTCCGCTACTTTAATCCCTCTTGATTTCAGGGCTTCTTACCTCATTTCACTTTGTAGGCATTCATTTACTTGACTCTTACTTCTATGGCACCTTGACAGATGCACTTGCACTTTTTACGTGTTTCCTTATTGTTTAGGGGTGGTTTGGGTGGATGTCACCCATTCAGGAGGTGTCTTGTTTTTGCACCGATCATAGTGCATATAACATGGTAGATAATTGTAAGTACTTTGGTACAATTTTAATTGATTTTATATTCATGTCTGTGTTCAGTGTTGGATGTTAATAAAAACTTGGATAGTGAGATTTATAAAAGAAAGATAGATTAAAATGAAAGATAGAGGGATACATTATATCATACATATAATACAGATTTTTATGATATAAATGGATAGATAAATAGGTAGAAAGATAAAAGATAGATAGATAGATAGATAGATAGATAGATAGATAGATAGATGAGAGATAGGTAGATGAAAGATAGATATATAGATGATAGATATAAAACACAGTAGATAGATAGAAAGATAGATAGATAGATAGATAGATAGATAGATAGATAATTCCAAAAACAGGCAGCACTCCAGGGTAGTGATCAAAAACGATGGGGTATCTTTATTCCATGTGCGACGTTTCAGCTCATGCAGAGCCTTTATCAAGCATAGTGAGTATGGCCAGTAAACAAACATATAAGGGCCAACCTTACATTTCATTGGTCTACCATCAGACCGTGGTAATTACATTACAAAGTTAACAAAATATAAAAAATTCCTTTTTACAAGTGAGAGAGCGATATGCTAAACTCAATCATTAGTTTAGTACAGTGAAATGACAACATTAAATCAGTGAAAAATGTATGTGTAGACATAAGTAAATAAATAAATACCCTCCCAACAGCAATCGGACCGTCCCCTGTCTCGGCTTTCCATTCATAAACATCAGTGGCAGGTCATGAACAGCTGGTACTGAGCGCCAGGCGTGTAGTATCTCTGTCGCATCACCGGAAGTTGTAGTGGTCACATGATCGGACCTCAATCATGTGATATTGGCGCATGCGCACTCGTAAACTGTGCGACGGCCGCCATGTTTTTTGAGGGAAAAACCACACATGCACGGTCAGGTCCCCTATCAGGATTTGGCTGATATAGTGACACTCCAAAACCAGGTACTTATAGGTGAAGACAGGCAGTATGAACACCACCGTCATCCCTCAGTGCGGAGTAATGGGATTTCATACAGTATCCAGTAACTGGACTACCGTTGTTCCATCCCTTCGTCCTGCCCGGTATTAGCTGGAGCCAGGGTCACAAAGTGAGGTGAAAAACCTCCAACACTCTCCTTTGGGGTCCCACCAGTGGTTGGCTGTATGGAGCAAATTACCAAAATAAACCAAAATAAACAATTATGGTGACAGGCGACAAATGCATTATGGATGTGTAATAATTCACACCAAATTATCTGACAAAAGCATGAAGCAAGGTTTGGATTGTTGAAAGACACGAGACTTTGTGGGGGTTTAAGATCCGTGCGGTGAGGGTCAGAAGTTCCCAATAGATCTGGAAAAAATAAATTATACTTTTACTATAGTATAGAACTATATACAGTGTTATTGTAGTATATATATTTAGATTAGCAAAATCCAATTCATATATTTACTGGTGGAGAATTCTTCTCCCAATTATACTTAACCTACATAAGAATTAGCAAGGGGGCTATGTCATGTGTCACAAGGCGGCACTTCCCGCATGGGCACCCTCTCACTGTCAGAACTCACCGAATGCGTCTTAATCACACTTAAATAAGTCCACTTAAATTGTATTCAATATTTAGACCTTGGGGCTGTAAAGTCCCCAATCGCTTTATCCATCTCAATTCACATTTCCTAAGCATGGCTTCCCTGTTGCCTCCTCTTTTGAGTACAGGGATATGGTCTATTATCATGCATTTCAGTTCACTCTCTTTATGTCCTATTTCGGAAAAGTGTCTACTGACTGGTAAGTCTTTTTTCATTTTCTGGATGGTATCCACACGCAAAGGATGTTATCCATGTCGGGCATGTATCAATTGCTCATACATCATCAAAGGTGATACATTTACACATAAAGGGACACAATATAAAATACAACATTACCTCGACTGTAACAGTACCTATGTGGTTTATTTGTTGAGTTGCCCATGTGATTTTAAATACGTGGGCGAAACTACACTCGACTTCAAGACACGATTTACGCAACATAGATATACCATCCGGAAAATGAAAAAAGACTTACCAGTCAGTAGACACTTTTCCGAAATAGGACATAAAGAGAGTGAACTGAAATGCATGATAATAGACCATATCCCTGTACTCAAAAGAGGAGGCAACAGGGAAGCCATGCTTAGGAAATGTGAATTGAGATGGATAAAGCGATTGGGGACTTTACAGCCCCAAGGTCTAAATATTGAATACAATTTAAGTGGACTTATTTAAGTATGATTAAGACGCATTCGGTGAGTTCTGACAGTGAGAGGGTGCCCATGCGGGAAGTGCCGCCTTGTGACACATGACATAGCCCCCTTCCTAATTCTTATGTAGGTTAAGTATAATTGGGAGAAGAATTCTCCACCAGTAAATATATGAATTGGATTTTGCTAATCTAAATATATATACTACAATAACACTGTATATAGTTCTATACTATAGTAAAAGTATAATTTATTTTTTCCAGATCTATTGGGAACTTCTGACCCTCACCGCACGGATCTTAAACCCCCACAAAGTCTCGTGTCTTTCAACAATCCAAACCTTGCTTCATGCTTTTGTCAGATAATTTGGTGTGAATTATTACACATCCATAATGCATTTGTCGCCTGTCACCATAATTGTTTATTTTGGTTTATTTTGGTAATTTGCTCCATACAGCCAACCACTGGTGGGACCCCAAAGGAGAGTGTTGGAGGTTTTTCACCTCACTTTGTGACCCTGGCTCCAGCTAATACCGGGCAGGACGAAGGGATGGAACAACGGTAGTCCAGTTACTGGATACTGTATGAAATCCCATTACTCCGCACTGAGGGATGACGGTGGTGTTCATACTGCCTGTCTTCACCTATAAGTACCTGGTTTTGGAGTGTCACTATATCAGCCAAATCCTGATAGGGGACCTGACCGTGCATGTGTGGTTTTTCCCTCAAAAAACATGGCGGCCGTCGCACAGTTTACGAGTGCGCATGCGCCAATATCACATGATTGAGGTCCGATCATGTGACCACTACAACTTCCGGTGATGCGACAGAGATACTACACGCCTGGCGCTCAGTACCAGCTGTTCATGATCTGCCACTGATGTTTATGAATGGAAAGCCGAGACAGGGGACGGTCCGATTGCTGTTGGGAGGGTATTTATTTATTTACTTATGTCTATACATGCATTTTTCACTGATTTAATGTTGTCATTTCACTGTACTAAACTAATGATTGAGTTTAGCATATCACTCTCTCACTTGTGAAAAGGAATTTTTTATATTTTGTTAACTTTGTAATGTAATTACCACGGTCTGATGGTAGACCAATGAAATGTAAGGTTGGCCCTTATATGTTTGTTTACTGGCCATACTCACTATGCTTGATAAAGGCTCTGCATGAGCTGAAACGTCGCACATGGAATAAAGATACCCCATCGTTTTTGATCACTACCCTGGAGTGCTGCCTGTTTTTGGAATTATATATTGAAGACGCTCCTGCCAGAGTGTCAAGGACTTTGCACCCAACATAGTTGTTGTGCTGCTCTGGACTTTCCCATACTTAGATAGATAGATAGATAGATAGATAGATAGATAGATAGATAGATAGAAGATAGATATATAATACAGTACATAGAATATACATAGATAGATAGAAAGATAGATAGATATACATAGATAGATAGATAGATAGATAGATAGATAGATAGATAGATAGATAGATGTCTTTTCAATAAGCTAAAATTGAAATCTTCCTGAACCTAAATGCATAATGAATGTGTCCCTCCTGCCCTTTATGGAAATTGTGCTTATACAACAGAGAAGGGAGCAGAGTAGTCAATAAATGGCAAATCCGATACTTCCAGAGGCACGAGAGAGCAATGCAAACCAACACTGATGTTCAACTTCGAACTCGAGACCTCTTAAATGCAAGCTGACAGCTTAGCAGCCTTTCCTTCCTCTGTGTGCTTGAAGCCCAGAGTAGATTTCATTCAGTAAAATAAGCTCACTCTAGAGGTGGATTGTCATGTGTTATACGCCTCCATTGATACAATTACTGACCATTTTCCATGTATTCTATATCATTTAAGTATGTTTATGCTAAAGATGGGATTTCCAGGGTGGGAGAAAAATAACTGAAAAGAAATACCTCACACAGAAAACTTCAAAACCAATTTACGTTGAGGGCGCAGCATTACAGAGAGTGATTCCAATTTACTTCCTCTAAAAATATACATGCTCCTACTAGATTTACAGCTATTACTTTAAAGAACATCTACCACCAGGATCAGGGATTGTAAACCAAGCACACTTGGATGCTGGTGTATGCTCCCTCTGTCAGGATCCACTCTTCTATAAGCTTCTTCTGCCCTTGTTTTTAAAGGAAAAAGGGCTTCAAAATTATGCAAATGAGCGTAAAGGGCTCAAGGCTCCATTAACATTCATGGAACTTGGAACCTCTCGGGCTAATTTGCATAACTTTTAAAGCCTTTTTCTGTAAAAAAAAAACATAGGATATTAGAAGCTAAAAGAAGAGCAGATCCTACCGGAGGGGGCAAACACAAGAATACCAGGGCACTTGGTTTACAATCCCTGATCCTGGTGGAAGATGTCCTTTAAGGATAGATTTATGCAAAAGATTCATGATATCATTAGAAAATCCAGGCACAATGATCTAATTAAATGTTAGGAATATATGAAAGCTCAAATGGGGACATGTGTTATGTCCAACCACAGGACAGCATTATCCAGATAGTTGATACCCTTGTATTCATCATTGTATTCATCATATACAACAGAGGGGGAAGGAGGGAACCTTTGTTATAAGGCGGTTTGTCCAAGATAAAGTTTGCAATTGCTTGTTACAGACTGCATGTTTGCAATGTGATCCTAGTAGTGTCCAAATCACAGTAGGTTGCCTTCTGCTGGATCTCTGAGATTCATGTAAGAATCTGTCCCCACTGAAGGACCTTCTCGTTATCTTCAAGTACATTTCCATCAATAATGTTACACCAAGAATCCATATACTGTATCTGTATCGATCTTTGTATTATGAAATGACATTTGCAGTTTGCAGTTTATGCAACTGTTTTGTGTGCCATTACCTACCTTAAATAAGAAAAAAATCTAATAGAAAAAAGCCTATGAGTCAATGACTTATTGGTTCTGATGGGTGGATGGGTTGACTATTCCTTTTTTTACATTTGCGGCTGTCAGGAGCTCAGTTCTGAAGTTACTAAAGAAGTTTATGTTCAAGATCGATCATAGTCTTTCTACTAAATTCCCCACAGGCATGAACAATCAATTTCACAAAGGTCCAAGAGAAATATCACACACCATATAAGTGGGGTGAAGTGTTCTCCAGATGATAGGAAGAAAAGGTTGTCGAGAGTTAAGCAAATGTTACTGCTCAGATATTGAAGCACTAATTATGCTGATAATTAAGTACTATGACAAGGACGGCTCAGCTCATCCTACAGAGGCGGCAGGGTGACCATACTGAGTGAGGATGTCATGCTCACGGCTCATAGGCTTCTCTAGGTTCTGAGGGATGGGAAGGAAACTTTTTATCACGTAATGTTTCATTAAATGGATTAACTCGTTATGGAACCACCCTTTTTATATTGAAACTACTGTGGACACCAGTCTGGCTTTTGGCCACTCAGGAAAACAGAGTTGAGATAGGCTGGGGGAAGTCAAGCATGATCCCTGAATACTAGAGGAAATCCTACCAATCCAGCCTCAAAAAGTCCATCCAGGCATATATTTGCGGCATATCTGAAGCTGAGTGTGTCGCAGTCTATAATTTATTGTAGCACTTTTTGTTGGAATCACTGGGCAAAGTATATATACCGTATATACTCGAGTATAAGCCGACCCGAGTATAAGCCGAGGCGCCTAATTTTACCACAAAATACTGGGAAAACATATTGACTCGAGTACAAGCCGAGGGTGGGAAATGCATTGGTCACAACCTACCCAGTATATAGCCAGCCAGGCTCTGCCCCAGTGTATATAGCCAGCCAGCCCCTGCCCCAGTGTATATAGCCTGCCAGACCCTGCCCCAGTGTATATAGCCTGCCAGACCCTGCCCCAGTGTATATAGCCTGCCGCCGCTGCCGGACAGATCGCACAGAAGATATACAGGGGTCACTGGAAAGGTGAGTTTAGATATATTTATTTTTTTGACTCGAGTATAAGCCGAGTTTGGGTTTTTCAGCTCATTTTTTGTGCTGAAAAGCTAGGCTTATACTCGAGTATGTAAGGTATATATCAATTTGATATATAGATTAAGTGTTTATTATGTGAAAGTCAAATCAAATGTGAGAAAACATATCCCTGTTTAGGGAGGCAACATGTTGCTTTGAGAACCTTATCATAGAGCTAGATTAAGGTCTGCTTCGACATGCAACTCTACATTGTTAGAAGCATTAGAAGAATTTGGTTGAGGCATAATTTAGCTTACCCTTTGATCCATGGAGCAAACATACACCTGCCCACGCACCTACCAGTGGTAAATCTCTTAGAATGTACCTTCTCTACTGTTCCATCCTTAGACCAAACCATAAGGTAAACGATAAGTGGTTTACAATCCACTACGGCCCTGCTAGTGATTTAAGCTTTTTGTTGATCAACATGCTTGCACACCCTAAAAAGTCCTTAGCAGAATCCACACAAAGAGGCTTTATGGGCTAGCGGGCTATTTGCTATATTTTCTCAAAAAATCAATAATATTATTTTGACGGCAGTTTGACTCCTGGACCCCACTGAGAACAACTGTTTAGTCCTGCCTCTGGTGTTGGGGGGAAGAACCTAGAAACAAGCTTAAGGTGTTTTTACAGACTTTTTTAGGTAATCAGTTCCCACATTGGATATTGATAAAACATCTTTTTTTTGAGTTTTGCATTTTAAAACCATGACACCAAAATACTACCTTTTCAGGAGAAATGTGGATGAAACTTTTAGATCAAATGCAATATTCCTGCTGGTTTATACTATTCTTTGGTTGTGTTTGCTGAACATTTCCTTCTTGCCAGTGTCTTCTGTTGAAGCCATCGCTATGATATATTCCACAGCACAGCCGTGCTCTGCACACTGTTGCATGGGTGCCAGTTTTATTGCTTAACAAACATTTTCACGGCTGTGTCGTAATTCATATCTCAATGATTTACAGTGTGCGCTCCACACAGCCACTTTGTCACTCTGAATTCTATTTGCAGCTTTGCTCTAAACCTGGATTATATTTAAAGGGAAACTCGGCTATTGATTGCCATTTTATAACAGGTCAGAGTTTAAATATGCATGGAATAGTAGAATAACTTTGTAAAATGTTGTCTACATTTTTATGTTGTCTACATGATGGCTTCCAGCTGCCTCCAGCAATGCATTGTGGTTGCTATGATGCCACTTATAATTATAGCTGAGGCCTTTTTCAGCCAATACCTGAGCAAACTTACATTTATTGGATGATGGGATTGTTGATGTGGGCATAAGCAGGGGCATAACAACATTAAATACCACCATTTTGAAGTGTAATTTGTTATGCAGAAAATAAGCCATAACACAGCTCTCTACATGCAAAAATAAAAAAGTTATAGATTTTTGAAGGTGGGGAGTGAAAAATAAAAACGCAAAAACAAAAAAAGGCTGCGACGGGAAGGGGTCAAGCATCATATCCTACTTTCTAGTGGATAAATGCACCAGTACCTTCTGCAGGTGATGCCTAAGGTGAAAATCTCCACTCTTACTTAGTGATCATCAAATTACTGTATCATTGATTGGCATTTATCATTGTTGGCCATGTAAAAGGGGCTGTAGGCATCTTGAAGAAGGCAATACAGTTTAAATGATGCAGGTAGATCAGGGTCAGCATTCCATATATCAATGGTTTATTGAACCAGGTGTTTTATGTTTGCAACCTGATTAAATAATCTGCATCCCACAATTTTGTGGGCCTTTTACAGTTACATGGGTTGTATTATAATTAAAACTTCCCCTGATTTCTCCATTGGCACCAAAAAGGAATGAGTCAAGGTTTTGTACCTCTTGATGTAAATTTGGCCTTAAAGAGGACCTGTCACCTATAATTTCGGCACTAGGAGCTGCTTGAACAAACTCTGCAGTGTTAGAAGGATAGCGTTACCAGAAACCTCCGGTAACGCTATGTAACACTGCGGCGGGTTACAGTGTAATCGTCGGACTGCTCGCAAAGTGGTCCGATGTATTCATGAGGGGGTGGTCCGAGGAGTGGCCTCTTCCCCGGACCACCCCGCATGCTCCATAGGCCACCGGTGACTGCCGTGCGTCATGAGGCAGTTACCGCTCCCCTAACCACGCACCAACCCCGCCACCTCATGAATACATCGGACCGCTTGCCGAGCGGTCTGACAATTACATTGTACCCTGCCGCAGTGTTACATAGTGTTACCGGAGGTTTCCGGTAACGCTATCGCTCTAACACTGCGGCGTTTGTTCAAGCACTAGGAGCTGCTTACTTCAGTAAGCAGCTCCTAGTGCTGAAATTATGGGTGACAGGTCCTCTTTAAGTGTAAGGTATGAAAGTGTTTGCTTCAGAAGTATGAGAGACAAAGTGTATGTTTATTCTGGAAAATAATGCAGCTCCTGAATAAGGTACAGGCGGTCCCCTACTTAAGAACACCTGACTTACATACGACCCCTAGTTACAAACGGACCTCTGGATTTTGGTAATTTACTGTACTTTAGTCCTAGCCTACAATAAACAGCTATAACAGTAGTCAAATGTGTCTGCAATGAAGCTTTAGTGTTAATCCGTATGACAACCCAACATTTTTAAAATCCAATTGTCACAGAGACCAAAAAAATTTTGACTGGGGTTATAATAATAAAGTATACGGTTCCGACTTACATACAGACTCAACTTAAGACAAACCTACAGAACCTATCTGGTATGTAACCCGGGGACTGCCTGTATTCTCTTTCTTATTAATGTCCTAATAGAATATTTAATAGGTTTTTGTTCAACCCCATAAACATGTGTTACATTGACTTTATTCATACCCAGGGCTTAACAAGTGCTACAGAGGTCTTTATTTACACGTGACCTGACTAGAGGTCAAACAATTTATCAGAATTCCATTTGCTGCATCACATTTTGTCCTGGCAAGCCATAGCTGTTATCATCCTGCAATAGATCATCATATTCAGACAATCATTGCAAATCTATAGCCTTAAGAAATGCTTCACTGGGGCTAAAGAAGGGTAACCTTTAATCTTTTTAGGACTACTGCCCTCTTAATTTTTCTGGAATTTAGCTAATATTGACCTTTTCTGGCTTTATGTAGCTTCGTTCCTATACCAGTAAATTGGAGTTGAGGTGCAATAAATCCAGTAAAGCTACTACTGAGCTTTTTGCACCTGGCTCAATATGTTGTCCACCTTCCACCTAAAAAAACATAAAAAACCTTTTAATACCCACCAGGCTCCTCTTCACCTTAAACATAAATTTAAAATTAGCAGCATGGAGCACGGGGACAAGATGTCCAGTGCTCCGGGCTGCTAATTATGTATGCCCTCACCACCTCCCTCTCTCATGCTGTGAGCATGGGAGAGTGAGGTCACATCACGTGAGAGGCGTGAATTCACACCTCTAGCGTGTTGTCACTTCCCTCTCCCAGCCAGGACATCTTGTCCCCACACTCCATGCTGCTAATTATAACTTTCTTTTCAAGGTGATCCCAGTTTGTCAAGATTAGCGACGGACAGTGCCAGGATCAAGGTGAAGAGGAGTGGGGGTGAGTATTAAAAGGTTTTTTATGTTTTTTAGGTGGTTGGTTTTTTAAGGACATGGTATTTTATATAAGCTGATTGATACTGGGCGCCTGACTACCACCAATCTGATATTGATAACTTAACGCATGGATAAAGTTCATAATTATCAATTTCCATTTAAGTACAGGCGGTCCCCTACTTAAGAACACTCGACTTACATACGACCCATAGTTACAAACGGACCTCTGGATATTGGTAATTTCTTGTACTTTAGTCCTAGGCTACAATAAACATCTGAAACAGTTATCAAATGTGTCTGTAATGAAGCTTTAGTCTTAATATTGATTCTTATGACAACCCAACATTTTTAAAATTCAATTGTCACAGAGACCAAAAAAGTTCTGGCTGGGATTACAATGATAAAATATACAGTTCCGACTTACATACAAACTCAACTTAAGAACAAACCTACAGACCCTATCTTGTATGTAACCCGGGGACTGCCTGTATATACATTTAAGTGACTATATAAACAAAGTATCTATCCATCTATCTAATCATCTCTCATTCTAATTAAAATTTGGGCAAGTTTTTGCCCAACATATTTACTAGAACTAGATCCTCAGGTATCTGGCATGAGCATCACATTTGCTGCCAGTATGGAGGGAGTGTTCCTTTAAGATATACCTGTACCATTTAAAAAATCATCTACATTGACTTAAATTTTCATGTAACTGCAGGAGAATGAACGGTGCATGAGCACTCAACAGATTATACTGGTGATCTTTATTATATTCGTCTCCAGACAATTTCTTAGGTTTTGTATATTAGTATTAACAAAGGTCCTGAATGAGATGCTATAGCCGCAATGTCTGAAAATGAAAAAAGCCAAAGTAATGTGTCACTAGAGAACTTCAGATCAAATGAGCTCTAATATTTTATGAAGAATGTAATCACTTTTCTCTTGATTGTGGTTGCAAACATTACTGTTATTAAAGAGTTTATTAATCCCAGGGGATCTGCCTCGTTGAGATGCATGCTTACAGACCAAAGAATATCATAGTGGAAGAATCTCTCCGCTACAATAAAACCACACAATGAAATAATGCCATATTATTACTATAAGAGAAAAAATGCAAACTGTGATCTCGGATTAAACAGAGGGCAATGGGTAAAATCTCTATAATTGCTTCCAGTAGATTAATTATGGTTGCAAGGGAACTACAGCATGTTGGTTGTGAAAATCTCAGTTGTGGTTGGGTTAAATGACATGTCATGCTACTATTCTGGTATTATTAGGTTTTCCTATGATACATATTCATGACATATTGATTTTACATGACAAATAGGCACGGCATTGACCAAAAACTTGTGTTTCAATTAATGGAAGGTGTATGTTACACCTTTTGCACATAAAATATTAGATGTCTAAGCTAAAGCTGGCCATATATTTCATAGAAAAGTCAGCGGGACCTACTGGAGCTACTGGATATTGATCTTAAAGGGGTCCCCCACTTTCAGCAAATAATTGATATTGTTTGTGTAATGAAAGGTTATAGATATCTCTGTATCAATTCGTCACAGTTTTCTAGATCTCTTAGTGCTGTCATTCAATGTTTCCATCCTTTGGATAGAATCTGACCATGGTCATGTGATGTCACACAGGTGCACAGCTCATTACAACACACAGCTCTGATAACTCTTGACCTGTCCACCTGTGTGACATCACATCACCAGGGACTGTTTTTTGTCCACTGCAAGTAAAAACTTACTGTTGAATGTCAGAAAGCAGAAATCTAGAAAACAGAGAGGAATTGATGAAGAAACTATACAGGTGGTCCCCTACTTATGAACACCTGACTTACAGAAAACCCCTAGTTACAAACGGACCTGTGGATGTTGGTAATTCATTGTAGTTTAGCCTTAGGCTACAATAAACAACTATAGACGTTATCACAATTGTTACAGAGGCCCAAAAAAATTTGGCTGGGGATACAATTATAAAATATACAGCTCTGACTTACATACAAATTCAACTTAAGAACAAACCTACAGAATGTATCTTGTATGTAACCCGGGGACTGCCTGTGTTGGGAAATTGTAGAACTTTTCATTACACGAAAAATATCAATTATTTGACAAAAGTGGACAACCTCTTTAGTTGTACAATGGCTTCTTTCTTAAATCTTCAATGATGGCCAATGTTGAAAAAAGATGGATGTAGCGCAATGGACTTTAACATGCACAAGCTTTAAACTTCAGAGAAGATAAATTACTGGCAGATGCTACCTTTCATCCATCCTATATATTTGCACAAGCACCTCAACAACAGCAATTTCATGTGTTTGTCCAGCTTAACCTGTAACTGAAATCTCCTATTATTGACTCAAACAATCATTTCTTCCTAAATAATGTTTCACCTGGTTCCATGGACAAACCAGGTGAAAGCAAAAGCTCCTCCTATATAAACCACATTTTGGCATATCATGTTGTATAGTTCCCAATTGAAGTCATTGATTCAAGAAGAAATATCCTGAAATGAAAAAGATTTTGGATCAAAATATTGGGGCAGATTTACTTACCCGGTCCATTCGCGATCGAGCGGCGCGTTCTCTGCGGTGGATTCGGGTCCAGCCGGGATTCACTAAGGCAGTTCCTCCGACATCCACCAGGTGGCGCTGCTGAGCTGAAATCCGCACTGATGTTCACCGGGCCATTCCTGGTGAAGGTAAGCGCGAGTCCCGCAACACTTTTTTTTAAAAAATGCAGCGGTTTTTCCAAATCCGTCAGGTTTTAGTTCGGCCACGCCCTCCGATTTCCGTCGCGTGCATGCCGGCGCCGATGCACCACAATCCGATTGCGTGCACCAAAATCAAGGGGCAAATCTGCGCAAATCGGAAATATTCAGGTAACACGTCAGGAAAACGCGAATCGGGCCCTTAGTAAATGACCCCCATTGTCTTTTCTATTGTCAAAAGAACATTCAGTATAACACTCTAGTCTTCATTATAACAGGTAACATTTACAATCTGATGGAATTTACATTCCTAGAGAGCTAAAAAAAATCTCCTTTGTTACTTAACCTCTTGAGTTCCCAAAAACCAGAGGTGTCCTAAATCATTGACATTAAATAAGAAACTGGTTAAAATTAACTAAATGGCTGCAGAAAGTTTAAATGATAAACCCCATGGAATGACATTTTCCATTTACTCTGAATGAAGTTTTATTTTCCACACTACGAAATCTTATAAAATGAAATGGACAACTAGTCAGAAACTTTCATCCATAAGAGATGGTGTGGGCTTCAGAAAAAAAGGACATTTCTAACAATAGACATAGCTGAACAGAGGATAATTGCTGTCAAAATTAATACAATACTGAAGTTGCTGTATCTATTTCAAGAATAAAATACAGAGCACTGCAAGGTGAAATGAGGGATACATCAGTTTACCCACAGTCTATATTGTGGGTGGTCACAACTCCCATTTTTTTTAAAAAATGGGTATATTATTTGCTTTATAGGAGAAGTGACATCTATTTTTTGTGTACACCCTGCCACGACCAAACCCTATAGCAGTGATGGCTAACCTATGGCACTGGTGCCAGAGGTGGCACTCAGAGCCCTTTCTGTCGGCACTCAGGCCATCACCAGAGATGACTCCAGGTACCTTCCTGCAGTCCCAGACAGCCCAGGACTTGCTGTGCACAGAAGTGACAGCTCTACCTGGGACTATTTTCTGCTTTATTGGTGACCTCAGGGTGCTGGTATCAATGAAAACTGTGACAGAGAAGGGAGTATAAATCACAAATTAAATTTGTGTTGGCACTTTGCAATAAATAAGCGGGTCTTTGTTGTAGTTTTGGCACTCGGTCTTTAAAAGGTTTACCATGACTGCCCTATAGAGTCCAATGAGGCAGTGAGTTAGATGGAAATAAATGGCTAGCTCATGGCCAAATATAACTTTCCTGGGCATGAGGCTTTACATTCTATAGTTGGTGGTGAGCTATCAAGAATATTAGTTATCTTCTTCAGTCATGAGCTTGAAACTGACAATAAAACACTGAAAAATCACAGACTTTATACATACTTGAAAGAGATCATCAAAAGATCATATAAACCTCTAAAAATAACAGATTGATGTAAAGGTAGTGTAGTAATATTGGATAGTCATAGATGCATTGTGTAACATCCAGTATAAATCCATGGAGAATAAATTCAAATCCAACACTAATTTCCCCATTTTGAGATGGCTCCTTCTATCGAATAGCAACAACACCAGGATACTGCAGCTTTGCTTTGATTCAATAGACAATGGAAGGTTGTCACAACAATGGAGAAAGTTATTTCCCCCAACTTCACTGAAGAAGTGAGTGCCAGAATTCAACACTGCACTTTGGTTGCTAATAAATAATGCTTTCCATATGTCCCATTTTTGTGAGTTTAGACCTTAATTGAGTTGGTTTTAGTCAAAACTGTCCTAAAGGGGATGTTTTCTGGGTGCTGGTTTTAATAACTTGTCATAAATGGGAGATGAAATGTTGGAAAGCATGTAAATGGGCAGTTATTAAAGGCCCATTGTCTGGTATAAACAGGAACATGCTGGCAATAATATGTAGAATAGAATGGAGAGAAAATTACTTTACCCCGATGTACTTTGCACCAAGTGACTGCTTGATGGCCCAACAGTTGGGCTGTGGGAATGAACTTTCATGACCCATACATGGTCCTATCATCAGGCCCAGGCTCATAAGAACATTTATTTCTAACAATTTGTGTGCTTCATAAAAGCCAGCGTAACTATGCCAATAACTATGTTCCATAATCAGCTGGCGCTCTACAATTGGGTATGTGATTGAGCCTTTACTCGCGGACTGGATAATTCTTTTAAAGAAATTATGTGTCAGTCTTGCACATTGTAGAAATCCCAAAGTACATTTGCCCACTCAATTCAACTACCAGCCTTTTTGACTTATGAATCTTATGCAAGGTTCTCTGTCTGGAGCTGGGAGGTGACCAATGTTATACACTTATGTAGGAGACATATGGAGGAACAGGAATATATGAGGGGTTTAATATGACAACTCCATGACTCAGATGGCTCAGTGAATTTCCCCTATAACTCATTGGCAATCAGCTAGGTAGGTTACATCCCTCCATGGCCAAGCAAATGGCCTAGTAATCCTAAAAATAGCTTTTTTAAGGAATTACTTATCAAAAACACTAATGGATACTTAGTTTGTCCCACGGCGCATATGGTTTTGCATGTCTGCAGGATCTTTGCCAGCTTGTAAGCCTATAAATAGTAAGATATACTGGTTAACATTTCTAGATCAGCACAATATGACCAGTGGGGGGTTGTGGATAGGATGTGGCTTCTGAGATGATTTCCTTAACCAGCAAAATTTACAAAAAAAGTTACAGTTAATAGAAGAGTAAAGGAAAAATGTAGACAACAATATGAAACTAAATAGACGTGTCTACTAAAAAGTTGTCTGCAATTCCCTACAGTGTAGTCAGACCAACACACAATTAACCATTTAGTATCTTCTCTGCAACCTTCTTCTGAAACCCCTTAGAACGCCTATGACAAGATAACCATGAATTTTCTGGTTTATTAGATAGACATGAACAACGCTTTCTTAAGCTGGAAGATCATTTCTGTGAATTTAGGTGTCATAACTGGGTGAAAATCCTTAACTGACAATAAATAAAGTGTGTCATGTTCATCTTATGATTTCTTGCCTTTCTTGTAAATTGTTTTTGGTATTCTATGTTAAGAAAATACCTGTAAACCATGAGTATAATCTGGTTGCATAGAGCCCAGGAGCCAAATGGGACCCATAAGGTGTCTTTTCCCTAAATAAGGACACAAGTGCAACAATGATATCATATTTAAGGGCCTGGTTTTGCATTGGTGGCCATGATCTACAAGTAATGCCTACTGTCAAATGTGATGTTATGGGCAAAGAGGGTCCACAATTTGGAAAACCTTATTATTGTTGGCTTGATTTTTACATTGGGCCTGAAATTGAAAATTGGAAAGCACATACAAGGGGTATGATTTAATAGTACAGTGCCTAGAAGTAGTATTCAACCCCCTGCAGATTTAGCAGGTTTGATAAGAAGCAAATAAGTTAGAGCCTTCAAACTTCAAACAATAGCAGGATATATTAACAGATGCATAAATCTTACAAACCAAAAAGTTATGTTGCTCAGTTATATTTTAATAAATTTTAAACATAAAAGTATGGGTCAATTATTATTCAACCCCTCAAACCACCAGAATTCTGTTTGGTTCCCCTAAAGTATTAAGAAGTAGTTCAGGCACAAAGAACAATGAGCTTCACATGTTTGGATTAATTATCTGTTTTTCCAGCCTTTTCTGACTATTTAAGACCCTCCCCAAACTTGTGAACAGCACTCATACATGGTCAACATGGGAAAGACAAAGGAGCATTCCAAGGCCATTAGAGACAAGATCGTGGAGGGTCACAAGGCTGGCAAGGGGTTACAAAACCCTTTCCAAGGAGTTGGGCCTACCTGTCTCCACTGTTGGGAGCATCATCCGGAAGTGGAAGGCTTATGGAACTACTGTTAGCCTTCCACGACCTGGACATCCTTTAAAAGTTTCCTCCCGTGCTGAGGCCAGGCTTGTCTGAAGAGTCAAGGCTAATCCAAGGAAAACAAGGAAGGAGCTCCGGGAAGATCTCATGGCAGTGGGTACATTGGTTTCAGTCAATACCATAAGTAACGTACTCCACCGCAATGGTCTCCGTTCCAGATGAGCGCGTAAGGTACCTTTACTTTCAAAGCCTCATGTCAAGGCTCGTTTACAGTTTGCTCATGATCACTTGGAGGACTCTGAGACACACTGGTTCAAGGTTCTCTGGTCTGATGAGTCCAAGATCGAGATCTTTGGTGCCAACCACACACGTGACGTTTGGAGACTGGATGGCACTGCATACAACCCCAAGAATACCATCCCTACAGTCAAGCATGGTGGTGGCAGCATCATGCTGTGGGCTGCTTCTCAGCCAAGGGGCCTGGCCATCTGGTCCGCATCCATGGGAAGATGGATAGCACGGCCTACTTGGAGATTTTGGCCAAGAACCTCCGCTCCTCCATCAAGGATCTTAAGATGCGTCGTCATTTCATCTTCCAACAAGACAACGACTCAAAGCACACAGCCAAGAAAACCAAGGCCTGGTTCAAGAGGGAAAAAATCAAGGTGTTGCAGTGGCCTAGTCAGTCTCCTGACCTTAACCCAATTGAAAACTTGTGGAAGGAGCTCAAGATTAAAGTCCACATGAGACACCCAAACCTAGATAATTTGGAGAAGATCTGCATGGAGGAGTGGGCCAAGATAACTCCAGAGACCTATGCCGGCCTGATCAGGTCTTATAAAAGACGATTATTAGCTGTAATGGCAAACAAGGGTTATTCCACAAAATATTAAACCTAGGGGTTGAATAATAATTGACCCACACTTTTATGTTTAAAATTTATTAAAATTTAACTGAACAACAGAACTTTTTGGTTTGTAGGATTTATGCATCTGTTAATAAATCCTGCTTTTGTTTGAAGTTTGAAGGCTCTAACTTATTTGCTTATTATCAAACCTGCTAAATCTGCAGGGGGTTGAATACTACTTGTAGGCACTGTATGCTTAGAAATTATTTAGGTACAGATCTTAGAGTAAAAAAATGTAATTAATAATAATCTAATGAGAAAATTTTGAAAATGTATAAGCAGATGCATTTTCCCTAGACATTTGGTAACCAATGAAGCACTGTAGAGCATCTATGTCTTGTATATAAGCCATTACCCTGAGCCTGTCAGGAAGCTCAAAAATAACCCAATTAAACTTCATGCAGTTTACTAGTTTTTATAAGTAGTATCCTAAAATATTGCCATGTTTTACTTTCCTATATCTAAATACTAATTTAAAATTCTCAAGCCTGTATCCAGTATTTGTGTCTCATAAGATTTCCTAGAGAATTTGTTTCATTTTAATTGTTCTCTGGCAAATTCATTTGTACATTCAATCACAGGTAACTAGATTTGCAGCAGATATTTCATCATTGCAGATAAAAAGCGCCAGAGACGCGATGTTCATTCCAGTGATCGGCCTTCAGCATGAATCACATCACCACAAACCAAGGTTCTCCTACAGGTGACTGCCGCTTGAGCAAATCTGATCAGGCAGAAGGCGATGTTCTTGGGAATGAAACATGAAGCCATCTTTATTAGCATTACAATCTATTAGTACTACGGACGAAGGTTATTTCAAAACAGTTATCGATTGCCATTTTCACTTGGCATGGAACAAATATTGACATGCGGACTAGGCATAAAATTTGCTGCTGTATATCCAATCTCCTGACAAGTTTCATGTATGGAAAACACTTCCTGTTGCCATTACAGGTTATTGACAATGATGGGAACAGAAAAGTTGACATCATCAAGGAAATTTTTGTCTTGTTGATAGACAAGTTGTTTTACTCAATCACTTTGTTCACGGTATGAAATGCTGATTACCCATATTTAATATAGTTCCTATGAACCCTCTTTGCTCACCTATCCAAATAAAGTAAGGTCACTGCAGGTGGTCAGGAAGGGCTCAATGGAGCATTCCTTGCCACCGCTGCCGTAGTGTATCATGGCTACATTTATGGAAAATTATCTTCACACAATTGAAGAAGTGTATATATATATATATATTGTGGAGGATTTGGCCCAGTAGAGACCGTGGTAGCGGGGTACTGTGATGCAGTTCACGACAGTGACACCAAAGTACAGTCCAAAACAGGTCTAGCCTGTGTTTATTTCAGCAGGAAAAACAAAACAGCCTTTACATTCAGGCATCAAAACAAAATAATATCCTACCCGTCAGGGTGCTAACTAAACAATGGTTCTCTGACTCACCACTAACAAAAATACTTTTGCTGCTCCAGGCACAGAGGTCAGGGCTGTGTGCTCTCCAGCCTCCTTCCAGAGAGACAACCCTTTCAGCTCTGCTGAGCGGCCTTATGAGGCTAATTGGGCTGTTCCCACCACCTGTGTACAAGGTGCTGGACACCCAACCTCAGCACTAAGGCCTTGCATAATAGCAAAACCTAGGGGAAACATACTGCCCATCCACAGTTAACCCCTTCAGTGTCTCACAATATATATATATATATATATATATATATATATATATATATGATAGATTACTTGAATTGCATGTGACTGCCCGATAGGAATGCCCCCTTAACAAAGGTGCACATCCTAAAAGAACAAAACAAAGTTTTGTTTTTTAATTAAACATCATGTCTTATAAAAAACACTACCAAACATAATCCAATGAGAAAATGTCCCTTAAATGCGTTATCTACTTATAGAAAACTTTAACAGGCTAAGTATAATACCTGATATACTTTCTTCTTCCCCCGCCAGGAGCTGCTCGTGACGTGACTTTCAGGCAGCAGGACTAGGATTTCCTGTGACGTCCTGTGTCCTACTGGATTCCAGTGGATTGAGGGGGTCATGAAGACATTAGCATTTGCAAGCCCTTTCCATCATAACAAATCCCCTATGGTTGGAGAGTTGTGCAGATGTCTTTGGAATGCCCCTCTACTAACTCATATGTTATGATGATGAGGGTATCTGCATGGCCCCTGCCGGAAGCCAGCATTTACTATTAACTGGGGAAATAAACCAATACACAAGCCTTACTCTCTCACTACTGCTGGGTAATAACACTGTAAAGTGCCTGCAGTGTATGGTATTAATGCATAAGTCTTTGTATAGATCCCATAAACTGAAATAGATGGTGGGCTACGCATAACATTCCATGAAGGACAACAAATGCATAGTGGAGACCATGGGACCTTTATTTTCTTTTAGTTATGCCTCAGATATGGAATCATTTTTCAGAGTTTTCTACTACCTAATAAAAGTCTTCAGTTTGTGTATATGATCTCTGATTTCCCCTTCCAGTCAGCATAATGAAGTGGTCTTGGTACCCCAAGTAGTGCCATGATTGCTTCACTGTATACATGGATTATTGATACACAACAGTTACACAAGTACAGACAGTCCCCCACATAATAACACCCCACTTACAGACGACCCGTAGTTACAAATGGACCTCTGAATATGGATGGTTTACTGTATGATTAGCTGTAACAGTTATCAAAGGTGTCAAAGCAATTAATCTATATTGTTAATCCTCATTCTCATGACAACCCAACATTTAGAATCCAATTGTCAGAGAGACAAAAAAAAATTCTGTCTGGGGTTACAATTATAAAATATACAGCTCCGGCTCACATACTCAACCATACTGTGGTAGCAGAGCCTGACAATGCAGTGGTGTTTGAGGCACCTAAATTGGCAGGTAAGTACCAAAAAAGCTATAACAGTTTATACCTATCTAAACAGTGTGTACAAAGATGAGTTCCCATGCCCTTTCACTCCTCTTTTTAGTAGAAAAATAGAAAAAAGCAACAAAGCAGAGGGCGGCGCCTCGGGTAATATCGTCAGGAAAGAATGGAAGTATAGAAGAAGAACGGTCAGCAATGGGGTGCTCACCATAAGCCCACTTGGCTGTGCATATAGCCCTTTGTAGGGTAGAAGTTCCAAGGTAAATCCAAATCCGGGCACGATCTGTAGCTCCTTTAGCCGAAAAAAATAAAATGTGCCAGTGATATGCAATATAGAAGAATAGGCAGGCTAAACCATATGGGCGCTGACCACCGGTCAGGAATATCAACAACAGTATACACTGGCTCCACTCCATTATAATTTAATTTACTGACACAAAAAGCTATAAAATGCTATAAAAATTCATAAAATGAAAAAGATTAAAAATCCCTCTGAACCCTAACCGGTGGTCAGTGCCCATATGGTTTATGCTTATTC
This sequence comes from Engystomops pustulosus, assembly GCF_040894005.1. NCBI lineage: Eukaryota > Metazoa > Chordata > Amphibia > Anura > Leptodactylidae > Engystomops > Engystomops pustulosus. The sequence continues at coordinate 109,980,140 of NC_092417.1, forward strand.
TTCTATGTTACTGCTCTCTTTGAAAGGGGTCCCATAGGTTAGGCCACCACAAATCAGACATTACTTTCTATCAAAATTTATGTCCTGAAAAACCTTTGTAAAGCAACTACACCTATGACACATTTAGGGCAATATATAATTACACTTCTTACTAGAAATAGAAAATTCTCAGGTCTCCTATTGTTTGTAAACTACAACAACCATGATAGCTACCAAGCTGCCTGGAGTGATATAGAACATCTGGTGTATGCATGACATCTTCCCCATATTGCAGCAATGCACTTCCATTATGTACAGAGCTACATTTCTGCCTCTTTATAAATGGAAGTGAATAGAAAAATAACATTAGCAATGCAAATCTAATTTAATCTTTTGTAGTTAACAAGGAGTGACACAGGCAGACCCCACTGGCGGTATGTGCCCAGTGAGTTCTAAGGGTTAAGCATCCAGTTTACTATATGTAGGTAGATATGTTGGTCGGTAATGGCTTTATAATAGTTATATTAATTCACAGACATAATGTTTAACATAAACACTACATTGGAGATCTTTAGAGTAATTTATGCATTCCACTTTTGCAGAAATCCAATTGAATGAATATGAACATAATCATTTGAAATGTTCTCCAAGGAGTATGTAGAAAAGTATGAAGCAATGCTGTGGCTCCCCACCGTTTTATTCATAATGGATCAGTCTATTCATTCCTTATTAATTTAATGGAGTACAACCGAGATGCCTAGCAGCTCAAGCTTATGAGTTGTTCACAAATGGGGCTTTTTTTTGCCCATAATCGCTTAATCCTACTGGCTGGGCTTCATAAATTGAATAAAAGAGGGAACAGAGTTTTAATTAAGTCCAAGAAATGAGCTTGTCTAAAGTCTAACACAAGGCTGGAGTGTGTTTGGCTTGTAGTGTGCTTGCACCAACATTGTAGGTTACAAGGATCCATAGTCCCTGCTTTGATGATTTCTTAATGCCTTTTCTTTTTAATTAAAAATATATTTTCCACCATCCGCAATGCAGCAGGTGAGAAGTCATTGCTCCTTAGGGTGCTTGTAAAACATAATCCCTGGTGTTCTTGGCTTTAGTGGAAAGTCTATAAAGAAATTGTAGTATCTGGGTGGCTTTTAAAAGTAATGTCCTACATGTGATTAACACTTTAGTTTACATGGAGACCTGATGTTAGTAAAATTTAAGTATCAATTAAGCTTAAAGGGAACCTGTCATCTTATCACATTTGCACCAGATGATAGGTTCTAATAGCCATTTTAATAAATATTCCAATAATGGTTTTTATAGCCCTGCTTCCTCATTCCAGTAACTTATAAAGGTACTGGATATAAAGTTTACCTGATCCCTGCCAGAAAGCTTGCGTGAGTCATTGGAGGTGCTAATGGCAACAAGCCAAGTCCCTGTCTCATCAAGTTATTCTCGCTCCTCCCTCCCCAATGCCTACATGAGCTGACCACTAGCCACCTAGGCATGAGGGAGAAGGAGGGATGACTGAACCTGTCATAATGTAGAGATGTCAAGTTCCCTTTAAATTAAAACATGAAAAGCAGATATAATGAAAGGGGTGGCACTCACCAAAGTCCTGTTAAATCTGAGTTTTATTTATTAGGTACAGTCACCAATACTCACATACATAGGAGAAGGTAGGGAGGGAGTGAAGGCGTGATGCACACGTAAAAGACTACGGCCATTTCGCACAGTTTGCGATTCTTCCGGCCTCCGTGCAAATTACAGCAGAGGTCGGAAGAACCGCAGACTGCGTGAAACGGCCATAGCCTCACTCAGAAGCATCATGGAGAACAATCAACAGAAACATTGACCAATAAAATGAATAGATAAATAAGGTGAAAAACAAGCTATTGACAATGGCAGTAATTCTGTCCCTTTAAATCTGCCTTCATTTTTGCTTGTCTCCTGCCTATTACCCATCTCTTCTCTAAAGAGAGGGATCCTATTCCCACATTTTTTCACAAATACAGCTAGTGGCAGGTTCCTAAAGAGGTCTATGACCACATACAAGTTCACGGCAGCCTGCATGGACTTCCACTCTTCTCCATGCAGGCTGCTGTGATTTCATGAGATATATGCTTGGTGTACAGTTTGCTAATAGTAGGATAAAGGACCTGCAATGATGTTACTCTGGTCACATGACATTACTGTTCATGGGAAGGAGCTGCTGGATTCAGCCAGAGGAGGTCACACCCACCTCGACTCGCTATTGACATCCTTGGCTACCAGGTAAAATTATAAAGTTGAACATATGGTGGGAATCTGAGGGGAACAATATTTAGCTAAAAGAAGGGTGCTCTATGGGAACCTGCCACTAGCTGTTTTTGTGAAAAATTAGGTGACAGGTTCCTTTTAAACTGTATATCACTGTAATGACATTCGTAGAAATGCAAGACTTCTTTAACGCATACCTAAACCTTTAACCAAATTGTATAAAAAATACTTATAGAAACTTTTGCTGATTGACACAGCTTAATTGTCAAGTGAAATATTCACTAGGAATGTAAAGAGGTTATCTTCAGCCGCCTGTCCTTCTATCTTCTGTGTATGGCCTTGAGAAAGCTTTAAGAAAAAATGCTCACTAGAGGAGCAAACAATTTTTTTTCCAGAAGTATATTGCTAAGTTCACTATTAACACCCGCACTATTAATTTCTGAATTAAAAAACAATGGCTTTTCAAAAAGCTACACTTCAAAGTAAAACTGAAACCTACTTGATGCAGCTACTATACTAATTGACATTGATAATTGCGTGCGCTTGGCTGGTTTAGACAATAGGAAATAACATCTTTAAGATTAAAGGGGTTTTCCCTTCTGTAATTTGTGTAATTCATATTCCATGTATATACATTTTTTTCAATTGAATGTTATTAAAAAAAATATATATTTGTGAAGATGTTTTTCCATATACACTCACCGGCCACTTTATTAGGTACACCTGTCCAACTGCTCGTTAACACTCAATTTCTAATCAGCCAATCACATGGCGGCAACTCAGTGCATTTAGGCATGTAGACATGGTCAAGACAATCTCCTGCAGTTCAAACCAAACATCAGTATGGGGAAGAAAGGTGATTTGAGTGCCTTTGAACGTGGCATGGTTGTTGGTGCCAGAAGGGCTGGTCTAAGTATTTCAGAAACTGCTGATCTACTGGGATTTTCACGCACAACCATCTCTAGGGTTTACAGAGAATGGTCCGAAAAAGAAAAAACATCCAGTGAGCGGCAGTTCTGTGGGCGGAAATGACTTGTTGATGCCAGAGGTCAGAGGAGAATGGGCAGACTGATTCAAGCTGATAGAAAGGCAACAGTGACTCAAATTGCCACCCGTTACAACCAAGGTAGGCAGAAGAGCATCTCTGAACGCACAGTACGTCGAACTTTGAGGCAGATGGGCTACAGCAGCAGAAGACCACAACGGGTGCCACTCAGTTCAGCTAAGAACAGGAAACTGAGGCTACAATTTGCAAAAGCTCATCAAAATTGGACAGTAGAAGATTGAAAAAACGTTGCCTGGTCTGATGAGTCTCGATTTCTGCTGCGACATTCAGATGGTAGGGTCAGAATTTGGCGTCAACAACATGAAAGCATGGATCCATCCTGCCTTGTATCGACGGTTCAGGCTGGTGGTGGTGGTGGTGTCATGGTGTGGGGAATATTTTCTTGGCACTCTTTGGGCCCCTTGGTACCAATTGAGCATCGTTGCAACGCCACAGCCTACCTGAGTATTGTTGCTGACCATGTCCATCCCTTTATGACCACAATGTACCCAACATCTGATGGCTACTTTCAGCAGGATAATGCGCCATGTCATAAAGCTGGAATCATCTCAGACTGGTTTCTTGAACATGACAATGAGTTCACTGTACTCAAATGGCCTCCACAGTCACCAGATCTCAATCCAATAGAGCATATTTGGGATGTGGTGGAATGGGAGATTCGCATCATGGATGTGCAGCCGACTGCGTCAACTGTGTGATGCCATCATGTCAATATGGACCAAAATCTCTGAGGAATGCTTCCAGCACCTTGTTGAAACTATGCCATGAAGAATTGAGGCAGTTCTGAAGGCAAAAGGGGGTCCAACCCGTTACTAGCATGGTGTACCTAATAAAGTGGCCGGTGAGTGTATGTGGTCATATTGTCCATTAGAAAAAAGATAGTTATCCCTGGATACGACCACCCCTGAACACTCTGGCAGTGGTGACCACACATGTCCTGTTGAGGTGTCTGACCATCTGGATACAGCTGTGGGACATTCAGTAACTCCTGGACATATCATATGTAAAAACAATTTGTTTCTTTGTACAATCACTAAAGCAGAGGTGGTTGTATCCAGGGACAGCTGTTAACCATTTTTAATATTTAAAAATTGGATTTTGGCTGCACACTTAATCAAGTATTCGATGCAGGTGTACTGGAGAGGGTCCCAATCCCATATAGTGTAAGAAAATCTTGGACTCCAGTCACACTGTATAGGTTGCAGGGAGTTTTTTATTGATACAAACTATTATACGTGACGTTTCGGTCAACAATAGACCTTTATCAAACTCAGTCTGTAAAGTGGAATCAGTAAAGGGAGGTATGCTTGTAGCAATGTAGCGCTGCCCAGAAGGAATAGCGGTCTGTGCCGCTTAGTGGAGTGTGGCGCTACTGGAACCATTTTTAATATGACATATAGCTAAATTTATGGGAATATTCGTCACACAGGAACATAATGGCTCACATTTATTAAAGCTCCTGCACAAGCTTTTTTGTCTGACTTTGCACTGAAAAGTGCAAACTGCTTGCACATGTATTTATAAAGTGTCCTGCACTATGCCCGATGCAACACAAATTTCTCCACATAAAGGATGTTCCAGTGCCCAGTCGGACTGTGCGCCACATTTATTACCGCAACTCAACAGATCTGTGTCGCATGCCCTATGTTACAGGTGCACTAAAAAAAAGTTGCATTCTGCCAGAGCAGTGACATGCGCCACTTTTCATGTATCTGGCGCACTCTGCACACTCCACACATTGATACATATGGTCTATTGTTTTCAATACGAAAGCATACCGTATATAATCAAATTAAATATAAATACCGAATTGGTAATACCCATTTAAATTATTTAGTTTCTTTCTAGCTAAGGACAATGCATATTTAACTGGTCAGTTTTGGAGTACAGCTTGCTTTATTTCACTGCCATCTCTTGTCAAAGCATTGATAGGTTTGTTTTTAAGCACTTTTACCAACTCTTTTGAATGGGGGGGAAGGTAATCTGGCATACTAACTGGTTCTAAGTAGTCAGGGGTGGAGCTTAGAGTAGGTCTATAGTGGTTACTCCTGGGCAAGGTCCCCTTTGGTAGTTGCATGATAGTGTAGAGAAAATTGTTATTGTGTAGTCCATGCTACAATCCAGATGTCTAAAAATGGAAATATTTTTAAGGTTCAGTGTCAATCCTGGACAAAAGATCCCAGAATCCTATTTGTGTAATTCAGAATGTGTTTACTAAGTTTTCTTCCCGATCTATGCAGTCATTCGGTATTTGAAGCTAATTTAAACTAAAAGACCTCCTTTTTCAGTTTAATATCGCCACGGTGTACAATTACATTTTATCAGAGCGTCAGCAAAATACGGTAATGAAACAGTTGCAGGATGATTAGAGTACATTTTGTACATGGGAAGCTGCATTGGACAAAGATGTTACCGTCTAATTTTTCATTACATGTGTAAGGTGCCTGAAAAGCTATCTCTATTAAATAGAGAATGCCCCATAGACAGATGTTATAATGAATTTTTTATTGATATATTCATATGTATGTGGTGTAACTGCGCGGAGAGACAAGGCTCAGCTTCCACCTGAAGAACTGTATATTTAACAGTGACCTGAATCCTTGGTACACCAAGGTGATGTAAATTACGCCACTTGAAGATAACTGTCTTATTTCAGCCCACTTCAGCAGAAATAAAATAACAGATGTGTCCTTTGGAGCAAATCATCTGTAGAAAGGGAAAGAAGTACATAAAAAGAAAGCAGGGTCCCAATCATTAAGGAATTAATTTATAATACATACAACAGGACAGGGGCTCAAATGTCGGGTTATAACTATGTTTAACCCTTGTGTAAGTGGTTTGGATTTGTAAAATAATGATCCTGTATGAACGTTTTCTTGTTAAGGTAACAAAGGCTCATAACTTTGTCTGATAAAGTTGGTCTTCAAAATGTTTGTATGCTTTATTGTATGTCAAATAGAAAGTTGTTTTCTCAATAGTTTTATAACGTTTCTGAGAATGGTCAAACAGAACAATATAGAAGGTAGGCATAGTAAAAAGATTCTGACATCTAATCTGAGTTTTCGATGCACACATCTCACCCAGGTTTTCTTACAGGATCAGACAAAATAGGCATTATTAAATTTCTGTCCTCTGCCAAATAAGATAAATGAAACTACAGATAATATGAAAAATAAAAATCATGCTAAGGTAGAGAGATGTAGGAGAGGGGATTTATCATACACCGTTTTACGAGCTGGTGATAAAGGCCATGCCCCTCCTGTCCAGGCGGATACCTCAAGAGGCATAGCCCCTCCTGTCCAGGTGCATACATCAAGAGACATAGCCCCTCCTGTCCAGGCGGATACATTAGGAGGCATAGCCCCTCCTGTCCAGGCGTGTACATCAAGAGACTTAGCCCCTCCTATCCAGGCGGATACATTAAGAGGCATAGTCCCTCCTGTTTAGGCGGATACATTAAGAGGCATAGCCCCTCCTGTCCAGGCGGATACATCAAGAGGCATAGGAATCTTAATGTATCCATCGGGCAGTTGTGCCAAAGCTAATTAGGTCAGACATGGCATATTTTGGGTTAAAAACCTGTAAATGAACTAACCTGCTCCCATTTCCCCATGGCGAAGCCCCTCATTGCAACACTAACAGCCAAGTTCATTGCAAGAGACTTAAAAAATTACATCCCAAGCCCCAAGATATATGTTTAGCCCCTCTTTTCTAGACCACAAATAAGACAATTTCCGTTTCAGTAGCTCAGCTCTGCATTTAACTAATACATTTGTAATACTGGAACATAATATTGTATAGATACATGTTGTTTAGATATCTGTTGTACAGTGAGAATATGGTCATGGTAAGTGGTGGAAATGGAGTAAAATCAACTATAAAGCTAGGCTTTCTTTTTCATACAGCATGTTCTCTGGGACCACATTCCCACATTTCCACTGGATCCCTTCTTACTCGACTATTCTCTGACCTGCTGCTACTTTTTGGACTCATAATGATTTCCTGACCAGGGCATGACCGGCTCCCTGTGCATAATCAATCAATCTCAATTCAGATAGCAGGGTGGAATGATTTACAGTACTTAAACTGCCAGACATTAAATGAGATAAAAGTGATGTGAGAAACACTTTTGGACATAGATATTTGCTTAAAAGAAATCTACCATAAATATCAAGCATGATAAACCAGGGACACTTACTCATAGATCCAGGCACCTTGACTGAGGTAATTTTCTTATATCAGTTATCTATGGCCTTCTTCCAGGGTTGGACTACCTCTTTGGTGTGCTGGTGTAAACACCGGTGGGTCCTGAAACTTGTGGCTCAGCCCCACCTGGACGCTGACTCTTCTCCAGGCCATATCAGAACTTCCCCTGCTGCAGCTGTGTGTAGAGCCCGGCAGGTGTAATGTGATGATGTCATCATGTCTGCTGGCATCAATGCACACAGCAGAAGCAGTGGAAGAGGAGAAGGTGAGAGCTGCTGGGCAACGGGGACAGGTGAGTATCTGGCGTTTATTATTTTTAAAGTTGAAAAAAAGACAATACAAAGTGGAAATGAAGGATGAGGGGGAGATGAGAAAGGGGTCCACAAGATGAGGAGTGTCCACAGGGGAGGGGGGCAAATTATAAAATTGGTATAACAAAGGCCCACAGGATGATGGGGCCACAATACAGGGGATAAGTGTAGCATAATATGAGGGGTAGATGGGAGGCCCACAATATGGGAGGCGAGGGCTTCTGTAACCTGCCTTTAGTGAAAATGAGATCCCTGGTGACAGTACAATACATTGTATTTGCATTGAAACATAACTTACAATGGCAGATTGAAAAAAATGGATATCTTATGGTGAAAGAAATAGCAAGAACAGAATGACAGTATCTTACAAGATATATCAGTGCTCATCATCACTAAAACACAGGCTCAATTTATGAAAGCAGCATCAGATCTGAAGAATTTATGTCTGAAGAAAGGCTTGGACATTTAACCTCACAGGAGTAATGTATCAATATAGAGAATTGAGCACAGACAATGAATGATAAAACTGGATTTTATTTTTCTGCTGTGTCAAATCCTCTATGAATATAAGGAAACTTTCTTTAGACAGACGACACCAAGAGATCCAACTCATGAAATGAGTGTTCTTGAAAGTTAAATTTAGTTATCCTTTAATTTTATTCAAAGGAGTTACCTAGAATTAAAATAAATCGTCCTTTCATTATGCTGTGTCTGAAATTGCAGCTGAACATTCTGCACTTCATTGGATAGAGGCTGCAATGCCAGTCAAATATAGGAGTGGCTCCTATAAAGAATACTTTTGAACCTAGGGATCAAGTATTATTTTTGAGCTTTTAGTTTTGATAACATCTAGTTAGCGACGTTGATAAAACACACAGGATCATCAAGTCCACCTAACCAGTGTTGATACAAAGGAACCAGTTAACCAGTGTTGATACAGAGGAAGGCAAAATAGTTTTGAGGTGACTATACTATACATCAGTGACAAACATTAAAGGACATCTACCACCAGGATGAAGGATTTTAGGTTTCAATGGAACTCATTTGCCTAATTTTAAAAGCCTTTTATTTGTAAAAAAAAACAGGGAATAAGAAGCCAAAAGAAGATTGGATCCTGCCAGAGGAGGCACACACTAATATGTCCATGTGCTTGGTTTATAATACTTCATCCGGGTGGTAGAAGTCCTTTGAAATATCTGAAGAACATCCCTCCAGCAAGGGCCATACAGGCCATTACCGCTACTAATCAACTAGCTCACTCAGGTCCCACTAGAATTCCCACTTTTATTTGAAATCTCACACATTTAACTATAAAAATCCCATCTCAGTCATATGCAAATATGACTCTTTTCAGTTCATTTTCACATGAATTGAGTCACTTTTAGAGGTTGCAGGGGAGTGTCATTTTAGAATCACTATCTTTGGTTCTGTAGTACCTAGAAGCATGCTACTGGTGTTATATTAAATATATGATCTTTCAGATCATATCAGGCTTATGGTTCTGTGCACTACAAACCTAGAGATACAGGCAATTAAAACATAGGCAGAAACTGGATCTTTATCTGCAGCTCAAATTTTCAATTATGTCTTTATGTCTATCTCTTAATGTCACAAAGCCAGAAGTCTGATGTGATCTGAAAGAGGAGATTCTTGTCTTAATATGACACAAAAAGCAGGTTTCAAGGTACTATAGAACAAAAGATAGGGGCTTCTGAAATGATACAACGCCTGCAATTACTAAGGAAATGGAGCTGAGAAGTGTCATATTTGCCTGACTCTGGAGGAAATTTTTATAGGTAAACAGGTGAGATTTCACATAAAGGAGAGAATTCTAGATAGGCAATTTCATACTTTTAGGGGTGAATCTAAGCTCTCTGAGGCGAGCTATAGAATGGGACCCCTCCATCCCATTCAGTAGTAATACAGGCAGTCCCCGGGTTACATACAAGATAGGGTCTGGAGGTTTGTTCTTAAGTTGAATTTGTATGCAAGTTGGAACTGTATATTTTATCATTGTAATCCCAGACAGAACTTTTTTGGTCTCTGTGACAATTGGATTTTAAAGATGTTGGGTTGTCATAAGAACCAGGATTAACAATAAAGCTTAATTACAGACACCTGTGATAACTGTTATAGCTGTTTATTTCAGACTAGGACTAAAGTACAATAAATTACCAATATCCAGTGGTCCGTTTGTAACTAGGGGTCGTATGTAAGTCGAGTGTTCTTAAGTAGGGGACCGCCTGTATATCGGGTTATTAGTTAAGTAAGACAGTTATCCAGTGTCTCACACCCATTTTTAGGTGTCAGGTCCTATCAAGCACTATTTGTAGGTGTCATGTCCTGCTTTATTGCAGGTTACTGTGCGTCTGATGCTGCCTCCCATCTTGCTGCTGGTGGAGCTGCTTGAGGAAAGAGGCTCAACTCGCCTAATGGATGGTGCCCCCCTGCATACTTGACCTGAGGGGACTAGCAGTTTAGTGGGGTAAAACCTAGTGACAGGTTCTTTTTAATAAGACTGTGTTATATTTTTTGAGAAAAATTATTTTTTATGTATAACCTACAAACCAAGTTTTTTTGTAACCAAAGTTGTAAATCTAATTGGCCCATAAGCATCCAATTAGATCCCATGCCTGATCTAGCTAGCAGTGTACCACTGCTATTTACAGCATGTTTCCTGTGAAAAGGGTTAAAAATCGTCAACGCTGGCTCACCACGGCAGTAGTAATAACTTGTGAGGATGTAAATGATGAAACAATAATTTGTCTCAATGTGTGAATTATTCATTAGAAAGCAAAACAAAGGTGGGCCGCTTGATTAAGGACAATGCAGACTGCTGATAACACACCGAGATGTAATTTGGTTGCCGAAGAATGCAGATGAAGCAACAGGAAATGATTTAACATCTCTGTAATCAATAATATCACAGCTGCAGGCCAGGTTCTTAATGCACTTTAATAAGAAGTGCTGCTAAGTAGTGACAAAATCTTTGCGTTGGATCAAATTTAGGCAAATGTTAGGGAAAATACTGCAAAGGAAGCAGAATCATAACCCTCATCCAGTCTGCTAACCACTTCCCTGCTGAAAGTCTTCATAGATGTCCTGTCCAATCCATGTGAAAATATTCCATTCCTGTAGATGGTTTAGTGGTTGTCTTCAACATATGACTCTTCAGGGGTTAAATGCTCAAAACTCTACAAAGTGTCTCACCCTAAAAGTATGAAATGTATTGGTATGTGACTGAATCTTCCATTGAGAAGGAGGGTCCTGGCCTGAGAGGGATCTCACTTAAATTTTCTTCAACCTGAACATTAAGAATACGGTAGATCTAGCTGTCGAAATTGTATTTTCACAAAATAACGGGATCCGCTGAATCAAACTAAGATCATCTTGTATTTCACTCATGATTCTATATGTGAGAGGTTTGAGTCTATAATATGGATGCCCCAGGGTGCGTTCACAAGAGGGGTGAATGCAGGCGCTTTGTAAACGCAATGTTGACAGCAATGTTTTTAGGCAAATCACTTCTTTTAAGCTGTTGTGGTGCGTTTAAAAATGCTACTGTTAACGCCAAGTGTAAACACACCCTCAATGCAAACTCATCACCTGCCCTTAATTATTAGTTTCTGCTAATTTACCAATTTTCATACAGTTTCCAACACTTCCATACCTGTTACTTATATTGACATATTTCCAACCCTACAATATGGGCTGATCATGACTTTTCCATATTTTACTTTGGGTTGTCTAATTTACTCCCTTGACAATTGTATCATTGAACCTAATCTTTGTTTGATTTCGCAAAAAGGAATATGTATTTTGTAATAAATATAGGGCTGTTCTATGAGTCCCAGTGAATCTGTATATGTATAGGTAACCACATAGCTAAACCTAACTTTTTCCACACTGGGTGGCATAAAGCTGGCCTCTACTTATCCCTAAAGTGAAAAAAGGAAAAAATGCAGAGGACATTATAAAAAACCAACCCAAAATCTGACACTGTTAAAAGGTGCAAAAGTTGGATCTTTGCTTGGACTTCTGCCTGTACTATGAAAGTGACATACTGGGAATATAAAAAAAAAAACATTAAAAATCAGACAAAATACAACAATAACATAAATAAATACACAAGTGCTGAATGACAATTTAATGAAAGCAAAAGAACTTTTAAAAAATACATACAGTTCATTTTAACATTCCTGCTTCCCCTGAACATGAAATTATATCTGCGCATAAAGATGCCGGCATTATCTGAACGGTAAACAAACTCTAACTCATCTCAAGTGTTATTATAAGAAATAGAATTTACTGGCGAGAGCCCATATTCAATATGGCTCCTTGGATTTTTAATGAAATGTCATTATTCCAATACAAATCCTTTCACTTTTACAGTCTTGCTCCACTCTCATATTCTTATATTTCATTTCCTGCAGTTGCATGGTATTATTGTCTTTTTTCCAGAGCTATTGATTTAGGTGCGTATGGTTATTACAATGCAAAATAAAACAGTCCCCTCATCCATTCTACCTTGTACTGTTGAACATTAACTTAATTTGTTTCAAATCTGCATTCGATTTGGCAAAGAAACCATTTATCTTTATGAAGAAAGCTCTCATAAAGTAGGGACTTTAAGAGATCACTGCTCTAAAAAATTTAATAGCCTTGTGTCTTATACACTAGGAAAATGAATTAAATCTTCAAATATTAGATGTCTCAGAATAACCTTTTTGCATTTCATACTATGTTTAATTTATTGTTTTCGAGACACAAAAATAGAGCAGGGGAGAGAGAGGAAGCCTTTATATTCCGGCTTAGTGTCGCCGTATGAAAATCAATTCATGAATAAACACTTAATATCAAAACGGATCACGGAAGGAATACAGAGAACGACTCTACAGAGTATTCGCTCATCAGGCGGCGACCGTGGCACATAGACTTCCGTTTTGAGATGATGATATATTAAACTGCTTTATACTTTTCAGAATGGGCTACATAGCGCAGAATATTATATGCAATCAATCTGCAGCCCTTATTTTCTTACTTGATAAGATACACATTTACCACTGGATGTGATACTAATGAGACAGTTAACACTGAGACATTGGTTCAAGAGAACTAATTCTTTACAAATATTGACTATGCGCTACCCCAGTGATGTCATTGGCTTCTAGTTAATCAGAGGATTGTCCTCCCATGAACTTTCTTGATACTGCTTTCCCTCACAATAAGCAGACTAAGTCACTGCTATGGGACTCCTATGAATGGGACTTCAGAAAAAGAGTCCAAAGAAGATTTTCCTTGACTAATAAAAAAGTGAAAACCAATATTGTAGACTACTGAGTGTATAACTACAACAATTTTATCACTTAAATCCTTCTCGGCTGCTGCAAAGCTGCCTTCCACCCGATGTGTTCTATAAAACTCTGTGCCCACATTGGAAGGAAACAGGAAATAAAAATGGGAGTTCTCCAAAACAGCAACGGACTGCATATGCTGCGCTGCCTTATTTTTCCATAAGAAAATCACATAATGTCATCATATACAGTCTTTTTATATATTACTCTGTAATTGGTATATCATCTTTTTTAATCCTCATCTTATATTATAAAGTTTGTTTTTAATTTCAATTTTTTTATGGATATGGAATGGATATTTTATTATGTTTTATTTGTCTATTTTTACATAAAGCCTGACGAAGAGGGATATGATTTCAGCAGCGCAGCAAATAAAGTGGTAATGGAAAGTGTTCAGACAAATTTTAATTTTTCACTATTTGTTTCATTGTAGCCTATTGGTAATATCAAAAAGATAGATATTTTGCCAGCCCCCTGCCCCCCAGTATATAGCCAGCCAGGCCATGCCCCCCAGTATATAGCCAGCCAGGCCATGCCCCCCAGTATACAGCCAGGCCCTGCCCCCAGTATATAGCCAGCCCCCTGGCCCCCAGTATATAGCCTTACAGCACATATCCCCCAGCATATAACCTGCCAGCCCCTGCCCCCCCAGTATATAGCCTGCCAGTTCCTGCCCCCCAGTATACAGCCAGCCCCTGCCCCCAGCCAATGTCCCTCCACTATATAAACAGCCCCTGCCCCCAGTATATAGCCTGCAAGCCCTTGCCCCCTCATTATTTAGCCAGCAACCCCTGCCCCCCCAGCATATAGCCTGTCAGCCTCTGCCCCCCCCAGTATATAGTCAGCTCATCCCCCAAGTATATAGTCGGCCAGCCCCTGCTTCTGGATGCTCTGGCTCCGTCTTAAGGTCCTCCGGCTCCACTTTGGGTCCCCGCGCATGGCTGCTACACACATTGAAGTCAGCTGCTTGATGAAGTCAATGTTTGTGCGACACCAGCATTGAGGGACCTGAAGAGGAGCCAGAGGAAACCAAAGAGGAGCCGGAGCCGGAGCACTCAAAGCAAGAAAAGGACTTGTGGGGAGCTTTGGAAAGGTGAGTACAGTGTTAAGTATCAGCCAAGTTAGTTTTTTTCAGCAAAATTTTTGTGCTGAAAAACTTGGCTTATACTGAAGTATATACGGTAAATCAGGAGAAACCTTCATCTGCTTGTTCAGAATTTTCGAACAGGTTATTGGAAAATTACAAGACAGCTTCTTCAAATATGTAGCATCCTGAATTGAAAGAGCTATTGTGATTGCCCTGTAATGAATAGATAATTAACAGGTTGGCATAAATGATAATGCATTCACCTTCCTCTGTATGGCAGGCATTATCTAGGAATTATTTCAAGTTTCTAGAGGTTGTAATAATGAATTGGCTGAAATACATGATCACTTTGCTTTAGCAACAGATATATAATAATCAAAAAACGTCGGGCCATGCCAACCTCGCCATGTGTCTGCCCACACATCTCTTAAAAACATAAAATTTTTGCTATGTACAATATATATATAGATATTGTACATAGCAAAAATTTAATGTTTAATGTTTAAAATGTTATGTAAATATATATATATATTTACTGAAGAAACGGCATTTACAGTATTGCTTTAATTTTAGAATAAAGCCTTAGACAATATCAGTTTTGGTTTACTGGGTGTTTGTTTCCACTGAACATTGGAGACTCAGACCTATGGTTGACAATTATAGGGGGAGCCTGGAAAGTGTATGCTGTTCAGAGCCAGTTTACTTTTATAACCACAGCAGAATGTTTCCCGTACCTCTTTTGTACACAACCATGCTGTACTGGAAAGGTCTATCACTAGGAAGATAGTGTTCCAAGGGTCTGCAGCCTGCGGCGTTTGGATTGTTCTCAAAGTACTGGATGAAACCTGTGATTTTGTTTTGGCTGCTATAACAGAGTTATGTAAGTTCAACCTGGACAATGACTTGTTGCAGACCACAGTAAACCCTGTAATACCTCACAACTAGGAAATCATCTGTGAAAACTATACAACTTCTTCAATGACATTTATATTTATACTTTATGATAATTTTCAACATAAGTCCAAAAAGTAGATAAAGATAACAATATTATGTTAAATTAGTAATTTATTGAGGAAAATGATTTGAAATTCATAATGTTTGGTCTTGTGGACTACTGTAAGCCTTACTCAGTCAACCACTTCTTGGGAGGATAATAATGGACTGGGGTTTCCTCTGTTTCTATGCAATCTATCTGAGTACAAGTACAAGGTTGCGATCACATGTTCTGTGAACACATTAACATTCTATTTAAGGAGAGATGCAAATCAAATAAAAAAGCTCCATCCGTTGGAGAGATTTCCCAAGTTTTGGTCATGACAGTCCCTCCATTGCATGGAGTATTTTTCTGTAACCGAACCTGCTCATGAGCAAATTTTTGCAAGTTTCACATACTTTTGCCACTCACAGATTGGTTAACTTGTTTCATTAGGGCTAAAGGAATTCTGGTGTAGTTTTATGCAGAAAATAAAAAAAATGTTAAAGGGTTCAAATAGGATATTGGTGTAGATATCCATGGCCTTAAACAACTTTATTTTTTGTGAATATATTAGGTACAAAATGTTCTGAGTTGAGCCACACCCAGAGCTGTTTCTCTGAGAGATTTGATTGAGTGTAGTCGAGTGTGTGTGCTTTGGGAAAGCTGGGTGGTTTCAATGTGGCTCCAATGTGGCTTAAGTGATTGCAGGACACCAGTTAGCTGCTGAGACTGGCGTCCAGGATCTCCTTTAAATATAACTAAGCAGTTCCTATTTCAGGACTTGTTCTCCTTATATTGCTTTGCTGCTTGATATTTATGTGTATTGTGACCCCTGCTGCCTGTATTTGACTGTTCTCTTTCCACTCAATTCTGTAACTCGCCACCATCTTGGATTTGACTTGGTTTGTCTGACCTTGCTTGTTCGTCTTCTTTCTGTATTTTGTCTCTTTGTATTTGTTTTCATCTTGTCTAAGCACTAAATCAGGGTAGAGATCGCCTTCACGTTGTTGTCTGTGACGAGGAAAGGAATCAGGTAGGGACCCCCAGACGAAGGCTCTGTTACGAGCCGAAACGCGCGTCGGGGATATCGCCATCCCGGACAGTGGAGGTCCACTTCATCTCACCTTTTGTTCATTGGTAAGGTATTATCTCTACCTGTTTGTGCGCATTACCTATGTTTATGCATGTTAAGCAACTGTGTGCCACTTTACACCTGTTGCCTTCATTATATGTACCATCTGTCCTTACCTATTACATGTGCATGCTTTGTCCATGTGTAATTCCTCCTATGTCTGCCCGGGGTGACGAATTTCTCATTTGTTGTCGCCGCCTTGCACTGTCATTCCCCCTCAGCATTGTCTGAGGATTTTCATCCTGCTTTTATCATTATGTCTTAAATTGTCATTAATAAAGTATTTTTTACTACAATTATTCAGACTCAATTTGGTCTTTCATAGTGCTTCCTTTTACCCCTTTTTCCCTGTCCCTCCTTAAAGGGGTACCTTTTGTTTTTAGGGACAGGGTTGTGTTTGAGCTTAGGCCCAGCAAGATGGCCCTTGATAATAGTGAGGTGCAGATGGACCAGACAAATTTCTGCTTAAAGGGAACCTGACATCAGGGAAGGTAATTTTTATATGATGGAAGGTTCAAATAGCCCCTGGAATGTTGATTTAAAAAATGCCTTTTCGTGCATCTGAATAAAACCACAGATTTTTAATCATTTCTAACTCCGTGCCAGCATTGTAAATGAAAGGTTAGCCGTTTTCCATTTTGCTGCTGTATGAATTCTGTTTGCTAAGGCTATAAACAGAATCAAGTGAAGACCTTTGCTTGATTATCTTCTAGAAGGAGTACTACTGGGTCATGGATAAGGGTTTTAACATTGTTCTAGAGTAAAGCAACCATGGGAAAATTTCACCAAATGTGGGCCATATCGCCCAGGATGTTACAGCAGCTGTTGGGTAGGTGGGGGTTACATAGTAGCAGCCTAAGTCTTACTCCTTACTCCTAAATACCCCCAGTTGCAAGCCCGGGGAAAGGAAGGACAATTGAACAATGGTAGTAATGAGGAGGGGTTGGATTGGAGTTTGTATTGAAATCTGAGAGAGCACCAGAGATGTAAAGAGCAAAGGGGGATATGGCCTGTAAGGAAGTAGGCAGAGAGTCTGTCATCCAGAACAGGCACTTTGGTGATGTGGGGTGAAGTAGTTAAAGAGAAATTGATCTGGGAGTATTCTTGACAATGGTGAATTGGACAACTTGAGCCACTTTGTAACAAAGGGTGAAATTAGGTAGCGACAAACTGCCCATTAGTTTATGTCTGAACATGATGGAAAGTGCTATGGGCATTTATTGCTCTATACAAATTGAGCAGAGAAGAAATTTAGTGAGGGTGGATAAGTTTGAATGTTTGAACAGGGACAGGATTGGATAGTGATCAAAAAAATATAGAAACCTTGGGAGGTCACCAGTTTTATTGTGTGAATATGACCCAGCAAAGAAAGAGATGGTTTAGGCTAGTTGTTTAAATCTGTTTGGAATTTCTATACTAAAGAGGATGGCCAGTTTTCCTTAAATCTGTTCCATTAGACAGGTATCAGCATGTATATGTACCTGTTTCTTTGCCTCCTGTGAGAGCCTCAGCTTTTCCCTGTTATCCACATGCTGCATTTTGCATCTCCACACAGCTTCCTCTTACTCACTCCATCAGTATGTCTGCCATGGCAGCCATCAATGTGTCTTTTTTTTCTCCCTCTGTCTCACTGACACAGAGAGATGGGAGAGGGAGCAGCAGTAGGTCCCTCCTATTTATCAGTGTAGGATCTTTGTTTACATGTCTATGCAGAATGCATAGAGTCTACACACAGCAATAAAGGAATCATCAGGGATGATGAATGAATTGGTGAGCATTCAGGGATTATTATTAAGGCAGTAAGGGCACATAGGCAATTTATTTTAAAGAGTGGCCAACCCCTTTAATGGGGTGTAATTCCCATGGAATAATTTCCAGATACATGAGTCCAGATATAGTATTAAAGCTGTTAAGGAGTTGCATCAAGTTTGAGAGGGATGTGTGGAGGCTAGTGATGGAACATACAGCTGCAACATACACTAAAAAATCAAGTACAACGACTCAAACTGGTTGATCAACTACACCCTAGGCTGCACCTAACTAAACATATAAATATGACCCTAAATTCCAGCTTAAAGCTCTTCTCGCCACATGAACCGAAAGAGCACTTAGATGGACACAAGCCCAGAGTATAATTATTTTTTTTAATAATTCATAATTTTTCTAATCTAAAATGTGAGCTGCGCGGCATTTAAACTACCATTTAAAAGTCCTGGAAAAAACAAGCCATCCACCAGCTCTGTAGACACAAAAATAATAGTGTTATGACGCTTGGAAGACACTTGGTGATGCAAAAACAATAGATTTTCCCCCTAATTAGGTTTTATTTTGAAAAATGTTGTAAAATGTAAGTGCAATCACATAAAAATTTTATAAGGCTATATGGTGAACACCAAAAAAAAAAATAAAGTAAAAAATCAATGACATAATTGATGCTTTTCTACTCCTCCAGCCCCAACAAAAGATAATGGGGCACATTTACTTACAAATTCGGACAGTTCACTGAAAGTGCATTGTCTGTCTATACGGCTGCATGCAAGATCGTGTGCCAAAATTTATCTGATGCCTCCTCGCAGTAGTTAAACAGAGTTCACCATCTTTTTTGTGGTGCACCATTAACATACGGCGCTCGGTCCCAATCAGTTGGCCAGCCAATGGCACGCCCCCTGATTTGTGTCGCATGGAAGCCAGCGCAGCTGCACCACCAAAGGTTTGCATGCTTCTCAAATACCTGTGCAATCTTAGCCATGAAGAATGTGCACTTTCCAACAAAAGTGCAGCAAGCGAGCCTTAGTAAATGTTCCCCAATATGTTTTCAATAATAGATGATACCAACCCCAAAATAGTTTCACTGGGAAATACATCTCATCCTGCAGATTAATTGCCCACAGGTGGTCCCATTAATGGAAAAACTAAAATTGTATAGCTTACAAAAGGGCAGCATTGTCTATAGATCATAAGTGCCCAAATTTCAACCAAAAGCCACATTTTTATGGCCTTTTTAAGTACCAGCACAGCAATTTAGGCAGTAATTTATTGCTGAGGATACCAACGCAGTTGAAAGGAGGAGGGCAAATTCTGACTATTGCAGCTTCTCTCCAGGGTCCCTGTGTACAGGAAGAATCCTTGGGACAGCATTTTTTGAGCCCTGTTTGGTAAACTCTATTCTGGGGTGATGGCCTGTGTGCCCACAGAGAAGGCTCTGAGTGCCGCCTCTGGCACCCATGCCATAGGTTTTGCCACCACTGGTCTATAGGACAAAATTGGCAGCTGCAGGGTGCTGCTTCCCTACTGCAGCTCACTGTGCACCCATACAACAGGTAACATTCACACGTGAGGTGTCTCCATACTAAGGGAAATTGCATATCAAATTTTAGGATGAGTTTTCTTTTTATCTTTTACAAATTTTAGGGCTAAATCAACGTATAACCGACAAAATTAGACCATTCTAAATTTAATTTCCATTTTGATTAAATTACTATGAAGATCTCAAGGGGTTAAGAATCTTCCTAAAAGCTATTTCAGGATGGCAAAAGAACACATTCACAAATTCACTATTATTAACAAAAATACAGCATTTCATAGATAAAATTCCAACCTGTCTCTATTGGTTGTAATTGGATTGGACCAAAAACTCAGTCCTCTCTATGGTTGGCCAGATCTTGTAGTCTAGTTAGATTCCTCACACATGAACATGCACATCTTATGCTGCAGGAGCAGGGGTAAAGGGCAGGAGGGAGACAGCAGTAGCTTCCTGTCCAGCAATGTGAAGAGGAGACCTACTCGTGAGCATCTATTGCAGTGATAGAGGCAAAAGCAGCAACAAAATTGAGTACAATTGCAAGGTAAGTGGTTAAAAGTTATCTTTATCATGTTATAATAACTAGAGAATTAAGATTTGAGAACTTTATTTTATGGGAAAACTCCTTTTAAAAAGTGACACATCAGAGAATATCCCGAGAAATAATTTAAAATCATAATGGATTGGTGGCACCATGGGTCCACAACTGCTGAATGTTAAAGGATGGATCCAAATGATAATGTCATTAGCAACCCAGGAGATATTAATACCATACTGCACATTGAATAAACACTAATGGCAACATACTAAATGTATAAGTTGCATGAATAACTCATTAGGGAAATTCTGTCTATTGATTCATCATTGGGACAATTAATCTATTGCAGTATAAGTTCTACTTTTAGACCTACTTTTAGCTGGTCTAACCTGTGCAGCACAATTTGGCGCATCCTACTAAAAGTTTTGGCAGATGGATTAATTTCAATATGACCACACACCCTTCCATAGGGACACGCACCTTTTTTTGTATGAGTTGGAAAACACACAAAAAATGGTCTAAAAGCTTTCATAAATGTGTTGGAAAACATTTGAGACTTTTTTGTCATTTCTGGTGCAGGGGCAGTAATTAATCTCCCCCATTGTCTTGGGGGTAGCTTAGTTTATGTTTACTGAGTTTCCAACTCTTACAGGTTCATTTTCAAGATAATCATCATAAGTCTTCCCCTTTTTCATTGTTATTCCTATGCCACTGCAACCACATCAGAGAAATTTAAAAAAATGCAAAATATACATTTGATGCAGAACTGATGCAAATTGTACCACTGACTATTATGGGTTTGTTAGCGTTTCACTAGGGGAACCTACAGGCCAGCAAGCTGCCACCAATAGAGGATATAAACAAACTCTCAAGACAATGCAACTGATACATGACCCCTGGTGGATCCACGTCTATTACTGCCAATAATGATCCTTCTCCTGGGCTTCATGCCAAAGCATATTGTACGTCCTAGTTATCTAATATTAATTGTTGGATTGTTTCCACTTCCATTGACCTGCCCACAATATTTTTTATTTCACTTCTAGGAGTTGTTTTATATTAAAAGGCCAATACAATATCTATTGAAAATCATTCTTCTAGAAACATCATCAGGAAAATCTATAATTAGATGTAGAATAAAATTTGAGGGTCAAAGTTTTCCCCATTTATAACTCCCAAAAGCCACAATGTAAAGATGCATGGAAGTGGTAGGCAGCCAGTGACAGCCGGACATTTCCAGTTTAATCGAAGAATGTATTGGACAGAAGTGAATGAGGTTATTCTCTAAATGTCTTAAGTGGAGTCTTGGATAATATCCACATCAGTATTCCAATTATCACAAAGAAGGAAGCCAGAGTGAAAAGTGAGATATATTTGGAGAACTTTTGCAACCAATTTCAATCCCTCAGGAATGAACCATAATAACAGAAGCATACGGCAAATAAACAACAGGGATAACAGCTTGACCAGTCAAAAATAGCAGCATACATACCTTCAAAAATACCCCCATACATCAAGCTGCTAACAGATCCATATATCAAGCTGCTAATAGCTTCAAAATTATGGTAAAACTTTATCCTTGTAATATCTGAAAGTACCACCAGTACGAATGTCACGGGTGCTCCTGCAACCCACGTCCCGGGGAGCAGACGCACCCGTACCTCTCTCCTCGATGCCCATTTACCCCCCCTACTCCTGCTCCCATCCTGGCTTCCCAGTGCTCGCGTCCCCGCCCCCTAGTAAATTTAAAAGGCCAGCACACCATTGATTGGCGCTGGCCACTTCCCGGAATTGGTTGTAAGCTGGCTTCTCACAGCATCCCCCGCCAGATCTTTGTGCTCTATGACGTCGAGAAATCCATTACCTGTGCATTACCCCTGTGTATTTACCTCCCGTTGTGACCCCGGAACTGTTTCCGATTACGCTCCTCTGCTGCCAGCCCTGCCCTCCGGCTCCGTTTCTTACCATGAACCTTTGCCGCTTGTCTTGGCTTGTCTTGGCTGCCACCGTGGACAAGGCGCATGGTGGAAAGACCTGGTGGTACCACGCCGCAGCACTCTGGTGAAGACCGGGTGCCACTTAGATTCTGGTCCCAGGTGTCGGCTTGTGTCATCTTCCGCAATGGTCCAGGGGGTTCACTACCCCTGAAGCCTGACATCTAACCAATGTTCTATTAAGCATGTCAAGAAATATAATTATTTAGAAGGCTCCTTTAGGGGTATTCCCATGTCAGCATTTCTAGCCATAATTTATGTAAAAAAAAGACTTATAGATGGAAGTACTAGAGGGGTAACCTACATCTAGTAGGCATTTATGGCATACTGTATGGATATAGCCTTCAATGCTGAGATTGTCTGATGTGTCTGTTGCATAAGATCAGTAGTTTATCATAGAAGAAGAACAGAGAGAATCTGTTCATAGTTTTCCTTTAATATGAATACCATAAGAAATAGAAATAGTTTAGTGAATATATTTCTTTATCAAGTACCCTGGCATTATGTGGATACTCGCCTGCTCTTGACGTCCATAGCTGCGTGTGGGGGGTTTCTGTATAGATATCAAGAACTTAGTATAGCCCCATCTTTCTCCAGCATTTACCTCAATGTCTCCCTTCTTTAACCAGCCTGGACCATACAAAGTCCTAGTGTTCCTTCGGCAAACCCAAACATTGTCTGCTTTCTGATACTTACTTCTGTTGCAAGATTTCTGGCTTAGAGCAGGAAGGGGGGAACACGGAGGTGAGGTGGTCACAAGTGCTTCAGGGGGCATGTAAGCTCTGAGCTTTGAGCCCAGAGAGGGTATGGTGACAATCCCTAAAGCACTTGTGCTTCATTTAAATAAAGGTAAAAGTTAATTTTATAAGTAGTCTATTTTATTGACTCTTCTAACAAGCAATGCCCGGTAACTGTTTTTTAAAACCTGCGGTAGATTTCCTTTGATATGCCTCATCCCAAGTCTTCTTCTTTCACCAGCCTGCACCCAAATGTCTCCACTTTATGTGTCCACCATTTTCTCCAGTTTGCAGCCCCTGTCCCCCTGATATTTAGATATAACTACATTGGATTAATTACAGGGGCTTGGATTTCATGACAGGGCAGCATCCAACTGGTAGATTTTTTTTAAAAAGGTAATAACTAGAGATGAGCGAGTATACTCGTCCGAGCTTGATGCTCGTTCGAGTATTAAGGTACTCGAAACGGCTCGTTGCTTGGACGAGTATTTCCCCTGCTCGAGATCGAGCATTTAATTTAAAAAACACAGTGAAGAACAATGAAGAATAGAATAAAAACAGTGAACACAGTGAACACAGGATCATTTAAGTGAAAAACACAGTGAAAAACACAGTGAAGAATAGATTACAGATGTTCGGCACATCTGCTTACTTGTCGGAAGATACGGCGGAACGGTGCGAACAAAATAGCATGTGAAGAACACATTGAAGAACACGGTGAGCAGGACAGAGACACCAGGGAGCAGCACAGAGACACCGGGGAGCAGCACAGAGACATCGGGCAGCGGCAGGCACGGAGACATCGGGCAGCGGCAGGCACGGAGACATCGGGCAGCGGCAGGCACGGAGACATCGGGCAGCGGCAGGCACGGAGACATCGGGCAGCGGCAGGCACGGAGACATCGGGCAGCGGCAGGCACGGAGACATCGGGCAGCGGCAGGCACGGAGACATCGGGCAGCGGCAGGCACGGAGACATCGGGCAGCGGCAGGCACGGAGACATCGGGCAGCGGCAGGCACGGAGACATCGGGCAGCGGCAGGCACGGAGACATCGGGCAGCGGCAGGCACGTAGACATCGGGCAGCGGCAGGCACGGAGACACTGGGGCAGCGGCAGGCACGGAGACATCGGGCAGCGGCAGGCACGGAGACACTGGGGCAGCGGCAGGCACGGAGACACTGGGGCAGCGGCAGGCACGGAGACATCGGGCAGCGGCAGGCACCGAGACACCGGGGCAGCGGCACGCACGGAGGCACCGGCACGCACGGAGGCACCGGGGCAGCGACACGTACGGAGACATTGGGGTAGCGGCGCAGAGACATCGGGAAGGGCAGAGAGACAGAGAGATCGGGGAGACTTCAGTGGAAAAAGAGGAGCGGATCCCGGGACAGCGTATCTCCCGACAAGTAAGCAGATGTGCCGAACATCTGCAATCTATTCTTCACTGTGTTTTTCACTGCGTTTTTCACTTAATTGATCCTGTGTTCACTGTTTTCATTCTATTCTTCACTGTTCTTCACATCTGCTAACTTGTCGGGAGATAATATACGTGCGGAACAGTGAAGAATAGATTGCAGATGTTTGCATACATCTGCTAACTTATCAGAAGACATTCTTTTTCAGTTAATTAACACATTTTATTCCCGAACCATGTTCCCTTTGAAAAATGCTCGAGTCTCCCATTGACTTCAATGGGGCTCGTTATTCGAGACGAGCACTCGAGCATCTGGAAAAGTTCGTCTCGAACAACGAGCACCCGAGCATTTTAGTGCTCGCTCATCTCTAGTAATAACACCAGTTGTTTGGTCTAGTTTTTTTTTAAATATTGTGTGAAAATTTTGGAAGAAATGTCCTAGTATGTCACATTTTTTTCTTGCTAAAAAAGGTTAACTTTTTAATGCAAAACCATGTCCCTTTGTCTACCAATCCAAAAACTTGGGATTAATAGACACTGATCTGGCCAAAATCGACACAACAATACATTAATCTGCATTATTCTGCACTCATATACTCTAAGAAAATTGGTTATATTTGTTAAAAAAGCACCCTAGCTGGTTGTTTCTGCATGGTCCTGAAAAAAACAGCTCAAAGTCAGATCATCAGACATCCTGCATATATAGATATCACATTATAGGAATTTCACATAAGACCTACGGCTGGAATAGTAACATATTCAGTAAGTGTAGCATTACTCTGGTTACTCTTTGGGACATTTAATTCCACAACATTTAACAAAATTCATGGGTAGTACTTGGTATTTAAGAATAAAAATAAAAAATGCCATCCTGACCATTAAGTGGCCTAGAGCTGAAAAACAGTTAATCCAAACAGCCATCTGCAAACACAAACGCACTCAGATAATTTGGTATGTTGGCTAACTTATCCATTTAGAATCTGATCGATAGGGTAATTACTATCTGTTGAGTCTAGCAGTGTCCATTTAGTGGGAAATGTCATGGAGATGACCCTTTTTCTAAGCATTTCCTGTGACTAAATCTCCTGCTTTCATTTCATGAAAGACATTGCGAATCATTTCAGAGATTAGTCAGGCAGGTTGCCGTGTGGGGATGGCAGTGAGACGTGCAGAACTTGACTTACCGGCAGCCGTAACCTCATTTTATAACACAGGGATTATCTAGATAAACAGCACATGTCTGCTTCAACAAGGGAATGTGTTGTAGACTGGTTAACCCCTTTGTGGATAAAGCAAACAGGACTTTGGAAAAAAAAGGCTTTATTGAGGGTTATCACACTGAAGATGTTTGCAGGTTCATTTAATTGAAACATTAAATAATTTTCCTCACAAATAACAACAAGCAGCAATCAAATATACATGGTACATACATTGGAGGTGTTGCTGGAATGTAACTTTATATGTGTGAATTTATAATGATATCTGTAAATGATGACAATAAGATGACATATAAAGGTTTACAATACAAGCGCAAAAGAATAAGTTTATTGGAGGAAAGAGGCACTAGTACCCTAGTGCCCTCCATTGCGTACAGGGGCATTAAAGTTTGTATAGGTTTCCTACAGCGCATAGCCAGTGGGACTTATTTACTAAGGGTCCCGCGGCCGCATTTCCGTCAGGTTTTCTGACGTTTTCGAGATCGTGCTGCTGGGACTTGTGTTTAGTAGGTGATTGTGTTGCACGCGATCAAATTTAGTCACAATCACGCCGGCTTTCATGCAACAGAAATCCGGGGGCGGGCCGTCGGATGAACCGATGGATTCGGACAAACCACTTACAAACAAAGCACTTACATATACCGGGAGGAAGATGGTGAACTCCGGCAGACCTGAGCGGTGAAACGACACATTTAGCAAATCAGGCACACAATCTTATTGAATCCCGGCACAGTGCATTGTCGTTGAACAATGCACTTTTGGGATCTCCTCCAGACCGGGTAAGTAAATGTGCCCCAGTGAATTGCAGTGAAGGAATGCTGTGCTCATACTAGTGAATGGAGCGTCAGGACGCATGCTTGTCCTGCCACTCGCCCATTATTGATTACCAGGGGATAATAACTTATATAGTTGGTGCAAACCCCTTAACCCTAGATCAGCAGTGGTTGTGGCAGTAAAATGCAGTAAAGGAGTTTATAGAGAATCTAAAAAATACCTCCTTAGTGTGTAAACGCTTTAATCTATTCTCTTTTTTCACATTGGCTGTATTTATATGCAATTCCACACGAAACCTCTCGACAGAGATGAGTAATCATTCAAGAATCACTTCTCTGGAGCCTTGCAAAATTTTCTAAAAGATTTGTAACAATGTTGCTTCAGTTGTCCTGGAAATTGGTATATAATCCCCTTTTTTAATTTTCTCATTTCACTACATGCTCCCCATGCTCTGGGATGAATGACTGCAGTAGCTAGTGACGATTTTAAAAGATTTGTTGGAAGCAAAGACGAAAAGATTGGGATTCTCCCCCTGTACCTGAAAAATGGCAAATTGGTTCTGAATCTACAAACCAATGAATAGATTTGTTCATCTCTCCCTCTGGACATATGTGACAGTGCTTTTAGAACAACCATGATTGTTTTATACTATGTTAGCCCTATGATTAAAAATAGAGAATCCCAGTATAAATCTTTAGAACCTTGCATTATCCCTAGATATAAAGGTCAGGTGGCATTATTTGACCATGCAATGACATCTCTGATACGTGTGGGAAACACTTTTAAATAACTGTATATTTTCTAAATATTTGTTTATCAAACTAATAACAGTTATTTAAAGCCCCTAAAAGCATAGCTAAATCGTAAGTCAAGAAGATGCATCTTAAGAAGCTTTGAAAACAATCCTTTGGGTATAGGGATCTGCAACTAAGATTTGACGGCACAGCTTGCAAATTTTACATTTGAAATACTGTAGACAGTTGTCTGCACAATATTGTAAAGGAACTTTATTCATGTAAACCTTTGTCAAAGATGATGGAAGAAAAAAAAAAGATGCAAAATATGATTTAGAATTCAGAAAACCAGAACTGGTTTAGTAGAAGAGCGGAGCAGAAAAACATAATGTGAAGTCTAAGAGATTATGAAAATAAAGATTAGGATTGGAAACCAAATTACAAATAGAAGGTAGAAAACTGTTTAATATACATTGAGGGGAATTTTACATCTTATGACTTTGATGTGTGGTGTGGCAATTTAAAGAATAACAAATGAAAATGTATGTGTTATGCTTTAAGCATCATAGGGCCTGGGCAGGAAACATTCACGATTATAATGGGAGTTGGATACCTGAACACAAGTGTATGGGTATATCCACATATCCACAGTCAAAATGATTGGATACTAATTCCATATAAAGAACATTCTGTTCATTGCTATTGCTGATAGGCTGCCATCAATTGTTATAGGAGTCAATACACCCTGTTCATTGACCCCCAAAAACACAACAGGGGATGATACATTTTCCTAACAGTGTTTCCCACAGATCAAAAGTGTAATCTAAGCAAAAAAATTGAGATTCCAAAACCTCAACAGATGGGTGGCATTTTTTTCTGTATTACACAAAGGCCAGGCACATTTTTGAACCTCCAATATCTAGCAATCAGCAGCAATAAAGAGGTTAAGTTGACCATCAAAATCATTGATGGCAACCAATTATTTTTAACCTTGTGAAGCCATACACACAGGCAAACTGATCACATTGGGGAAGATTTATCAAGCTGTCTGAAAGTCAGAATATTTGTAGTTGCCCATGGCAGTCAATCACAGCTCAGCTTTCATTTTACCAGTGCTCATGAATATTTTTTAAGAGGAGCTGTGATTGGTTGCCATGGCCAACTAGAAATATTCTGACTTTCAGACAGCTTGATAAATCTGTCCCATTATATGAGATAAAGAGAGGGTTTACCTGGTACTTGATTAAAAACAGTCCATTTTCCATTTTTGGGTGGGCACTTTAGGTTTTTCTTGGTATGTTGGGGGAATAGCTAGCACAGTGGCCAATGGGCACATCCATAATTCACAGGAACTATTTTATTACCAGAAAGGACAAGTTCTGCATTACTAAGTATAGAATCTAATTTTTTTTAAAACAGTAAATCGGTCAAATCTAATTTTTGAGAAATGAGTGCAACTCTACATCCACTGCTCACTACTTATTATCTCTCCAATACCTTTTAATAAAAATCAACCTCACTTTGTGCCCTTCAAACAATCCATAAGAAACTGTAAGCTCTGAAATGAATTAGCCCAATCCCTTATATACGATCCAATGGACAGTAGAAAAATATATGTCGCCGCTAGCTTTCAATACATATTTATAGAAAACTATTTTACAAAATTAGTGCACAAACTGCAAACTATATTGAAAAAAGGTTGTAGCTGGTTGCTAACTATTATAGATACCATATTTGTTTGATAGGATATAACTGGCATCTTATGTTACAAGCATTATGCACAGACCATCACAGACAATTTTTTTGACTGAACATTTCCATACTGCTGGCATGAAAGCAGTTAAATATTGCACTCCCAGAGAGTGTGATGGACATTATCCAGAAGTTTAAACTACTGGTCCCAAGCCTGGCACAATAAACATTAAAGTTAATTTGTGGAGCTCTTTACTTGATGAGTGGTGTGTGCATGGCTGATTCACATCTCGTGTAGTAACCAGACCTCTCACTGTATATAATTTATAATGTTTACATGCATCCAGAGCACTTCTGATTTGCTGCATATATCCCACATTCTGCGGTTTCTATATTATTCCCCAGATTTCAGCGCTGTCATCTCCATTCCATACAAAATATATTGATTCAATCAATGCAAAGGAGGGTCTATTAACAGCAGCCAGCACAGGGCAAAAAGTGACCCCTCTTTAGTTGTATATTTACATGAAAATCTACAAACTGCTATAATCATACAGATAACATTTGCCCGATTTACACGAAACGGTTGCTAAATATATTGTCTATATAGTGAACTTAATTCACTTGTATAGAAGTGAGGGATTCCATGGAATGGGTATATAAATCGCAATGATCTCATGGGTTCTGCCATTTGTATCCAGAAGTTCAGCAGCTGGAGTAGAAGGCCGATATATTTTGTTTCAAATTCTGAGCACAAATATACAGTACATCCAATTCTAATTTAGCCCCTTCACAGGTCAATACTGACTGATGCATCTGAACAATTACTCAGAGGAAGTAGGCGCACTATTTTCCCTTTCTAATTCCATTGTGTCTCCCCACAAAGTTAGCATCGAGTGCCTTTGGGCACTCGTCCGAACTTGATGCTCGTTCAAGCATTAGCGTACTCGAAACTGCTCGTTGCTCGGACTAATACTTCACCTGCTCGAGAAAATGGCATCTCCCGCCGTTTTGCTTTTTGGCGGCCAGAAACAGAGCCAATCACAAGCCAGGAGACTCTGCACTCCACCCAGCATGACGTGGTACCCTTACACGTCGATAGCAGTGGTTGGCTGGCCAGATCAGGTGACCCTGGAATAGACTAGCCCCTGCCTGCGCTGCTCGGATCATTCTGTGTCTGGATGCCGCTAGGGAGAGAGCTGCTGCTGGTCAGGGAAAGCGTTAGGCTGTTCTATTAGAATAGTGTTAGGCAGGAGTGATTCAACAAGAACCCAACAGCCCTTCTTAGGGCTACAATAACGTTATACATTTTTTTTTTTTATTTGCAGCTAGTACCATATTGTGAGGAATTTGCAGGGGGACTTGCTACCGTTGTGTTTAGCTCTTAGTGACACACATAGCCACCTCAAACACCAAAGTGGGACAATTTATTAGGGGTTTTATTTCAATTAGGCACAGTCTGCCATTTACTTTTTATTTTACGTTTATTTTTTGATAACTCAGCGTCATCTCATCTGGCATAGCAGTGTGCTTTCGTAGTTGGCTAGAAAATAGCCATAGGAGAATCCAAACGGCTTACTTAGGCCTACAATAGCGTTATATATTTTATTTCTGGTTGATCTGCTGGTGGCTGGCCTTGCTGTAGTGCATCTACTACCATATTGTGAGGAATTTGCAGTGAGACTTGCGACCGTTGTGTTTAGCGCTTAGTGACGCACATATCCATCGCAAAGACCGAAGTGGGACAATTTATTAGGGGTTGGATTTCAATTAGGCACAATCTGCCATTTACTTTTTATTTTACGTTTATTTTTTAATAACTCAGCGTCATCTCATCTGGCATAGCAGTGTGCTTTCATAGTTGGCTAGAAAATAGCCATAGGAGAATCCAAACGGCTTACTTAGGCCTACAATAGCGTTATATATTTTATTTCTGGTTGATCTGCTGGTGGATGGCCTTGCTGTAGTGCATCTACTACCATATTGTGAGGAATTTGCAGGGAGACTTGCGACCGCTGTGTTTAGCGCTTAGTGACGCACATATCCATCGCAAAGACCGAAGTGGGACAATTTATTAGGGGTTGGATTTCAATTAGGCACAGTCTGCCATTTACTTTTTATTTTACGTTTATTTTTTCATAACGTCATAGCGTCATCTCATCTGGCATAGCAGTGTGCTTTCATACTTGGCTAGAAAATAGCCATAGCAATAGGATAGCATCGTTTGGTTTTAAAAACTAAAAAACACAAAAAAAAAACAAAAAAAAACAAAAAGAAGTAAAAAAAAAAAAAAAGTTATAACTCTCATTTTAAAAATGTTTAACCCGAGGGATAGGGGTAGAGGACGAGGGCGGGTACGTGGGCGTCAAACTACTGCAGGGGTCAGAGGCCGTGGTCCTTGGCGGGGTGAGACACCACCTGCTGATGAGGGAGCAGGAGAACGCCGCAGAGCTACACTCCCTAGGTTCATGTCTGAAGTTACTGGGACTCGTGGTAGAGCACTGTTGAGGCCAGAACAGTGCGAACAGGTGATGTAGTGGATTGCCGACAATGCTTCGAGCAATTTGTCCACCAGTCAGTCTTCCACGCAGTCCACCCATGTCACCGAAATCGCCACTCCTCCAGCTCCTGCACCTCAACCTCCTCCCCCCCAGTCTGCCCCCTCCCAGGAAAATTTGGCATTTGAACCGGCATACTCTGAGGAACTGTTTTCTGGACCCTTCCCACAGTCACAAACCACTTGTCCGGTTGCTGCTGAGCAATTTTCCGATGCCCAGGTTTTCCACCAGTCGCAGTCTGTGGGTGATGATGACCTTCTTGACGTAGTGGAAGAAGTGTGTAAAGAGGTGTCCGACGATGAGGAGACACGGTTGTCAGACAGTGGTGAAGTTGTTGTCAGGGCAGGAAGTCCGAGGGGGGAGCAGACTGAGGGATCGGAGGATGATGAGGTGACAGACCCAAGCTGGGTTGAGAGGCCGGGTGAACACAGTGCTTCTGAGACGGAGGAGAGTCCTCGACCAGAACAGGTTGGAAGAGGCAGTGGTGGGGCCAGACGGAGAGGCAGGGCCAGAGCTGGTGCATCAGCGCCAAATGTGTCACGTAGTGAAGCTCCCGTGGCGAGGGCTCCTGCGGCGAGGGCTAGATTTTCAGAAGTCTGGAGGTTCTTTAAGGAAACACCGATGACCGACGGACTGTGGTGTGCAACCTTTGCCAAACCAGGATCAGCAAGGGTTCCACCACTACTAGCTTAACTACCACCAGTATGCGCAGGCATATGAATGCTAAACACCCCACTCAGTGGCACCAAGCCCGTTCACCTCCGGCCGTGCACACCACTGCTCCTTCCCCTGTGTCAGCTGATAGTCAGCCCCCTGCCCAGGTCCCTGGCCCAAAAACCCCATCGTCGCCTCCACGATCCTCCACAGCATCCACCAGCGTTCAGCTCTCCATACCCCAGACGCTGGAGCGGAAAAGGAAATATAGTGCAACCCACCCGCACGCCCAAGCCCTTAATGTCCACAACTCCAGATTGCTTAGCCTGGAGATGCTGCCCTATAGGCTGGTAGAGACCGAGGCCTTTCGCAACCTCATGGCGGCGGCCGCCCCTCGGTATTCGGTCCCCAGCCGCCACTACTTTTCCCGATGTGCCGTCCCAGCCCTGCACCAGCACGTGTCAGACAACATCATCCGTGCCCTGAGCAACGCCGTTTCTGACAAGGTCCACCTGACCACGGTCATCTGACTAGTGCTGCCAGGCAGGGCCACTATATATCGCTGACGGCACATTGGGTTAACTTGGTGGAGGCTGGGACCGAGTCTGACCCTGCGGCTGGTCATATACTGCCGACGCCGAGGATTGCGGGGCCTACCTCGGTCCAGGTCTTTCAGGCCTACTATGCCTCCTCCTCCTCCCACCCCTCCTCCACCTCCTCCTTTGAACTACCATCTGTAGGCATGGCGCCATCAGTCGCTAGCTGTAGGCACAGCAGCAGTGCCGTCGCTAAGCGACAGCAGGCGGTGCTCAAACTGCTGAGCCTAGGCAATAAAAGGCACACCGCCCAAGAACTATTACAGGGCATCACGGCGCAGACTGATCTGTGGCTGGCACCGCTGAACCTGAAGCCAGGCATGGTTGTGTGTGACAACGGCCGTAACCTGGTGGCGGCTCTGCAACTCGGCAGACTGACACATGTGCCATGCCTGGCCCATGTGTTAAATCTGATAGTTCAGCGTTTCCTCAAGACATACCCCAATCTGTCAGATTTGCTCACGAAGGTGCGCCGCATCTGTGCGCATTTCAGGAAGTCCAGCACAGATGCTGCCACTCTCAGGGCAGCGCAGCGCCGCCTCCAACTGCCCGCTCACCGACTGTTGTGCGACGTGCCCACGAGGTGGAATTCAACATTAACCATGTTATCCAGAGTTTACCAGCAGCGCAGAGCGATTGTAGACTGCCAGATGTCAACTTCCACCAGAACTGGTAGTCAGGTCAGTCAGCTTCCTCAAGTCTACAATGAGGAGTGGACGTGGATGTCTGATATCTGTCAGGTGCTGAGTAACTTCGAGGAGTCAACACAGATGGTCAGTGGCGATGCCGCCATCATCAGCCTCACCATCCCGCTGCTTGGCCTGTTGAAAAACTCTCTGATCAGCATGAAGTCGGAAGCTTTGCGCTCGTCACAAGAGACGGGGGAAAAAGATTCCCTTGTTGATAGCCAAAGCACCCTCAGGTCTGTTTCTCAGCGCATATCGGAGGAGGTGGAGGAGGATGAGGAGGAAGAGGAGGAGAATGTTGGCGAGACACAAGAGGGGGCCATTGTTCAGTCCTTCACTGTTCAGCGTTCTTGCCTGCCCTGCCGCTAGCGTGTTCTCCGAGCGGGTTTTCAGTGCAGCTGGTGGCATCATCACCGATAAGCGTACACGCCTGTCGACTGACAGCGCTGACAGGCTGACGCTTATTAAGATGAATAAAGCCTGGATTTCTCATAATTTCCAATCTCCACCAGGTGAAGGAAGCTCAACCTGAATAATTTATGCACTCCTCCTCCTCATTTTCCTCCTTCTCCTCCTCTTTGTACACTAAAGCAGAGGAAACTGGCTATTTTTTGACAGGGCCCACTGGCTCTAGCTATAGTACTCTATGCATTTAATTTTTCTGGAGGGCCACCTACCCGGTCCTCTGTTTTAAACAATTTTTGGGACTGCCACATACAGGCACTCAATCTATTAAATTTTTCCGGAGGGCCACCTACCTGCTCCTCTGGTTTGAAAACTTTTTTGGACTGCCACATACAGGCACTCAATCTATTCAATTTTTCTGGAGGGCCACCTACCTTCTCCTCTGGTTTGAAAACTTTTTTGGACTGCCACATACAGGCACTCAATCTATTTCATTTTTCTGGAGGGCCACCTACCTGCTCCTCTGGTTTGAAAACTTTTTTGGACTGCCACATACAGGCACTCAATCTATTCAATTTTTCTGGAGGGCCACCTACCTGCTCCTCTGGTTTGAAAACTTTTTTGGACTGCCACATAAAGGCACTCAATCTATTTCATTTTTCTGGAGGGCCACCTACCTGCTCCTCTGGTTTGAAAACTTTTTTGGACTGCCACATACAGGCACTATCCAAATTAAATTGTCTCCATAGCAGCCTCCACACGTTGTCTCCATTGCTACCTCCAAAAGTCGTCCATATAGCTGCCTCCATACATCGTCCCCTTATCAAACGAGGTGTGTCAGGCAGAAATTTGGGTTGTTTTCATGGATTCCACATCAAAGTTGTTAACTTTGTCGCCACCCTGCTGTGTTATCCACAAAATATACTGGCAAACTTTTATGATTAACCGATATTATTTCAGCGCTTCTTGCGCATCTGTTGATTACACTGCTGTGTAATCCACAAAATATACTGCCAAACTTTTACCATTTACGGATATTATTTCAGCGCTTCTTGCGCATCTGTTTACATTCCCCTCACCCGCCATATCCCAAACTTATAAGAACGCTACTACACTTAACTTGGTGGAGGCTGGGACCGAGTCTGACCCTGGGGCTGGTCATATACTGCCGACGCCGAGGATTGCGGGGCCTACCTCGGTCCAGGTCTCAAAGGCCTACTATACCTCCTCCTCCTACCACCCCTCCTCCACCTCCTCCTCCTCCGAATTACCATCCGTGGGCATGGCGCCATCAGTCGGTAGCTCTAGGCACAGCAGCAGTGCCGTCGCTAAGCGACAGCAGGCGGTGCTCAAACTGCTGAGCCTAGGCAATAAAAGGCACACCGCCCAAGAGCTATTACAGGGCATTCCACATCAAACTTGTTAACTTTATCGCCACCCTGCTGTGTAATCCACAAAATATACTGCCAAACTTTTACCATTTACGGATATTATTTCAGCGCTTCTTGCGCATCTGTTTACATTCCCCTCACCCGCCATATCCCAAACTTATAAGAACGCTACTACACTTAACTTGGTGGAGGCTGGGACCGAGTCTGACCCTGGGGCTGGTCATATACTGCCGACGCCGAGGATTGCGGGGCCTACCTCTGTCCAGGTCTTAAAGGCCTACTATACCTCCTCCTCCTCCCACCCCTCCTCCACCTCCTCCTCCTCCGAATTACCATCCGTGGGCATGGCGCCATCAGTCGGTAGCTCTAGGCACAGCAGCAGTGCCGTCGCTAAGCGACAGCAGGCGGTGCTCAAACTGCTGAGCCTAGGCGATAAAAGGCACAACGCCCAAGAGCTATTTAGCCACCCTGCTGTGTAATCCCCAAAATATACTGGCAAACTTTTATCATTTACCGATATTATTTCAGCGCTTCTTGCGCATCTGTTTACATTCCCCTCACCCGCCATATCCCAAACTTATAAGAACGCTACTACACTTGATCTTATACAAAAGGTTCTTAGAAGTGCTGTTTGGGGTGTAGCCTAGAGACAGGGGCTTGGATTGGCGAAAGCTCGCCTGGCAGCGGAGCGCCAGCTCCATGCCAAGATCCAACTAACATAGTTTTAACTGCAGCACCTTTAATCTACTACTAGTTCACTGCCTCCATACATGGTCCCCTTATCAAACGAGCTGTGTCAGGCAGAATTTTCAGGTGTTTCACCAGATACATAGTGGAACTCGGCGCGTCTGTCGCCGCCATGCTGGAGACCTGCAGTTGCAATCATAGAAGCGCAATATGGATGCCCCATACTGTCGCTCTTAATCATGGAAGTCCTCTCCATGGCTTCCTCCAAATGTCGTCCCCTTATCAAACGAGCTGTGTCAGGCTCATTTTTCGGGTGTTTCACCAGATACGTTATGGAACATGGTCACTATGTCGCCACCATGCTGTGTTATCGACTAAATATACCGTCAACCTTTTGTTCACAGAGGAAATAATTTCAGCGCTTCTTGCTCACCTC
The DNA here is from genome assembly GCF_040894005.1 of Engystomops pustulosus. Classification (NCBI taxonomy): domain Eukaryota; kingdom Metazoa; phylum Chordata; class Amphibia; order Anura; family Leptodactylidae; genus Engystomops; species Engystomops pustulosus. Next base: position 110,016,322 of record NC_092417.1, read on the forward strand.
CTTTGGTTCCTCTCTGCCACCCATTGGTTTGAAGCCTGAGTCCATTTAGGGTATGTCGCCATGCCACTCTCTAGCCTGCCGCTGCTGCCGCTGCCTCTGCATGCCGTCCCCTATAGTGTCAGGGTCAATTATTGGATGTTTTAGATGCTATCTAGCTTCATTCTGTCACTCTGTCATGGCCATGCTGTTGCCCATAATTTTGCCATAATGGTGCGTTTAAGCAGCCTCAGAGGCATCCATGCATGCTGCCCCTGCTGTTTCCTGTCCATTTCCGTGGTGTTTCCATCCTTTTCTGAGGTTCCCAGGTGTTTGGCCAAGCTTCCCTGTGCAGAGCCTTGGTCCCCTTGAAAAATGCTCGAGTCTCCCATTGACTTCAATGGGGCTCGTTATTCGAGACGAGCACTCGAGCATCGGGAAAAGTTCGTCTCGAATAACGAGTACCCGAGCATTTTAGTGCTCGCTCATCTCTAATGTCAATCCATCATGGACTGTAAGCTGTTGTGAGCAGGGCCCTCACTCCTATTGTTCCTTATGAATGTTTGTACTGTAATCTAGGATTATAGTTGTATATGTCCCCAATGATTTGTAAAGCGCTACTTAATTTGATGGCGCTATATAATTAAATATTATTATTATGGCAGCCATGGGTCTAACAATGACCCCAGGTCTGAAAAAAGTACTTTTCTCCATCCAGGTCAAAGGTCCAGTACATTGCCCTTACTCTGAAGATAAATGAATAAAAATGCTGGCTTCTGCACACCTTGGTGACCATTATTTGGAGAACCCCCCACCACCACCACCTGCATCAGTTATGCCACTGCTGTAAGGACTAATAAAACAGGATTGCAAAAAAACTGTTTCTTGCATGTTTTTTTACATTCTGCCATAAAAAGAATGGGGAAAAGAGATATAAAGGTTATAGGTATCATATGATGGTCCAAATGAAAATATTAACAAATACCACAAAATACAAGTTCCATTGACTATATTGAAAATGGTCTGCTAAATATGATAACACAAAGGCAAATAATTTTAATGTGAACCTGTCACCAGTAATGCCATTACTTATTGGTCACAAGTTCCAATAGCTTATGCGATGCTCATTTTAAAAATGTCAGATTGTCAGCAATCTGAATAATTTCAGTACTTCATAATAGAGGTGAGTCCCGGGTGGGGGGTCAGCTGCAGGCTGTGTGTGTCTGTGTCAGTCTTCTCTCCTTCACACTCATGAAGCTCCGTCCCCACTTCCTGTCGTGTGCGTTGAGCAGGCGGTGGAGGGAGGGGGATGGTAATTTAGTAAAGGAAACATTTATGAGGAGACAAAGGCTGCAGCTGCCGCATACACCTCCCCCTCACTACATACTGCTGGTAAAGTAATATGAATTATACTTATATTGAGTATTAAAATGACTCAGAATGCTGACTAAGACATTTAAAAAAAAAATCAGCATAGACTTTTGGAACCTGTCACCAGCTTAAAATAACATTCCTGGTGACAGGTTCCCTTTAAAGGTGTTTTATTGACAATGATTCCATACTGTAAGAGAAGTGAGACTGTGGAACTCTTTGCCACAACATGTTGTAATGGTAGATACTTTGAACATTGTAAAAGTAATGCCGCTCTAAAGAGCAAAATTATCACGTTATAAGAAAGAAAAATCTTGTTAATCTTATAGGTAAGATTTGCTGCACATGCATATTTTTCCAGCCTATCTAATATGATACTATGAAAAAATGTTAACATGAAAAACAACATAAATGAAAATCAATAATTCAAGTCATCCCACAAAAATTAATCTACATACCAACATGTCAATGGAAAAGTTGTGACTCTTAAAATTTAGTTATGAGAAGCTTTATAAAAGTCAAGTCAATGATGTCAATGCGCAAAATACTTGCATTCAAGGGGATTAATAATAAAACAGTATGTAAGAATCTACAAAGTGACACCTCTTGGTTTTATAATTATTGGATTATTATTTAGTTAGTTATTGGATTAATAATAAAACTGCATGTAAAAATCTACATAGTGACCCCGCTTGGTTAAATGTCATAAGGCTTCAATCCACAGCAGGTCCTTCAGACTTCATATTTAGATTTTACGTGGTGCATAGAATCTAGATCAATATAGAATCCGTGTTCTTATTTAGTGAGATAGCTGAGCTATCAAGATTGGCCCATCGGGTACAAGGGCAGGTCAATTCTTGCCCCCATTGCTACATAAGTTCCTAAGAATGTAAATAAAAGCATCTAAACTTTCTACAGACATATTTTCCATGTGTTCAATATGTCGGAGCAAATCTTCACGACAAGTTCATTAATGACACAGTCCGGTTATCTTGTATATTTTATTCAGGCAGGGCTCGGTCTGGTTCCAAATGGTTAATTTGACAATCCTTGGAGATTTACTAATGATTCTCGGTTATGTGAGCCTCCATTCATAATGTTGGCTCAGTAATACATTTTCAGGGCACATCCTCAAACGTATTATGACTGGAAGTGATCTTGACAGGGAATGGAAGATTGTCTTTCTGCTTAGAGAAGGCCCCAGAGTGTTCCCTCCATGCGACCTCCTCAGACCTTGGCTCTACATTAGACTTATTGTCCTGAGAGAAGATTCAGTTACGGCACCCAATTCATTTCGTATAGTGCTCTATACTTTATGCTCGTTGGCAGCTAACTTGTAAAATTTTATTACTAGTCCTTTTTGTGTTTCCTTGATGGAAAACAATTATTCTATCATCAGCTGTGCGTACAGCTGCATTCCTTGATATATGAATTGCTTATTTTCTCTTCCTATGTAACCAATTAGTCAAAGTACCGTCAACGTATGAAGTATGTGCTCCCTGTATGATTTATTTGTATTGGAGCCAATGACATCAAAGTCCATGGTATAAAGCAATGGCTGATTCCCAACATCATCATGTTCAACATTTAACACAATCTAGTCTTTGGGTTCAACATTTTGTGCTGATTAATTCCTATACATATATATATATATATATATATATATATATATATATATATATATATATCTTTATTGTATCTTGTAGTTTTTTTTTCTACAGAGCTTGATATTACTTGCACAACCTTAGTGTTAAAGTTGTACAAAAGTTCACATGAGTCAAAATCCAGCATGATAAACCAGGGTCACTTACTCATAGATCCATAAACTGTGACTGTGATACTCTTCTTATATTTGTTACCCATGGCCTCCTTCCTTCTAAGATTGAACTTTTAAATTTATGCTAATTAGCCTAAAGAGCTCTTGGGGGGGGGGGGGGGGTAGTGTTTCCAGAGCTCCTCAGTGATGTATTTTCCCTTGTTATTACAATGAGCAGAGATCTCCCCATCCCCTGCACTTCCTGCTGTTGCAAGATTACACAGGCAGAGGGAGAGAGGGGGAGACATGCTGTGCAGAACAGAGGGGTTCTGATAACGCCTCCATAACCCTTCAGGCTCATTGGAATAATTTAAAAGTTGATTTTAGAAGGAAAGAGGTGTTCTGTTCCCTTGATAAGGTAGCACTTCCTTCAACGGTATAATGTCCTGACACCAGATTGCATATGTCAGTATCCTGCAAACTCCCCACCCCTATTAGGGAACAGGGTAAAATAGTCAAATGAATGGTAGCCCCCAGCTCTTAGATTACTATCTCCTCCTTCATTCCAACTGTTAAAAATGTGTAACTATAAATTGAGAAATGAAAGGCTAAAAGTCTTGTCTGGCACTTAAACAACAGGACAAATTTTTCAAACAGAGGCACATCTGTGGTTGGTAGGGGTATTGCAGTCTCCTGCCACACCAAATGCTTGGAAGTTCTGTGATGTTAGTAATGGCATCATAAGGATTTCCTGTATGCCAACCCTCATGGTATACAGATTTCTGAGAAGAGTGACCCAAATGGGTTATAAACTTTAGCTCATTGGGGCTTCTTTAAAAATGTAATGTACCTGGGTCCCTGGGTTATTAGCATCTATGCACAGAGTGTATGCCTAAAGCTTAATACAGTCAACGTAAAATAAGGGTTGTTTGTTCTCGGTAGTATAGAATAGTCACATTCAGGGGCAGATTTGGCATCTCTGGCCCCCCCTCCCCATGTATAGGTCCTCATCAAAAGACAGAGCACAGAGCCTATTCAGCTGCCTCACCTGATGGGCCTCAACCAATTGCATAGGTTGCTATATGGGTAAATCTGCTCCTGGTCATATAATTTACACAATGTACACACATTAGACATTGCTATTTGGGACAATTAGAGAATTCATTCTCCTTTCCAATCCAGCATGAAAAGGTGAAGAAGATTACATATAAATTATGTCCTCTTTCCTCTGATTGCAATGATTTTTTCACCAACTGTGCCGAACATAATAATAACTAAGATGATTCAATTATATTTTAAACCTACACAAAATATTTTGTCTAAAACACAGTGGGTAAAGTAATGTTAAATATGTGCAATTTTAGGTTAAAAAATAAATTGGTTAAAACTATCAATACTCAAGTCATTGTATGCTTTATATGATCCATCAATGTAGATCTTCTTGAAAATTAAAAATAAGATTATGGTAGAAAAAATCTCAACCTTCTTTATTTTACTCATACTTCCACAACCCAAATTTCATGTCATTATTTTCTAAGACTGAGTGACAAACAACACATGGAATCCACGGAGTGAAAAATGTTAATTACAGGTACATGGAATCCATGTTAATCCTTAATTGACTCAATCCCATATGGATCATGAAGGGTACCTGTGTTATCCACACTGTCAAGTCTAATGTTTGCCAGAATCTTACAGAAGTCAGTGGGGGACGTAATCTGTCATCTTAAATCAGTGATACAGTCCTGGAGACAGTCACAGCAATACTAGCAGGTGCATATCCAGGCATTCTGCGCCAGAACAGAGACATCACATTCCTGGCCATTGACACAAGTAGAAGCTGCTGAGGTGATTAGCACATGCGTCTACATTGAGACGTACAATGCTAGTTTTCCTACAGGTTCATGTACAAAGCTTTACATACAGCATACAGAATCAGACTTTTTGCTGGGAGCTGGGAGACTGTGTATCACAGTGTAGCTTTTATTTACATGGACCCTATAAAGAATAAGAGCTGCACTGCCATTGGTTGTCCCTGTCACTCTCCACTTCCAGTGATGTCATGCCTCTTGGGGGCTTGTTACCACTAGCTGACCTGCTGTAATCAGTGATCAGCTGCTGTGATGACAAAATTCTGTGTTGGTAAATTATGTCTCCAACAGAGATGAGCGATTCTACTTCTTGGTTCATAGATTTACCACAAATCTGCCATTTTCAGGCACAGAATTAAAGCTAAGTCTTATTGGGACTAAACCTTTAAAATGTCGGCTAGCTACTGCTGTCCATGATCCCTAAACTTATCAAAGGAAAATGAAAAAAATTAGCAAAAAATAAACTACACAAGATAGGAGGGTTTGATGAACTCCATGGTTCGGCAAAGTTTCAGTGTAGCGGATGATTTGCTCATCTCTATTCTGGACTAAAGAATTACAGGAATGATGCCGGAAGAGCAGCAAATCCAAGAGAAGGGCATGATATATCTTTCTTACTTACATCACATGGGTCACTTAAAAATTAATTTTTATGCCTTTAGAAAACCGCTTTAGACCAGGGATATAAAGAGCGAGTTGGCAGTAGACACAGTAACGGCTTTATGTAGAGATGGAGTGCAGCTCTCCCAAAGTAAAAAAAAATGGTCTCATAGACTGTAAGCTCTTGTGAACAGGGCCCTCATTCCTATTGTTCCATACGACTGTTTGTACTCTGTAATATAATATTATATTTGTATATGTCCCCTATGATTTGTAAAGCGCTACGGATTTGATGCCGCTTCATAAATAAATATTATTATTATTATTATGGCAAAAAAATTAAGGGTAATGAATTGATTTTGGACTGATTTTGGACTCAATGGACTAAATGCAAAGCTTTTTTTATTGAATTGTTTTCATTGTTCCCATTAAAACAAGTATATACTATGAGTGTCACTCAAATAAACAAAAAATATTCTTCATTTTTTTCTGCGTCCTACCCTGCCTTACTAAAGAATTCTCCAACCTGACTTCTCACTGCCACCCTAATTATATCCATATTTAGAAAGGAAAAAAATCCTAACAAGAATTAATGATATCAAAAACAGCAGAAATAATATTTTCCCAAAGGGATCACAATGATAAAAAAATTCCTTACGGGTGACTAAATAGCCTCTAATTATTTCAGGAGGGAAATATATTGGTAGTTTGGAGGTATAAAAAGCATCTATCTATCAAAAAAAGCAGCTTATGGCCAAGTCAGCAGCATTTGTAAAGGAGTTCACCCAACATCTTCATGTATCAGGAAGGTGAAGATGTATTAGTATGACACAATTACAGCCGTGATACCAGTAATGTAATCTTATAATATCATCCACCTCGCAATTTCCTCTCCGTGTTTTATCTACTAGACATCAAGCCTTGTTTCCTGATTTGATATAGATCTTTAACTAATATAAAAATATCTGACAGCTTGTCTGTTTGTGGTAAGTGAATATCTGGCAGGTTACTCTTCAGAGCCGTACAATGTATATGTCAGTGTAATAAATTGCAATTAAAATGTGAAGATGAATCATTTTAATGAAGCGAGACACATAGCTTAATTTCAAGTGGGTAATATCTGGCGCTGCACAGCTCCGAGGAATCATCCAGCTCCCGGTATCTTAAGTGCCTTTTAAAGCCCTGTAGATTTGACATGAGAATGTGACATCAAAATAATGCATTCCAAGAAATACAATGCTTCTGACATTGAGGCAATGATTCTATGGAAAGACATTAGTGGGGTAACGAAAGGCGCGCTGGATCGTTTATTTTTCATAGACTTATCTACCTCACAGTGTCACTGCTCTTCATACTCCACTGTGCACGTGTCCTTTGCTGATAACCCATTAAATTCCTGGTGCCTTTGGAATAAAAAACAGCTTACCGTGACTAAAAGTAGCAATCTACAAAACCGCCAGATCCAGGACTGGATCCAATAAAGACATCCAAAATAATATTTATGATTTATATGTTATATTTATTTTCAGTTCTAGCATTTACATGAAAAAAAGGCTAAATGGTTTGAATTTAGTAAAACTTATCTCATGAGAGCTGTATGGAACAGGTCTACTAATAAACAATCGGGTTCTACACATATAGTGTAATTTTCAATATTTTTTAGTGTACCTATTGAGGGGACATTTAAAACATTTCAACTAAATATGTTTGCCCTGTCTGGTCAGTTTACGCTGAAATACAGAAGGAAGCACAGTATGAAGTAGACTATACCATTTCATTAATTTTCTTACTAATGGTCCAGAGGTAGTTCCCTGAACGTGGCAGTAAATCACTTCCTGTTGCTGATGGTTTTTCCTCATCTGGCTGAGAGAGGGGAAAGGGTGAAACAATAAGACATAAAGATGTGTACCCCCGGATGCATGTACAGTGAGATATGAGCAAGCCTCCGGTTGTAAGTATGTGTCAGGAATTCATGTGTTTTTGAGACTTTTCACTGCGACTTTTGCTGTCGTTTTTCAAGTACGCCTTAGTCTGCACCTTATGCAGTGTGCCTTGTGTATCTTTGTTTTCCAGATGTTCCGTGTGACTTTTCACTTATGTATCACTTTTTTTTGCTTATTTTTGAGACTTTTTAGGCTCAAATCTGCACCTTGTCCATGTAAATTGGAATTATTTCACATGCTTTAAATGTTAAAAAAAATTGCACAGTAACATCCTTTTTGAAAATTCAAAAATGTTTGCATTTACATTTTCCTTTTAATTTATTGTTTAGTTCTAAGGATGCGGTTACACATTGCATTTTGATTGTATTTTGAAACACATTACAATCGCTGAGGAGAGGTGATTTGCCTGATTACATTACTGTTAACATTTGCATTTACAAATGTATTGCGTTTTGTAAACGTGACGTTAACGCATGCGGCATTGGCATAACTTTAGGGGATGCAGAGGCCACAGTGCTACCTAGGCCCAGGAGCATTATGGTGCCTATAAGGTGCCCTTTTATTTTTGTAAAACACAAAGAGCAGACAACGAAATTCAGACTAAAACTAGTCTCTATTGATGTCACCTCTGATCCCAAATATGGTTCCTACAAGGAGTGACATGTAACCTCTAATGGCAGTATTCTATTTGGATTTCTTCACTAATACAATAGCTGAATTTTATTTTTGTATGCACATAGAGCTGGTGATCATTGCTGTGTCTCAACTGCAAAATTATTAATGTCAACTATGCCTTCGGGTGCATATAAATCCAGCCTGGAATGTCTTATTAAGTAAGTAGCCCCTAAGGTGTTTACTGACTGTGGTTTCAGAATAGACTGACTTTTTTGCATTTTTAGCTACTCACATTCAGCATGAGGGAAGTTCAGCTTTCAATGACTTTTAGGGTTATACACTGAAGAAACTGCATAGTTTATGGAAATGGAACATATGTTTATTTATTCAATCTAAGAGAATATTTTTAGGCCAAAAAAAAAGATTAATTAAATACATATTGATTTTATTGTACAGCTCAATAGAGTATAGATAACATTTATATCGTACAGAGAATTTTTAGAGGCCACCAGAAGAAATTATTTTGAGAGCTGACAACTTTATTACACAGGTTCATAATCTTCGCTATTATCATTGTATACAAACAGGAAATATCATCCATATGATCAAATGAGTCCATAATGCTGGCCATACATCATCTAGAATGATGTTATTCCAAGTGTTCATGTATTTTCAATGGGAGAGAAGTAGAGATGAGCGAACATGCTCGTCCGAGCTTGATGCTCGGTCGAGCATTAGGGTACTCGAAACTGCTCGTTGCTCGGACGAATACTTTGCCCGCTCGAGAAAATGGCAGCTCCCGCCGTTTTGCTTTTTGGCGGCCAGAAACAGAGCCAATCACAAGCCAGGAGACTCTGCACTCCACCCAGCATGACGTGGTACCCTTACACGTCGATAGCAGTGGTTGGCTGGCCAGATCAGGTGACCCTGGGATAGACTAGCCGCTGGCCGCGCTGCTCGGATCATTCTGTCTCTGGATGCCGCTAGGGAGAGAGCTGCTGCTGGTCAGGGAAAGCGTTAGGGTGTTCTATTAGCTTACTGTTAGGCAGGAGTGATTCTCAAAGAACCCAACAGCCCTTCTTAGGGCTACAATAACGTTCTACTTTTTTTATTTTAATTTGCATCTTTTACCATTTTGTGAGGAATTAGCAGGGGGACTTGCTACCGTTGTGTTTAGCTCTTAGTGGCACACATATCCATAGCAAAGACCGAAGTGGGAAAATTCAGTAGGGGTTGGATTTCTATTAGGCAATAACTCAGTGTCATCTCATCTGGCATAGTAGTGTGCTTCCTTTGATACTTGGCTAGAAAATAGCCATAGGAGAATACAAACAGCTTCTTGAAGCCTACAGTAGCGTTCTATATATTTGATTTCTGGTTGATCTGCTGGTGGCTTTAGTTTCTGCAGTGCATGTACTTGCCAATTCTGAGCAATTTGTAGTGAGACTTGCGACCGCTGTGTTCTGCGCTTAGTGGCGCACATATCCATAGCAAAGGCTGAAGTGGGAAAATTCAGTAGGGGTTGGATTTCTATTAGGCACTAACTCAGTGTCATCTCATCTGGCATAGTAGTGTGCTTCCTTTGATACTTGGCTAGAAAATAGCCATAGGAGAATACAAACAGCTTCTTGAAGCCTACAGTAGCATTCTATATATTTGATTTCTGGTTGATCTGCTGGTGGCTTTAGTTTCTGCAGTGCATGTACTTGCCAATTCTGAGCAATTTGTAGTGAGACTTGCGACCGCTGTGTTCTGCGCTTAGTGGCGCACATATCCATAGCAAAGGCTGAAGTGGGAAAATTCAGTAGGGGTTGGATTTCTATTAGGCACTAACTCAGTGTCATCTCATCTGGCATAGTAGTGTGCTTCCTTTGATACTTGGCTAGAAAATAGCCATAGGAGAATACAAACAGCTTCTTGAAGCCTACAGTAGCGTTCTATATATTTGATTTCTGGTTGATCTGCTGGTGGCTTTAGTTTCTGCAGTGCATGTACTTGCCAATTCTGAGCAATTTGTAGTGAGACTTGCGACCGCTGTGTTCTGCGCTTAGTGGCGCACATATCCATAGCAAAGGCTGAAGTGGGAAAATTCAGTAGGGGTTGGATTTCTATTAGGCAATAACTCAGTGTCATCTCATCTGGCATAGTAGTGTGCTTCCTTTGATACTTGGCTAGAAAATAGCCATAGGAGAATACAAATAGCTTCTTGAAGCCTACAGTAGCGTTCTATATATTTGATTTCTGGTTGATCTGCTGGTGGCTTTAGTTTCTGCAGTGCATGTACTTGCCAATTCTGAGCAATTTGTAGTGAGACTTGCGACCGCTGTGTTCTGCGCTTAGTGGCGCACATATCCATAGCAAAGGCTGAAGTGGGAAAATTCAGTAGGGGTTGGATTTCTAATAGGCAATAACTCAGTGTCATCTCATCTGGCATAGTAGTGTGCTTCCTTTGATACTTGGCTAGAAAATAGCCATAGGAGAATACAAATAGCTTCTTGAAGCCTACAGTAGCGTTCTATATATTTGATTTCTGGTTGATCTGCTGGTGGCTGTAGTTTCTGCAGTGCATGTACTTGCCAATTCTGAGCAATTTGTAGTGAGACTTGCGACCGCTGTGTTCTGCGCTTAGTGGCGCACATATCCATAGCAAAGGCTGAAGTGGCAAAATTCAGTAGGGGTTGGATTTCTATTAGGCAATAACTCAGTGTCATCTCATCTGGCATAGTAGTGTGCTTCCTTTGATACTTGGCTAGAAAATAGCCATAGCAATAGGATAGGATTGTTTGGTTCTAAAAACTCAAAAAAAAACAAAAAACACAAAAAAAAACAAAAAACACAAAAAAACACAAAAAAAAAAAAAAAAAAGTAAAAAAAAAAAAAAAGTTATAACTCTCATTTTAAAAATGTTTAACCCCAGGGCTAGGGGTAGAGGACGAGGGCGGGGACGTGGGCGTCCAACTACTGCAGGGGTCAGAGGCCGTGGTCCTGGGCGGGGTGAGACACCACCTGCTGATGAGGGAGCAGGGGAACGCCGCAGAGCTACACTCCCTAGGTTCATGTCTGAAGTTACTGGGACTCGTGGTAGAGCACTGTTGAGGCCAGAACAGTGCGAACAGGTGATGTCGTGGATTGCTGACAATGCTTCGAGCAATTTGTCCACCACCAGTCAGTCTTCCACGCAGTCCACCCATGTCACCGAAATCCCCACTCCTCCAGCTCCTGCACCTCAGCCTCCTCCCCCCCAGTCTGCCCCCTCCCAGGAAAATTTGCCATTTGAACCGGCATACTCTGAGGAACTGTTTTCTGGACCCTTCCCACAGTCACAAACCACTTGTCCGGTTGCTGCTGAGCAATTTTCCGATGCCCAGGTTTTCCACCAGTCACAGTCTGTGGGTGATGATGACCTTCTTGACGTAGTGGAAGTGTGTAAAGAGGTGTCCGACGATGAGGAGACACGGTTGTCAGACAGTGGGGAAGTTGTTGTCAGGGCAGGAAGTCCGAGGGGGGAGCAGACTGAGGGATCGGAGGATGATGAGGTGACAGACCCAAGCTGGGTTGAGAGGCCGGGTGAACACAGTGCTTCTGAGACGGAGGAGAGTCCTCGACCTGAACAGGTTGGAAGAGGCAGTGGTGGGGCCAGACGGAGAGGCAGGGCCAGAGCTGGTGCATCAGCGCCACTGTCAACTAGTGAAGCTCCCGTGGTGAGGGCTCTTGCGGCGAGGGCTAGATCTTCAGAAGTGTGGAGGTTCTTTAAGGAAACACCGGATGACCGACGGACTGTGGTGTGCAACATTTGCCAAACCAGGCTCAGCAGGGGTTCCACCACTACTAGCTTAACTACCACCAGTATGCGCAGGCATATGAATGCTAAGCACCCCACTCAGTGGCAACAAGCCCGTTCACCTCCGGCCGTGCACACCACTGCTCCTTCCCCTGTGTCAGCTGCTAGTCAGCCCCCTGCCCAGGACCCTGCCACAAAAACCCCATCGTCGCCTCCACGATCCTCCACAGCATCCACCAGCGTTCAGCTCTCCATACCCCAGACGCTGGAGCGGAAACGCAAATATAGTGCAACCCACCCGCACGCCCAAGCCCTTAATGTGCACATCTCCAGATTGCTTAGCCTGGAGATGCTGCCCTATAGGCTAGTAGAGACCGAGGCCTTTCGCAACCTCATGGCGGCGGCCGCCCCTCGGTATTCGGTCCCCAGCCGCCACTACTTTTCCCGATGTGCCGTCCCAGCCCTGCACCAGCACGTGTCAGACAACATCATCCGTGCCCTGACCAACGCCGTTTCTGACAAGGTCCACCTGACCACGGACACGTGGACGAGTGCTGCCGGGCAGGGCCACTATATATCGCTGACGGCACATTGGGTTAACTTGGTGGAGGCTGGGACCGAGTCTGACCCTGGGGCTGCTCATATACTGCCAACGCCGAGGATTGCGGGGCCTACCTCGGTCCAGGTGTTTCAGGCCTACTATGCCTCCTCCTCCTCCCACCCCTCCTCCACCTCCTCCTCCGAACTACCATCCGTGGGCACGGCGCCATCAGTCGGTAGCTCTAGGCACAGCAGCAGTGCAGTCGCTAAGCGACAGCAGGCGGTGCTCAAACTGCTGAGCCTAGGCGACAAAAGGCACACCGCCCAAGAGCTATTACAGGGCATCACGGCGCAGACTGATCTGTGGCTGGCACCGCTGAACCTCAAGCCGGGAATGGTTGTGTGTGACAACGGCCGTAACCTGGTGGCGGCTCTGCAACTCGGCAGACTGACACATGTGCCATGCCTGGCCCATGTGTTAAATCTGATAGTGCAGCGTTTCCTCAAGACATACCCCAATCTGTCTGATTTGCTCACGAAGGTGCGCCGCATCTGTGCGCATTTCAGGAAGTCCAGCCCAGATGCTGCCACTCTCAGGGCAGCGCAGCGCCGCCTCCAACTGCCCGCTCACCGACTGTTGTGCGACGTGCCCACGAGGTGGAATTCAACACTGACCATGTTATCCAGAGTTTACCAGCAGCGCAGAGCGATTGTAGACTGCCAGATGTCAACTTCCACCAGAACTGGTAGTCAGGTCAGTCAGCTTCCTCAAGTCTACAATGAGGAGTGGACGTGGATGTCTGATATCTGTCAGGTGCTGAGTAACTTTGAGGAGTCAACACAGATGGTCAGTGGCGATGCCGCCATCATCAGCCTCACCATCCCGCTGCTTGGCCTGTTGAAAAACTCTCTGGTCAGCATGAAGTCGGAAGCTTTGCGCTCGTCACAAGAGACGGGGGAAGAATATTCCCTTGTTGATAGCCAAAGCACCCTGAGGTCTGTTTCTCAGCGCATATCGGAGGAGGTGGAGGTGGAGGAGGATGAGGAGGAAGAGGAGGAGAATGTTGGCGAGACACAAGAGGGGACCATTGTTGAGTCCTTCACTGTTCAGCGTGTATGGGCAGAAGAAGAGGAGTTGGAGGAGTTGGAGGAGGAGGAAATGGACAGTCAGGCCAGTGAGGGGAGTGAATTCTTACGCGTTGGTACTCTGGCGCATATGGCAGATTTCATGCTAGGCTGCCTATCCCGTGACCCTCGCGTTCAAAGAATTTATTCCAGCACCGATTACTGGGTGTTCACTCTCCTGGACCCACGGTACAAGCAAAATCTTGCCACTCTCATCCCTGCAGAGGAAAGGAGTGTGAGAATGCATGAATACCAGCAGGCCCTGGTGCACAAGCTGAAACAGTATTTCCCTTCTGACAGCGCTAGCGGCAGAGTGCGTAGTTCTGCGGGACAAGTAGCGAGGGAGAGTAGGCGAGCAGGCAGCTTGTCCAGCACTGGCAAGGGTACGCTTTACAAGGCTTTTGCCAGCTTTATGTCACCCCAGCAAGACACTGTCACCTGTCCCCAGTCTCGGCAGAGTAGGGCTGATCTTTACAGAAAGATGGTGAGGGAGTACGTAGCTGACCATACCATCGTCCTAAATGATCACACAGCTCCCTACAACTACTGGGTTTCAAAGCTGGACATGTGGCACGAACTGGCGCTGTACGCCTTGGAGGTTCTTGCCTGCCCTGCCGCTAGCGTCTTGTCCGAGCGGGTTTTCAGTGCAGCTGGTGGCATCATCACCGATAAGCGTACACGCCTGTCGACTGACAGCGCTGACAGGCTGACGCTTATTAAAATGAATAAAGGCTGGATTTCTCAGAATTTCCAATCTCCACCAGGTGAAGGAAGCTCAACCTGAATAATTGATCCACTCCTCCTCCTCCTCCTCATTTTCCTCCTTCTCCTCCTCTTTGTACAGTAAAGCAGAGGAAAATGGCTATTTTTTGACAGGGCCCACTGGCTCTTGCTATAGTACTTCATGCATTTAATTTTTCTGGAGGGCCACCTACCCGGTCCTCTGTTTGAAACAATTTTTGTGAGTGCCACATACAGGCACTCAATCTATTCCATTTTTCTGGAGGGCCACCTACCTGCTCCTCTGGTTTGAACAATTTTTGGGACTGCCACATACAGGCACTCAATCTATTCCATTTTACTGGAGGGCCACCTACCTGCTCCTCTGGTTTGAAGAATTTTTGGGACTGCCACATACAGGCACTCAATCTATTCCATTTTACTGGAGGGCCACCTACCTGCTCCTCTGGTTTGAAGAATTTTTGGGACTGCCACATACAGGCACTCAATCTATTCCATTTTACTGGAGGGCCACCTACCTGCTCCTCTGGTTTGAACAATTTTTGGGACTGCCACATACAGGCACTCAATCTATTCCATTTTACTGGAGGGCCACCTACCTGCTCCTCTGGTTTGAAGAATTTTTGGGACTGCCACATACAGGCACTCAATCTATTCCATTTTACTGGAGGGCCACCTACCTGCTCCTCTGGTTTGAAGAATTTTTGGGACTGCCACATACAGGCACTCAATCTATTCCATTTTACTGGAGGGCCACCTACCTGCTCCTCTGGTTTGAACAATTTTTGGGACTGCCACATACAGGCACTCAATCTATTCCATTTTACTGGAGGGCCACCTACCTGCTCCTCTGGTTTGAAGAATTTTTGGGACTGCCACATACAGGCACTCAATCTATTCCATTTTACTGGAGGGCCACCTACCTGCTCCTCTGGTTTGAAAAATGTTTGGGACTGCCACATACAGGCACTATCCAAATTAAATTGTCTCCATAGCAGCCTCCACACGTTGTCTCCATTGCTACCTCCAAAAGTCGTCCATATAGCTGCCTCCATACATCGTCCCTTTATCAAACGAGGTGTGTCAGGCAGAAATTTGGGTTGTTTTCATGGATTCCACATCAAAGTTGTTAACTTTGTCGCCACCCTGCTGTGTTATCCACAAAATATACTGGCAAACTTTTACCATTTAGGGATATTATTTCAGCGCTTCTTGCGCATCTGTTTACATTCCCCTCACCCGGCATATCCTAAACTTATAAGAACGCTACTACACTTGATCTTATACAAAAGGTTCTTAGAAGTGCTGTTTGGGGAGTAGCCTAGAGACAGGGGCTTGGATTGGCGAAAGCTCGCCTGGCAGCGGAACGCCAGCTCCATGCGCATCATGCGCTTCTTGCGCATCTGTTTACATTCCCCTAACCCGCCATATCCCAAACTTATAAGAACGCTACTACACTTAACTTGGTGCAGGCTGGGACCGAGTCTGACCCTGGGGCTGGTCATATACTGCCGACGCAGAGAATTGCGGGGCCTACCTCGGTCCAGGTCTCAAAGGCCTACTATACCTCCTCCCACCCCTCCTCCACCTCCTCCTCCTCCGAATTACCATCCGTGGGCATGGCGCCATCAGTCGGTAGCTCTAGGCACAGCAGCAGTGCCGTCGCTAAGCGACAGCAGGCGGTGCTGAAACTGCTGAGCCTAGGCGATAAAAGGCACACCGCCCAAGAGCTATTACAGGGCATTCCACATCAAAGTTGTTAACTTTGTCGCCACCCTGCTGTGTAATCCACAAAATATACTTGCAAACTTTGACCATTTAGGGATATTATTTCAGCGCTTCTTGCGCATCTGTTTACATTCCCCTCACCCGCCATATCCTAAACTTATAAGAACGCTACTACACTTGATCTTATACAAAAGTGCTGTTTGGGGAGTAGCCTAGAGACAGGGGCTTGGATTTGCGAAAGCTCGCCTGGCAGCGGAGCGCCAGCTCCATGCGCATCATGCGCTTCTTGCGCATCTGTTTACATTCCCCTCACCCGGCATATCCTAAACTTATAAGAACGCTACTACACTTGATCTTATACAAAAGTGCTGTTTGGGGAGTAGCCTAGAGACAGGGGCTTGGATTGGCGAAAGCTCGTCTGGCAGCGGAGCGCCAGCTCCATGCCAAGATCCAACTAACATAGTTTTAACTGCAGCACCTTTAATCTACTACTAGTTCACTGCCTCCATACATGGTCCCCTTATCAAACGAGCTGTGTCAGGCAGAATTTTGGGTTGTTTTCATGGCTTCCATGTTAACTTTGTCGCCACCCTGCTGTGTAATCCACAAAATATACTGGCAAACTTTTATCATGTACCGATATTATTTGAGCACTTCTTGCTCACCTCCTTTGGTTCCTCTCTGCCACCCATTGGTTTGAAGCCTGAGTCCATTTAGAGTATGTCGCCATGCCACTCTCTAGCCTGCCGCTGCTGCCGCTGCCTCTGCATGCCGTCCCCTATAGTGTCAGGGTCAATTATTGGATGTTTTAGATGCTATCTAGCTTCATTCTGTCACTCTGTCATGGCCATGCTGTTGCCCATAATTTTGGCATAATGGTGCGTTTAAGCAGCCTCAGAGGCATCCATGCATGCTGCCCCTGCTGTTTCCTGTCCATTTCCGTGGTGTTTCCATCCTTTTCTGAGGTTCCCAGGTGTTTGGCCAAGCTTCCCTGTGCAGAGCCTTGGTCCCCTTGAAAAATGCTCGAGTCTCCCATTGACTTCAATGGGGTTCGTTATTCGAGACGAGCACTCGAGCATCGGGAAAAGTTTGTCTCGAATAACGAGTACCCGAGCATTTTAGTGTTCGCTCATCTCTAGAGAGAAGCCTTTAGTGATGGATTATCTCCCAGGTAGTAATTGCAGCCTTCAGTCTTCGTGGGTAAAATAAAAGATTTGAGGATTTTCTAAAATTATTTTCTGTAAATCCTCGCCAAGTCTGTCAGGTTGAGCGGCTACTCTTAGTAGACAGCCATTTTCAGGTCTATCCAATCGCCCACTGTATATTTAAGGCAGGTGATCCAATTCCCACCACATTTTTACGGCAAAGGCTTTAGGAAACAATCAACGAATATCGAGTCCCCCGCTGCAGGGACCAGTGGGAAGAAGGCAGAAGTTGTATTTAGTGCTTCTGTCTTCTTCTGGTCTGCTGCTTCTATTGGCCAGGGGCTCATGTGATAAAACAGATGATTGCCGGGATGCTTTTAGAGGCTGCTGCTTTTTCTCTCTAGACCCATCAGAGTTGTAATAGGGAAAATTGTCACTGTTAGGCAGGCCCTTTTCACCTCTAACCCCATTTACAGTGAAAATTAAAAAAAAAAAGAAAAATTACAGTTCCCAATGGTTTATTCTGAGAGATAAAAAGTTAAATTAAAAGTAAAAAAATAAATTAAAAAATAACATTTAGTGACTACCCAGTTACTACCTTCACATGTGCAGCATAAAGTGCTAAACACTTTTACAAAGTCTGTTTTGTGGAAACACTTTCATATAGTCATAAAAACATATGTATTTCTTACTATTTTAATTTTAACTATTTTATTATTTTTATTTAAAATAAAAATCTTTACCAAAAAATTTTAAATAAGACTCCCCTATTTGTCCTGAGGAAAATGCTGCAAAAATCTCACCACTAGTCCAAAAAATTTAAAAAGTTAGATCCAATAAAAGAACAATTGCAAAAAATAAAATGAAAATTGGGTCCCTGTACTTGAAAATGAAAGTAATCCAATGGTCCAGCCAGGTTCCAAGATGTATTCAAATTTTATTCAATGATATCAAAAAACATCCACAGTGTAGATTCCCTCCACCAACGCGTTTCCGGCGGCTTAACCGTCCTTAATCACAGACCATGATTAAGGACGGTTAAGCCGTCGGAAACGCGTTGGTGGAGGGAATCTACACTGTGGATGTTTTTTGATATCATTGAATAAAATTTGAATACATCTTGGAACCTGGCTGGACCATTGGATTACTTTCATTTGCTACGTTACCTTTCCAAACAAGGTGGGTCCGTTGCCGGCTCCGTATGTGGGATGCAACGAGCTAGAGGTGTGCTGGAGTTCTATTTTTGTTCCCTGTACTTGAAACCTGATTATATAATTATGTTGTTTGAATTATTTCAATGCAACTTGGAAAACTTAAGCTGTGATTTCTTGTTCCTTTTCAGAAAGAAGATCATTTTCAAAAGCATCAAAGGAGGGAGTCAGAAACTCAGAGGTAAGTTTTGCCTATAGTCTTGTTATATCTTGTTATATCAACCAGCAGCAACATCAATTGCATTTATGCACTTCATTTGGTTATTGGAACAAAATATATTTAGTGAGAGGAACACAACCTTTAGTGATAATATTCCATCAGTGAAGGTGAAGGTGGTCTCATTGTTTGTTTGTGTTTTTTTATTTGTATGAGTTTTTTTGGGAAGTTAATGCATCTCACTTCAAAAACACAGCAACATGCACCATTTATTACTAAATCTGTAATGTTCTCTCCATGTTTGAACCATGAAAAAGTATAAAAAAGTTATATATTAGAGTTTTTTAGTCTTTTTTTTTACATCCTCCACCGGGGCCTAGCCTTTCCTTGGGGCCTAGAGAAAACCAGGCCCGGAATACCTGAGTGGCTGGTGGTTGCGGCCTAGGCACGCTAGTTTCACAGTGCTTGGAATGGGGACCGGAGGGCTGTTCTACAGCCTCCAGAGTCCCTGTGTGGTGGATAGGGTGCCCGTGATGGTGACAGCCGTAGTAGCAGGGATCAGACGTAGGCAAACGTTAAACAAAAATAACTTACAGTTCTTTATGGGAACCGACAGGAACAGTAGGTAACGTGCCTTGAAAAAAGGTAGAATGCTGGGGCTAGTAGATCACCAGCCTGGATGCAGGCTGGGAGATAGCTGTGTCCTAGTAGGATGCTTCAGCTTGTCCTGGGTTGCTTCCAGGGCCGGATTAAGGTTGGTGGGGGCCCTTGGGCGCAAAATCTGGTGGAGGCCCCCACTGACTGTAGCGTGCATACACGTCCTCCTGCTCACTATCCACTATCCCCGCAGTAACACAGCTACATACAGCCGCCTCACCCCCAGTAACACAATTACATACAGCCACCTTATCCCTAGTAACACAGATACATACAGCCACCTCATCCCCAGTAACACAGCTACGTACAGCCGCCTCATACCCAGTAACACATCTACATACAGCCGCCTCATCCCAAGTAACACAGCTACATACAGCCGCCTCATCCATATTAACACAGCTACATACAGCCTCCTCAACCCCAGTAACACAGCTACATACAGCCACCTCATCCCCAATAACACAGCTACATACAGCCGCCTCATCCCCAGTAACACAGCTACATACAGCCGCCTCATCCGTAGTAACACAGCTACATACAGCCGCCTCATCCGTAGTAACACAGCTACATACAGCCGCCTCACCCCCAGCAACACAGCTACATACAGCCGCCTCACCCACAGTAACACATCTACATACAGCGCCTCACCCCCAGTAACACATCTACATACAGCCGTCTCGCCCCCAGTAACACCGCTACATACAGCCGCCTCAACCCCAGTAACACATCTACATACAGCCGCCTCACCCCCAGTAACACATCTACATACAGCCGCCTCACCCCCAGTAACACATCTACATACAGCCGCCTCACCCCCAGTAACACAGCTACATACAGCCGCATCACCCCCAGTAACACATCTACATACAGCTGCCTCGCCCCCAGTAACACATCTACATACTGCCGCCTCGTCCCCAGTAACACAGCTACATACAGCCGCCTCACCCCCAGTAACACAGCTACATACAGCCGCCTCACCCCCAGTAACACAGCTACATACAGCCGCATCACCCCCAGTAACACAGCTACATACAGCCGCATCACCCCCAGTAACACAGCTACATGCAGCTGCCTTGCCCCCAGTAACACAGCTACATGCAGCTGCCTCGCCCCCAGTAACACATCTACATACAGCTGCCTCGCCCCCAGTAACACATCTACATACAGCCGCCTCGCCCCCAGTAACACAGCTACATACAGCCGCCTCACCCCCAGTAACACAGCTACATACAGCCGCCTCGCCCCCAGTAACACAGCTACATACAGCCGCCTCACCCCCAGTAACACAGCTACATACAGCCGCCTCGCCCCCAGTAACACAGCTACATACAGTCGCCTCACCCCCAGTAACACATCTTTGTATCTACCTTCTCTCCTACCAGATATGCAGTCCCATTTAACATACACCTCAGCCCGCACCAGACGTGCAGTCCCACAGTTTATACAATTACAATCATTTATACACTGATATATACACACCTTTATATACACACATAAAGTTCTACACTCGTATGCTTGCACCCATATACATATACAAGTATACACACACATTTAAGTACCCATATACATTTATACACTAAAACACAAACTCATAAAGTATATACACACATACAGTATATATACATAACACATACGGCATACACATTATATAATATATATATATATATATATATATATATATATATACACACACACATACAGTATACACTGACCATATATACACATGCTGCATATACATACAGAATATACACACATACAGCAAATACACACACGTTCAGTATATACAGCATTTTGACACACATATGAGAAATACACACACACATTCAGTATACAGAACATATACATACATACCACATACACAGCATATAAACATACATATATATATATATATATATATATATATATATATGCTTATACAAATATATGTGTGCATAAATACAGTAAATGCATATATACACAGTATATACATATATAGACAGTAAATGCATATATACACAGTATATACATATATAGACAGTAAATGCATATATACAGTATATACAAATATACACAGTAAATGCATATATACACAGTGTATAAATATATAGACAGTAGATGCATATATACACATATACGCAGTTTATACACAAACACAGTAGATGCATATATACACAGTATATAGATATATACACAGTAGATGCATATATACACATATACACAGTTTATACACATATACACAGTATATAGATATATACACAGTAGATGCATATATACACATATACACAGTTTATACATATATACACAGTTTATACATATATACACAGTATATACACAGTAGATGCATATATAAACAGTATATAAATATATAGACAGTAGATTCATATATACACACAGTATATACACTGTACATACACTGTATATACACAGAATATACATCATATATACACACAGATAAATCCATATGTAGTGTATACTTACCCTTTTTGAATGACCAACAGTCGCGTCAGGCGGGTGTTCGGGGTGGATCTTGTTCGGCATGGGGTCGGTCGGTTGCTGGTTTGGATGGGGGGGGGAGGGGGGAATCACATGTTAGGCCGGGGAGAGCGGGGGAAGGGCGACCGCTTGTTCCAGAGGAGGGGGGGGGGGCGGAGGATGGCGCTTGTTCCGGCGGGGGCGGCGGGGGCGGTCGTTAGGAGAGGAGTACGGCCTCTTGTTTCAGAGGACAGGGGGGTGCGGAGGACGGCGCTTGTTCTGGCGGGGGGAGGGGCGTTAGGAGCGGAGGACGGCTGCTTGTTCCGCCGGGGGGGCGGGGGGGAGCAGAGGATTGACGCTTCTCTCGTCGGCAGCTGAGCGGAAGACAGACACCTGTTCCAGCGGGGAGGACGGCCGCTAGTTCTGCCGGGGGGGGGGGCGGGGTTGGAGCAGAGGAGAGCCGCTTGTTCCGCCAGTGGG
Source organism: Engystomops pustulosus (assembly GCF_040894005.1). Lineage (NCBI taxonomy): Eukaryota > Metazoa > Chordata > Amphibia > Anura > Leptodactylidae > Engystomops > Engystomops pustulosus. The sequence continues at coordinate 110,038,470 of NC_092417.1, forward strand.
GGCAGCGGAGGACGGCCGCTTTTCGGTCGGGGTTGGGGAGCGGAGGCGGACGCTTTTTCGGGCGGGGGAGGAGGGGGTAGAGCGGAGGACGGGCGTTTGTTACGCCGGTGGGGGGTTGGGGAGCGGAGGACGGCCGCTTTTCAGGCGAGGTTGGGGAGCGGAGGACGGCCGTTTGTTCAGGCGGGGGAGAGCGGAGGACGGCCGCTTGTTCGGGCAGGGGAGGAGGGCGGGGCTACGAGCGGGGAGGTTTAGCCATGCAGCTGGATGGGCGGGCAGGGAGGTGGGAACCTTTGCCGGGGGGCGGATGGCTTGGCCATGCAGGGGGATATGCAGGGAGGCGGTCACCTGTGCCGGGGTCGGGCGGACGGCTCAGGAAGGTGGCGGCTGAGGAGTCAGGGCCCGGGGTGCGCGAACTGGTGGGGGCCCCCTGGGGGGGCAAGATGGTGGGGGCCCCGGGGCTCGAGCCCCGGGAGCCCCGCCTATAATCCGGCCCTGGTTGCTTCAGATATCACCCTTGAAGGTAGGATGATATCCCTTTGCTCTCACTAACTAACTCTACAGAGCTGCTCAAGCAGTGAGCTGAGCTCTGGCTGCACTCTGACCAACTGGTCTGATCTGGTCTGTCTTACTGCACTGACTGACTGACTCTAACTTGACTGGATTAACTCCATTCCTCTTCTGAGTCTCTAATCCACCAACCCTAGAACTTTCCTGACCAGGTTTTATTACTCCCACTGGTCAGGTGGTGGTTCCTCCTCCAATCGCATCCCAGCTCATAGATACAATATATAACACATGTGATTGGTCAACACAGATTACATCACATAAAGAATTAACTCCTGCCTTACCAGGCAGACTCTACCGCTGCAGTGTTCCCCTGTGTTATGTAGTGACCTGCTGTGGGGTTGAACAGACCCTACACAGGCTGCAAGTTACATGGTGGGGCGTATTCGCAACAACCCCTCTGCCTTGGATCGTCAGGGGTGTTGCACAAAGTTTTAAATTTTTTTTAAAGGTTTTAATACATAAACAAACTATAATATGTATTGTATTGACCCAAACATATAGGGATTTTGTCAATTCAAAAGATATGGCTTATGATAGGGAGTGAAAAATTTAAACGAAAAAACCTGAAAAAACCTGAAGGGGTTGAATTATTAATTCTACACAAAGGAGCCATTCATTCCTAAATGATATAATAAATCATATATCTTTATTGTATTTGCCTAATATCCATGGTGACATATAGACCAATATTAAAAAAAGATGATTTTAAATATTTGCCAATGCAGAGTTGTATTGCACAAGTAATGTGCAATAAGGTCAAAATCAGTGATGAGCAGACCCATTAAAATAGTAACTCTGGGTCCTGGTACCAAATCTGAACCTGTACCCGATTCCCTGTCTTCAACGCTTTGTGATTTTCAGGAGGATTGTTACTCCCGATGATGTAGCGTTAGTATTGGCATGCTTGCGGTGGATAGATTTGAATGTCACTGGCACCTTTGCCATCGGCATTTAAAGAATTAAAGTCTACGAATATTGCCAGCACCGATCATGGGCATTACTGACAGGGGTTGAACTGAACCCGGACCTGACCTGATCTTCTAATGGCTATGAACCTGAACTTTGCGTCTGCTCAACACTAGGCACAATCTTTACTACTGATAGCATTTCCATCTACAGTCCACTAGCAAGACATATGCCAAAATAGTCACACCTAGACCATGCTTAACAGCATACCCATAGAAAATGTAGTTGCAAATTCGCCCTGCAAAAATGTAATTATTGGTGAATCTTCCTTTTTTGGACAATAATTTTTATAATAATTTATTTTAGGTGTAAAGATACTGACTTTTGAATGTATTAGGATAGCTTTTTAAGGAACTTTATCTATTAGTTTATTATATATTGTTAAGTCTTTGGGAAATGTGGGATTATTCTTGAGCATGTCCCATAAGTACTGTGCAAGTGTCAGGTTTCTGGGGTAGTGAGCCCCCTGGACCACCTTAGATAATGACATAAGCTGACACCTGGGATTGGAATCTAAGTGGCATACGGTTTTCACCAAAGCCCGCCGCAAAGCAGGTTGGACTTGCTGCGGCGTGGTGCCACCAGGTCATTCCACAGGTGAAACTTGTCCGCGGTGGAAGGTAGGGTCGAGATACAAAGTCAGCAGGCAATCTCGTGCTCGGGGACAGGCAGGAGGTCAAGACAGGTGGCAAAAGTTCGGGGCCAGAGACAGAGCAGGAGGTCAGGGCTGGCAGTGGAGAAGCGAAATCGGGAACAGGTCCAGGGTCACAATGGGAGGTCAATACACAAAACAGGTCACAGGCAACAGCTTTCTCCGAGGCACACAGTGCAAAGATCCAGCAGGAAGGCTGGGAGACGGGAACGCACGCATGGCCACCGAATGGGAATCAGTAACGGGGAGAGGCTCTAAGGCACACCTAGGATCACGGGTAAATCCGCAACCCAAGACGTGGGTCGCAGGAGGACCCCAGACAGCAAGTATTTTGATTTGATATTTTATATAGTGGTTAGGCCCTCTATCATAACATTGTATAATAGAAGATCCAGCAAACTTCTGCTATTATAGAGGTGGTTACATTTGCTGATGATTAGTCAAGGCAGGGCATTGAATAGCTGCACCAGCTTGAGTCTAACACAAAATTTATACCCTTTTTCTACATTTAGTCCTAGATTTTGTTAAAAAATGAACATGTCATTTGTTATGTGTTCTTTTTGACAAGAGGTTTTCTCTTTATGCTTGGATACTTAAGAAAACATAAAATTCCAGAATTTTTTGACTGTATACCAGATTTTATACTAAATGTGTAGTAAAGGTTAGGCAAAGGGGGGTTTTTACTTCAACACTTCAGTTTCAATCACTTGAATGGCCAACAAGGCTTTTATTGAGTGAATGTACATAGTTGTCGTAAAAACTTTACCTTTATGTCCATGTAAATGAATAAAAAATAAACTTTGAAAAAAATATTGCTGGGTAAGGATCCGTTGATCCAGATATCAAGCAACATGTTATTTGTAACATAGAGTTAAAGTTAAATATAGATGTGAATATGTATCTAGACTATGGATGTCGTTGCTAGTTGAATCAACACTAACCAAAGTACCATGAAACCTTTCAGGACACAGACTTTTTTCTTAGTTTCAAAATGTTCCATTTTGCCAAATAATGAAGTCAATGGCCTACATTTATCAAGTGGAGTGTGCAGGGTGCATCAGATTTATGAATTGTGGCGCATGTTCGTCACAAACCTTGTGCCCCTGCACTGCTCTGACAGACAGCACCATTTTTTTTTGCTGCACCTTTAACATGGGGAGTGCAACACAATTCTGTTGGACACTGCATGTCAAATGTGGTGCACGGTCCGACTGAGCCCCGGAATGCCCCTTATTTAATTTTGTATGTGCAGATGGATCATTTAATTGATTTCTTTAGGTTTTTTTAGAGTAAAGCCCCTTCTACACTTGCGTTGCAGATCACGTCAGAGTCTGATCAGGGTGCGATCAGGGTTTGGTATGTGAAAAACTTACATTTTGCATTACAGTTCAATCAGTTTTCAGTCAAAGTTTGTTCAGTGTCTCAGTTTTTCACGCAAGTTTTCAATGCATTTTCAATGCACTGTAAATATGTTTTTCACGCACAGATAACGTGCGTGAAAAGGACTTAGGACTGAGCTCTATCTTTTCTATGGCAATTGATGCGTGATGTGTGAAAAAACGCATTGCACTTGCATATGTCTCAGAACGCAATGCTTTTTTTTTTTTTTTTAATAAATTTTATTTAAAGAAAAAGAAAGCATTACAGTTCAGAGAAACAATATTGACAATCATAAGCATGCCATGTTTAAACATCTGGTGTGACAGGTGAACACTTATTTTCCTTTACAAGCAGTTAATATTCATGTTGCCTGGTAGATCTGTTGGAAGTTGAACGTTGATGGTCAGTCCATCTGTTAAGTTAAGTTTCCACTGCTTTGAGTGCAATGCCTTTTTGATGCTTCTCCATAGAGTTGCATGGTGTGTTTTTCACGTGCGGGACTTGCAAAAAAACGTGCATGTGTGCGTAAAAAAAAAAGCGAAAATCTAAAAAAAGCCCATCAGAGAGCAATGCAAGTTCTGTGCGTCAAAAGCATGCGCAGAACACGCGCGTGAAAAACGCAAGTGTAGAAGGGTCCTTAGCACTCTACTTTGAAGCAGAATAGGCATCACTCTGTAGAGAAACTGCCAACAAGTTGTTACTGATGGATTTGTTGTGTACATAAAGGGGTGTTATCAATTGAATATTCACATTTAATTTGTGAATTTATCACAATTAATGGCTAAACTTTCTCCCCGGTCCCTTAAGTCTTGAAGCCCCCTTTTGACTCTGCCTTTCCTTTAAGCCTCACATACAGGCCCTTACTACAACCTGACGCCTCCATCTCAAGAACATCTCTTGCATTCAACCCTTTCTCAATCCAGAGTTTACAAAATTACTAGTCCATGCCCTCATCATCTCTCGCTGCGACTTCTACGACAGTCTTCTCTGCGTTTTCCCCCCCGATTTCAGTCACATGAAAACCAGCGCAGCCGCACCACAATCCAATCGCGTGTGACACAATCCCCAGTGAAATACCAGTGGCGCAAATCCCGAAAATGTTGGAAAATCTGACAGAAGTGCGAACCACGGACCCTCAGTAAATAAGCCCCATTGTGTCTTACATATGGACGGGAGTTACTGTCTGTCCCACAGCCAACCAGTAATAATAAAAGCTGAATCAAGGTGGTCGTAGGAGTAGGTTGCCATTGCAGATTTGGGGGTGTATTTTTCTGATGCCCTATATAAATACAGAGGAAATGCCAAATCACATTAAATGGCATCCATAAATAAGTTTTAATATGTGACACTTTTGTAGTAGAATTAATTGCCAATGTATATCTAGCCTGTAATCAACTGTACATTATATAGGCCACTGGAGGAGATGGTGTCATCAAAATTTGGATCCTACACGCAGAAACAGTTAAAGTTAATGCAAGCTTATTATATCTTTGGCAGCAATTAGTATGCATCATATATTAAGACTAGGTAGGCCCTAGTATGTCAGCTTGAATTATCTTGCCAAAGGCTGAAGCCAAAGAATAACATTCTCAGCAGAAGTATCACATACGATTTTTGCATCTCCTTAAGACTTGAAACGTGGCTCTCTGATTGGGCATGAAGTCTGCATACGATATTTAAAGAAATTCTGTGGAGAGTACCAGTTTTGCTTTCCCAGAGTGGTCGAAAGAGAAAGAAAGAAATGCAATGGGATATTTGTTTAGTTCTCTAAGTTCTGAAATACTACAACTTGGTTAAACGGAAAGGCAGGGAATTAGATGATGTGAGATGCTCAGGAATGGTCCACAGAAATCACACACAGAAAGCTTTATTCAGGGGCGTAATACAGTAGTAGCAGCTATAGCAGCTGCTATGGGGCCCACATAGTCAGGGTGCCCTATCATCCGACCCGACACTAAAGAATGGGGGATATCATGCTGCACATTATACTGCATAATATGTATATAACATATATGTGATGTATATATGCAGTATATGTGTTTGTATATGTAATGGGTATATATGCTGTATGTCTGTATATGGCACTGTATGTGTGTGTATATGTGATGTGTATTTGCTTTACATATGTGTGTAAAAATGTATAAATGTGTGCATGTGTGAAGAACTGTATGTCAATGTGTATAAGTGTCTAAATGTGTGTGAATTATATGTATATTTTTAAGCGTAAGGAGGGCCCAGTTTAGAAGTCTGTTATCAGGCCCTGCCTCTCCTAGTTACGCCTCAGGCTTTATCACATGAAGCTTATATATGGTTTCAGTGATGTGGAGCTACAATACCAGGCATATGCAGACCTTGCATATGAATGGTGCTGTTTTCTTGCAGGAAAAAAAACATAGCTTATTGTATTCCTGGATAACTCATAGTGCACTTTAATCACAATAGGAGTCAGTCTCAAAGGGGATTTTGAATGACACAAGCTATAAGTGACTTATCCAGGGGGTGGAGTCTGTGGCTTCCCTGTCAATCTGCTAGGAGCAGCATTGCTTGCAGCTCCACTACATCCTGGGGCAGAATGCCACCCAGGCTCATGAAGACTCATTCCAAATGCGAACTTTATTGCAATTTTAAACAGAATTTTATTTGCATCATAATTCTGATTGTAAGGTAGATCTCCTAAAGTAATTATTGCTTTTCACTAATTGCCTGGCATCCAGAAACAAAAATTACTTTGATATATTGAAGGAAATCTATACAACGCATAACAAAGAAGTTAATACTGCTATACATGTATGATAGATAATGCCCAGCTCATTCATATTAAAAATGTATTTTATCTTTCATTTAGCTGAAGTGCTCTGGGGACGTTACCCTCTAGGCTCCGGCATCACACCCCCACAGGACTCCCACTAGGCCTGCTGCCTCCTCTGGTGCTGTCCCTTCCAGATGTCAGGTTCATATGCACAGCCATCTGCTACCGAGAGGGAGATGGCAGGAGGAGGTAAGAAGTCTCCTTACATCAAGATACTTATCATACTCCTGGTGTAGATCTTCATGTCGGAAAAAAACCTGAAAAGTTGTTCATATGATTTTGTCATAATTGTCTGAAACTGACAAAATGATATGGAGATTTTGAAAGCTTAATCGACTAGAACAGTGCTGTGTCATTCAGCAGATTATGTGCACAAAACACCACATAAATAATGATGTGTGATATACATATTATTTGTAGGTGGCATAAATTCCTGATCAGCTAGAAATGTTCTGTGGAGAAAAATTAAAGAAAGACTATGGGTGGATGTGCATTGGAAGACTATAGCACCAAGAAACCCACAAGAAATGCATGGTGTGTTGAAGAAAACAATTCACTTTGAAGCAGCATTTCTGGGAAATGTTCCTTAAATTCTTTATATGGAAAACCACATGACTACAGTGAAATAAAAGCACTAGTAAAGTTGATTTTGTCATCTCCTCATTGAAGTCAATTTTGAAATAATAAAAAGTGTCACAAAAAAACTACAAAAATAGAAGATCAAGTGTTTTCTAAAAGCATTTTAATAATAGACTATGACTGGACTTTTGTACTCTCATTCACAAATAGTAGGCTGCAAAAAATGCAAAAAGATGGGAAAATGCCCCAAGGATCCATTACATCTTGTGTCATACTATTACTTCATAGACTATAAACTCTTATGATCAAGGTAATTCCTTCTCTTATTGATAAATGTAAGTAAATTTGATATCCTGAAGCTTGAAGCAATAGCCATTTCACATCTGTAACCAGGAAACCCCACCAGTGTCTGGGGATAGGTTTGCCATCTTGGCAAAGCCAGCATTTTTATGTGTTTGCAGAACACCAGTTAAGAAGCCCTCTAGGTCCCCTTATGGAGAGGATTTCAGGAAGCCAGCCCCTACTGTGGCTCATATTTTTCAGTTGTATAGAAAAAAATATAATATTATGGATGCCTTGATATGTTCATAGACCTGTTTGGTGGACAACTTGATTCGCACACATAGCCTGTGCTTTACTCCAGATGCATACTATAGTTATGTGCAGGAAGTTATAGGGCTTGTCCTGGATAAATTTTTTTAAACCTCTTTGGGTGCTGTGTGGGGTGAACCCTCGTCATACAGAGGTGGGGTTTGCTGCATATTGCATATTATCCCTTTGATCACCGGCAATTAAAAGATGGTGGGCGCCACCATCTTTGTTGAGATCGCAGTACCCATTGACATAATCAAGAATTTGTTGCCATGACAGACTCGGGTCTTCGTCAGTGGCGCATTGTAATGAATTCCATGTAAAAATGCAATTTACTAAATAGCAAATAAACAGTCAAAAGCACAAATATGTTAGGTATTGTTGCGTCTCAAAATGCCCCTTCAATCAAAATATAAAAATGGTTATTCCCAGCGGTGAACCATATAACAGAAAATAGCGCTCAAATGTTACTTTCACACCATTTTACATCCCAAAAATGTACTAAAAAGTGATCAAAAGGTCGCAAAGTCCTCTAATTGGTATCTTTGAAAAAGTCAATTCATCTTGCAAAAAATGACGTCCTACACAGATCCGTGCAACAAAGTATGAAAAAGTTTTTATCATCAGAAGATGACAAAACAATTTTTTTCAATGTTGTTTAATTTTTGAAAATGTATCGAAACACAATAAAACCTATAAAAATTTGATTGTACCAAACCAAAGAATAAAGCAGATGCATCATTTGGAGCACACAGTGGAAGTCGTAAAAAATGAGCTCACAAAAAAATGACACAAATGCAGCGTTTTTTTGCCACTTTCACCTTGTTTCGATTTTTTTCCCAGCTTCCCTGTACACGCATGGAATAATAAATAACGTCACCTAGAAGTAATATTTCGCATTAAAAAGTTATAGGGGCTTATTTACTAAGGGTCGTGGATCACACTTTTGTCAGACTTTTCGGCGTTTTTGGCTTTTGCACGGCTGCGACAGGTATTTAACAGGTGTCCGCGCTGGGATTGTATCACACGCAATCTTTTTTTGGCGCAGCTGTGCTGGCTTCCATGCAACACAAATTGGGGGTGTGCCTTGGACGTTACGACTGATTCGGACTGAGTGCAGGATTTAACTTTTAAATTGTTTTGCAAGCCCAAGCACTTACATACACCAGGATGAAGAAGGTGAACTCTGTCGGACCTGAGCGACACATGCAGGATATCGGGTGCACGATCTTAGTAAATCACGTGAGAGTGCATTTTCGTCAGACAATATACTTTCAGGGGAACTTCGTCGGACAGGTCAGTAAATGAGTTTTGAAGGTAGAGAGTGCAAAGGGGTTAATTATCAGAGGGGCTAGTGGAGCAGAGGGGACAAGAGGGGCAAGTTTTTTTGTAATTTTTTTGCAGCCTCTGCTAATATTTTTTTTTATATGTGATCGAAGAATTTCTTTTCTACATTTTTTTCTAAATTTCCATAATTTAAATGCACAAAATCCAAAAATATGTAAATGCAATAGATATTATGGGAATTGTGGTGCTTATTGTCCGTAGAGCTGCACACAAATCGCTTTTGTGCACCGACACAGCATAGAAATGCCTCTGGAAATATTTAAACATTTTGGCAACTATCTTTACAAAACTAAATTCTGCAGTAATTAAAATCATGATTTTGAAAAACAATCCTGAGACCTGTCTTAATATAAAATTTAAAAAATATGTTTGTGCAAAAAATAAGTTTCATGCATTATATATTTTTTGAACTTTTTAATTCCATATAAAGAACTAGAATGTGTGTTATGGAAAATAGTATTGAATATTCAGTGCTTGACAATTGTTACCCAAAAAACGTTTTAAGAACAATACAATGCTATAAAATATAATAACCCATTATATTATTATTTCATCTAACTGTAGCAAAATTTCATCTTCTAATATTTTAATAGTTTGCTAGAGTAATAGATTATTTTATCATATAAATATTTTTTTTACATCTTCATTAAATTATTGTGAGATTAAATGACATTAATTGCTTTTATTGTTTTCTATATTATTTCCTTAAAACTGTATTTTATTTACCACAAATATTGAGCTTAATTAATATTTTTACATTTATTTATAATTATTATGATCATTGAAATAATATGGATGTCACATAGAAATCTAAACATCAGCTTTCAGCACTGTTCTCTAATCTCTTTACTACATACTGTACACATAGCAATATACTTTAGGTACTTTAGGCACACATAAAGTAATGCAATTCATGGAAGTTTAGTAAACTACGAAAAATAAAAACAGATGTAAAAAATAAATCTGCATAGAAATTACCGTATGCAAATACTTTAGTTATTAAAACCATATCCATGCTGGTTCTCTTGGCCTAAGTTTAAAGAACACTATTTTTTTATTTGCCTTTGTTCATTTTTATTTTATTAATAATATGAATAAATAATAGAAATATCCATCTCATATTCCAGTTTTCAAACTTTTCCCACCTCCACTAATGATCTGTGAGAAAAAGATAAATGCATTAAGTGTCCAAAACACTTAAATTATACAGATGCATTAACACTGAATTTGCTCATTCTAATCATTTCAAACATTTCATTTTTGTTACCATTTTCATATTGCTGTATTATGACCACATTTTTATTTTCTACCTTGAATGTTTTTATTATGGCAAACAAAACAATGGGGAGATTTATTAATTTGTCGGTCTTTAGACTATATTTGGGCGAATCGATTCGAACTAAGTGGAATTCGGTCTGAATTTCAGGGAAAATTTGATCCGTCACAAATCTGAAGTTTACCGTGATTTGTGGAAACAAAGGTTTTTTTTCCCCTCCTTTATTACCTAAATAGGCACAAGCAAAAAGGTGTTAAATGGGGCAGAGAACTCTGGGAAGAAGAAAGGAACACCCTCGATCACATGTGCACACCTGTAAGCCAATCAGCGACCGGCAGGCTTATGTGATGTCACACAGCCCTATAAAAACAGTCAGCCATTTCCAACTGCTGCATTTTACACTGCATGTGCTTTCTCCAGCGTCTAGCTGCTTGTACTGTACTGTTCTGTAGTGATTTCTGCTCCAATCCCAGGGTGTTCGTTTTGGGGGATCTGTATACCCCAAATAGCAGTTCTTTTTTTCTGCTGAAGTGAATAAGAATAAATCTGTGTAAAATCCACATACTTTCTAATGTGATTTTTGCTCCAATCCCAGGGTGTCAATGTTGGGGGATCTGTATACCCCAAATAGCAGTTCTTTTTTGTTGCTGAAGTGAATAGGAAGAAATATGTGTAAAATCCACATAGTTTCTGTAGTGATTTCTGCTCCTATCCCAGGGTGTCCATTTTGGGGGATCTGTATGCCCAAATGCAGTTCTTCAAATTTCCGGTTTTCTGGCTTATATTGATAAATCTCCTCCAATATTGTTATACTATAGACTTACTAAGATGTAAACACCCAATGATGTCATGTCAGTTCCAGCAACATCTCCCACTGGGGCCTAGCCTTTTGCTGGCTTAGGGGCAGCTGGATCCGGGAGGTACCAGAGTGGCTGGCTGAGCATGGCCTTGCATTCATCTGTGGTCATGGTGCTGGGTACCAGAGGACAGAGGCCTTGTCCACAGCCTGGCATGTCTCTAAATGGTGGAAGCACTGGAAAAGGATCGAGAGGCTGAAGGAATCAGATCTTTCTCTCTGGGGCGCCCTTGGTTTTATTAGCCTAATGCAGGGATCACTCTGAGACGATATCAATCATTCAGTAACAACTGGGTTGAGATGGCTGATTAGATGGTGTTGCACAGGAGTTGCTCACAGCCTGGTGTAGATAGACCCAGGATGGAGATGAAACGGTGGCTGCTTCATCAGCAGAATAATGCAGACTCCTGAAGGTGGATGTCTGCTAGAGCCTGGTCTCCATGCAGGCCAGGCGTGTCAGGGCAGTGTGCCACAGACACATGTGTTTCTATGAAGCTCAGTAGGGAAGAAAACCTCCAAGACTTAGAACTTTTCAGCCACAAGGGGTTGTATTACTTCTCCATGTGAAGTGGCAGCTTCTCATTCAACCAACACTCTCTTTACAATGCAGTAACAACAAGGCATCTCATTAGTTGCAAGAATTATACATTCCTTCTCAGGCAGGTAGTTAGCAGCTTCATTAGCATTTCCAGACACTTTCCAGGCCTAGAGAAGCACTATTGAATGGAGAAAGTCTTTGATTTTGCAACACTGCGTTGGCAGGGGTGTTGCACATGCATTTAACAGCATCAGTTCCGGCACACATTTAAATGCTGCTGTTATTTTGCCTGTGACATTTAAAGTTAACATCTCTGATTGGTGCCGAACCCACACCCAAAAAGGTTTTAAAACTCGTGCCAAATTTTGTTGAACCTGAATTGTTACAGGTCCGCTCATCACTGCCAAGGAGTAATGACATGCTTTGCTAGAGTATTGGTACTGGACCAAGGGTTTCTGTCTTTCATAACGTTTGCTGCTCCTTTTTTTATAGTTGGTGAAAATGAACTTGACATGTAAGGTTTGGACCACTCACAAGTTCTTTTCAACTACTTCATATAAGGAGACGCAGTTACTATTCTATAAAACCCCAAACCACTTCAATACTAAATAAAGACCTATATAAATGATATCTGAACTCTCCTCTAAAAATAAGCAGAAGACAGGCCAGAGAGAGAGAGAAATGGAAGTGTCAGGATGAAATTGTTCTTTCTCGTGTGTTTCTTTATATATATACTGTATATATCATTTTACTCACTGAGAGGATAAGAAGGAGGTCTTGAAACTAAGACAATCAATACTATCTAACGATCAATGGGAAATGCAAAGCGTAACTGTATATCATACACTGCTTCACATTCACAATTAGGACCCACTGTGTGTGTGAAAGAGCTGGGAGATACTCTGGCCTTTATAAAAGTGGATAAACTACTTTAACCATGGTTCCTGATGTTAAAGACGATGGGTAAGATTGCTCCAACAAAAAATAGAGTCCTACTCTCTGTGTTTCTGTACACATGAAGCAGGAAACGTATCTGATCACCAAATTAATGAATAACACTGCTATCCATCCCCCATTAGCACCAATAAAGGGTATTCAGATTCTCTTCTTTAGAAAGCGGTCACAAGTTCCGCTTTGAAACGCAATGCTACCGAAATGGGGTGGGGCTTGTGCTGATCGTCTCTGCGATTTTCCATTTTAAACAATGCAAAACACGCAGTACCGAACAGATGCAGATGCGATTGACAAAAACCCCTCCCCCTTCCAGAAACACAATACTTGCGGAATGTGCAACTGCACCTTTACTGGGCATATTAAGCACAGTCCCTTGTCAAAGTCTCACAAGTGTTGACTTGATAACTAAAAGAAAGGGTTAAATAAATACAGCTGTTCAAGGTTGAGGTACTTTTACCTAAGACAGTCTCGTGGTCAGGCTCAAGTTGGCAGTCAGGGCAGGCAGCAGAGGTGCAAGATCAAAGTCTAAATCCGGGGTAAGCAAGGGAGATAAATGCGGAAGGATAACAGGAACATGGGGATACAGGAACACAGAAACACAGGCCCACGGGAACACTGGAGCAGGAACACGGGAACAGACTGGAACACAGGAACGGGAACGCAGGAACGGAATGCAGGAACTAACAGGGGGCTTTCACTTCACACAATATGACTTGAAGATCCGGCGGGGAGTGATGGGAACCGCCGGATTATATAGTAACCCCAGAAGTGGACACCGCCAATCAGGGTTGCGCTGGCCTTTTTTAATCTCACGGCTTATCCAAGATGGGAGCAGGAGCATGGAGAGGTGAGTGCGGGTATGGATCGCATGGACACCCGTGACACTTGCATTGGTAGCACTAATTAGATGGTATCGGACTATGCAGGGACATAGCCAGGGCTGGTAACACCAAGTTATTGTGGATGTGGCAATGTTTCGGTGTGTGACCACCTTTTGGAGGAATCTGATTACTGAGTACTGTGTTAATTTTATTTTTTGTAGCCTTGGAATGCTCAGGGCAGGGGATGGGCTGGCTATATACAGGGGGCAGGGGCTGCTGGCTATATATTGGGGGCAGGGGCTTGCAGGCTAGGTACTGGTGGGCAGGGGTTGGTGGTATACTGGGGGCAGGGGCTGGCTACATACTGTGGGGTAAGGGCTAGCTGTATACTGAAGGCAGGGGCTGGCAGGCTATATACTGGGAGCAGGGGCTGGCAGGCTAAATGCTAGGGGGCAGGGACTGGCAGGCTATATACTGGGGAGCAGGGGCTGCTGGCTATATATTGGGGGCATGGGCGGCTGGCTATATACTAGAGGACAGGGGACAGCTATATTCTGGCTGGAGGCTGTGACCAGTGCATTTTCCACCCTCGGCTTTTACTCAATTTAATAAGTTTTCTCAGTTTTTTGTGTTAAAATTAGGGGCCCCGGCTTATACTCGGGCCGGCTTAAATTCAAGTATGTACGGTATCATAGGTAACACAAAACAAGAGAAGCAGTCAAGTCTCCAGTCTGAAGAATACAAGAGAAGTCGTTCCTTGTGTAAAAGTAACTGCTGTGTGTGTAAGGGCTCTTTCGCATTGGCGTTGGTTCTTAGCTTCAGCTGCGCTTCTGATGCGTTTTGTCTCTGTGTTTCCTCCGTTTTGTCTCTGTGATGCATCCAATTTGTCTCTGTGTCTGCTGAAGGTTTAGGGTATAGCTACACATTCAGATTCAGTTTTTGGAGCCAAAAGCAGGTGTGGATGATAATTGGTTGAGACAAATAATTGGAAGGTGCTGCTCCTCCTCCTACTTTTATTCCATTCCTGGTTTGGGCATAAAAAACTGCATCTGAAAAACTGTCTGTGTGGTTGCACCCTCAACGTTGCATTGAAAACATCAAACCTGGTTTTTCAGCTTCATCAGTGAAAAGAAAAAGGATGTTTCATCAGTTTTTTGCAGACCCATAGACTTCTATTGCTTTCCGTGATCTGCATCAGTGAAAAAATAGGACATGTTTCATAATTTTTTCCACAACAATGGATCAGTGAAAATACAACCCAATGTGAAAACACCCATAGAAATTAATGACTTTGTGAGGCATGCATGGAAATCACTGAACCACGGATGTGATAAACTATGCCAATGTGAATGAGCCCTAAGTCCTGGTATATAATATATACTGATCTCTGGTTCTACAGAGAATGGCAATTTACACATTTATTATAGGATACTACACTCTCATTAGGATTGAGGTAATTCATGTATATACCCAGTTTAAGGTGTAAATATTTGCAGTGAGACTACCCCAGTTGAGGAATTACATTATGGACCATATAAATTCTATGAAGCATCATGATAGAATTAATGTTTTCACTGAGGCCCTAAATCCTATGCCTTCTAGACACTTAACACATTTATAATGTATTAGTGTGGTATATGGTGAAACAAAATTTTTTTGGTTAAGGCAGCGCACAGGTTAAATCTAATGCACACAGATATCTCCAATCCGGGTGAGGTGTGTGTAGGTTTGTGAAAATAATGCAGCTGCTGGTAATTAATCATTAGAAAGAAACTCATTGTTTGGCTCCTATGTCTGATGTTCTAGTTCCAGCCAGTAATGAATTATAGCGCTGGCTGTATCTCGCTGGTATGACAGGTCACAGCTACCTAATCACCACCATGGAGTACTTATGCAATCAATACCGAGCTAGGAAATAAAACCAGGGAGTATCAACGTCAGTGTTATGGCTTTATGATAGCTGGCAGTTGTCACTGACAAAAACTGAGCACCCACTTTGTTCAGACAATAGAAGTCCAGGAGTCATTGTTGTTAAGTAACTATGGATCCCATGTCACATCACTCTGTCTGCAATCATAAATCATCCCATGACTGTAGATTCCTCATATGCTACTTCAAAAGCATCTCAAGGCTTTTGCCTTGTTGAAGCAGATAAGAAGAAATGTCTACTGCAGATACCATATCTACCGTATCTAGGGTTACTATATTTTAAGGCCCCCCTGAAGCCACACTCTTTATCACTACTAAATACAGGCAGTCCCCGGGTTAAGTTGAATCTGAGACTATAGTAAAGCATCCAGAGAGTTTCACTAGAGATCACAGTGGGCAGAGGGGTCTGTTTGTAACTATGGGCCGTCTGTAAGTCGGGTGTCCTTAAGTAGGGCACCGCCCTTAACCTATAGCCTTCCTTATTCTGTCCAGGTATTGATTGTTATATAGCTGAGCTTCTTCCTCATGGTTCCTGATGTCTAAATAAGAAAAAACTCTTTAGCGCATATATAGACATATATAATGTCCCATGAGAGATCCATCTCAGCACCAAGAGTGGGCATTGTAGAGACTTAAAGGAAATCTTTCATCAGGATCCACATTTTCACTTGCAGATTACAATGTGAGGTTCCCATAGACTTTTTAATACTAATCAGCAATCTGCTTTTATAATTAGCACTGATTTCACTCACTTTTAAAAGTATATAAAAGTATACCTGGTTCCCTGAGAGCAAACTGCAGAAACATTTGAGTCCCTGTGTCCTCATGATTATCTCCATTCTGCTCTGCCTCCTCCCCTCCTGTGCTCCAAGCAAATTTATTTCAGCTCACATCTGTAGGAGCGAGAGGGAAGGAGGTATATCTAGCAGAGAAGAGAGGAGATAATGATGATGATGACCAGGACTGGGATGTCCCTATGATTTGATGCAGTTTACTGGCAGGGAGCCAAGTATAACTTAATCTACTTATAAAAGTGAGTGGCTGCAGTAATGTTAAATAAAAAAACAGATTGGGAAATAGTATTAAATATTATTAAAACATCTATGTAAAACATCTATCATTAGGTGAAACTGTGTGATCCTGTTGACAGTTTCCCTTCAATAACAATTGAATAACATCATTGAAGAAGAAAGTGGTATGACATGTAACATATCAGTTTATTATATATCATGTATTATAAAACATGATCAGGTAGGTGTTATTCTGCTTCACAACATACTGGTTGTGGTTTAATGGGTCAATTTCTGCTGACAGATTCCCTTTAAGTGAAAGATAAAGACTGTCCCCTCAAGTTAGGTCCATTTGGTGGGGTGATCATTGGATACCATAACAATACAGACTACAATAAGTTGTAAATGAGTCTCAGATTTAATCCTATAGTGAATCTTGTGATGGAATTTGTTTATGGAGCTTTTGTGGCTTCTTCTTTTCTTAGTACCTTGGTCACTCAGTCTTGGATTTGAGATTTGTGGTTGAGAAGCCCATTTAAGTGTTTCTGTACAAAATGGCAGATTTCGTATCCATGTTATCTCCAGGGATGGAGTCTGTTTAACCAACATTCTAATAGACTGCTGGCTCTTTGATCACTCCCAGATTAGAGTGGGATTTCAGATGACTTTAGTCATGTTATGTAATGATGTGTCTCTCTTACACTAAGAGGCACTAAGTTCACCCTATGCCCTGATTGTCCATTTAATTGAAATAAAAAGTATGTAAAAAGGATATGTTTTTCTCATTTGTGTACTTCTTGTAGAAATGTCTGATGGATGCAGATTGGCAGATAGAAACACATGCTAACATCAGTTAATCACAGTTGACAATTGGCTCAGTTGTGGGCATCAAACCTAAGGCCAACGACAGAAAGGTTGGAATTGCTGAGAAACAATTCACATGCTGCAATGGAACACCCATCGTGGAACTTTTAACACTGGGGCACATTTACTAAGATCAGTGCGGTCTGTTCTATGTGCAGTTTGCCTGTGTAGTGTGCAGAGGGTGCCAGATTCATGAATTGTGGTGCACATTCTTCATGGATCTGGCATCCTCTGCACTGTTCCAACAAAGTGCACCACATTTTTTGGTTCAACTTTAACACAGGGCGTGTGACACAATTCTGACGGAGTTTGCATGTTAAATCTGGCGCATGTTTTGACTGAGCGCTGGAACACCCATCTCCAGTGCAGAGATTTGTGTTGCATGAAGAATAATGCAGCTGTACCAAAATGGTTGCATGTGATACAAATGTGCAAGCATTTGCACCTAAAAGAACATCATGCAAGTCCGATATAAAACCGGTGTACGGAGCTTAGTAAATGTGCCCCATCTACTATGCTACTGCTGCAAATTGCTGCGGACCAGACAATAATGAAGGAGCTAACCTGCAACCAAGCTGCCCTATGTGTCCCTTCACATAGAGAAGTTGCACTGCAATTTGTAATGCATTGCAAACACATGATGCCAAAAAACATAAGCATTCTGATAAAATACATGTTTAGTAAAACGACCATGTATAGGCGCTTTGGCTTGATACGTTTGCCTTGCACTTGAAGACGTATTACAAACACACCATGTGAACACAACCTAAAATGTACAAGGACACAGCATAGATTTTCATTGTTCAAATGTACATTCACCCTAAACTTTAAACATTACTTGTAGTGATCTTCTAAAGAAATGTTCATTTTCTGCTGTACTTTCTATTACAGGCAGTCTTAGTGTATTACCATCCATCGATACCCCTGCCTGAGCAGCAGCATCTTATATATCTCATATTACTCATACATCTACTCACTACATCTACATTGTTGTACCACCTTCCCTCTGTTCCTGGTTGTAACAACTCCCTGTAGTGGTAAATCACCATGCCCTCTGTCCCCTGGCTGATCTCACAAGGCTGTTGGGTCTAGTTAGCTCTCCCAGGCATTATGTTGTTGGGTGAAGGTGAGTGGAAGTATATCCATACTTTTCCCATGATATAGATGCTGCTCGGGCATAAAGGGAACATATAGGGGAAGTCAGCAGCAGCCTCCACACTAAAGTTCCTTAATCTCCTCTCATCAATTTCGGGGCTCTCAGAGGTCGCAGTCGCTATGCGGGGCCATACTTATTGCCCCTCATCTATAGGGAAAAGTTATGCATGTTCTGATTCATGAGGCTTTTTTTGACTGAATAAACTATGTGAACAAGCATCTATAATGCCTGTACAGGTGTTAATGTGACCTCTAATATTTTTCCTTACAGGAATGACTTTTTATTAAACGTGTTAATACTTATTGAGGAATGTAGCAATTTGTCACAAGGTACAGTAGACTTTTGCTGTGCTAGATTCCTCATTAAGATAAAAATACTGTCGCAGTGTACGACTACTAAGTCCTTCTTTTAATGTGGATCAGCAGTTGAAATCCAGCCACACTTTCTATTTCAGAGGCCATGCTCCCTTAGTCAGACTAGTTGGAAAAGTTTTAATAAAAACCTAGACTAAAAACCTTGATAAATGTGGCACAAAGCATTTTAGACAGCATTTTGACACAGGTGGCGCGATAAGTGGTAAAAGTGGATTAATAAATTCCCACAATTGTCTTCCGTCTAGCACAGCCATTTCTCTCGTATATTGCTTATCACTATATCAACTATATTTGGTTATCTTCTTTAATTGATAACTACGCCTTCAGAATTACATATGTATAGTGTTATTTCAGCTAGTTTATATTTTAGTTTGTACACAGGAGGTCCCCTCTTCTTAAGAACACCTGACTTACAGATGACCCCTAGTTACAAACACACCCCTGGATGTTTGTAATTTACTGTACTTTAGTCTTGGGCTACAATAATCATCTGTAAAAGTTATCAGTGGTTTTGCAATGAAGCTTTATTTTCAAAAAGGCCAAAAAAATTTATTGTAGTCTGTATTGTTATGGTATCCATTGATCACCCCACCAAATGGACCTAACTTGAGGGGACAGTCTTTATCTTTCACTTAAAGGGAACCTGTCAGCAGAAATTGACCCATTAAACCACAACTGGGGTTACAATTATAAAGTATACAGTTCCGACTGTATCTTTTACGCATCTTTTTTTATTGTTATCTTTTGACACTTACCATTTGATTTGATGCATTATGGAGCAAACATACCTTGAGAATGCTGTAGCTACACTGATGCAGGATCATATCTTGGTTAATCACTGAGCTGATAAAACAGATATAGCATTATGATAATGAAGCTCTGGGGCTCTATATCTGCTCTGGCGCTTGCTTTGCCACTTCTCATAGCAGGAGAGTTTCTCTCTGATTGCATCATCATCTCCTGCAGTTCTCTTCCTGCCAGACAGAATAATCAATTGCTGCACCATCCCCCAGCTGTGTATGAGTCATTCAGCTCAGGTTGATTAGTGCTTGACTAGTCATGCTCTACTTTCAGCCATTTGTAATCTAAAGCTCCGTAAGCCAGTCTGTCCCAGCTTTCCCAAGGTCCTCAATGGTATAATTGTTTTTTTCAGCAAAACCACTCAGTTCAGGGATTAACCAAGATATGATCCTGCATCAGTGTAGCAACACCATTCTCAAGGTATGTTTGCTTTATAATGCATCAAATCAAATGGTGGGTTTGATGTACAGGGCTCATAGCCTGATGGACTCGCCTCCATTGTGTATTTTTCAATTGGTTTAAATGTGTATTTTTCCCTGTTTCAATTTGTGCAGTAAAATGTGTCCATTTTCTATAATTGATCCTAACTTTCACTGGTATAGTATAGAAGGTGGCACTTCCTACTGATACCTCTGGCACAGGAAGTGTGACAGACTAAGTCATTAAGTGGGTTATGATTATGAACTTTGTGCATCTAAATGGATTTATCTTTTTCCAAAAGATGCAGGATGGAAGGGACAGTCAGACATGCCTCCAGATCTGTAACACATTTCATTGCAGTTGTACAATTTATTCTGTAACGTGTCTTTATAAATGGAGTTAGCAAAACACAATATCAGTACAGACAATAGAAAAATGCTTCTTTAAGATAACATGTGCTGTCTATTTTTAATTTCTAAGCATCATCTCCCTTTCTTCAATGTCATTTTCATAATGAAGCAGTAAAAGGTGAACAAGCGTGCGCCCCTTACATACTCCCAGAAGCCCGTTGTGTTTGCTCCTCCGAAATACAAGACACTTCCCTTCACTACAACAGAACAGATCCTGCCACAAGAGGCAGACGCTGACCTTCATTAATGAAGCACACCCCATGTATCACAGAAGTGCCATATGAAATTATTAAAATGTAAAGTGATGAACAAGAAGTATGGGCAAAGGCAATCATTCCAACAGCAGTGCTAGTAACAACTGTTAGTCTAAATTCCCAGGGCTGTCACAGTCTGTGGCTACCATTTGTCACACCTGCTTAAGTCTTCATAACGTTGGATGCCCAAGGAAGACAATTTTACAATGACCTCCAAAGATGAGCATCTACTATACGAGCTTGGAACACAAAACACCATATAATACAATGTAATGTAGACACGTGTATAGTATATCTTTCTGTATGTCTACAAATCTAAAAAGTCTATCTATCTACCTATCACTGGTCTATCTAGATAGCAAAAGAAGATCTATGCAACAAAAGTACTTACAGCCAAACTGTCTCCCTAAAAAATGCAGCATGCTACAGAGCAGAAATATTAATATACAGCCATATGAGGAATAGATTCAGAATTACTTAACATTTATCAATTTTTTTATTTGTTCTCTCATTGAGTAGAAGGAATTGTCTATTCATAGAGAGGTGAGACCTAATGATTGTCAGCCCTCTACAGATACAGTGCACACTAGGACAGTGATCGCGAATAGAGATGAGCGAGCACTAAAATGCTCGGGTACTCGTTATTCGAGACGAACTTTTCCCGATGCTCGAGTGCTCGTCTCGAATAACGAGCCCCATTGAAGTCAATGGGAGACTCGAGCATTTTTCAAGGGGACCAAGGCTCTGCACAGGGAAGCTTGGCCAAACACCTGGGAACCTCAGAAAAGGATGGAAACACCACGGAAATGGACAGGAAACAGCAGGGGCAGCATGCATGGATGCCTCTGAGGCTGCTTAATCGCACCATTATGCCAAAATTATGGGCAACAGCATGGCCATGACAGAGTGACAGAATGAAGCTAGATAGCATCTAAAACATCCAATAATTGACCCTGACACTATAGGGGACGGCATGCAGAGGCAGCGGCAGCAGGCTAGAGAGTGTCATGGCGACATACCCTAAATGGACTCAGGCTTCAAACCAATGGGTGGCAGAGAGGAACCAAAGGAGGTGAGCAAGAAGCGCTCAAATAATATCGGTACATGATAAAAGTTTGCCAGTATATTTTGTGGATTACACAGCAGGGTGGCGACAAAGTTAACATGGAAGCCATGAAAACAACCCAAAATTCTGCCTGACACAGCTCGTTTGATAAGGGGACCATGTATGGAGGCAGTGAACTAGTAGTAGATTAAAGGTGCTGCAGTTAAAACTATGTTAGTTGGATCTTGGCATGGAGCTGGCGCTCCGCTGCCAGGCGAGCTTTCGCCAATCCAAGCCCCTGTCTCTAGGCTACTCCCCAAACAGCACTTCTAAGAACCTTTTGTATAAGATCAAGTGTAGTAGCGTTCTTATAAGTTTAGGATATGCCGGGTGAGGGGAATGTAAACAGATGCGCAAGAAGCGCTGAAATAATATTGGTAAATGATAAAAGTTTGCCAGTATATTTTGTGGATAACACAGCAGGGTGGCGACAAAGTTAACAACTTTGATGTGGAATCCATGAAAACAACCCAAATTTCTGCCTGACACACCTCGTTTGATAAGGGGACGATGTATGGAGGCAGCTATATGGACGACTTTTGGAGGTAGCAATGGAGACAACGTGTGGAGGCTGCTATGGAGACAATTTAATTTGGATAGTGCCTGTATGTGGCAGTCCAAAAAAGTTTTCAAACCAGAGGAGCAGGTAGGTGGCCCTCCAGAAAAATGAAATAGATTGAGTGCCTGTATGTGGCAGTCCAAAAAAGTTTTCAAACCAGAGGAGCGGGTAGGTGGCCCTCCAGAAAAATTGAATAGATTGAGTGCCTGTATGTGGCAGTCCAAAAAACTTTTCAAACCAGAGGAGCAGGTAGGTGGCCCTCCAGTAAAATGGAATAGATTGAGTGCCTGTATGTGGCAGTCCAAAAAAGTTTTCAAACCAGAGGAGCAGGTAGGTGGCCCTCCAGAAAAATTGAATAGATTGAGTGCCTGTATGTGGCACTCCCAAAAATTGTTTAAAACAGAGGACCGGGTAGGTGGCCCTCTAGAAAAATTGAATAGATTGAGTGCCTGTATGTGGCACTCCCAAAAATTGTTTAAAACAGAGGACCGGGTAGGTGGCCCTTCAGAAAAATTAAATGCATAAAGTACTATAGCTAGAGCCAGTGGGCCCTGTCAAAAAATAGCCAGTTTCCTCTGCTTTACTGTACAAAGAGGAGGAGAAGGAGGAAAATGAGGAGGAGGAGGAGTGGATAAATTATTCAGGTTGAGCTTCCTTCACCTGGTGGAGATTGGAAATTATGAGAAATCCAGGCTTTATTCATCTTAATAAGCGTCAGCCTGTCAGCGCTGTCAGTCGACAGGCGTGTACGCTTATCGGTGATGATGCCACCAGCTGCACTGAAAACCCGCTCGGACAAGACACTAGCGGCAGGGCAGGCAAGAACCTCCAAGGCGTACAGCGCCAGTTCGTGCCACATGTCCAGCTTTGAAACACAGTAGTTGTAGGGAGCTGTGTGATCATTTAGGACGATGGTATGGTCAGCTACGTACTCCCTCACCATCTTTCTGTAAAGATCAGCCCTACTCTGCCGAGACTGGGGACAGGTGACAGTGTCTTGCTGGGGTGACATAAAGCTGGCAAAAGCCTTGTAAAGCGTACCCTTGCCAGTGCTCGACAAGCTGCCTGCTCGCCTACTCTCCCTCGCTACTTGTCCCGCAGAACTACGCACTCTGCCGCTAGCGCTGTCAGAAGGGAAATACTGTTTCAGCTTGTGAACCAGGGCCTGCTGGTATTCATGCATTCTCACACTCCTTTCCTCTCCAGGGATGAGAGTGGAAAGATTTTGCTTGTACCGTGGGTCCAGGAGAGTGAACACCCAGTAATCGGTGCTGGAATAATTTCTTTGAACGCGAGGGTCACGGGATAGGCAGCCTAGCATGAAATCTGCCATATGCGCCAGAGTACCAACGCGTAAGAATTCACTCCCCTCACTGGCCTGACTGTCCATTTCCTCCTCCTCCAACTCCTCTTCTTCTGCCCATACACGCTGAACAGTGAAGGACTCAACAATGGTCCCCTCTTGTGTCTCGCCAACATTCTCCTCCTCTTCCTCCTCATCCTCCTCCACCTCCTCCGATATGCGCTGAGAAACAGACCTAAGGGTGCTTTGGCTATCAACAAGGGAATCTTCTTCCCCCGTCTCTTGTGACGAGCGCAAAGCCTCCGACTTCATGCTGATCAGAGAGTTTTTCAACAGGCCAAGCAGCAGGATGGTGAGGCTGATGATGGCGGCATCGCCACTGACCATCTGTGTTGACTCCTCAAAGTTACTCAGCACCTGACAGATATCAGACATCCACGTCCACTCCTCATTGTAGACTTGAGGAAGCTGACTGACCTGACTACCAGTTCTGGTGGAAGTTGACATCTGGCAGTCTACAATCGCTCGGCGCTGCTGGTAAACTCTGGATAACATGGTCAGTGTTGAATTCCACCTCGTGGGCACGTCGCACAACAGTCGGTGAGCGGGCAGTTGGAGGCGGCGCTGCGCTGCGCTGAGAGTGGCAGCATCTCTGCTGGACTTCCTGAAATGCGCACAGATGCGGCGCACCTTCGTGAGCAAATCAGACAGATTGGGGTATGTCTTGAGGAAACGCTGAACTATCAGATTTAACACATGGGCCAGGCATGGCACATGTGTCAGTCTGCCGAGTTGCAGAGCCGCCACCAGGTTACGGCCGTTGTCACACACAACCATGCCTGGCTTCAGGTTCAGCGGTGCCAGCCACAGATCAGTCTGCGCCGTGATGCCCTGTAAAAGCTCTTGGGCGGTGTGCCTTTTATCGCCTAGGCAAAGCAGTTTGAGCACCGCCTGCTGTCGCTTAGCGACGGCACTGCTGCTGTGCCTAGAGCTACCGACTGATGGCGCCATGCCCACGGATGGTAATTCGGAGGAGGAGGAGGTGGAGGAGGGGTGGGAGGAGGAGGAGGCATAGTAGGCCTGAAACACCTGGACCGAGGTAGGCCCCGCAATCCTCGGCGTCGGCAGTATATGACCAGCCCCAGGGTCAGACTCGGTCCCAGCCTCCACCAAGTTAACCCAATGAGCTGTCAGCGACAAATAGTGGCCCTGCCCGGCAGCACTCGTCCACGTGTCCGTGGTCAGGTGGACCTTGTCAGAAACGGCGTTGGTCAGGGCACGGATGATGTTGTCTGACACGTGCTGGTGCAGGGCTGGGACGGCACATCGGGAAAAGTAGTGGCGGCTGGGGACCGAATACCGAGGGGCAGCCGCCGCCATGAGGTTGCGAAAGGCCTCGGTCTCTACAAGCCTATAGGGCAGCATCTCCAGGCTAAGCAATCTGGAGATGTGGACATTAAGGGCTTGGGCGTGCGGGTGGGTTGCACTATATTTGCGTTTCCGCTCCAGCGTCTGGGGTATGGAGAGCTGAACGCTGGTGGATGCTGTGGAGGATCGTGGAGGCGACGATGGGGTTTTTGTGGCAGGGTCCTGGGCAGGGGGCTGACTATCAGCTGACACAGGGGAAGGAGCAGTAGTGTGCACGGCCGGAGGTGAACGGGCTTGTTGCCACTGAGTGGGGTGTTTAGCATTCATATGCCTGCGCATACTGGTGGTAGTTAAGCTAGTAGTGGTGGAACCCCTGCTGATCCTGGTTTGGCAAATGTTGCACACCACAGTCCGTCGGTCATCCGGTGTTTCCTTAAAGAACCTCCAGACTTCTGAAAATCTAGCCCTCGCCGCAGGAGCCCTCGCCACGGGAGCTTCACTAGTTGACACATTTGGCGCTGATGCACCAGCTCTGGCCCTGCCTCTCCGTCTGGCCCCACCACTGCCTCTTCCAACCTGTTCTGGTCGAGGACTCTCCTCTGTCTCAGAAGCATTGTGTTCACCCGGCCTATCAACCTAGCTTGGGTCTGTCACCTCATCATCCTCCGATCCCTCAGTCTGCTCCCACCTCGGACTTCCTGCCCTGACAACAACTTCCCCACTGTCTGACAACCGTGTCTCCTCATCGTCGGACACCTCTTTAGACACTTCTTCGACTACGTCAAGAAGGTCATCATCACCCACAGACTGCGACTGGTGGAAAACCTGGGCATCGGAAAATTGCTCAGCAGCAACCGGACAAGTGGTTTGTGACTGTGGGAAGGGTCCAGAAAACAGTTCCTCAGAGTATGCCGGTTCAAATGCCAAATTTTCCTTGGAGGGGCAGACTGGGGGGGAGGAGGCTGAGGTGCAGGAGCTGGAGGAGTGCCGATTTCGGTGACATGGGTGGACTGCGTGGAAGACTGACTGGTGGACAAATTGCTCGAAGCATTGTCGGCAATCCACGACATCACCTGTTCGCACTGTTCTGGCCTCAACAGTGCTCTACCACGAGTCCCAGTAACTTCAGACATAAACCTAGGGAGTGTAGCTCTGCGGCGTTCCCCTGCTCCCTCATAAGCAGGTGGTGTCTCACCCCGCCCAGGACCACGGCCTCTGACCCCTGCAGTAGTTGGACGCCCACGTCCCCGCCCTCGTCCTCTACCCCTAGCCATCGGGTTAAACATTTTTAAAATGAGAGTTATAACTTTATTTTTTTTTTTACTTTTTTTTGTGTTTTTTTGTTTTTTTTTGTGTTTTTTAGTTTTTAAAACCAAACGATGCTATCCTATTGCTATGGCTATTTTCTAGCCAAGTATGAAAGCACACTACTATGCCAGATGAGATGACGCTGAGTTATTAAAAAAATAAACGTAAAATAAAAAAGGAAATGGCAGACTGCACCTAATTGAAATCCAACCCCTAATAAATTTTCCCACTTCGGTCTTTGCAATGGATATGTGCGTCACTAAGCGCAAAACACAGCGGTCGCAAGTCTCACTACAAATTGCTCACAATTTGCTAGTAGATGCACTGCAGCAAGTACAGCCACCAGCAGATCAACCAGAAATCAAATATATATAACGCTACTGTAGGCGTAAGTAAGCCGTTTGGATTCTCCTATGGCTATTTTCTAGCCAAGTATGAAAGCACACTACTATGCCAGATGAGATGACGCTGAGTTATTAAACAAAATAAACGTAAAATAAAAAAGGAAATGGCAGACTGTGCCTAATTGAAATCCAACCCCTAATAAATTTTCCCACTTCGGTCTTTGCAATGGATATGTGCGTCACTAAGCGCAAAACACAGCGGTCGCAAGTCTCACTACAAATTGCTCACAATTTGCTAGTAGATGCACTGCAGCAAGTACAGCCACCAGCAGATCAACCAGAAATCAAATATATATAACGCTACTGTAGGCGTAAGTAAGCCGTTTGGATTCTCCTATGGCTATTTTCTAGCCAAGTATGAAAGCACACTACTTTGCAAGATGAGATGACACTGAGTTATTAAAAAAATAAACGTAAAATAAAAAAGGAAATGCCAGACTGTGCCTAATTGAAATCCAACCCCTAATAAATTTTCCCACTTCGGTCTTTGCAATGGATATGTGCGTCACTAAGCGCAAAACACAACGGTCGCAAGTCTCACTACAAATTGCTCACAATTGGCTAGTAGATGCACTGCAGCAAGTACAGCCACCAGCAGATCAACCAGAAATCAAATATATATAACGCTACTGTAGGCGTAAGTAAGCCATTTGGATTCTCCTATGGCTATTTTCTAGCCAAGTATGAAAGCACACTACTATGCAAGATGAGATGACACTGAGTTATTAAAAAAATAAACGTAAAATAAAAAGTAAATGGCAGACTGTGCCTAATTGAAATCAAACCCCTAATAAATTTTCCCACTTTGGTGTTTGAGGTGGATATGTGTGTCACTAAGAGCTAAACACAATGGTAGCAAGTCCCCCTGCAAATTCCTCACAATATGGTACTAGCTGCAAATAAAAAAAAAAAAGTATAACGTTATTGTAGCCCTAAAAAGGGCTGTTGGGTTCTTGGAGAATCACTCCTGCCTAACAGTAAGCTAATAGAACACCCTAACGCTTTCCCTGACCAGCAGCAGCTCTCTCCCTAGCGGCATCCAGACACAGAATGATCCGAGCAGCGCGGGCAGCGGCTAGTCTATCCCAGGGTCACCTGATCTGGCCAGCCAACCACTGCTATCGACGTGTAAGGGTACCACGTCATGCTGGGTGGAGTGCAGAGTCTCCTGGCTTGTGATTGGCTCTGTTTCTGGCCGTCAAAAAGCAAAACGGCGGGAGCTGCCATTTTCTCGAGCGGGCGAAGTATTCGTCCGAGCAACGAGCAGTTTCGAGTACGCTAATGCTCGACCGAGCATCAAGCTCGGACGAGCATGTTCGCTCATCTCTAATCGCGAACCTTTTAGAGACCGAGTGCCCAAAGTACAACCAAACCCACTTATTTAAATGCAAAGTGCCAGCATAGAAATTTAAGCAGTAACGTGTTGCTACCTGTTTTGTCAAAGCTTTTAATTGTATCTGGGTCCTGAGGACACCAATACAGTTGAAAGAAAGAGGAGAAATTCAGATTATAATTGTAGCTTCCTTCTAGGTGCCCCTGAACAGGAAGAACTGAGGGGCCCAGAGCAGAAGCTCCAATAATAACGCAGCCTTGTCTGCACCTCCATGCTCCTCTTGTAGTCCCAGGCAGCGTGCAGCTTTAAAATAGCACTGTTCACAGCACATCCTGGGTAGCCAGGGATGGCAGGAGGAGGTTTTGAGTTCTCTCTGGAAACTCTGTGCTGGCGTGATGGCCAAGGAGTGCTCCAAGTGCCACCTCTGGCACCCGGGCCATAGGTTCGCCACCACTGCACTAGGATAAATCAATGTTAGGACCTCCCACAGGATGTCAATGGGACTGTGTTTTCTTGGTTATGGGTTCTTTATAGGACACTTTCATGTCTGGTTGTTTTTATTATATTTTTATTTATTATAAATAGTTAGAAAGATAACATTGGTGGGTGTCCAAATATAATCACTACTAAATAAATGCAGATCTGACACCTATAATTTGCATTTGGTCATTAATATTGGATTTTGAGGGTCATACTACAGCCCTGCTCCATTCATGATTATGTTCTGTATAACTAAACCATGACAGTGTGCTTGGAATGCAATGAAAGCATTTACACACATCTGAATGCTGCAGCCTCCTTAACCTTACCTTAATTCTTCTTCTTTTTTTAATTTATATAGCGCACACAGATTATGCAGCACTGCACAAAGCATGTCAAATTGGTCCCTGTCCCCATGGGGCTCACAATCTAAACAACCTAACAGTATGTTTTGGAGTGTGGGAGGAAACCAGAGTACCCGGAGGAAACCCCCGAACCCAGTAACCCAATCACCCTCTGCACCCAGTAACATCAATCACCCCCACCCCTGTCCAGTACTATTAATACCCCCCCTGCCGAGTAACACCCCCCACCCAGTAACATCACCCCCCGCCAAGTAGCAACTAACCCCCGTCAAACAGCAACACCCCCCTACCAAGTAGCAACACCCCCTCCCCAGCCTCGGGTGCATGGAGGTGGCTCACGCGCTGAGCCCTCTCCATAGCCGGTAAGTCTTTGCTGCATACTGCAGCAAAGGCTTACCGGTAACCCCCGCGATCGTACACGGCATGGAATAATGAATACCATCTCTATGAAGTGTAATTTGTTACACAGAAAACAAGTTGTCACACAGCTTTGAACATGGAAAAATAAAAAAGCTTGGGATTTTTGATCATGGGGAGTGAAAAATGAAAATGAAAAAACAAAAAAGGGCCAGGTCCTGAAAGGGTTAATCCGTCCCTTTTTGTGGCCATGTGGCCAGCAACATGTGTATATATATATATATATATATATATATATATATATATATATATGCACTATCACTTATCAAAATAATAACATTATACTCACCATCCCGCATTCACCCGACGAGTGTCCTCCTGCTCTTTTCCTGCAGTGATTGTTGTCTTTATACTGTCACAGTGACATTACATACAGCACCCCACAAGCCCACCTTTAACCCGTAATAGCACGTCACGGGTCAGCCTCGGGTGCATGGAGATGGCTCACGCGCTGAGCCCTCTCCATAGCCGGTAAGTCTTTGCTGCATACTGCAGCAAAGGCTTACCGGTAACCCCCGCGATCGTTGCCAACACTGATCGCAGGTGTTTCGCACCGCCATCTTTTCAAGGATCGCCGCTCCCCGTGACATCATCGGGGAGCAGCGATCCGTCGCCATGGTAGCCTCGGGTCTCACAAAGACATCAGTCATCAGTTATTAGCGCCAGAAGATGGCAAAATCCCCCAAAAAAATTTTGTACAGGAGGTTTTAATTTTTTTCAATGTATGAAAACATTATAAAACCTATATAAATTGTTATCCCCGTAATCGTTCCGACCCAAAGAATAAAGTAGACATGTCATTTGGGGTGCACAGTGAAATCCGTAAGATCCAAGCCCACAAGAAAACGGCACAAATGCGTTTTTTTACCAATTTCACTGCATTTGGAATTTTTTTCCCGCTTCCAAGTACACGGCATGGAATAATGAATACCATCTCTATGAAGTGTAATTTGTTACACAGAAAACAAGTTGTCACACAGCTTTGAACATGGAAAAATAAAAAAGTTTGGGATTTTTGATCATGAGGAGTGAAAAATGAAAATGAAAAAACAAAAAAGGGCCAGGTCCTGAAAGGGTTAATCCGTCCCTGATTGTGGCCAAATGGTAAAATCAAAAAAGTTGTTTTATCTGCTCATTAATATACACTCTGCGCCAATCCTGACTTAAAAAACACTAAATCTGGATTTTTTGAACAAGAAAAACTGAAATATCACATTAGTATTCAAGCCCTTTAACTCACTTGCTGCCCATTTCCTTCTGATCGTCCTGGAGATGGTTCTACTCATTCATTGAATTGTAACTTGTTTAATTAAACTGAATGGAATTAATTAGGAAAGGCACATACTTGTCTATATAAGACCTCCCGCCAAGCCTCCAGTAATACATCTACATACAGCAGCCAACTCTACAGTAATACGTCTACATACAGCCGCCTCAATCCCCAGTAATAATTCTACATACAGCCACAAACCCCCCAGTAATACATCTACGTAAGGCCGCCAACCCCCCCAGTATTACATCTACATACTGCCGCCAACCCCCCCAGTAATACATCTGTATACTGACGCCTCACCCCCCAGTATTTCATAAACATACAGTAACAGTAACATCAATCATCTCCTCCTGCCCTGTAACATCAATCACCCCCCTACCAAGTAATATCACACCCCTGCCCTGTAATATTACTGCTACTCGGTGGTGGGAGGGGAAGGAGAATAGGACCTAACTCCAGTTTGTGGGAAAACCCCTTTAGGGTGGTGGTACACGTGGTGTTTTGAACCTGTTTTTAGTCCGTTTTAAATAGTCTGTTGCGTTTTGTAAATGAAAATGTAAACACTAGAGATGAGCGAGCACTAAAATGCTCGAGTGCTCGTTATTCGAGACGAACTTTTCCAGATGCTCGAGTGCTCGTCTCGAATAACGAGCCCCATTGAAGTCAATGGGAGACTCGAGCATTTTTCAAAGGGACCATGGTTCGGGAATAAAATGTGTTAATTAATTGAAAAAGAATGTCTTCTGATAAGTGATCAGATGTATGGAAACATCTGCAATCTATTCTTCACTGTTCCGCGCGTATATTATCTCCCGACAAGTTAACAGATGTGAAGAACAGTGAAGAATAGAATAAAAACAGTGAACACAGGATCATTTCAGTGAAAAACACAGTGAAGAATAGATTACAGATGTTCTGCACATCTGCTTACTTGTCGGGAGATACGCTGTCCCGGGATCCGCTGCTCTTCTTCCACTGAAGTCTCCCCGATGTCTCCGTGCCCCTCGATGTCTCCGTGCCCCTCGATGTCTCCCCGTGCCCCTCGATGTCTCCCCGTGCCCCTCGATGTCTCCGTGCCCCTCGATGTCTCCGTGCCCCTCGATGTCTCCGTGCCCCTCGATGTCTCCGTGCCCCTCGATGTCTCCGTGCCCCTCGATGTCTCCGTGCCCCTCGATGTCTCCCCGTGCCCCTCGATGTCTCCCCGTGCCCCTCGATGTCTCCCCGTGCCCCTCGATGTCTCCGTGCCCCTCGATGTCTCCGTGCCCCTCGATGTCTCCGTGCCCCTCGATGTCTCCGTGCCCCTCGATGTCTCCGTGCCCCTCGATGTCTCCGTGCCCCTCGATGTCTCCGTGCCCCTCGATGTCTGCGTGCCCCTCGATGTCTCCGTGCCCCTCGATGTCTCCGTGCCCCTCGATGTCTCCGTGCCCCTCGATGTCTCCGTGCCCCTCGATGTCTCCCCGTGCCCCTCGATGTCTCCGTGCCCCTCGATGTCTCCGTGCCCCTCGATGTCTCCGTGCCCCTCGATGTCTCCGTGCCCCTCGATGTCTCCGTGCCCCTCGATGTCTCCGTGCCCCTCGATGTCTCCGTGCCCCGATGTCTCCGTGCCGCTCCCTGATGTCTCCGTGCTGCCGCTGCCCCATGTCTCTGTGCTGCTCACCGTGTTCTTCACACATATATATTGTTCTTCACATACTATTTTGTTCGCACCGTTCCGCGCGTATCTTCCGACAAGTAAGCAGATGTGCCGAACATCTGTAATCTATTCTTCACTGTGTTCTTCACTGTGTTTTTCACTTAAATGATCCTGTGTTCACTGTGTTCACTGTTTTTATTCTATTCTTCATTGTTCTTCACTGTGTTTTTTTAATTAAATGCTCGATCTCGAGCAGGGGAAATACTCGTCCGAGCAACGAGCCGTCTCGAGTACCTTAATACTCGAACGAGCATCAAGCTCGGACGAGTATACTCGCTCATCTCTAGTAAACACCAATTTAACTAGGCAAATCTCTCTTCAGCTGTTAAGTAGCACTTTGAAATACATGTGTTAAAAGCCATGTGTGAATGCACCTTTAGGCCCCCTGCACATAGGACATGTTTTTTTCAATATATAGCTAGCACACACCCCCATTTACAACTAGTATTTTTAACTTAGGCCACGCTCACACATTGCATTTTGATTTCACTTTGAGACACAATCCAAAGGCTTCCGCCATGATCACATGTTGAGGTAGCATTGCTTTTCCATCTAGTTTGGTAAACCCAATAAAAGCGTAATGTTACATCAGCATGTGATCACAGTCGGAGCCTTTGGATTGCACTTCAAAATGCACCTTGTGAACACAGCCATAATGTTGATAACGGTTAGAGGGGCCCAGTTGACCCAGTATACTTGTGTATAAGCCGAGTTTTTCAGCACAAAAAAAAAAATTACCCAGTTAGTGGCCGCGCATACTATGACGTCAGCTGCGGCCGCGTCATAGTATGCGCATGCTAGAAGAAAAGCTGCGCTGACATCGGGGACCTGCGCTGACAACGGAGGGTGAGTATTTAAGTATATTTTTTTTAACTTCCGTGGGGGCAGGCTGGCTGTATACTACTAGGGGCTGCTGTATACTACTATGGGCTTGCTGTATACTACTAGGGGCTGCTGTATACTACTAGGGGCTTGCTGTATACTACTATGGGCTTGCTGTATACTACTAGGGGCTTGCTGTATACTACTAGGGGCTTGATGTATACTACTAGGGGCAGGCTGTACACTATTAGGGGCTTGCTGTATACTACTAATGGCTTGAAGTATACTACTAGGGGATGCTAAATACTACATGGGGGCTGGCATGCTGTATTCTTCTGGGGTCTGGCAGGCTGTATAATACTGGGGGCTGGCAGGCTGTATACTATTGGGGGGGTTTGACCAATGCATTTCCCACCCTCGGCTTATACTCAAGTCAGTAGTTTTTCCCAGTTTTTGTTGGTAAAATTAGGGGTCTCGGCATATACTCGGGTCAGCTTATACTCGAGTATATACGGTATATTTCAATGAATTGAAGAAATAAAGAAATAAAAAAAATTGTTCTGCGTAATCTTTAAAGAACACAATAAGAAACACAGGTCTATTACATTAGTTTATTAAGATGTGTGTCCATTAGAGATGAGCGAACACTAAAATGCTCGGGTACTCGTTATTCGAGACAAACTTTTCCCGATGCTCGAGTGCTCGTCTCGAATAACGAACCCCATTGAAGTCAATGGGAGACTCGAGCATTTTTCAAGGGGACCAAGGCTCTGCACAGGGAAGCTTGGCCAAACACCTGGGAACCTCAGAAAAGGATGGAAACACCACGGAAATGGACAGGAAACAGCAGGGGCAGCATGCATGGATGCCTCTGAGGCTGCCTAATCGCACCATTATGCCAAAATTATGGGCAACAGCATGGCCATGACAGAGTGACAGAATGAAGCTAGATAGCATCTAAAACATCCAATAATTGACCCTGACACTATAGGGGACGGCATGCAGAGGCAGCGGCAGCAGCGGCAGGCTAGAGAGTGGCATGGCGACATACCCTAAATGGACTCAGGCTTCAAACCAATGGGTGGCAGAGAGGAACCAAAGGAGGTGAGCAAGAAGCGCTCAAATAATATCGGTACATGATAAAAGTTTGCCAGTATATTTTGTGGATTACACAGCAGGGTGGCGACAAAGTTAACATGGAAGCCATGAAAACAACCCAAAATTCTGCCTGACACAGCTCGTTTGATAAGGGGACCATGTATGGAGGCAGTGAACTAGTAGTAGATTAAAGGTGCTGCAGTTAAAACTATGTTAGTTGGATCTTGGCATGGAGCTGGCGCTCCGCTGCCAGGCGAGCTTTCGCCAATCCAAGCCCCTGTCTATAGGCTACTCCCCAAACAGCACTTCTAAGAACCTTTTGTATAAGATCAAGTGTAGTAGCGTTCTTATAAGTTTAGGATATGGCGGGTGAGGGGAATGTAAACAGATGCGCAAGAAGCGCTGAAATAATATCCCTAAATGGTAAAAGTTTGCAAGTATATTTTGTGGATTACACAGCAGGGTGGCGACAAAGTTAACAACTTTGATGTGGAATGCCCTGTAATAGCTCTTGGGCGGTGTGCCTTTTATCGCCTAGGCTCAGCAGTTTCAGCACCGCCTGCTGTCGCTTAGCGACGGCACTGCTGCTGTGCCTAGAGCTACCGACTGATGGCGCCATGCCCACGGATGGTAATTCGGAGGAGGAGGAGGTGGAGGAGGGGTGGGACTCGGTCCCAGCCTGCACCAAGTTAAGTGTAGTAGCGTTCTTATAAGTTTGGGATATGGCGGGTGAGGGGAATGTAAACAGATGCGCAAGAAGCGCATGATGCGCATGGAGCTGGCGTTCCGCTGCCAGGCGAGCTTTCGCCAATCCAAGCCCCTGTCTCTAGGCTACTCCCCAAACAGCACTTCTAAGAACCTTTTGTATAAGATCAAGTGTAGTAGCGTTCTTATAAGTTTAGGATATGCCGGGTGAGGGGAATGTAAACAGATGCGCAAGAAGCGCTGAAATAATATCCCTAAATGGTAAAAGTTTGCCAGTATATTTTGTGGATAACACAGCAGGGTGGCGACAAAGTTAACAACTTTGATGTGGAATCCATGAAAACAACCCAAATTTCTGCCTGACACACCTCGTTTGATAAAGGGACGATGTATGGAGGCAGCTATATGGACGACTTTTGGAGGTAGCAATGGAGACAACGTGTGGAGGCTGCTATGGAGACAATTTAATTTGGATAGTGCCTGTATGTGGCAGTCCCAAACATTTTTCAAACCAGAGGAGCAGGTAGGTGGCCCTCCAGTAAAATGGGATAGATTGAGTGCCTGTATGTGGCAGTCCCAAAAATGTTTCAAACCAGAGGAGCAGGTAGGTGGCCCTCCAGTAAAATGGAATAGATTGAGTGCCTGTATGTGGCAGTCCCAAAAATTCTTCAAACCAGAGGAGCAGGTAGGTGGCCCTCCAGTAAAATGGAATAGATTGAGTGCCTGTATGTGGCAGTCCCAAAAATTGTTCAAACCAGAGGAGCAGGTAGGTGGCCCTGCAGTAAAATGGAATAGATTGAGTGCCTGTATGTGGCAGTCCCAAAAATTGTTCAAACCAGAGGAGCAGGTAGGTGGCCCTGCAGTAAAATGGAATAGATTGAGTGCCTGTATGTGGCAGTCCCAAAAATGTTTCAAACCAGAGGAGCAGGTAGGTGGCCCTCCAGTAAAATGGAATAGATTGAGTGCCTGTATGTGGCAGTCCCAAAAATTGTTCAAACCAGAGGAGCAGGTAGGTGGCCCTGCAGTAAAATGGAATAGATTGAGTGCCTGTATGTGGCAGTCCCAAAAATGTTTCAAACCAGAGGAGCAGGTAGGTGGCCCTCCAGTAAAATGGAATAGATTGAGTGCCTGTATGTGGCAGTCCCAAAAATTCTTCAAACCAGAGGAGCAGGTAGGTGGCCCTCCAGTAAAATGGAATAGATTGAGTGCCTGTATGTGGCAGTCCCAAAAATTGTTCAAACCAGAGGAGCAGGTAGGTGGCCCTGCAGTAAAATGGAATAGATTGAGTGCCTGTATGTGGCAGTCCCAAAAATTGTTCAAACCAGAGGAGCAGGTAGGTGGCCCTGCAGTAAAATGGAATAGATTGAGTGCCTGTATGTGGCAGTCCCAAAAATGTTTCAAACCAGAGGAGCAGGTAGGTGGCCCTCCAGTAAAATGGAATAGATTGAGTGCCTGTATGTGGCAGTCCCAAAAATTGTTCAAACCAGAGGAGCAGGTAGGTGGCCCTGCAGTAAAATGGAATAGATTGAGTGCCTGTATGTGGCAGTCCCAAAAATGTTTCAAACCAGAGGAGCAGGTAGGTGGCCCTCCAGTAAAATGGAATAAATTGAGTGCCTGTATGTGGCACTCACAAAAATTGTTTCAAACAGAGGACCGGGTAGGTGGCCCTCCAGAAAAATTAAATGCATGAAGTACTATAGCAAGAGCCAGTGGGCCCTGTCAAAAAATAGCCATTTTCCTCTGCTTTACTGTACAAAGAGGAGGAGAAGGAGGAAAATGAGGAGGAGGAGGAGGAGTGGATCAATTATTCAGGTTGAGCTTCCTTCACCTGGTGGAGATTGGAAATTCTGAGAAATCCAGCCTTTATTCATTTTAATAAGCGTCAGCCTGTCAGCGCTGTCAGTCGACAGGCGTGTACGCTTATCGGTGATGATGCCACCAGCTGCACTGAAAACCCGCTCGGACAAGACGCTAGCGGCAGGGCAGGCAAGAACCTCCAAGGCGTACAGCGCCAGTTCGTGCCACATGTCCAGCTTTGAAACCCAGTAGTTGTAGGGAGCTGTGTGATCATTTAGGACGATGGTATGGTCAGCTACGTACTCCCTCACCATCTTTCTGTAAAGATCAGCCCTACTCTGCCGAGACTGGGGACAGGTGACAGTGTCTTGCTGGGGTGACATAAAGCTGGCAAAAGCCTTGTAAAGCGTACCCTTGCCAGTGCTGGACAAGCTGCCTGCTCGCCTACTCTCCCTCGCTACTTGTCCCGCAGAACTACGCACTCTGCCGCTAGCGCTGTCAGAAGGGAAATACTGTTTCAGCTTGTGCACCAGGGCCTGCTGGTATTCATGCATTCTCACACTCCTTTCCTCTGCAGGGATGAGAGTGGCAAGATTTTGCTTGTACCGTGGGTCCAGGAGAGTGAACACCCAGTAATCGGTGCTGGAATAAATTCTTTGAACGCGAGGGTCACGGGATAGGCAGCCTAGCATGAAATCTGCCATATGCGCCAGAGTACCAACGCGTAAGAATTCACTCCCCTCACTGGCCTGACTGTCCATTTCCTCCTCCTCCAACTCCTCCAACTCCTCTTCTTCTGCCCATACACGCTGAACAGTGAAGGACTCAACAATGGTCCCCTCTTGTGTCTCGCCAACATTCTCCTCCTCTTCCTCCTCATCCTCCTCCACCTCCACCTCCTCCGATATGCGCTGAGAAACAGACCTCAGGGTGCTTTGGCTATCAACAAGGGAATATTCTTCCCCCGTCTCTTGTGACGAGCGCAAAGCTTCCGACTTCATGCTGACCAGAGAGTTTTTCAACAGGCCAAGCAGCGGGATGGTGAGGCTGATGATGGCGGCATCGCCACTGACCATCTGTGTTGACTCCTCAAAGTTACTCAGCACCTGACAGATATCAGACATCCACGTCCACTCCTCATTGTAGACTTGAGGAAGCTGACTGACCTGACTACCAGTTCTGGTGGAAGTTGACATCTGGCAGTCTACAATCGCTCTGCGCTGCTGGTAAACTCTGGATAACATGGTCAGTGTTGAATTCCACCTCGTGGGCACGTCGCACAACAGTCGGTGAGCGGGCAGTTGGAGGCGGCGCTGCGCTGCCCTGAGAGTGGCAGCATCTGGGCTGGACTTCCTGAAATGCGCACAGATGCGGCGCACCTTCGTGAGCAAATCAGACAGATTGGGGTATGTCTTGAGGAAACGCTGCACTATCAGATTTAACACATGGGCCAGGCATGGCACATGTGTCAGTCTGCCGAGTTGCAGAGCCGCCACCAGGTTACGGCCGTTGTCACACACAACCATTCCCGGCTTGAGGTTCAGCGGTGCCAGCCACAGATCAGTCTGCGCCGTGATGCCCTGTAATAGCTCTTGGGCGGTGTGCCTTTTGTCGCCTAGGCTCAGCAGTTTGAGCACCGCCTGCTGTTGCTTAGCGACGGCACTGCTGCTGTGCCTAGAGCTACCGACTGATGGCGCCGTGCCCACGGATGGTAGTTCGGAGGAGGAGGTGGAGGAGGGGTGGGAGGAGGAGGAGGCATAGTAGGCCTGAAACACCTGGACCGAGGTAGGCCCCGCAATCCTCGGCGTCGGCAGTATATGAGCAGCCCCAGGGTCAGACTCGGTCCCAGCCTCCACCAAGTTAACCCAATGTGCCGTCAGCGATATATAGTGGCCCTGCCCGGCAGCACTCGTCCACGTGTCCGTGGTCAGGTGGACCTTGTCAGAAACGGCGTTGGTCAGGGCACGGATGATGTTGTCTGACACGTGCTGGTGCAGGGCTGGGACGGCACATCGGGAAAAGTAGTGGCGGCTGGGGACCGAATACCGAGGGGCGGCCGCCGCCATGAGGTTGCGAAAGGCCTCGGTCTCTACTAGCCTATAGGGCAGCATCTCCAGGCTAAGCAATCTGGAGATGTGCACATTAAGGGCTTGGGCGTGCGGGTGGGTTGCACTATATTTGCGTTTCCGCTCCAGCGTCTGGGGTATGGAGAGCTGAACGCTGGTGGATGCTGTGGAGGATCGTGGAGGCGACGATGGGGTTTTTGTGCCAGGGTCCTGGGCAGGGGGCTGACTAGCAGCTGACACAGGGGAAGGAGCAGTGGTGTGCACGGCCGGAGGTGAACGGGCTTGTTGCCACTGAGTGGGGTGCTTAGCATTCATATGCCTGCGCATACTGGTGGTAGTTAAGCTAGTAGTGGTGGAACCCCTGCTGAGCCTGGTTTGGCAAATGTTGCACACCACAGTCCGTCGGTCATCCGGTGTTTCCTTAAAGAACCTCCACACTTCTGAAGATCTAGCCCTCGCCGCAAGAGCCCTCACCACGGGAGCTTCACTAGTTGACAGTGGCGCTGATGCACCAGCTCTGGCCCTGCCTCTCCGTCTGGCCCCACCACTGCCTCTTCCAACCTGTTCAGGTCGAGGACTCTCCTCCGTCTCAGAAGCACTGTGTTCACCCGGCCTCTCAACCCAGCTTGGGTCTGTCACCTCATCATCCTCCGATCCCTCAGTCTGCTCCCCCCTCGGACTTCCTGCCCTGACAACAACTTCCCCACTGTCTGACAACCGTGTCTCCTCATCGTCGGACACCTCTTTACACACTTCCACTACGTCAAGAAGGTCATCATCACCCACAGACTGTGACTGGTGGAAAACCTGGGCATCGGAAAATTGCTCAGCAGCAACCGGACAAGTGGTTTGTGACTGTGGGAAGGGTCCAGAAAACAGTTCCTCAGAGTATGCCGGTTCAAATGGCAAATTTTCCTGGGAGGGGGCAGACTGGGGGGGAGGAGGCTGAGGTGCAGGAGCTGGAGGAGTGGGGATTTCGGTGACATGGGTGGACTGCGTGGAAGACTGACTGGTGGTGGACAAATTGCTCGAAGCATTGTCAGCAATCCACGACATCACCTGTTCGCACTGTTCTGGCCTCAACAGTGCTCTACCACGAGTCCCAGTAACTTCAGACATGAACCTAGGGAGTGTAGCTCTGCGGCGTTCCCCTGCTCCCTCATCAGCAGGTGGTGTCTCACCCCGCCCAGGACCACGGCCTCTGACCCCTGCAGTAGTTGGACGCCCACGTCCCCGCCCTCGTCCTCTACCCCTAGCCCTCGGGTTAAACATTTTTAAAATGAGAGTTATAACTTTTTTTTTTTTTTTACTTCTTTTTGTTTTTTTTTGTGTTTTTTTGTGTTTTTTTTTTTTTTTTGTGTTTTTTGTTTTTTTTTTAGTTTTTAAAACCAAACAATCCTATCCTATTGCTATGGCTATTTTCTAGCCAAGTATCAAAGGAAGCACACTACTATG
This sequence comes from Engystomops pustulosus, assembly GCF_040894005.1. Lineage (NCBI taxonomy): Eukaryota > Metazoa > Chordata > Amphibia > Anura > Leptodactylidae > Engystomops > Engystomops pustulosus. The sequence goes on from NC_092417.1 coordinate 110,078,575, forward strand.
CCAGATGAGATGACACTGAGTTATTGCCTAATAGAAATCCAACCCCTACTGAATTTTCCCACTTCGGTCTTTGCTATGGATATGTGCGCCACTAAGCGCAGAACACAGCGGTCGCAAGTCTCACTACAAATTGCTCAGAATTGGCAAGTACATGCACTGCAGAAACTACAGCCACCAGCAGATCAACCAGAAATCAAATATATAGAACGCTACTGTAGGCTTCAAGAAGCTGTTTGTATTCTCCTATGGCTATTTTCTAGCCAAGTATCAAAGGAAGCACACTACTATGCCAGATGAGATGACACTGAGTTATTGCCTAATAGAAATCCAACCCCTACTGAATTTTGCCACTTCGGCCTTTGCTATGGATATGTGCGCCACTAAGCGCAGAACACAGCGGTCGCAAGTCTCACTACAAATTGCTCAGAATTGGCAAGTACATGCACTGCAGAAACTACAGCCACCAGCAGATCAACCAGAAATCAAATATATAGAACGCTACTGTAGGCTTCAAGAAGCTGTTTGTATTCTCCTATGGCTATTTTCTAGCCAAGTATCAAAGGAAGCACACTACTATGCCAGATGAGATGACACTGAGTTATTGCCTAATAGAAATCCAACCCCTACTGAATTTTCCCACTTCGGTCTTTGCTATGGATATGTGCGCCACTAAGCGCAGAACACAGCGGTCGCAAGTCTCACTACAAATTGCTCAGAATTGGCAAGTACATGCACTGCAGAAACTACAGCCACCAGCAGATCAACCAGAAATCAAATATATAGAACGCTACTGTAGGCTTCAAGAAGCTGTTTGTATTCTCCTATGGCTATTTTCTAGCCAAGTATCAAAGGAAGCACACTACTATGCCAGATGAGATGACACTGAGTTATTGCCTAATAGAAATCCAACCCCTACTGAATTTTGCCACTTCGGCCTTTGCTATGGATATGTGCGCCACTAAGCGCAGAACACAGCGGTCGCAAGTCTCACTACAAATTGCTCAGAATTGGCAAGTACATGCACTGCAGAAACTACAGCCACCAGCAGATCAACCAGAAATCAAATATATAGAACGCTACTGTAGGCTTCAAGAAGCTGTTTGTATTCTCCTATGGCTATTTTCTAGCCAAGTATCAAAGGAAGCACACTACTATGCCAGATGAGATGACACTGAGTTATTGCCTAATAGAAATCCAACCCCTACTGAATTTTCCCACTTCGGTCTTTGCTATGGATATGTGTGCCACTAAGCGCAGAACACAGCGGTCGCAAGTCTCACTACAAATTGCTCAGAATTGGCAAGTACATGCACTGCAGAAACTACAGCCACCAGCAGATCAACCAGAAATCAAATATATAGAACGCTACTGTAGGCTTCAAGAAGCTGTTTGTATTCTCCTATGGCTATTTTCTAGCCAAGTATCAAAGGAAGCACACTACTATGCCAGATGAGATGACACTGAGTTATTGCCTAATAGAAATCCAACCCCTACTGAATTTTGCCACTTCGGCCTTTGCTATGGATATGTGCGCCACTAAGCGCAGAACACAGCGGTCGCAAGTCTCACTACAAATTGCTCAGAATTGGCAAGTACATGCACTGCAGAAACTACAGCCACCAGCAGATCAACCAGAAATCAAATATATAGAACGCTACTGTAGGCTTCAAGAAGCTGTTTGTATTCTCCTATGGCTATTTTCTAGCCAAGTATCAAAGGAAGCACACTACTATGCCAGATGAGATGACACTGAGTTATTGCCTAATAGAAATCCAACCCCTACTGAATTTTCCCACTTCGGTCTTTGCTATGGATATGTGCGCCACTAAGCGCAGAACACAGCGGTCGCAAGTCTCACTACAAATTGCTCAGAATTGGCAAGTACATGCACTGCAGAAACTACAGCCACCAGCAGATCAACCAGAAATCAAATATATAGAACGCTACTGTAGGCTTCAAGAAGCTGTTTGTATTCTCCTATGGCTATTTTCTAGCCAAGTATCAAAGGAAGCACACTACTATGCCAGATGAGATGACACTGAGTTATTGCCTAATAGAAATCCAACCCCTACTGAATTTTGCCACTTCGGCCTTTGCTATGGATATGTGCGCCACTAAGCGCAGAACACAGCGGTCGCAAGTCTCACTACAAATTGCTCAGAATTGGCAAGTACATGCACTGCAGAAACTACAGCCACCAGCAGATCAACCAGAAATCAAATATATAGAACGCTACTGTAGGCTTCAAGAAGCTGTTTGTATTCTCCTATGGCTATTTTCTAGCCAAGTATCAAAGGAAGCACACTACTATGCCAGATGAGATGACACTGAGTTATTGCCTAATAGAAATCCAACCCCTACTGAATTTTCCCACTTCGGTCTTTGCTATGGATATGTGCGCCACTAAGCGCAGAACACAGCGGTCGCAAGTCTCACTACAAATTGCTCAGAATTGGCAAGTACATGCACTGCAGAAACTACAGCCACCAGCAGATCAACCAGAAATCAAATATATAGAACGCTACTGTAGGCTTCAAGAAGCTGTTTGTATTCTCCTATGGCTATTTTCTAGCCAAGTATCAAAGGAAGCACACTACTATGCCAGATGAGATGACACTGAGTTATTGCCTAATAGAAATCCAACCCCTACTGAATTTTGCCACTTCGGCCTTTGCTATGGATATGTGCGCCACTAAGCGCAGAACACAGCGGTCGCAAGTCTCACTACAAATTGCTCAGAATTGGCAAGTACATGCACTGCAGAAACTACAGCCACCAGCAGATCAACCAGAAATCAAATATATAGAACGCTACTGTAGGCTTCAAGAAGCTGTTTGTATTCTCCTATGGCTATTTTCTAGCCAAGTATCAAAGGAAGCACACTACTATGCCAGATGAGATGACACTGAGTTATTGCCTAATAGAAATCCAACCCCTACTGAATTTTGCCACTTCGGCCTTTGCTATGGATATGTGCGCCACTAAGCGCAGAACACAGCGGTCGCAAGTCTCACTACAAATTGCTCAGAATTGGCAAGTACATGCACTGCAGAAACTACAGCCACCAGCAGATCAACCAGAAATCAAATATATAGAACGCTACTGTAGGCTTCAAGAAGCTGTTTGTATTCTCCTATGGCTATTTTCTAGCCAAGTATCAAAGGAAGCACACTACTATGCCAGATGAGATGACACTGAGTTATTGCCTAATAGAAATCCAACCCCTACTGAATTTTCCCACTTCGGTCTTTGCTATGGATATGTGTGCCACTAAGAGCTAAACACAACGGTAGCAAGTCCCCCTGCTAATTCCTCACAAAATGGTAAAAGATGCAAATTAAAATAAAAAAAGTAGAACGTTATTGTAGCCCTAAGAAGGGCTGTTGGGTTCTTTGAGAATCACTCCTGCCTAACAGTAAGCTAATAGAACACCCTAACGCTTTCCCTGACCAGCAGCAGCTCTCTCCCTAGCGGCATCCAGAGACAGAATGATCCGAGCAGCGCGGCCAGCGGCTAGTCTATCCCAGGGTCACCTGATCTGGCCAGCCAACCACTGCTATCGACGTGTAAGGGTACCACGTCATGCTGGGTGGAGTGCAGAGTCTCCTGGCTTGTGATTGGCTCTGTTTCTGGCCGCCAAAAAGCAAAACGGCGGGAGCTGCCATTTTCTCGAGCGGGCGAAGTATTCGTCCGAGTAACGAGCAGTTTCGAGTACCCTAATGCTCGACCGAGCATCAAGCTCGGACGAGCATGTTCGCTCATCTCTAGTGTCCATCTCTAGCATTTGGCAATAAGTATAATGTCTTTTACTGGTAAATTCATATTCTGATATTTGAGCAGGATGTCTAAACTTCTCCATGCTAACATACTTTTACCATAAACCCAAGCGTTTCCAATATACAAGCTAACAAGCATGATTTTTCCAGTAATATAATTTTTTGTACCCAGTTATTTCCTTTTTCTCTTTTTTAACACCTTTATGTTTCCTTCCTTATTTGGACAGCTTCACAGTCCACATTTCATGACCTCACCTGGCTTATTTCACGTGTTTAACAAATCCCGAAAGAGTCGCAGGGATAATAACTCACCGCGCATTTTAGATTGGATCAAAGTCCCCCTTAATATTTACACTGCCGCACATAAGACTGCGGATCTTTTTCAATCAGCTCAGCTGGCAGTCATTTAATTATATGGATGTAATATCCAGCCATAAATAATGTCCTGTGCAAATCCAGTTTAAAATACAGAACGAAGTATTCCTCCCTGAAAACATAAAAGGCTAATAGAAATGAGGCACTTTCTTGTACATAAAGGGAATTTGTTCTACCAGGAACTCTGCAGATTTGTACTGAGCTGTGCCAGCTGGACCACAGTGTGGATACAACATTACAACAGAATACAGCATCTTGTACAGAACAAGACCTATATCAATGCTTTTATCCCTACACCCTAGACTCCCCCTATTCACTAGACAATACCATATATTTGTTTCCATAAGAGAAGAACTTGGTGGTGCATCTCACAACATTTAAAGATTAATTTTCACTTTTCTGCATGGCCTCCTGTCACCCTTATTGTTCACTAAATTAACATAAAAATTCCCAAATAATATTTATGTATCTATGCTTCTACATTATTGACTCCTATTTATGACAATCAGTTTTCCAGGAGAAATTGACAGATTACTCATTGCCATAAACAGCCTTCAAATTATATAGCAATTCAAACTAAATATTTTTCCACCCTAAACTAACCCAAAATTCTGCACTAATGTTTATATGATGCCCTTCACTGAGCTGTTGACGAAAAGTCAAGTGAGGCTACATTCACATCAAATTTTTTTCATAAGTTGAGCATATACACCAGGTAAGCTCCCAGCACGCACGCCGAATGTGTCCATACACATATCTGGGCAGATGGAGGCTTTCTGCATCAGATTCACTGGATGAAACCCTTTACTTGTTCATCCTGCTGCTGAAAAAGCAGTATATGCTCAGCGCAGACCCTTAGAGACACTGGAGGATGGATGCAACAGTATTGCATCCATCCCCGGCCTTTCCCAAGTGATGTAACAATTTGCCCTGAACATCAGCAGCAGCAAATGACTTGCTGATGACAATGTGTGATCCTTCTCCTTTCAAGGGGGAGGGGCTGAACAGTAGGACGTATCCTGCATATACTGATACTGCTTCCCTCTGTTATAAGGACATGACTGTGATTCTCCCAAAATATCCTTACAACAGAGGGATCTGAATGCAGCCATATAAGTTTTTACAAAAGTATGTATTAAAAATGGAAAGAATTGTTGCAGCTCACTGATCCGTTGTAATCATCCGCTACAGGTATCAAATCATCAACATGCCAATTCAGAGCTCACTTGTTAGGAGACCAGGTGCAGCATGGTACAGTGTGGTTAATCCAATAGAAGAATGCCAGAAAAAATCCCAACTTCTTTATTTTTTATCTTCTTCATAAAAAATTACATTGGTGCAGATTCCTCCAATCATGCCAGTCACTGCACTGTTTGCCTGTCTCCTTACAGTATAGTTTAAATTAGAAATACAGTTTAAATTAATAACCCTCATCCACAAAGCTCTTCATAATGCTGCACCCCCTACCTCTCCTCTCGTATCTCAGTCTATCACCAAAACCATGATCTTCAATCCACCAGGGATCTTAGATTATTCTATTCCTTAATTCTAACACCTCACTCACATCTCTAGAACTTCTCCAGATCTGCACCGATTCTCTGGAATACTCTAACCTATCAGACTGATAACCAACCCTCAAAGCTTCAAACATGCTCTTAAAACCCATTTAATTAGGTAAACCTATTACAGTTGCTAACTGCATGCAACCTTATACACTTCATTAACCAATTATGGGTACTCCCCGGCAGTCGTAGATTTAGAGGGCCAGTGCACAGGTGATTGGCGCTGGCCACTTCTGGGTCTGCATTTAATTCTGGCGGCTCCCATCATTCCCCACTGGATCTTCAAGTCATTTCCTGTGATATGAAAGCCCTCCTGCGTTCCAGTGTTCTTGTGCTCCTAAATGTTGCTTTGTTCCGTTCCTGTGTTCCTGCGTTCCAGTTCCTGCTCCTGTGTTCCTGCTCCTGTGTTTCCGTGATCCTGCCCCTGTGTTCCTGTTCCCGTGTTCCAGTCTGTTCCTGCGTTCCTGTTCTGTCTGCCTGCTCCCGTGTTCCAGCTTTGAGTTCCAGTTTCCCTTCCTACGCTGTACTCTTGCTGTCTTGCTGGCTTGGCTGCCACCGTGGGCTAGTCGCACCTGTGGAATGAACTGGTGGCACCACGCCGCAGCAAGACCATCCTGTGGGCTGTGGTGAAGACCAGGTGCCACTTAGACTAAAGTCCCAGGTGTTGGCTAGTACCATCTCCTGTGGTGATCCAGAGGGTGCACAGACCCAGAACCCTGGCATTCACTGAATGCTCCAAAGTGGCATTCTTCCTCAGCCTTCTCTCCGGAAAAGCCCGGGCCTGGGCTACCCCTCTATGGGACAGAAACGATCCAGTCACGGCTACCCATACTACCTTTCTGGCTGAATTCTGCTCTGTGTTTGAGGAACCCACATGAGCCTCCTCAGCTGAACCAGAGCTGCTGAACCTGCACCAAGGAGACTCATCTGTGGGCAAATATGCTGTCAAATTCCGCACCCTGGCTTCCGAACTCTCCTGGAACAACGCAACCTTGTAAGCAACCTTTAAAAAGGGACTGTCTTCACAGGTCAAAGACGCACTGGCCGCCCATCATCTGCTGGCTACTCTAAGTAGTCTCATCACCCTCAGATACTCGGCACTCAGATAGATGTGCGGTTCATGGAGCGTGCTGAAGAGTTGCGTCACGAGCAACCACAAGTCCGGCATCCACGCCTGCCTCGCTTGGCTCCAGTTTTCCAAAAGCCTCTCCAGCCTCCGACTGCACAGTTTGCAGTGGAGCTAATGCAGGTTGACAGAGCCCGGCTGGGGAATGTTCCAGACATTTTCAAGAAAACCTCTGCCTGTACTGTGCCAGTCCCAAGCACCTCATTGGGACTTGTCCTGTCCTTCTCAAATGTACGGAAAACGCCAGCACATAGGGCTTCCAGGTTCTCCATGCTTGACTGTTCCAGTGCTCCTCAGTGTTGGTACCGGCGCTCCATTCTAAGTCTCAGCATTCTTGAACTCTGGTTCCGCGGGTAACTTTGTGGATGCTGCTCTTGTCTCCCAGCATCACATTCCGGTGGTTCCCCTCAAGCAACCCCTTGTTATCTCCTCTCCGATACAGTCCGGCACCGCACTGAGTCTATCCATCTTCAAATTGGAGCCCCACACAAAGAAAGACTGGTCTTCTATGTCCTGCCACATTCCATATCATCTCTTCTCCTGGGTCTCCCATGGCTGCAACTCCGTGCTCCGGTCCTTAATTGGAAAACTGGAGAGATCCTGCATTGGGGCCCTGAATGCCACTCTTTTTGCATGGTGGCACCACCATGACTCCTGTCTTTCAGGAGTTTGTGAATGTAATTTTCTGGGACCTTCTCTATACGTGTGATGTGGTCTAACTAGATGACATCTTGGTGTATTCTCCAGACCTCGAGTCCCACCAGGCACACGTACTTCAAAGTCCTTGGCCGACTCAGTGCCAAACGTCTCTACGCCAAGCTGGAAAAAAGTTTCACCAACGCAGTCTTTCATGACAGAGGCCTCCAGATGGATCCTGCAAAACTGTCTGCAGTTCTACAGTGTCCACGCCCAGAAGGTCTACGAGCCATACAGAGATTTTGCAAACTATTTTCGGCAGTTAATTCCGCATTTCTCCACTCTGGTGTCTAGGGGTCGAACTCTCACATGCGGCTTCTTTTCAAAAAAATTTTCTCCCGCAGACAGAAATTATTTGATTGGTGACAGAGAAATGTTAGCCCTTAAACTTGCTCTGGAAGAATGGCAGTATCTACTGGAAGGAGCTCTCCATCCTGTTTGTGTGTACACTGACCACAAGAACTTACTGTATCTCCAGACAGCCCATCGCCTGAATCCCAGGCAAGCCCATTGCTCATTGTTTTTCTCTCGCTTCAACCTGCTGATTCATTTCCGTCCTGCAGACAAAAATCTCAAGGCTGATGCACTGTCCCGAACTCTGGATGTTGTTGGAGAAGAACCAGCTCCTCGGCACTTCATTTCTCCTGACCGGTTTGTTGTTGCAGCTCCGGTGGATCTTCGGCAGCCACCGCCCAGCAAGATGTATGTTAGACCAGCTCTCCGGAAGAGGATTTTGTCTTGGGGACATTCTTCACGTATTGCTGGGCACCCACGGGTGCAACGTTACGTGACCCTCATCCCCGCTACTACTGATGGCCAGACCTGGTAAAAGATGTTCCGGAGTTTGGGGGATCCTGCTCCTCTTGTGACCGCAACAGGGTGGTGACAGACCGGTTTTTCAAGATGTCTCATTTTGTTCCCTTTCCAGGTCTTCCATCTTCTCCATGGCTTGCAAGTTTGTTCTTCAAACATATCTTCCGGCTGCATGGTCTTTATCTACACATCGTGTCCGACCAAGGTGTCCAGTTTGTGTCCAAGTTCTGGCGTTCCTTGTGTAACCAGCTGCAAGTCAACCTTGGCTTTTTTTCTGCCTACCACCCTCAGTCGAATGGCCAAGTAGAAAGGGTGAAGCAGACTTTTGGCTGTTACCTCTGCCACTTCGTATCAGCCCGTCAAGATAACTGGGCTGATCTGCTAACATGGGCTGAGCTCTCCTACAATTCTCTGGACTGTGGGTCTACCGGCTCGGCTCTGTTCTATGTGGTTTACAGACGAATCTCTCTTCCTCCTCTTCCGCTGTCTACTCCCTCTGATGTCCCTGCGGTAGAGGATCTGGTGCGGGACCTCAAATCAATTTGGGACCAGACCCACCAGTCTCTACTCTGAGCCAAAGACCACACCAAGACCCAGGCTGATAAGAAACGTCAAGCTCCTCCTGTCTTTTCTCCGGTTGACAAGGTGGGGTTATCCTCCAGATACGTCCAGCTGAAGATACCCAGCTACAAACATGGTCCCCGATTCCTTGGTCCCTTTGAGGTAATCGAGCGCATCAATCAAGTGGCCTACAAGCTCCGCCTTCCTCCATCAATGCGCATCCCAAACTCCTTAAATGTCTCCCTCCTCAAGCCAGTCATCTTGAACCACTTCTCTCAGCAATCTCCTCCTCCTGCTCGTGAGGCTGACTCTCCTGATGTCTATGAAGTTAAGGAGGGGTAAGCAGTTCTTCGTTGTAGAATAGAGAGAGAAACAAAAAGACAACCAGAGAGGACGGCGCCTCGTGTGATAACGTCAGGGTAGTTTGTAGCCGGGTAAGTATTGAGAGGTGCTCACCTGGTGGCCACTTGGCCAATTGCAGAAACAGATGTCTTAATTGCCCTTAGTGGTGAATTATTCTAGAGGTTACCTCAGCAGCTTCCCAAGCGCTCCAATCACCGGTATCCAATGGAACCGTAAGCATATAGGTATAGGCGAAAGAAAGAATGTGGCACTGCGAGTGGGTGCACTTGTAAAGAAGAGAAATTTACCATGATAACAAGAGACAAAGAATAAAATAAAAATAAATAAAATGAAATAAAAATGTGAATACATAAGAAGCAATTCAATGTACAGAGGTAAAATGCATAAATATTTTTAAAATAGAAGTTGACATAACATTATTTAAATGAAGAGAATAAAAAAAACGAGAAAATGTGGCAGTACACTTAAAAGAGATAAATAGGTCAATGTACATATATATTTACAATTAGTAAAAAATAAATGAGTAGGATAAATAAATGGGTGGATTCTAATTAATATGAAAAAATAATAAATGACTATAACCAGGGAAAGACATTGGGTAGTGGAGAATATTAGTAATTACTAAGCCTATTTGTAGAAAATGAGGCCAGGGTTTAAAGTTACTTACATGTTACAGCCAGGTAGATGATGAGCGGTCCCTGTGGAATACGTGCGTGCTGCAGCGCCGACTGGATATAAACAGTACGGACGCTGGCGCCTGCGCAGAGAAGGTTTTGTGACCGCGCGAACTTACCTCTCCATGCTTCTGCTCCCATCCAGCTTAGGCCCCGGGCATGTACACACTCCCTAGGGACATGGGAGCGGCTCTCATCATTCCCCGCCAGATCTTCAACCCATTATCTGTGAAGTGAAAGCCCTCCTGCGTTACAGTGTTCCTGTGCTCCTGAGTGATCCCGTGTTCTGTTCCTGTTTAACAGCATTCCAGTTCCTGCTCCTGTGTTCCCATGATCCTGCTCCTGTGTTCCTGTTCCATCTTTCAGTCTGTTCCTGCGTTCCTGTTCCGTGTGCCTGCTCCTTTGTTCCTGTCGTGAGTTCCAGTGTTCCTACGCTGTACTCCCGCTGTCATCCCGGCCTTGGACTACCTCGCATTACTACCTCGGCTGCCATCGCGGGCTAGTCACACCTGTGGAACAACCTGGTGGAGTGCCTGCCGCAGCAAGACCATCCCACTTCGTGGCGGGTTCTGGTGAAGACCAGGTGCCACTTAGACTCCGGTCCCAGGTGTCGGCTAGTATCATCTCTCGCGGTGGTCCACAGATCCAGAACCCTGACTCTAAGCTGATACTGTCATTCACCATAGAGCTTAGAGAGGGAGTTAGTTAATGGAAAATTTACAAAATGCATTTTAGTGGGCTAGAAGGAGTAATCTTCCAATTTCCAGGAAATTAGAGCAACAACAGTTTGGACTGATTAGTTTCGAACTCAAGATGAATCTTTTGAAAAATTTATCAAAGCTTCAGCTAATTGAATCCTGAATAATTTGCTCATCTCTACTTACCAGATTGATGGAGGGCCAACACTCAATCATCTGATTCTGGCTGCTTCCAGTTAACTTAGAATGTAGATACAGAAATAAACCTCAATACTCTGTGTTGTGGACATCCCATAGAACTCCCAACATTCATGTTAGTATCACTATTGGTTTGTTTCCTGTACTTTACAATCATTCTGCTTTTTCTTCAGAATTCTACACCCCCTGCACTCATTTACTGGTAATCCTGTGGTTGTAGATAAAAGTGGAAAAAAGAAACAATTCACTCAATTCCAAGTTATAATCGTATACAGTTCATCAAGTGAAAAGCATAGTGGCCCATAGTGGGGAAAAAATTCAATCCTAAATCCATTCCTGGATAATTGTACCATCAACAAAATTTACCTTATTTCCATAACGTGATATTTTGCTATGAAGGAAGTATCAACCTCCACAAAGAGTAAAGAATCCTTGTCTATGGCAATGGTAGAACTATCGCTTGATCATCATAAAGATCTCTGAACTGTCAATTCATACATTTCTACATTGTGTGTTATACAGCAATCAATATGTAGAGGCAAAGCTGGAGAAAGACGGGAGAAAGCAGAATGAAGTAATGATTAGACAGAAGGTGTCACTGATGTGGTCACGGATCACAGTTCTTCGACTTGGAACATACAGGCCCACATCCACATTCACATTCAAGGGCTGTGCGCCGGTTTTCTTTTGGACTTGTATTTAACAAGAGTCTGCACCACATGTGTATCACATGCAATCGTTTTGTGTCACAGCTGCACTATTCTTCATGCGACACAAATTTCTGCACTGAAATGGGCAGTTTGCCTGTATAGTGTGCAGGGGGCACCAGATTCATGATTTCTGCATGAATCTGACGCTCCCTGCACTGCCCCGACAGAGTGCACCGCCTTTTTTGGTGCACCTTTAACATCGGGTGCACGACACACTTCTGTCGGACTTTGCATGATAAATGTGTCGAACAGTCCGTTCCGGTGCTCTGTCCGACAGAAGTGTGTCGCGCACCCGATGTTAAAGGTGCACCAAAAAAAGCGGTGCACTATGTTGGGGCAGTGCAGGGACCGTCAGATTCATGCAGAACGTACGCCAGAAATCCTGAATCTGGCGCCCCCTGCACACTATACAGGCAAACTGCACAAATTTAGTAAATGTGGGCCACTGACCTCCATATCATTTTACAGTCATTACTGGACAGTTCTTTGATATCCCTTGCTTGTTATAATAATTTGAGTAACGCTGTTCTATAAAGAAAGATCCATTTCTGGCATCCCACAATATATGAGGTGTACTTCTGAATACCAGATCCCTTGCCAAAATTCAAGACTGACAAAGGGAGATATGGTATGTTGGCAACTGTCTATCAATAACTAGACTAGTGGTGGTCCCAAAAAGGCTTTAGTTCATTGTCAAAACTGCTCACCAACATTTTAAAGCAGCATCATTGGATGATCACAAGCGACTCCTGCATTAATTCTTCAGGCTGGCACCACCAACCTTGGCTCCTTTTTGGAAGCAGCTGACTGTACACACTTCCAAGACTTGTGCCTAAACAGCGGAGTTTTCTAAAACTCAGAACTGTTTTGATGCTTCCAAAATTTTCAGCACCAAGGAGCACCCTTTTTATTCATTACTGTATGATATCCATCTGTCTTTAAAGCTGAACATAGTTACACATTTTTACAAACAATATATACACATATATATATATTATATATATATACATATGCACAGACACATACATGCATATATTTATATATGTACTGTATATACTATATAGCTATATTTAAGTTGCCATCGCACAATTTTGACAACACAGTTCCCTTGATGTACAACAACTTGGATCCTCTTGTCCACAGCCAAACCTGACAAATAGCCTGATGTCCTTGGCTTGTTACTGATGATGGGTGTCTGTGCTGTTTACTGCACAGCTTCATTAAAAATACATGAGTGGATGGAATTAGTATAACGGCAAGATGATTGACATTAGTTTGATGTCCACAGCGGAGAACCAGAAGACGCCAGCAGAATCGGTCAACACTTCTCCGATTGTAAAAACAAATTGTCAATTTGCATTGAACATGTGTCACTCTTGTTATAATAGTTTGTCATGTAACTCTATGGAGCAGATATACATGTACATCATAAACTCTTAGGGCAGATATATTTATTTGCTTATGGAATATATTTGTCAAGGTTTTTGCCATAAAATATAAATGCCTATAATGTTGTTTACCGAGGGCTTTAGGCGCTATTACAAATTCTACAACAAAGGTGTCAAGGCCTTAGATAGGTCATGTCTAGTTTATATCAAATGTGTCACAAAATTGGGAGGGGCAATACAAGAGTAGAGGGTCTTAAACATAGCTAGATTTATCATTCAGGCTTAGAGGAGATATCAGGCAGGGAATCCTAAAAATAGATATGACAGACCACTGGCAGAGCAGGCACAACATCATCAGGGAAATATCATGAACTGTCCATATATGGTGTTTCTACATCTTCCAGCTTCCCCTGACACAAGGGGGGGGGGGTTATCAAGTCTTCTACCGCTGTTTCTGGGGCAGTAAAAGAATTTACAATTATAATAGCACCTACACCACCTCCACACCATGTGAACGTGGAGGGGGCATAGAGTGGTATGTGATAATCAATCTATGTTAACATGTGGTTGTTGAAGAACATGTGAGGAGCTCCAGTACAAGCTCATTTATGATCAGCACACTTGAAAGCAGGGTGGAGATGGCTCTATGCCACAGCTATCATCTGTGTATGAGCAGCTTTACATTTAATCCTATAGAAAATTGCACATGAGGATATCACAGTGACTTGTACCACATAACAAGTAAGTTATCCTTCATCTGAAGACACTGCAGAGATACAGTTCATATTATAAGCCACCACTTAAAGTTTATTCAAACCTATCCTTACAGTTTTTCTGAGCAAATGAACATCAATTAGTAATTGACAAAGATATATGTGCCATATCTGACAATGAACCCTATACCGGGTCACACCCAGATAGAAATCACTGCTCTGTCAACTTAAGGGTCAATGGCTGATGGTGAACTAGACTTGTCAAAGGAAACATATCTTCCTAATCCATATCCATACATGTATCCCCTGGGAAGTGTCACCTGTGGGGGTCGCGGCCTATGCTATAAAAAAAAATCCACCTGTGTAATAAAAAAATAACCCTCCACCTGGATATAAGAGAAGACAACATAGAGTTCTAGTCTGAATCTAAGCTCAGGGGCTCATCTGGAGGGGTGTTATAGTTCATTAGAAAGACATAAGGGAATCATCATATGAATCTTTCATCCACACGGAAATAACAGTACTGCCCGGGACGACTCTTTACAGTCCGAGGCCAAGCAGCGAGCACATCCCTAGCAGACACACACAACACTTGTGTTATATAAACTATTCTCAAAATGTGTCTGTCATCGGGGAGCATAGACAAAAGCCACAGTGCAGACAGCAGAGACCGTGGCTGCCGCATATTTCACTCTTCAGCTGACGAGGGCACATGGATTGGAACGGAAGACGATGCTCTTGTTTCCCTTTCATTATCGACTGTGTCGAGTAGGAAGCAGCTGCCTTCCTGCCTATGAAGTGGTGGACTATTGTGTAACGCTAAGTGAGTAAACACACTCACACTCAGCATGCTGATGGAGGGGAGGGGGTGTTAATTAGTGCTGGCAATTAACGAGAAGAGATACAGATCCTGCCTTATGCTATAATAAATGTTTTGAAGGATTTACAAATAAATTGTGACTATTCTTCAAAAACGAAGTATTCCAAATAAATTCATCTAATCCAAGGAGCTTAGATTTTTTTTTTCTCTGAAAGGATGATTTTCATTTAGATTTTAATATAATAATAAAATATTATTATTGTCATTATCCTTATTATTATCATCCTTATAGTTATTATTTAGTTTCCTCAAGATAAAATACACACATACTTTACACAATCATTTTCTTGCTTACAAGTTATTTACCTGTATTTATTGTAGAAGTAATAATATTTTTTAATCATATTGATAATAATTAAGCACCAATTCTAAATACAACATTTGGAAAACCATTGAAAGAAATTAAGGATCTGGCCCTAATCTCATAACAATTATTTAGCTATAAAGTTGAGTTGACCACTGATGATCATTTATAATACACCAGTGAGATTTATACAGCCAAACTTACAGTTGCTACACTTCTTTCTTAATGCGCTGATGTCAGTCTTTACTGTAGTCATGGAATTTTATTCATGTGCTATGGGCTTCTTACCAAATATGATTAAAGTTTAACATTGTTTAGTATTTGTCAGTTAACGATTATTAACAGCGGTGGGTTGAGCCGGACCCAAACCAGAACCAAGGTTTCAACACTAGTCAAGATTATTCAATATTAAACAAGATTCTATTTTTTGCTAATATTTCATATATGAACACAATTTATGGAGCCTACTAGAATAGTTCTCCACGTGTCATCAAGTCACTTTACATTTTTGGCAAACATGTGAATAGTGCTCCTCCAGAACATCCTGAATAAAGTATTCTATATTGTTCTCTTCCAGATGTATCAGTGCTGACTTTGAAGTGCATTTGTCATTTTGGCACAGCTTATTGTGATGATGTGTTTTTTGTGTATTTACATAAGACTGCAGTAATATGATGTACACACAATATTGCAATTATTACAATATTACAATAATTATTAAATCTGCCACTGTACAAATATTATGACATTCCACTGGTAGACATCCACAAATATACTTTAACTCCTTACAGTAATCACTTTGTGTTTTCAACCCATCCTCCTGCATAGGCTTCCTTTATATCGGCACAGCTATCTGTTAGTAGTAGTCAAACTTAGCCTTATGTGAATAGACACAGTAGATAGAGATATACTGTGTAGGTAGATAGATAGATAGACAGAAAGAAAGAAAACTGAATTGAATATACACTTGACCTATATTTCAACTACCTAATAAGAATACAGCTATAAATGTATCAATAGTACATAGACACCTCTGTATAAATACATCTGATTTTTCCTTATACAATGCTACCACATATTCTTCATAAAGATCCTGATTCCCAAACATCCAATATAGGACAATGAGTGACGGAGTCAAGATTTTCTTGCTGATCCCCAAGTGAGGATTATGGGGAACCCTAGGATAATCTATCCATGCATGAATAAATAATTAGAGACTACCGGAGATCTTCAAGAGGGTTTAACTCAGAATTTGTGATGGGTTAAGCAGAATAAAAGGTTTAACCACTCCACAGCCAGACATATCAGACAAATGCCATTACTATTCTCACACCTACACAAGCTGGCACTGTGCCCGCCACCAACAATTAGCTCCATCGAACCAGGGAATTTTTTTCGTTATTAAAATCAATGAGTCTCATAGGGTTACAAACCATTATGTGATACAATGAGAAGAAAGATCAAATCAAAGCTGTTACCATTTACAGAGGGCAGAGGCCATGCAATGTGTGCTTCACTTGTGAGTTTTACATAGGACTATCCCTGTTCACAATACACACACACTATATATATATATATACATATATATATATATATATATATATATATATATATATATATATGTATATATATATATATGTATATATATATAATGTGTGTGTATTTCTCTTGAACGTTCTTTCATAGCTCAAGAAAGCGAGGTATCAGCCTCCACTATAACATTGCCATTGCATTACAACATGGCATTGCATTAGTCTTGGAAACGGAATTTAGATGCTCTTAAAATTGAAAAGGTATATTTCTTGACATACCACTTTCCTTCATGTGTATAGTGAACTATAACACCTTTTTTTAATATAACGGGTGCAGGTTAGTACAAGGAGACATTCCAAGGTTGGTGCAGAGGCATTCCTTCGTAGCTTGAGTTTGGGTTTAATATAAAGTGATTTTGCGTTGATTCAGAAAATGTGATTTTATTTTAGAGATTAATTATTGTACAATAGCATTGCTGCCGTAACAAGCTAAGTCTCATTTCATGCCTGCTTTGAGAGTTTCCATTACCCTTTCTGTTTTAGGAGAGGACTAACAGAGACTAAAAAGGGAAGGTGAACAGAAAATCTTCAGTTAAAGGGGCTGTCAATTTTCAGCAAATAATTGTTATAATTTTTGTAAAGAAAAGTTTTACAATTATCCAATATACTTTCTGTATCATTTACTCATGGTTTTCCAGATCTCTTCTTGTCGTTCTTCTATAGAAAGCTTCTACGTTTACTTACAGTGGATAGAAATTACTTCCAAGGTCTTGTGCTGGACACTTAGGTGCACACAGGTCTGATTATTCTCTGTAATAATAATGGCGAGTGCACCTGTATGACATCACAAGTGGACAAGCGCTCCAACCTTCTGATCCCCACTGACTTCAATGTAAGGAAGATTGCCTTCCGTTATGAATGTGGAAAAAATATGTCTGCTGTGCTAATATTTTCTGCCATATGATAACAGAAAAGGGAACAGAAACTGCTAAATGCAAGGGGAGGAATAATTCCCATTTATCAATGTAGTGAACATTTCCCAGGAGGAATAACAAAGGAATGAAAGAATATAGAGTTGGAAGAAAAGAGACACTAACCTTGATATATATAATGAAATTGCTTTCAATATACATCTAAAATTAACAATTTAGTGACTTTTTACCCATGAGGTGAAACTTTCCATGTCTATAAGGGAATTTCATTATTAGCAATTAGGTACCAGTATCATTAGAGATTACATGATAGTCCTTCATCTAAGTACTATGGTATATAATGCCATCTGTCCTGTATCTGAGATCTACTATTAAGTACACAGTAAAACAGTGTGACTGTGATGCTGAATACCAGCTCTTGTCATGCTGGCGGCTATTGAAGGGGCAATGTTCCACCCGTGACTGGTCTGCTGGCTAACATTTCTGCAAGCCTTGCACTAAAGTGATCAGTAAGAGATGTATAATGAACATTCCTCTTCCTTAAGAACAGACACATTTCCTGATGTCGTTTCCACCGCTCTGCACAGTAACGTGGTGGCATTTGCAGTGACAATGCCTTTGGGTATCGGTGGAGTCCGACTTTGCTTTATGAATATTAACAGATCTGCAAATTGTGCATGAATGAAGCCAGAAACCAATCCGATGGCTTCATCTGATTACAGGAGACACTTCTGCTGAATATGTGCTACATTACAATATACAGTATGTGTGCAGTGCCAGCTGTGTGAGCCTAATATCTACACCCGGGCATGTGGGCCAGCTCTAAGCAGCAGTAGAAGCATACAGAACCAATCATTCCCTTCATTCCCTCTTATTCCAAAAGGATTCAGAGCAGGAGGAAGTCCTTGGTATTCCCTCTTCTATAAAGTTATTGATACTTCGATTCAGCCCTAACATAATTATCTTTGCTTAGCAAAGTGTCTCGCAGTTGACAAGCAGCTGTGCACCAGCTTTTTAATACCCTTATGATCCCTGACAGAAACCATCCAGGTGGTGATGCCAGAGTCATCAGAGGATTAACTACCTAAATGGAGCCATCAGAGCAGTGGACCACTGAATGGATCAATGAAAGTCAAAACTTCCAGTTCAAGTTCCAGGATTACAGCCTGTTAAAAGTTAAAGTTTCGGGAATACAGAACTGAAAAAATTTAAATTGAAGTTCTGGGAATGCAGAAATGAAACATTTCAAGAACTTCATACTGTGGGATAGCCACCATCAAGTCTTTTAACCTGTGCATCTCAACTGGTCTAGATGGGAGCATTTGTAAGGCCAACTATTTGGAAATGTTCCTATTTAGGACCAGAGATTTACTCTGCATGTGCCTGATCATATCTGAAGTGCTCAGATTGTTAAGGCCTTGGGCATGCTTTATGGACTGGTGGCACAATGTGCAAATGACACATGTGCTGTTTTCAGCATTCTGTGAGAAAAAATACTATGCTGCAGACACCCTGGGGCAAGGCCTTTGTTTTCTGGGTCCCTGGGCATGGGGCAGTAGCAGTCGACGACGTGGCTACTTGCTTACTGCTGTGCCTTAGCCCCCTTAGCTGACCAGGGCTTCCTGAACACAACCTCTTCGTCCAAAGAATAACTGGCGTTGGCAGTTGTGTTTCATTGTCATCATAAGTCTCCAACTCCATCAGATGGTCCAACCTCCACACCCTCATTCTCCAATAAAAGTTCTCTGGAATCTGGGGCAAGTAGGATGGGCCCTGGAATCCCATCTAAGAGAGTCTTCAACGAGGGTGGGCAGACGGTTCTGCACTTCCAAATGAGGAAAAGCATGGCAAAGTAACTCCCATGGAATTTAAGGCACTTATGTAATTGACTTACACCTCAACTTCATGTGGCCCACTGGGGCCTACCAGTACATACTGCACACCATTACAATATTGGTAATAGTACACACTATTCACTGACAGCAGAACCTTTACAATTTTGGTACTAGTACATGCTATTCACTGACAGAAGCACCTTTACAATCTAGGAATTACCGAACACTATTCAATGACACAAGCACCTTTACAATCTTGGTTTTTATGCACTTTATTCAATGAAAAGAGCACCTTTACAATCTAGACATTACTGCACACTATTTACTGACAGGAGCACCTTTACAATCTTAGTATTAATGAATACTATTCAATGACAGGAGCACCTTTATCATGTTTTGGAGCAGTAAATGCTAACATGCCGGTCTAGCCTTTCCAAGTATTTCTATATAAACTTTTATAAGCAGTAAGAATATCCATTCACTATAGCAGCACAAGTATGAGTAGCCTAATGCAGTTCTTTGGAGTGCCCTAAACTGGGAAATTATTTCAGATTTCCACCTGTTGCTAATAACAACAGCCTCCTCTAGGTTGCAGAATGAATGAAAAATCATGTTTTATTCTATTGTATGATACAGTCAGGCAACCCCACCTCCTGCTCAGCCCACTCCATACACATGGCACAGCCCTAGATCTCCAAATAGCCAGAGAATGACATCACAATTAGAAGGCAGGGAAGGGAATTAAGATGCATTGAATAGGCAGAGCAGTCTGACTGCAGGAGCCAGGTTACCTGACTGCAGTAGGAGGGGTCATCTGACTGCAGGAGGCGTGTGTCACATGACTGCAGGAGGTGGGGGTCACCTGACTGTCTGACTGCTTCCTACTAAAAGAATAAAAGATGATGGTTCATTCATGCTGCAACCTAGAAATATGCTAAAACACCTCCAAGGGACGTACATATTACAGAAGAAGGTGCTGTGTGTAGGCTTGGGAAGATCGGCGTGGTAACAGGTTCCCTTTATTTTTAATTTGTGTTTTAATATCAAACTAACTGCTTGACAAGTTTATCATTGCTATTGGCCAGCTACATCTAGCTGTAATGAAGCTTCATAGTCTGAATGACAAATGCTTATTTAGAGGACAGGTGGGAAATGACACCGCCAGAGTGTCTTCTGTCTTCTACACATTTCTACAATTTCAATTAAGTGGTTTCCTGTTCACTAGATGTAATTACATGCATTTTAAACATGTTAAAAATTGTTGTAGTCAGCCATCTTAAATGGCCTGCCACAAAAAAAGCATTACACGTGTTTCCTCTCAAGAGTGGCTTTTATTTGTGGTTAGACCCTAAATGGCAGAGCATTATGTCCTTCCCTGAACTTGTGGGACTCTTCAGGTCTCAAATAACACAGTCACTTTAATTGTGCTGCAGTCCCCATCCCATACATAGAGCCCAATCCCAGAATTGCTAACCTATCATAACGGAAGCTGCTGAAGAGATAGTACGAAAGGTGCCAGGTCAGCAGTCCCCATGCAAAACAAATCTAAAAAAGCATAAATACAATCCACCCAAGGAAGAGATAAATGGATTAGAGGTGACATGATGTCCGTCGGGGGCTTCCTGAGGACAAGTGAATTGAGTTGACAACAATCTATTGGTGCAGAATTCTAACTCCTCGAATCCAAAGAAAATTGTCTTCAGGCTGTTCTCCGTCCTTTCTCCAGGTTTGCGACGCTGCAGAACATAGGAAGCATTGGGGTTTGTGATCGATGCATTGTTAAATGTGTTACAAATGAGTTGACATCTGAGATTATCATAAATGATAAGAGCAGCCGGGACAGAAATCAGCATTGACATGAATCTCTAGTACTGAGCATCGACAGGGATTTCACTACATGAGCCAAAGTAGTGTTAGGGGAAAAAAAGCTGTAAAATGAATCAAGGACGTGTCGGTGACAAGATGATGTGAACAAGGGCTCAACAAGATACTGCAATAATACAAAATTCACATCTGTCCATATAGTACTTAATCCGTCTACATGTGAATATATATGAACAGTATAAAGTTCTGAAACTTACTAATAGATGTCTGGAAAATGTATGAATCTATTTACAGGCAAAACTATCATGGCACGGTTTTCAATCCTAATGCTGCTGTTGGAAAATGAAAGCTGGGCTGTGATTGGTTGCTAATGATACAATGATACATTTTTTTAAAAAAAATACTCATTTTAAACTCTTCACCGTTTCTCATTTTGCTGTCAGTCAAATGAAAGATTGTTCATTTGCAAACCTATCAAACAGACACAGCTGCCAATGAGGTGCTGGTTGTGACAAGGATAAAAAAGTGTTGCAACCTTAAAGAACAATAAGCCCTATTGTTTCACTCCTATCTACATGTGAAACCATGACCTCCAAGGCTGAGCCTTGACTTTCTGTCACAGAAAGAAGGGGGGAAGATTTTGAGGTGAACAATGGTCTCAAAATTCATACCTGCTGTTTCAACCCTGTCTTGAGCCGACATCACACAACCACAGTTGGTCAATGAAAAAGGGACTTTGCACTGGCCAGATTTCACAGACTCGTGACGTTAAACAGCATCATGCTTGAAAAAGGTGGTAATTCTCTGAAACATCACATCATGGAATAAAAAAAATCACCATTTGCATCACTATAGTGCTGCCTCTTCCTTAGATGTATACTGACCAGGAACTACACAGCCTAGCATCCAATCCTGCTGTACTGCTCTGGACTTTCCTTTTGTCTACCATTAAGATGGTAAGAGAAAATTTTTACGGGTTCTCTGGTGTCCACTTCCAAATTAAAAGCAAATTAATGGATTTCTATGATTACTGTGGAAATGACTCTTTTGTATATGTCTGAGATCAAACTGGGGAAATAAAACTGTGAGCCACACTGGGGGAACATAAACACAGTAGCAGAACTACTGTTACAGCTGCGATGGGTGGCCCCAGTGGAAGGGGGCCCAGGCTGCAGTAATCATAGCTGATGGGGCCGCTACTTCCCTCCCTGTATCCTTGCATACCTACTGTTGTAATATTACTCTACTGGGACCAGATCATAGTGTAGAGGCTGCTGGATTCCCAGGGACCACAGTGGTTGTCTGTATTGTGGCTTAGAGCCAAGATATGTTGCAGTGGCTTGATCCACAGAAACAGATATCATCCATGCCACTAAAGCCAGCAAGGAGATGCAAGACGAGGGGTAGGCCACAATATAGATAAGGGATCCTCCTGGATCATCCCACAGTGTCTGAAGCAAGGAATTCCCAGTCAGATGGTGATGGGGAGTAGAGATGGGCGAATTTGTTGAAATTCAGTTCGACCCGAATTGAATTATGACGTATCACGTTAAAAACAGGTATTTCCTGGCTGCAGAGAGCCTGTAAGGTGTTGTAGAATGTTGTGCCATGCTCAAATATGCATAGAGAGTGAGGTTTGGTCTTTAAACAATGCTGTGTTTTTGTATGACACGCACATGACAGCCGCCACTCTTAGAATCACTTCAATCTTCAATTCCATGGGCACTTACAGAGGCCACAAAATAAGTGCCAGCTCGAAAGGAATGATCTGAGGGCCAAGATCCCACTATAACATCAAAGAGTGCACTCTTTTTACACTGACATCAGATGATTCCATGGATTACGAAAGAACCTGTTCTGGTAAGCCACAGAGTGGCACAATGAGAGAGTGTGGAGGTGGCGGAAGCAGCAGCAGCAGGAGGCCACAGAGTGGCACAATGACAGAGTGTGGAGCTGGCAGCAACCTGGTAGGCCACAGAGTGGCACAATGACAGAGTGTGGAGGTGGCGGCAGCAGCATGAGGTCAGAGAGTAGCATAATGACAAATTCTTTAGGTGGCAGCAACATGGTAGGCCACAGAGTGGCACAATGACAGAGCGTGGAAGTGGCGGCAGCAGCAGCAGGAGGCCACAGAATAGCACAATAACAGAGTGTGGAGGTGGCAGCAACCTGCTAGTCCACAGAGTGGCACAATGACAGAGTGTGGAGGTGACAGCAGAAGCAGGAGGCCACAGAGTGGCACATAGAGGTGGCAGCAGCAGCATGAGATCAGAGAGTAGCATGATGACAAATTATTTAGGTGGCAACAACATGGTAAGCCACAATGTGGCACAATGATGAAGTTTGAAACAAATTTGAAGTTTGAAATGAATTTGAAGTTGATATTTTCAATTTAAATTTGAAGCGACGCCACATAAATAATACATTACAATTTTCATGAAAATATCTTTGCCAAAAAAGAACTGGAAAGGTGGCACCAGCAGCAGCAGGAGGCCACAGAGTGGCACAATGACAGAGTGTGAAGGTTACAGCAACATGCTAGACCACAGAGTGGCACAATGACAGAGTGTGGAGGTGGCGGCAACATGGTTGGCCACAGAGTGGCAGAATGACAGAGTGTGGAGGTGGCAGCAACATGATAAGCCGCAGAGTGGCAAAATGATAGAGTGTGGAGCTTACGGCAACAGTAGCAGCAGGAGGTCAGAGAGTGGCACAAAGAAAAATTCCATAGCTGGCAGCAACGTGGTAGTCCAGAGAGTGGCACAATGACAGATTGTGGAGGTGGGTGACAATTCCAGTTTCTGGTAAAGATGAGGGGAGGCAGATGGAGCAACTGACAACAGATGTGTGGCATCAGGCAGGGGGCAACATCAGAATATTGGCTGAGATAGGTAGTTAGAATCCAGACTCATTTCTCAACGTTTGGGGGAGGCGTCATAGCTGATCTAATCTGAGGCATTGGTGTGTTGAAATCATGGCCGATCCAAGCTTGATTCATCTTGACAAAGGTCATTCTCTCCATATTACGGGTGGACAGGCGAGTTCTCCTTGCACTGAACACTCGCTCTGATGCCACACTACTATCCAGGCAGGACAGCTTCTCTACTGCAAACTCTGCAAGTTGTGGCCATGCATCAAGTTTGGCTGACCAGTAGTCCAGGGGATGCTCTACCTGGGGTGGTAAAGTGCTGTCCAAGTAGGCCACCACCAGGGTCCATGTCTTGCTCTATGTCTTGCTGCGGTTGCTGGTGGCGGCTACCCTCCTCACTAGGTGGGTGAAGGAAGTTGCTCATTAAGGACTCCAGACTTAAGCTGCTACTAAAGGACTTGCTACTGCGAGACACTGCTGCTATTAAGGTATACAGATCCCCCAAAACGGACACCCTGGGATAGGAGCAGAAATCACTACAGAAAATATGTGGATTTTACACAGATTTTTTCCTATTCACTTCAGCAGCAAAAAACCCCCTGCTATTTGGGGTATACAGATCCCCCAAAATGGACACCCTGGGATTGGAACAGAAATCGCTGCAGCACAGTACAGTACAAGCAGCTTGACGCTGGAGACAGCACATGCAGTGTGAAATGCCGCAATTGGAAATGGCTACCTGTTTTTATAGGGCTGTGTGACATCACATAAGCCTGCCGGTTGCTGATTGGCTTACAGGTCTGCACATGTCATCAAGGGTGTTCCTTTTTCTTTTAATGGCACACAGTTCAGAATATCAGCAGGTAACAGGCTGTAAACAGTCCTTCCTGCACACACAACATGGTGGATTGGTTGGCTGTGGCAATGATTTTGGTGTAGAGCAGGTATTTAAGAGTATCTTAGCCTTGATCCAGTGGTCAGAAGGCTGGAAATGGCAGGTTGTCTCAGGTTGGCTCTGCTACAGGAGCAGCAAGCTCTGTGCAGAGATGAATCTTTATGGAGTAATCTTAAGAGTGAGACTGACCCAGAGCCCTAGACAGAGCCTAGATTTGTAGACTTTGTCTAGACAATTCTTGACTATTCTAAGCCTTCCAACCAATCACAAGCCTGGTATTCTCCAGGAAAGTTACATTAACTTCAAACATAACATAAATAGATAGCATATTAACTCCTTAGTGGCAGGCATGATGTAATAAATGAGTAGATGACCTAAGGTGAGGGTGTAGAGGCCTAACTGTTGACAATGTGTGTGTCTGTAAATAATGGGAGATGTGACATTTGTGATGTGACTTGGGAGGGGGCCTATATGGGGAGCTATGAGGCAAGAGGGCTTAAAATGCTCACAATGTAATGTACATTACAGATAACAGATATAAAATAGATATTCATGTATGTGCTATGTATGGTTGTGCCTTTATTTGTGCACACTGGCTGGTTGTATGTTTATGAATACCCTGTGGCTGTACTGTAGGTGCAATACATGCTCTGTAGTGACATTATATATGCCATGTGCTTCGTTTGTACATATGCTGTACATGCCATCTGCTTGGCTGTACCTCATTTTCCTTTATACATGTATCTCAGCTGTTTTACTAAAATGCTATGCAAAAGTTGATATCTGCGCCATCATCCTTAGCTATAATTGACTTGTTTTCTAATTGCTGGTGATCATAAATCAGCTTTCCGCTACAGATTATTGTCCACCATGTATGTATGACATTGTCATATATATCATACACTACATTACTACTGAATAACACCGCAGATCTACTGCATAGAAATACCATCTGCAAATCCACAGGTAATATGCACCATGTGCAGGTACTCTAGAAGTTTTCGGGATGGAAAACTCTGTTGAGTGTAGGGGGCCTCAAGCACAATTTTGGTATGGGGCCCTGGCTTTCCCATTTACGCCCCTGCATAGACTTAGGTGCCAAGGAATATGTCAGCACTATACGTACCTATTTTCTGACTATCCTCCGTAAGGTAAATTGTAAGTAGCTTTTGAGGTATTTGCAAGCTGTTATCAGAACAGACATAAACCGTGATAACTGTTGATAGCAGACTAATAATCTGTATATGGTTATTACAGTTCCTGGGGTCGGGGCCGCTGTGTTCTCTTGAAAAGGGAACTGAGTGCAATAATGGAGAAGGAATTGAGCAAATTACTTGAAGACAATGACCTCTGTACCCAGAACACATCTCACTGTGTCTTTTACAAACAGGGTTGGACTTTGCTCTCAATTTAAGGGAAAGTCTTTCCATGGTTTGAAGTGAATGGGTCTGTGGCTTGTCTCTTATGACATCATCCTGTTTTTGTGTTAGGTCCTATGATCTTTCAGCCTTTCATTCATTACCTAGGGTGCCTCTCAGCACGTTTCTCTGCTTTAAAACCTGCCATCGAGCTGCAGCCGTGCAGAGATTAAAGGTCCAACAAAGGGTTCATTGCAAGTCCATCGTAGATTTAGTTTCTACTCAGTGAACTGTGCAAACCAGAGCTGACAATGACGGAGTTAAGAACTTCACAGCAAGACATCTACTATCAGCCATCATGTCAAAAATTGCAAACACCAATTGTTATGAGTGCAAATATAAGACAGGAACTAACGCTGATACTTTTCATTAATGGTGGAGCCACTTTAAAGAATACAATGTCATCATAGGAATACCTCTAGTTTTAGGTGTTTATTCTCTTTGTTATAGGGGTACTTTTCTTCTTTAGTGAAATTCCTTTTGTTTGTCAACCATCCAAAAAACTTTGAGAATCCAAGTTTTGTTTAAACCACCAAACTGTGATTCAGGCAGTGGCGTAACTACAGGTGTAGCAGCCATAGTAGCTGCTATGGGGCCCGCAGTGTCAGGGGGCCCGGTCATCCTACCTAACACTAAAGATATATAACATATATGTGATGTATATTTGCTGTTTATGTGTGTATGCTGTATGTATATATGGTGTAAATATACTGTATGTGTGTATATATGCTCTACAACTGTATATGGCACTCTATGAGTGTATATGTGATGCGTATATGCTCTATATGTATGTGTGTAAGAGTATTTAAATGTGTGTATAGAGTGAAGAACTGTATGTTTATGTGTATAGGTGTATAAATGTGTGTGTATATATGAGTGTAATATGTATATTTTTAAGCGGAAAGGGGGCCCCATTTAGAAATCTGCCATGGGGCCCTGCCTCACCTAGTTACGCCCCTGGATTCAGGCCAGCTTCATACAAATACATTAAGCAAATAAAATATGTACTGTATGTTGAGCCTTCCCCAGGTCAGTATAATATTAATCTATGATGCTAGGATTCCCTGCAGGATGAGTCTTCCATCTTCTAGGACAGTAGTCCCACAGGAAGGCACCGGGAGCTCCAGATGTGAGTCCTATGTGCCCCATCTAATTATAAATGCCCCATAAGAAGTCGCTACATTATGTCTTGTGATTATTAATAAGGAGGGCTGAGGAGAGCCGGTATCTATCACTTTATAGTCACTGTATAGTGAAATACTGGTACACTCTGGTTGGGGTTGCACTCCCCCCCCCCCTTGCTGAACCTCTAGCAATGCCTCTGTAATCTTGCAAGGATACCACTACTATAAATTATACCATATAGTTCAGAGCCTTCATACAGATTTTACATTTTGGCACAATAGTCTTATTGTGAATTGTGAAAGGTAAACCTAATGACAGATTTTCACAGAAGTCTTCTTACTATTTCTCATTCACAGCTCATTTCAATTTTAAAAAGGTAGCTGGTATCTTGCCGGCATATACACTTATTCATATTCAGAGGCACATGGGGGATGTTTTCTCTTCAGGTGAGCTACTGTGTGACCCGACCAACTCCTTCATTCCCCCCTCCCTCAGAAATGTTTTCTTTTCAGCCAATCATTGTGTTACTCAGCCAACGTCTCCCTCATCTTGCTCTTATCCTCTCATTAGCCAATTCACACTGTGATTTGGCTGAAAAATAAAAAGCGCCTTGTGACTGGGGAGTCTTCTGGCAAGGTGCCAGCTACTTTTTTATAATTGATATGAGCAATAAGTGGAAAATTTAAGACGATCTTTGTGAGAAACTGTCATAAGGTTTTATAGTGAAAACCTTATGACAGGTTCCCTTTAATGCATAAAATACAAGATATATAGTCCTCTTTTAGGGGTTAGAAAGGAATCCATGAGCTTTAATACCTTAGAGGCCAACATTAGTTCCAGCACTGCCCCCATACACAAAGCCTGATGTTCATGACATTACAATTTATCAATCATATTCTTTTTGTTTTATCTATGTTTTAGCTATTCCAGTATTGAAAAGACAATTGAATCAAAAGTGTCACTTCTCCTATCACAGGTTAAGACAACCTGTCACTTTCCAACGTGTAAAACTTTGTACAGTAGTAACCAGTACAAACTGCTTTCTAATCTTTATTTTTTATTACTCTGCTTACTGTAGACTTTGGCAGCGTTGTTTCCTAGAAACAAACTATACATAGATTCATAGATTTAACAGTGATGAAAAAGTCTTTGCACCTTCTTGATGTCTCCTATTAAAGTATTATACAGACAAATATCTGTAGAAGGTATACTTTTGGATAATTAATATTTAGCAGGTATTTCTAAGTTCTCCTCATTACTCATTGATAAAAAGTAGCTGTGATTATAAAGTGGTGGTAAGAAGGTTAACCCCAAACATTTGCTCTGGTGTCCATGTGGATAAAAGATCAGGGAGTGTAGTAGCATGGTGTATCCGCAGGTTATACATTCAGCTTGTATAGTAATAATCTCCTGGCCCACAGATGCATATTCTAATTTTCGTTGAGGTCTTGTAGATGAAACCCAAAGCCACCACACTGTCAAAATGCCCAAATAGACACAATTTGATTGATGCACAGCACCACTGTTTCTGTGGCAGAATGCTCTCTATAGTTCTCTGCCTTTAGGTTGTACCAATAATGGGTTTTTACCCTGTTGCTATTGGGGACAGTGTAAATAGACCTGTGGGTGCTCGGCATCTCTCTCCTATGCTGTGAGTTGGTTCCCTGTGCTTTGGATGCCTGTGGTGTTGGACTTCCTGTGTATCTACCTCATAATCTCTCCAACTAGGGCCTCATGCACACAACTGTATAAAAACAGCCGTATATATATGGGCAGCATACAGCCCTATGCATTCCAATGAGCAACACGGCCATCCATGTACATGCCCGTATTGTGCACTGTACCGTACCATGAGCTGGACGCATAAAAGCATACAGTATGTCCTATTTTCCACCATATTTCCGTTCTGTATAGCCCATAGAAGTCAATGGGAACATATAAAATATGGGCTAAATACGTGCTGCATATGGCTACACACTGTATGCTGCCTGTTAGGCTTAGAGGTTGTGGATCCTCTGAACCACCGCTGATGATGACACAAGCCACTACCTGGGACCAGAGTCTAAGTGGCACCCGGTTTTCACCAGAGCCTGCCGCAAAGCGGGTTGGACTTGCTGCGTCGTGGTACCACCAGGTCGTTCCACAGGCGTGACTTGTCCGCAGTGGCAGCCAATGTCGAGGTACAGAAACGGCAGGCAATCTTGTAGTCGGGGACAGGCAGGAGGTCAGGACGAGCAGCACAGGATCAGAGTCAGGTCAGGGCAGGTGGCAAAGGAGCGTAGTCAGAAACAGAAATTAACACAAACAGCATAAGGCATAGACACAGCTTTCTCTAAGGCTCTAGGCACGAAGATCCGGCAAGAGTAACAGGAAGAGACAGGGTTATATAGTTTACCTTAGAAAGGCCAGCGCTGATTAGTGGCGCGCTGGCCCTTCAAATCTGCAGAAGCTGGCACGCGCACGGCCTAGGACAGTGATGGCAAACCTTTTGGAGACTGAGTGCCCAAACTACAACCAAAATCCACTTATTTACTGTGAAGTGCCAACATGGTATTTCAAGCAGTAACTTATCCCTACCTGTTCTTCCACATCTTTCAATCGTATCGGCCCCCTGAGGCCACTAATAAAGTTGAAAGAAGGAGGGCAAATCAGACTCTCATAGTAGCTTCTCACCAGGGTCTCTCTGTAGAGAAAGAATGGAGGGTCCAGCAGGATGAGCTTCAAAGATAATCTAGTCCTGTCAACGCCTTCTTACTTTTCCTGCAGTTCCAAAGAAGTGTCGCATAAGTTGCCTAGGACTGCAGGAAGATTTGGTCCTATTTGGTGAACTCTGTCCTGGGGCGATGGTCTGAGTGCCCACAGAAATTGCTCCTGGCCTAGGAGTTGCATGGAGGACGGAGCAGCAACAGCCGGGACCGGACAGGACGGAGCAGCAACCGCGACTGGACATGACGGAACAGCAGCCACCGGGACCGGACAGGACGGAGCAGGAGCCAGGACCCGTAAGTTGCGCGTGCAACGCGCTGGTGGGGGGGGCGAGAGGCACGGGCAATATGGGTCACGGGACCACCTGTGACACTGCCGTATATATGTGCAGTATCCAGAACCTGTGGGAGGTGCATTCTGTCAACCAGCCAATAGTCAGACATCCATCAATTGCCAGCCCACTGTATTTTATACGGATACTAGTTGAATACATCCCGTATTTATGGCCAGAATACAGCCATACATACAGAACAGAAAAGACCATAGGTTGTGTGCATGGGGCTTAACTCAATTTGAAGTGATCCCTTTTATAAACTCTTGTCTCCTTACTATTTCTTCATGTATGGAGTCTATCTAGCAAGCTCTCAGGACCCAAAACCCACAGAGACATCACCAGATTACATTATAAAAGTGAATAATCACATTAGAACATTGTGAACTCACTACAAACGTAATGCAATAATGTATACTATAAAATAAAATGTAAAGGAACATGAACCAAGAAAATATAGTGCATAAACAATTTTTATACCAGAAGCCATAAGGTAAACTTTGGGATTCTACATTACTCACTGTGTAAAATATCAGAGTGGCCTATAAGTGGTATTCAAAACAATAGATGCTGATGAGTAGGATGACCCCCTTCTACAATATACAATATATTAGTACACTCATAAACTAAAGAAGAGTTTGTATCACCATAAGCATAAATCAGTAAGCAAGTCAATAATATAGATGGTTTATAAGGGGGGAGGGAGTATCGCAACAGTTTTGCTGTGCTTGGTTTTGCGCTTAAAAAGTTGCATGTACATAATTGCGCCAATAACGGACATATACCATATTTGGCACAGGATATTATGCAGTTATGGTTAAGAGACATTTAAGGTGAAAAACAAGCACAACAAACCTGCAGAGTTGTAATGAATCCCCATATAGTGTTAAAAAGGGGTCACAAAGTTGAGAGGCAATAATCAGATTTGGGCTTTGTTACCTGAGGGAACCCAAAAGCTTCTGCTACAATAACAAGACTCTGGAATGAGAATGAAACAGATCATAGTAGGTGAAGCCCTGATAATAGGTCATAGGATAATCTGTACACTAGTCGATTATCGTTTTCCTATTTGTGACCTTTGTCATATGACCATTTGTCATCGTACACAGCAATACTCCTCAACAAGTTGTCAAGTTATGCCCTGGAAGTGCCCTGCTGGCGCCTTTGTTAGGATCAGGAAGTAAGAAGGTTCTTTAGGGATACTCTGCAGGCATGTGGATACTTACAGCTATTGAGTCTTTGAGACTTACAGCTCCACCGGGGGATTCTGTGAAATATACAAATACATTTTTCAGGTTGAGACAAGGAAAATGTTGGCACCTCTGCTAGTCAGAACGTAACCAGGCCAGTGCTCCTTCCCACAAGTGCTTGACTGAAGAATGTCACAAGATGTGGCCCTCTAGCAGAGTTACATCCTTTAGTGTGGCAACGACTGAAGAAATAAAAGTAGCGCTATCCTGGGCACATGCTGAACTGGCAGAGGTGACAGTGGCTGCAGAGCAATCTAGGCAAACTAGGCAGATGAAGCATGATGAAACTGTCACTCAAAGGTGAATTCTTTTTATGACATGTTTGGGGCATTTGAGGGGTAATACCTTATTTTATAGCAGCAGCTAACTATAGTGTAAGACTGACAAACAATTATATCAATAATTAGTTTTTTAGGCTATTGTATCCTGATAAAGGATAAAGATGAATATCCTAAACTATTAACTTGGATTAAAATCACCCAGTGACGTGATTAATTATCCTAACAATGACAAAGTGTGCGCAACTAACATTGTGGTGATTTTGGTTTTCTCTACAAACAGACATTGTATTAGTCAGAGTCCTGCGAGTCCTTTCCAAGAATAAGAGGGTAAACCACAATAGCTTGCCCTTCCATTTTCTATGAAAAAAGTGAGGGAGTACATAATTGTTTAATAGAATCATATATTACAGTTTTCCAACCATGTCCTAACAGCCACTTCTAGATGTAGCTTTGCACCGGCTGCAGAGCCACAAGTTGGGAACATTGCATTTTACACTGCATTTACAGACTGACTTGAAGGAGGAGGCGGAGCCAATGGAGGGGCGGAGCTACATCCTCACATGACTCCTTTAGACTTCATTTGAGGAGGTAGCAGAAGGATGCACCGCCTCCTCCTGTTACTGATACTTCGGCTACTCTGCAGTTGTAATTTTGGGCACCAGTTGGAGGCGGGACAGTGCAGGGAATAAAGGGGCAGTCTGGGACATTCTCCTAGCCGCCTGTGACGGCGGGAGAGCGCCCAAAAAACAGGACTGTCCCACCGTGTCTGGGATAGTTGGGAGGTATGTAATTGCACTAAGCTTGTCTGATGAGTCTGAGCAGATACAGCTCTCTGGTGGGCACACAGCTTAGCAGTTATAGTTCTCTTGTGAGCTAAATGGTGACAGTCTCTAACATGCTCACAAAGCAACTTACAGTATTGTGGTTACAGTAATTTTAGGAGAAAACAGGACTTTCTCCCATCCACTACAGATTCACATATAAAATAACTGTTCCCTAGGTTCCCTAGTGAGCCTTCCACGGTGTGCTGGGAAACACTTTCTGGCAGACCCAAGTAAAACAGCCATCTAGTGGAGAACAATGGCTCTTCTCTATCCCCTACTATTCCTTGTATGCCATGAACATATATAACACATTTGCCTTATCATTCCCTCTGATCCAATGCTCTTAATACCTCCCAACTGTCTCGGATCTGGCAGGACAGTCACAATTTTTGGGCTGTTTCCCACTGTCCCACCCTGCAGGAGGTACATCAACTCCTACAGATGCAGACAGAGTTAATTACAGAGCCGGCAACTCCCAGAACTTTTCCTGTACCTGTACTGCATGTTGCTGAGCAGTGATGGCATCAGCATCCATCCCTCTCGGCTTCACTGCTACATGTAGCAGAAGAGAGGAGATGAACGGGGAGCTGCTTGAGGGTGATGTGCTGGGGCGCTAAATAAGAGTGGGTATTGCTGTGAGGGAACAGTAAAAGAGTGCTTTAATATGAGGGGGAGCTGGGAGCACAATACAAAAGGGGGAGATGAAGGGCACTAAGGGGGAAATTATACTGTGTGGGGGTGGAGATAGAGGATATTTTATTTCCCTGCTATGAAAGTTTGGAGGTATGACTCTGGTCCTTCACAATGTCTAAATCAGCAAATAGGTGACCCCAGCAAATATCTTCTGTAAATCTTGAATTTTTGTAGGTAGCAGGTTATGATTCTTTAAATACAAATGTTAAATTCATGTACATTGTGTGAGCCTAATAGGGTTTGGAAATCTCTTTTGATCATCTACATAACATGTACATACATTAAATTCTATAGGCGTTCTCTCTCAGCATGTTTACTCCAAGAATGTTGATTTCGACGTCTCCTCCTTTTGAGATAAAAATGTTTGCAGTCCCAGTGCTGTTGTGTTGCCTGTATACTGATTTACTGTGTCATACAATGCCTAGTCATTTCCATATAAATACAGTTTTTATGTATTATGTGATCTATTTTCATGAAAGGCACTTAAGTTGCTGAAAGAGTTAATGACAGCAGCCCCAAAGAGACAAGGCCTGGGAATTCCTACAAAGCCATAATGAATGATCACTTGACTTGTTTAATAATTCCAGATAAATGTGTTAGCTTTGAAAAACACTGCCCTCTAATGCCCAATCCTCAGATTTTCACACAGAAATTAAGACTCAAAACAGCCACAATCGTAGCGTTTAACCATCTGATACAAATTATCTCTCTGCTGGAAAATTACTAGGATTGTATTTGATTTACGTATATTTTGCATTTACTAGGACAGAGTTTTAAATCAAAAGATTGTCTGAGTTGAATGAATGGTTGAGGCAAGCAGGAGGAATTAAAGGGGTTGTCCAGGTACATTAAGTTTTCCCTTATCCACAGGATGGGGGATCACTTGATTATTGGTCGTAGTACCAGTAGTGGGAACCCCACAGATCACAAGAATGGGGGTTAGTTGTAACTCCAAATGAATCGAGCAGCTGGTCACAGGGCGCTAATTGAGATGTCCGAGAGCTGTATTTCCATAGATAATGAAAGGAGCAGCAGATGGCATGTCTGACTAGTTACCAGTCCTTTACCTAGTGTAAAACCAAACTCTCATTCTCCTGATTTGTGGGGTCCCATCTCTGTCCCCCTTCCCCTGGGGGGCCATGATCATGGTGGTGACTGTGTCTTTCTGCCAGACCTTCCCACAGATTCATATTAGTTGGGAATATTTGGGGCCTTCTAGTCCATAATAAGTCTTCTGGCTGACCATAGTGAATTTGGGGTGCCATACATGTTAAATAAAGATACCAGAAGACATTCAGCCCAGCTTCACAAGCTTTCTCTTAGTTCTTTAGACAATTAAGTGTACAGTTTAATGTACAGTCATATGATCAAATATGTGAAGTTCACTTTTTTACAGTTTTTGCTGCTTTTCATGCTTGTTCAGGTAAGGTAAACTTCCAATATTCTAGTATATCAGGTGGTTTCTGCGGTCAGCTCTAATTTGTTGCCAGCTACACATTGTGCAGTTTGACCCACTAGTAAATCTGGCCCACAGTCTTACAATTAAAAGCACAGTATTCAATGCATATATATGCTATACACTGCAAACCATTATAATATAGTTAAATGATTAAAAATCGACATCCATATATCACACATATTTAGTATTTCGTTCTTTGGACCAATGCAAAAATTCCATTTGCATAGGTGCATGCACTACAAAGCCACCTGCATAGAGAGGGAACATTCCAGGTCTTTTCAGTATTATGAATATAAAAAAAGAAGATGATTTTGATGCAGCAAAGATGTTGCAATGATAGAAAACAAACAAGCACTGGAATTGATGTAGTAAGAGCCCATCCCATGTGTTTATGAATAAGATGGGGTCAAGCAGACCATGAAAATAGTTACCATCATATATGCCAGCTATAGTGGTATTAACACCAAACTAGCTTCAGATGGCAGCTATTGAGCAGGCTCGTAACTTGAGGGGGCCCAAGAGGTTTAGGGGGCCCTTATGGTGTCACTTTCCCGTATGAGAAGACTATTACTATTAACCCTACATTATAGTCCGGGGCCTGGCACAGTCTTTGCACTGGGGCCCATCAGCTTCTAGTTACGCCACTGCTACCGTGTTTCCCTGAAAGTAAGACAGTGTCATACTTTCTTTTTACCCCTAAAAGTCCCACTATGTCTTACTTTCAGGGTATGTCTTATATTGGAAAAAAAGAAATAAAAAACATACATACTTTTTCAGTGTTTCTGATGGGCACTGACTGCAGGGCTGAGTCTAGTTGGTCCAGGCTGAAATGCGCTTCCCTGCCCCTGCTCCAGTAACACAGAGCAGCACAGAGCAGGAAGCTTCTCCCTGAGCTCCATGCTGCAGACTCCACAGTGTGCAGCCCTGTCTCCTTTGCCTTGGGTCATGTGACCGGAGCCTGTACGGAGTAGCTGAGTTTCGGTCACATAACCTTCTATCTTCTATTGTGCCGGGAGCTACAGCAGTAACATGAAGAGGCTGCAGCTCCCGGCTCAGACAGAGAGATTGGAGATGCGGATTTATACGCATCAAGGTATTTTCAAAGGGTAAAACTGCCTCGACATGCGTCAGAGACGCTTGTAGAGGCGTTAATGCGATCTCTGCCTCCGCTCATTCTCTAACCGGCCGAAAACCGCTGTAACTATGTCTTACTTTCGGGGGTACGTCTTACATTAGCCAACCCCCCTAAAACACCCACTACATCTTACTATTGAGGGTGTCTTACTATCGGGGAAACATGGTATTGAGCACCAAAGGACATTGAAATCTTTGGACCAATTCACAAGATTCTATTGTAATGTAATGCAGTGGTGTCCAACAAGAATTTTAAAATGCCAAACTCTCTTGTCAGACTTTACAGTTATGAGGAGCAGGTTTAAAGGGACACAAATTTCATTCTTTAATTATGTAAATAGATAGGGATGCCTACCACATTCTTAAATCTATTATTTTCTCAGTCCTGAATCTGAGAGCATAGGCTCAATACAGGCAATGCGCTTGGTGGTTGACTAGATGGTGGTTGCAGGTTAAGAGGCTTAGAACATAAACATGCTGCACAGGGGAATGTTTGTTCACACAAAAGTAACAATGAGGCAATTGGATAGAGAAAAATAAATAAATAAATAAAACAGATAGGGGCACATTTATATACCTGGTCCGGAAGAGATTCCGAAAGTGCATTGTCTGACGACAATGCACTGTGCCGCGATCCAAGAATATTGTGTGCCCGATATCCTGCATGTGTCGCTTCCCT
The DNA here is from genome assembly GCF_040894005.1 of Engystomops pustulosus. NCBI lineage: Eukaryota > Metazoa > Chordata > Amphibia > Anura > Leptodactylidae > Engystomops > Engystomops pustulosus. Next base: position 110,115,199 of record NC_092417.1, read on the forward strand.
GCTCAGGTCCGCCACAGTTCACCATCTGCCTCCCGATGCATGTAAGTACATGGCTTGCAAAGCAATTTTTAAGTTAAATCCTGTGGTTTGTCCGAATCCGTTGTATCGTACGATGGCCCACCCCCGATTTGTGTCACCTACTAAATACCTGTCCCAGTGCGCGATCCCCGAAAATGTTGGAAAACCCGACGGAAATGCGGCCGCAGGACCCTTAGTAAAGTAGTCCCAATATGTAAGCAAAAATGGAGACTGAAAGAAATACTACCAAGGAAAGTAAAAGTAATCTGAAATTATTTTTGAAGTATATAAATAAGAAACTATAAACGGAGAGTGTGGGCCCTACGAGGAATAATTTGGGGGTCATGGTGGATGGAGATAAGGAAATGGCCAATCTATTGAATGTTGCCTTCTCCACTGTCTTTACCCAGGAAAATCCCCACTAAAATAGACAAATCACCAGGCCCACATGGTATACACTCCGGGTACTGCATGAATTATGTACTGTGATAGATAATCCATTATTTTCAATATTGAAAGATTCATTAAAGGGGTTTTCCCATGAAACAAGCTATTCTGTGGATAGGGCCTGATTTGCTGATTGGTGGGGAGCTCAGTGATGACACCTCCACAGATCACTAGAACGGGGGTCTAATGGAGTCCTATGTATGTTGTCTATCTTTGAGATGAGCGGAGCATCCACTTGCACATGGCCGGGCTGCCCCATTCATCTCTATGTCAGTTCCATAGAGATGTACAGGGCCGCCAGACCATGTGTGACTGACTGCTCGATGAGGGATCTGACGGGGGGTACTTTGGACCCACTGTTCTTGTAATATATGGGGGTCTCATCACTGAGACCCCCACCGATCAGCGAATTAGGCCCTGTTCTGTGGATAGGGCCTAACATGTTTAGTGGGAAAACCCCTTTAAGGACAGGTTCTGTTCCACTTCTGTTGTGGGGAAAATATTTTGAGGGGTTTGTTAGAGATGCTATCCTGGAGTATCTCACTGTGCATAACCTTATAACCCATTATCAGCATAGGTCCTGTCAGACTAATATTATCAGCTTCTATGAGGAGGTTCTAGACTGAACCTGGGTGAGGCTGTGGATGTTGTGTATCAGGACTTTTCTAAGGCATTTGATATAGTGCGACTTAAATGGTTGGTACCTAAAATGAGACTGATAAGACAAGGGAAAATTTGTGACTTTGGGTTATAGTTACCAGTGAGGTGTCACAGCGGTCATTAGTGGGCCCTTTTCTTTTTAATATTTTTACTAATGACCTTATAGGGGACAACACAGTAGAGTTGCAATATTTGCAGATTACACTAAACTCTGTAAAGTAATTAATACAGAGTCTAATAATATAACATTAAAGAGGGATGTGTGGAATCTGGAGGAGTGGGCATATCACTCAGGTGTTAGCAATCCTTGCAGAACAGTCGGTATCTCCTGCATCATACTCCTCTAGCCTCCTCTAGCAGCTTGTTCCTTATGCAAATAATTTCCATAAAATAATGGAACCTGTCTCCATGTAAAACAAGCACATACATGCCACTGACTGTAGTATCTGGTAGAAACCATCATCACCACATCAACATCCTAGTAAAGAGCTGAAAGTATTTATTTATTTAGGAGAGACAAAAAACAATATTTGCTTAAAGTTTTCTTAATTTTCAGGTTTCACCAAGCCGTACATAAGTGTATGTTAACGGAGCAAGATAACTAGCATAACACATTACATGCCACCACAGTCATTCTTAACTAACATGTGCAATTAGACTTGGATGGAAGGACTGATTATAATCTTAGATTCATGCCAAGGCCTGGAATCCTCAAGACATTAGTTAAACCATTTATTATTTTACCACTTGTTTACTCCTCGGAAGAAAGGCGGCTATCAGGGCTCCACCCTGGGTGTTGTCAGAAGATACAAAGTGCAGGACCATTACAGAACACTTACACATTAACAAATACATCCTTCACTATTAACACCTTGGTTTTCCATTAAACACATTATTAATGTAGATTATAAACCAAGATTATTTGATGTAGACTAATGCATTCTGGAGTACTTTTCCCACATACAGAATTTGTCATAAAATAGTCACTTCTCTACATGCACAGACAGTTGCCCTATAAAGGGAGTTAATCAGAAAGAACGAAGGCACTCTGCCGAGGGCTGCCACCTATTCATTCTGACTATCGGTGGTCTGACATTCAGTAAACTGAAAGTAACAGCAAATCCTAGCAATAAACCAGACGGTTCTTTGGCTGAAATACTCTTATAACTGTATAAGTCTACATAGCGAGAAAGTCCGATGGGAATAAGCAATAATTGAAAGTGGCCAAAACTCCATATTCACAACTCCGCATTCACATCATCCCTTCCAGACACACTCCTGATATCTTCTTTAGAGTAAAATAACCACATCCTTAAATCTGCAAAATGCCAGGTCTTGTTAATGGTCCTTAGTATGGGTGCAGATCTGCAGCCCATGCTGAACCCTGGGCATCTCCAAAAGCTTATAGCTATGCATATCAGGATCCGAACTGTACAAAGATGAAAGAATGGGTGAAGAAACATGGTCCATCACATTTCACTTACATCGTATGGACATCATATGTATTATTTAGCTGATGAAATCATACACCAGGATACACTAAGGTAATGCATGTAAGTAATGGGTAATGCAGGGTCCCCTACAGCATGAACAAGTTTAAGTTGTTGACTTTTACCAGATCTCCACATTTCCCAGATTTGTGGGATATTCTGAATAACATGTCTATGGAAGATCCAGCACACAAATAAAGATCTCCTGCATGGTGCCAGACACTCCATGTATTGAGGGCATGAGAGAGTCCTTAACAGTACTAGGAAGGAATGATTGACCTGTGTTCACATGTAGTAATCTCTTTCAAACGATGTTCTACCCAAGGGTTGTTAATAGTGCCCACATGTTGTCAATGAGATGGCACCAAAGTCATTAGACACCAGGAAAGGAAGCTCTGGAGGATTAATGCTTCTTATTTTCATATCATATGATTGTTCACCTTTTTTTGTCATTGACAAAACCATTCATGTAGCGTATGATGATAAAAGCACATCTGGATCGCCTGGTGGGGCCAGGATCAGACACAACAACAGGCCAATTGGTGGTAACTTTAATGCCTGATAAAAGAAACAATTAATTAATTAATTAAGTAATTAATATACATGAACATGCTTTGTAATCTAATTTTGCTTTATTTGTTACCAAACTTTTTATTAAGTTTTTGTAAAATACATTTGAAGGACAGAGCTAAAGGCAAAATTTTAGGTAGCGTTTGGATTTGTTTTCCAGCTTCCTGGTACATTGAATGGAATAGTAAATGGTGCAGCTAGGAAGTACTATTTGTCGTATAAATATCAAGTCCGTATATGGCTCTCAAAATAGAAATAATAAACATTATAGCAGTTGAAATGTGGGAGGTAAAAAATGCAAAAATGGAAAACAACTTGGTCTGAAAGGGGTTAACTGGGCTTGAAGCAGACTAGTTGGATACTACAGCAGTCTTTCAGAGCAGAAATAAGGAGATGTGAAGTAGTGCAATTCAGAGACCTAGGGGCAAGGCAGGTTAAGCACATCGCTCAATGCTCCAAGTCCAGCTACAGTCCTGGAATATAAATACATATTTCACAGTTATGCTACTAATAACACACACACAAAGAAATGGTTACACAGCTCTTATTGTATGCATTGTACATTCCTTTTAAGACATATTTTATATAAGCAAACAGATGCTCCACAGAAAATCTGTCATTTACTTATGGTTTCATGTGAGTTACTGATATAAGATAATGACATCCTACAGTATCACCAACCCCTGTGTGTTTATCTAGGTTCTATAGTAAATTCTGTTCTATAGGAACATGTGTAATAAATATACCACTTACAATCATTTGGGCCTGATGTTATTTTGGTCTCATTTTATTGGTAATAAATGTGGGTGACAACCACAGCTTAATTTGTTGCCTGTGTCAGTCTTTGCTTTAGTTCACGCATTATATTCATGCATTCAAATTGTGATTTACAAAAAAGGTGTCTTCCAGTAGATAATCCTGCATCCCTGTCTGGAGTCTATGAGGCTTCGCAAATCTCTCCTTAATAGCTTATAGCTTTATTGTAGACCATGTGGAAGTAGTCATTGGCAATATCTTCACTACAAATAACAAGTCTATCCATCTGGTCAGCCTCCAAGGCTATTCTGTGTTCCTGGCCTTGCTGGATCCTCGCACATAATTAAATGAATCAGTAGCGGAACTGGTTGAAGATGGAAAAGTTATTTCAGGAATGAGATTGGTATTGGTTTTAGTTGGCAGGTAGATGCAGACATTTTACATACAGGGGTCAACCAAACTCTGAACTACTTTGAAGTAAGGGTTGCGTATTGTGTTTCGTTAAGAGAAGTCTGAAGGTTATGTGTTTTTTGACACTAAGAGAATGCTGTACAGAATGGAGCAGATCTCCATCATTCAGGATCTATTATTATCTACAATGAGAATGCACTGGATTCACTTTAATCTCTCTAGTGCGCAGTTATCTCTGGATATCTCAACAGCAGGGAACCCCGTGGTTAACTTATTATATAGACAATTAAGCAGTGGTGGACACTAACAGCATATTCAGCAAAATATGCAGAGAAAACTTTATAAGCCTCAAAATTATGATGCCCTTAATGCACCCCCTAGTATGCCCACAGAGTATAAAACCACCCATCTTTACTGGCCCCCAAACTATATGATGTTCTCCTTAGCGTCCCGCACATAAGATAATTATAATCTCATACCAGTGAGAATTCCTCCATAGACTGCTTCACATATGGCTCTTTTGAAAATCCTTCATGTGACCTCTTACATGTGATCAAAATGGCAGCAGGTTCCTCATGTATCAGCACTAGAGATGAGCGAGTATACTCGTCCGAGCTTGATGCTCGTTCGAGTATTAAGGTACTCGAAACGGCTCGTTGCTCGGACGAGTATTTCCCCTGCTCGAGATTGAGCATTTAATTAAAAAAACACAGTGAAGAACAATGAAGAATAGAATAAAAACAGTGAACACAGTGAACACAGGATCATTTAAGTGAAAAAGACAGTGAAGAACACAGTGAAGAATAGATTACAGATGTTCGGCACATCTGCTTACTTGTCGGAAGATACGCGCGGAACGGCAGCAGGGAGACATCAAGCAGCAGGGAGACATCAAGCAGCAGGGAGACATCGGGCAGCACGGGGAGACATCGGGCAGCACAGGGAGACATCGGGCAGCACGGGGCAGACATCGGCCAGCACGGGGGAGACATCGGGCAGCACGGGGAGACATCGGGCAGCACGGGGGAGACATCGGCCAGCACGGGGGAGACATCGGCCAGCACGGGGGAGACATCGGCCAGCACGGGGGAGACATCGGCCAGCACGGGGGAGACATCGGGCAGCACGGGGGAGACATCGGGCAGCACGGGGGACATCGGACAGCACGGGGAGACTTCAGTGGAAGAAGAGGAGCGATCCCGGGACAGCGTATCACCCCGACAAGTAAGCAGATGTGCCGAACATCTGTAATCTATTCTTCACTGTGTTTTTCACTGCGTTTTTCACTTAAATGATCCTGTGTTCACTGTTTTTATTTTATTCTTCACTGTTCTTCACATCTGTTAACTTGTCGGGAGATAATATACGCGCGGAACAGTGAAGAATAGATTGCAGATGTTTGCATACATCTGCTAACTTATCAGAAGACATTCTTTTTCAATTAAATAACACATTTTATTCCTGAACCATGGTCCCTTTGAAAAATGCTCGGGTCTCCCATTGACTTCAATGGGGCTCGTTATTCGAGACGAGCACTCGAGCATCTGGAAAAGTTCGTCTCGAATAACGAGCACCCGAGCATTTTAGTGCTCGCTCATCTCTAATCAGCACAGGTTGACCTCTAATATTAAGAAAACAGAGATTATCCAAAGCAGATTAAAGGAACTTTTATAAAGGTATAACCATACATACTGGTCTTAACATAGATCTGTCAGATGAAGTCAAAGAAAAATGGCTAGGACAACCAAAATTACAACATATTTCCTAAATGGCTTCTCAATCCTTTAACACTTGGCTTATAAAATCTTGAAAACAAATTCCAAAAATCTTAGAGACAAATATTCATATGGTAAATAGATAAGCAGCAAGCACGTGGTCATATAACAATAATCATGATCATCATATTAAACAAGCAGCAACAAAAGCGTATGACCTGGATGAGAAACAATTTGACACCGTTTTGACCATAAAATTGCACAAAAAAATAACATGCATCTCACAAAGCCTTGCACTCGGCGGGACACTCATTTGGATTCATTGAAGTCAAAGAATCTTCTATGCTGCCATTTTTTATTCCATAAAGCAATTTTCACTCTTTTAATGTAACAGCATAATTACCCCCTTTCTCCTCTTTCAAGTTGCCATTTTATTAAATAGAGCGCTGATATAGTAGAAGGGTTTTTTTTGTTATTTGATCTAAAACAAAATGATTTCGCTTTTAAAGTTGAAAATGCGAATAAAAACTGCCTTTAACTTACACGGGAAGCGTCTGCCTCTCAATTTCAAGCCGTGCAACATCAGACGCCAGGCCTGCAAATTAAATTAATTTTGCTTTCTTCTTTTAATAGGTTTTCCGACATGCTAATGAACAAAGAAATGAGAGCAGGGATAGACTATGACTAATTTAAGACTCACAGGTCTGAGGGAGAGAAAATAAGGAAAAAATAAGGAGCACCTCGGATTTCTCCATGTGAGCTGCATGACTTCATGCGTTCCACAAGGTCTTATCTGCTCTTTCAGAAATTAATTATGAAGCCTGTAGTGTAGATAGTAAATACTAGAAGCTGAAGGGGCCCCTACTTAAATTTTGTGACTCCCCCATTATTTTGTTGAAGTCTTCTCAATTTATCACAGCAGGAGCACTTAGGAACAGGGAATCCCCTCAATGCATTTCTCTACAGCTTAGGTTTTTTGATTCTCTAAGTAATGCTTGTTAGAAACCATCCTTCTTTTTAAGCTGCTCTACCAGATATTATGTTTTTGGATGATGCGCCTCAGCTCTACACACAGAGGCAGGAGCTTAACAAGAAACCATGTAGACCTCTTAATGAATACTGAATAGGGCATCATTTAACATTGACCATGATAACGTTTCAATAAATAACAAGTTATGATTATAACGATTTTCCCATGAATCATATTTTCCTTTCCTTATTATCAAAGGACCTTGTTATCTACAGAATCTATTGTCAAAACTGTCACAAAATTCTCTAACAAGGATGCAAATTTTATCTATAACAGTGTATTAGTATTGCATTATATGGTCAGAATGATCAAATCCCCAAGAGTTAAAGTACCCTTGGGAGTCCAAAAAGTAGCAAACAATTTTTTAAAAACCTAAAAATTCAAATCATCCCCCTTTCCCTAGACTAAAAAAAATAAATAAAATAAAAAACATATTAGGTATCAAGTCCAATATATAAAATCAGTTATTCCTTTATTTGTACAAAAGGTTTGAATTTTTTAAAATTTTTACAATTTTTACAAAATTGGCACAAACACTTTTTTAAATACATGTGCCACCTCCAAGGACGTTCTTTTCAGTGCAAAGTTAGAAAGAAATCAACACAGCCAGTTTAATAGATCTTGCCCAATAAAACCTGTATCAATTAGGTATTCATGTGATTGCATTGACCCAAGGAATAGAGGTGTCATTTGGAGCGTACAGTGAAAGTAGTACAAATTGAGTTTTTTCTACAATTTCATTGCATTTGGAATTTTTTCCAGCTTCCCAGTAACATGGAATATGAAATGTCGTCACTAGGAAGTACAATTTGTAACGCAGAAAACAAGCCCTTGTACAACTACAGTATATAAACAGAAAAATAGAAAATATATGTTGTTTTGGCTTCTACAACACCAGGGGCATGCACACCAGACGGATTTACTGGCAGAGACTATAGCAGAAAATTCATTCTGGCCGTAGCCTCTTAGCAGATATGAGCAAAGGAGCAGGGAATTATAAGACTGACATTTATAGTGTTCAGTCTGATGGAATTCCCCGCATGACTATGGCATAGGTTGCACTCTTTCTTGAAATTTAAAGATATATCACTCAAAAAATAAATAAATAAAACTATGGGATACATTGAGGGTCATTTATCTTTAGTCAGGACATTTTTTGTCTTTTTTTTATGGGTAATAGACTTTTCTGCAAACCCCTTCTAAACTTTTGCCTATGCCTGCTCATAACTTTGCTACACAAGTGGAAAAGTCACAAATTTTGGCACACATATGCCAAAAAAGGCGTAAATATAACACAAGAAAATGAAAGATAAATAACCCACATTGACTAGATGGGGGACATTTATAATAGGCCAGCACTCATGCTCCAGCGTATGATATGCCCGCCGCTACATATTCATAGAGGGATACATCAAGAGGCCTCCCCCTCTTGATGTATCAGGCAGGCTGTTGCGCAGCACTCATTCTACGCCAGGCAGTGTGGGGGACAGCAACGCCCCACACCGGCCCACTGACGGCCGCGGTGCCTATTCACGCCCCACTGGTGTGAAGGTGGCGGATTGGGGCAGATAATCGCAAGTGCTAACAATAAGCTATCATTTGCAATTATTTCAGGGCCTCATGCCTAAAGAGAGAAACTGCCACATACCAAACTCTGCCACTTTACAAACCATTGGGATTATAGGGACACTTGGTAGATAAGTTGTTCTTACAAATTGCATCTCGGGACCTTATTGCTTTGAGTCACAATTATGATTACAAACTGTTTTGCCCTTTACAATGATATTTCATTAATTGGTCCTAACTTGTCAAGAAGTTGCATGTGATGAGAAGTATAAATGTGACAATCTATCACATCTAGGTGTATTTCACCATGGTTTTCTCACCGGTCCTAACGTATGAAGGTTCTCTGCAGTGATTAGTAATTGTTTGAGGGATTTTCACCTGAAAAGTTATGGGATAATCTTCAATAGTTAAACAAATGCAAAAGTCAATTAGATCAAAGCCAAAGTGAAAACAAGTGACCTGTTGCTTCTTGGTTAATAATTTACTGTGAAGAAAAGTTATCGCAGATTCCCATTGCTTTTGTGCATCAGAAAAACAATTTGTTCAGCTATCACCTGTAGTAATAGTTAATAGATCTTGGATTCCCAAGAATGGGAAGCAGAGGTGCATGGAGGACTATACCAGATAATAGTCAACTATCTGTCAAAGATTCAATGTCAGCTTATAGAATCTCAGCTTATTAGTGCAATCATCTCTGTGCTTAACTTTCTCAGATGGTACTTTCCTCTTCAGTAAAATTATCATATTATGTAACAGATGTTAAAAGATTGAACATGATAAACAAGGGGTGCTTGCTCATAGATCCAGGTACTGTGACTGGTAATCTTTATATATTTGTTATCCATGGCCTTCTTCCATTCTAAAGCACCCTTTAAAATTATGCTAATTAGCCACAAGGGCGTTGGGGGTGGGGCATTTCCAAAGCCCCACTGTGCTGTAGCTTCACAGGTTGCTACACTGCACAGGAGGACTGCCCCCTCTCACCATGCAGCGAGATCACTTCAGACAGAGGGAAGTGCCGATGGAGCAGGGGAGAGAGTGAGACAGCACAGAGGGCCTCTGTGGGGCCATTACTTCTGGCTTATTAACATAATTTTAATAGTGGATTTTAGAAGGAAGGAGACCATGGAAAACAAATATAAGAAGATTGCCACTGTATCAGTGCCTGGATCTACGAGTACCGTACATACATGAGTATAAGCCGACTTAAATATAAGCTGAGGCAGCTAATTTTACCACAAAAAACACACACAATGAAATCTGCAGCAGCTCCCCCTCACTACTGAAATGCCCAGCAGTCTCCTCTCACTAATGAAATGCCCAGAAGCAGCCTATCTTCACTAAGATGTCCAGTAGCTTCCTCCCCACACTAATAAAATGCACCGCAGCAGCCTCCCCTACTATTTAAATGCCCAGCAGCAGCTTCCCCAATCAGCTTATACTCAAGTACATACGGTAAGTGGCCTGGTTTATCATGCTTGATTGTGATGGTAGATTTACTTTAACCCCTTAACGCAATAGGACATGCATGTATGTCAGGAAATGTGGTCAGTTGCTGGATCCCGATGTACATGTACGTCTCGGCGATCGCCCGGGCTCAGTAGATCCTCCACTCCGGACACTTCTCCTGTTACGGTTCTTACCGCCTGGACAGCCATCTGGGACATGGTGGACTTGATGAGGGGGACCACACATCACGCAATAAGTGACAAGAGCAAAATCACAATCCCCAATATCACCCCCACTTAAAGGGAACCCTTCAATCCCCCAACCACAAAGTGAAGGACATAGTGTCCACTCCAGAGTTTCTCTTGAGTTCCTGGACAGTCCTTCAATCTTTTCAAGGGCATGGGTAATGGATCCATAGGGGGCGATGTCATTTTGTATGTACATGCAACAAGCTGCTCCCACCATCTTACAGACTCCTCCCTTCTCAGCAAGAATCATGTCCAAAGCCATGCAATTCTGGAAACCATCTTGGATATAATTCACAAATCTCTGCTGATTACAATAAAAACAGTTAACCCAATCAACATTTTCATTCATGGCTATCTGGGGAATAATGGACTCTAGTCCTGCCCATATCTGATTGTGAACCTTGAACTCATCTGGGACACCCCTTAATGCTCCCGCTGTATCTATATAAACATTGTCTTTGACCTCCAGAATCCTTTGGGATTCTCTACCTTTTCTTTATGAGTCTAATCAAACTTATCCTTGGGGATGACGAGGAAGGAATGCACAAATTTTATCACAGCGCACTCACCTTCCAAGCCTTTAGGCAGGCTTCACCTAACTCTCCTATCTTCACGAATACAGTACACATCAGACACTGCTACAGGGTTACCCATGCTGTCAATGTCAAAGAAGGTCACTGTCTTGCACAAACCGTAGGTAAATCCTGGTCAGCCCTATAGATACAGTAATAGTCATGGTTAGGGTATCCCTGAGCATACAGTCAGTCAGAAGAGACCAGCTAGCAAGAGGAATAAGTAAGTTTGCAATAGAAAACATGGAAGCATGCCGTCTTCCCTCTAGCTTCACAGACGTGGCACTGGTCAGCAGGACCGTCGTAGCAAGGCTCCAGACTCTCACTGGTGTGTCTCTTTACCACCACGTAGTCTCCAGGCTTCAGGTTATGCATACTGGGGTCACTGATTGGATCTGAAAGGAATCAGAAACACTTTTGCGGACCTTTTCCAAGGCCTGGCTCAAATGTCTGGCATATTCCACCTGGTTTAATGCCACCAGCTATAGGGTCTGTGGGAAGTAGGGGCCTAGTCTGGGTGCACAGCCAAAAAGTATCTCAAAAGGGGACAATCCCATTTTTCTGTTGGGGGTGGTCCTAATTGAATAGAGGGCAACAGGAAGGCACTCAAGCCATGGTTTCCCTGTTTCTTCCATGGCCTCCTGGATCTCTAACATAAGAGTGCCATGTAGTCTTTCAATCCCACCACTAACTTGGGGATGGTAAGGGGTGTGTAGGAACTGTTCTACATCCAGGAGGGACAAGGTTTCAGTATTTACCTGTCCAGTGAAGTGTGTTCTGTCACCGGACTCTATGGTGTCTGGGAGTCCAAAACCTGCAGAAAATCTCACTCACCAACTTCATGGCTGCAGCTCTGGCAGTAACCTTGGTCGTGGGAAAAGCTTCTGGCCACCCTGGAAAGAGATCAATATACACACGAATGTATTCCTATGTACCACTTTTTGGTATCTGCATAAAATCCATCTGGAGTCTTTGGAAGAGGGATACAGCGGCTTGGGTGTCAACTTCTGTAGGGTCTTTACCACCTTACCCGGGTTGTGGCGGGTACAGACTATACAGGTCTAGTCTATTCAAAACACTGGCGGTTTATGAGCACTAGCATGGCCATTTTGGATGTGTGTGTGTCCGTGGGCTACTTGACTTACTGTGGGATGCAGGGCTCTCGGCAGGCAGACCCTCTCTCCCAGCATCCAGGTCCCATCGAGATCTGGGCTCTAGCTTTCCTCCACACTTCCTTCTCTTCGAATGGCATTTGGGCCACCAGGGACTGGAACACCTGTGGATCAAACTTTTTAGCTCAGAACTCACCATTGAGACTTCAGGACAGTCTCTGAGTTCCATCTGTGCAGCTGTCTTTGCCACCCTGTCAGCCACATACTTGCACTTGGCTTGTGAAGTTACCAAATTGTGTGTGCTTTTAATTTTATTACTCTTAATCATATGGAAATTTCCCGTGAAGGAGAAAAGGGAAGCGTCGGCGTCGCGTGGATCGAAAACACTTAGAACAAATGATAGTTTTCAACTATATCACCGCCAGTTCTGTTGAAGGTGGCAACTGCTCTCCACCTTCAACAAAACTGGCGGTGATATAGTTGAAAACTATCATTTGTTCTAAGTGTTTTGGATCCACGCGGCGCCGACGCTTCCCTTTTCTCCTTCAAGGAAATTTCCATATATCTCTCTGCAACTCCGCTGACTGGTACGGAACTTGCAGTTGCCAAGGGACCACGGGCTGCCGATACGTGATAACCAAAAAGGTGCATTTGACTATGGTGAGCGGCTAAATTTTATCATATTTATCATTTTCTTTTACTATTACACGAGGTCAGCGCACCTGTTTCTCTTTTCTTTCCTCTCATCTCATGATATTTGAACACCTGGTCTGAGTGCTCTCAGAGCTGATTTGAAGGCAACCTCTACCTCCAGTATCGCTACGATTACTCTTAATCAGCGTGCCATGCTTAAAGGGGGTCCCTGCAGAGGTGAGGAAATCTCCTAGACCCCAGAACTATACCTTGAGTATAGATGTTTCCGCTTTTAGCTTCCGCAAGCTGTAGCACTTCCCTAAGTGCCGTCCCTCCACCTCCTGCACTGACCTATGTGGAGGGAGTGGTTCTGCTTTTACTACCTCATGTGCACCACTGACCACTGTATATCCAAGTATAGAAGCATCAGTCTTCTCCTGCAGAGCTGTGCACCATTTCAGTGTGATGTTCAGTGTGATCATGAGAGCACACTTGAGTCTGAGCTCTCTGGCCTTTGATCAGATGCTTGAGCTGCACTTGGGTGAGGACACTGTGCAAGTCATGTGGGGTTTACACAGTAACTGAGTGATCAAGGATCCATGATCAACTCACTGGCCTTGCCGAGCAGATTGCTGGCTGCAGCTACTGAGTCTAACTGGGCTTAATAGTGGGCCAATGGGGAGGGCACCATGTTTCTGGACTAGGACACCTGTGACGTGGCCTAGATACTCAGTGCAAAATAAAATAAATTGTCTGGTCCAGTGTGCCTAGGACCAAGGCAGACAGGATTTGCCAGCTTAAGGCTGTGGAATGCATCAATTGCCTCCTGACTAAGGGCAAATGGGGGAGAGGCAATGCTGTCATAAACGGGGAAGCATCAGGATGGAGGCAGCAGACCTTATCCCAAGCCTGCAGTAGCTGGCCAGTCCTACAAACATGTGAAGAGGCTTAGGGCGTCAGGGCAGGGGCATATTCTAGACTGCCAGCTTTCTTTCCTCTGTCAGTTGTCTGCCTGTGACTGAGAAGCAGTGGCCTAAGAAGACCACCTTCTCCTGGAATTTGTCTCCGGAAGCTTTGCAACCCTTCTGGAACAGAAAACACATAAGGTCAATAGACGCACCCTGGCAAACCTGCAAAATGGAGGCACGCATCGCATACTGTAAAAGGAGAACATCCAGTAAGGGGCTAGTCTGCCAGTCTGTTCGTGGAGTACACAGGGAGACATCATGTGGCATACAGGGCAAACTGCATTCTTGCATTACAAGCAAAATCCATCCAAGCCTTTTAGGCTGTCAGCTAAAACATCAGACGCAGCATTGGGCCCCGCACCTTTTCTAAACATGTACAAAGTTACCAGCCGGTGAGCCACAAGATAACAAAACACAGATAACACAACTTCACAGCCCCCTAGTTCTCCATCTCCTTTACCCTTTAAACTCCAAAAAGCAGGTACCGGAGACATTGCAACACTTTCTTTTTTTTTGGTAATTTTTCTATAATCGTCAGGATCAAATAAGTTATATTGGGACCATAATAAACCAAACAACTTCCCACTTCAAGAATTATCCTAGCAGAAACCAGGAATTAGGTGAAATCACCTTTGCCGGCTCTTATTCCAGACATTTATCAAGATTCTCCAAGGATGCTCAGCTGCTAAACTACAACAAAAACAACTTGTTTTCTACAACTATTATCCTCAACCAGCCTTTATGGCTACCAACAGAGTAGAGTCATAGGCAATTAACTTCAGGGACTTAAACTGTTAAACAGAAAATAAACTGTTCTATGATGGCCGCCACTGAAGTAGGGGGCGTGTCATCTTCTCTAACCACCAGGTACAAGGGTGGAGTCTAAGAGGGTGCTGGTCTGGATCCTAGACGCCATCTTTTTTTTTCCTTTTTCCAGGGAGGAAAATATAATAAATCTTTTTCTCAAATTCTCTCCACATCAAAAACTTTGAAATGTCCCTTATAGCCTGTCTCTTTCTTCAATGGGCACTCTGAAGGATTCCTGTCACTCCTGTCCTGGTCCGTCCATCAAAGCTAGAGGCTCTAAGTGTCTGTTTCCAAATCTGATCAAGTTTTCTCACTTGTACATTCAAGAGAGATCATCTGACACATTCCAAAAACTTCAAAACTTCACTATTACTTTTCTTTTCAACACAATGCACCACGTGCACCAATTGAGCTCTGTACCTCTATGGGCAACCCTATTGGCACCGGTCAAACAGTATTATAGACACTATGATAATCTGACAATCACAACTGACCTCCCACTCCAGTTTTGCAGCATGCCTTTTAGAACACGGTGATGCAAAAAAAAGGACATTTCCCAACAAATGAGTTCTTTATTGTGCAAAACAAGTTAACCAAAAAAGACGTTGGTAGGCTCTCCAAAGGGAGTCACGGCGGAGGTCAAGTTGAGTACTTGTAGAGATGCCACCATACAGCGGGACTGACACTGTGGGCCCCAATGAAGAATTTCCCCATCATCCAGTTAAGGAGAGGTGCATGGAGCTGCAACCATGGAAGGTCCAGCAGAAGGGACATGGTAGAGCGTGGCAGCATGTAGAAGAACAATCTCTCCTTATGCAGAGCACTGACTTGCAGGGAAATTGGCTCAGTGCGATATCGGACTGGATCGGAGAGAGAGTTTGGCCACTGACCGAGGAGATGACCAGAGGCTTCTCTGAAAGGACCATAGGGATGTGATGTCGGGAGACCAAAGAGGCATCCACGAAGCTCCCTGCAGAACCACTTCTCCCGAGTGGTTCTCCCACTTCTCCCAAGTGGGACACTTCTCCCAAGAACCCTAGGTGCTGGTGTTTCCCTAATGATGAGGACGGACAGGACAAGCCCCTATGAAGTGCCCTGGACTGGCACAATAGAGGCAGAGGTTCCCCTGATGTCTTCTCTAATGTTACTGGGAGTAGAGTCTGGCTCTGTCCACATGCATAGGATCCTCTGAAGACGGTATGGCCGGAGGCTGGAGAGGCCTTTGGGAAGCAGGAACCAGGTGAGGTAGACGTCTTTGAAGGACTTCGGGTTGCTTGTGGCATAACTCCTTGGCGCACTCCTTAAACCGCACGTCAATCCGAGTGCCAATATGATGAGACCATTCAGAGTAGATGGCAGGTCACGTGCATCCAATTCGTCTTAAATAAAGGTGGCAATCAGGTCTGCATTGTTCCAGGAAAGTTTGGAGGCCAGGGTGCGGAACTGAACCCAATATTCTCCCACTGACAAGTAGCCTTGGCGCAGGTTCAGCAATGCTGGCCTTCCATGGTTGGGCAGTTTCAGCAGAGGAGGCCCGTGCAGGTTCTTCAATCATGGACCGGAATTCCGCAAGAAATGACGCGTCAGTAGCCATGACGGCATCATCTCTGTCCCAAAGAGGGGTAGCCCAGGCCAGAGCCTTCCCGGAGAGGAGACTGATGATAAATGCCACCTTGGATCACTCCGTGACAAATTGAGATGGCATGAGTTCATTTTGCTGGGAGCACTGAGTAATAAAGCCCCTGCACAGCTTGGGACTCCATCATATAGTCATAGCCTAGGGTCAGCTGCAGGAAGACAAGCTGGGGTAGCAGAAGTCACAGGAGCAGTTGCAGGAATCTGAAGCTTATGCTGAGTGGCAAGTGGCGGTGACTTGGCCTAGCTGTTCTCCTTGCACAGCAATCTGCTGGGTTTGCTGGTACACAATGCTGGTAAGATCAGCCACTCTTATAAGTGGAACCTTGGCGGGGTCCATGGCCGGATCTTACTGTCAAGGCCTGGGGTGAGTGAACCCCCTGGAACACCACAGACGATGACACAAGCCGACACGTGGGACCGGAATTTAAGTGGTACCCAGTCTTCACCAAAGCAGGTTGGTCTTGCTGCGGCGTGGTACTACCAGGTCGTTCCACAGGCGCTTTTACCACGGTGGCAGCCAAGGTTGAGGTACACAATCGGCAGACAATCTCCTGGTCGACTACAGGAAGTAGGTAAATGCAGGCGGCAGGGGTTCAAAGGCAGAGACGAAGTAGGAGGTCAGGGCTGGCAGCAGAGGAGTGTAATCAGGAACAGGTCCAAGGTCACAATGGGAGGTCAATACATGGAAATAACTCGCAGGGAACAGCTTTCTCTAGAGCACAAAGATCTGGCAGGGTGTGCAGGGAAAGGCAGATTTAAATAGATTTCTGGAAAATGGCCAGCACCAACTAACGGTGCTGCACAGGCAGCGGACGGGAACCAGGAGCGAGGAGAGGTGTTGCCAGGAGCAACTACCCGGGATTACCCGTGACCCTTGTGACAGTTATAACCACTAAAAGCCCTAAAGTGGCTTGGTCCTTAAGGGGTTAATATTGAATTTCCTTTAATTTTGAATTTTAACAATGAATTTTTAAACATGCTCTGTCTCTATGGCGCCTACAAGCCCTTGCTTAGTAAGACTAAACAATGATCACTAAAAAATGTAAAAAAAATTGCTAGAGAAGATTATTCCATATGGTCTCTTGTTCTTTTTCTCAGAACCTATCACTGTATCCAGGATGAAAAAAAAGAATCTTAATTAATTAATTAATTGACATAAAAGCCTTTCACATAAATTAAACAGTTGAGCATAGGTTAATTCAATGAAAGTCATTGCTAAGCTCAGGAGCCTGCGCATATCTCCCCAATGGAATGGGTCAACTAGATGCCTCTGTACAGTGCTGTTGTCAGCAATCTTGGAGCCTCCTCAACCAGATTTCATCTGATAACTGGAAAAAAAGATACTTTTCAAGAAAGGCAGAGATAAGAAAATCTATTCATATTAAATTCAAATTAATATGATATATTTTATTATTAAATCATGCTTAATTAATGAGAGATGCACACGAAGTGGAGAACTTTTGCATTGAATTTCATCATATATGAATGCTAATTTTCCCATGGATTTCTTCACGGTTTCGCCCTGTGCATTACATGGGATGAAACTGGAGGTGAAAAACCACAGAGAAAATTGACATGCTCTGGATTTTAAAATCTGCAAATCAGTGTGTGGATAAGAATTGTTAAAATTCTAAACTGTCCCTGAGTACACCCCTTTTAACTCCCGCCCTCACAAAGGGCAGTCCACATCTGTCCTTGTCAAAATAGCGCATGCCCCCTGTTGGCGTCACCTTCCCTGACGTGTTTTGTCTCCCGACTCATCAGAGGGATAGTTAATGGAATCCGCCTTCCTTTGTTCTGGTTTGGCGTGATATTTAGCATAAGATGGCATGCAGACAAAGTGAAGTACACTGTGCGTCAAACTTCACAGATAGCAAAAAACTGCATATCTCCTGTCCAGGTGGTGGACCCGGAGAACTAGTGTGCAGGCTGGCCGTATGTCTCTTCATTATGCAAATATTTTATTCTATAAATAATACATTATAGCTAAGTGGTCTGGTGCAGATATTGTATTTGGATGTAGCAGTTTTAGATAACACCAAGAATAAGGATTCTCTTTGCCATTTCCAGTGCAGTTAGATTACCTTAGCACAGTGGTGGCGAACCTATGGCACGGGTGCCAGAGGTGGCACTCAGAGCCCTCTCAGTGGGCATTCAGGCTGTTGCACCATGGCAGAGTTCGCCAGACAGGGATCCTCCTGCAGTCTCAGGACTTGCCATGTTTAGAATTATTTTAATGTAGAGCATCCTGGTATACCTGAGGCTGCAGGAAGAGAGAGGAGGTGTGGACAGGGTCAGGTTATCATTGGAGCCCCTCCTGTGCGACCCCTAAATCTTTCTCCAGTGACAACCCAAATTTCCTCTCCTTCTGACAAAGATATTGGTGCCCTCACAGGCCCATTGAAAGTTGTGGTACAGCACGGAGCAAGAAAATTGCAATAAGTTACTGCTTGAATTGCTGTTTTGGCCATTTGAAAAAAAAATATGCAGGTTTTGGGTTGCAGTTTGGGCACTCGACCTCTAAAAGGTTCGCCATCACTGCCTTAGCAGGATGTTAGAGGATCCCCTAGTGGGCCCAGGTTCTGACTTCGAGACGAGCACTCGAGCGTCTGGAAAAGTTTGTCTCGAATAACGAGCACCCGAGCATTTTAGTGCTCGCTCATCTCTAATCTTTACCAATTAAAAAATAAACTAAAAAGAAATGCTGTATGAATTTATGGATTGGTGGGCCCAGGTCCTGATGTACTGTAGCTAATTCACATGATGAGGAGAAGGGACACATCTCGAAGCGGGACAATGGGTATGTCCTAAACCAAAACCAGGCGCCTTATAGAGCATATAAGAGAAAAAGGTAGGAAGAAAAACGGGGTATCCAGCACCCATACAAATGAGTCCAAGAAATGTATCCAAAAGTTTAATTCTTCATGTTTTAAAAATGCTTTGCGTGTTAGTCCTTAGTCATACCTGAGCATAGAAGGCTTCTCTTCATTATGAAGAACAGCAAATATCAATATTTCTCGTAGTAACCTCCAAATATACAGTACATAGAAAACAATCATGTGGGGGTACACAGGAGGAATAGAATAATAAAATGTAACTTTTAATCGAAAAAATATATTTTAAAACGCACAACAGTAGTAGTTTTTAGCCAAGAAGTTATAATACCAACCTACAAGGCCAACTTACACGCAGAAGTGAAAGTAAGTGACTATACTAAGCATATACGTCTATTTTACCTTTGGTATATCATGGATGTAATGGTTCTTTCTTACCATGGTTCAGACGTACATCAGCTCAATCAGGTGGGTATAGGGGGCACACGGAACTAAACTGTCCCTGAGTACACCCCTTTTAACTCCCGCCCTCACAAAGGGCAGTCCACATCTGTCCTTGTCAAAATAGCGCATGCCCCCTGTTGGCGTCACCTTCCCTGACGTGTTTTGTCTCCCGACTCATCAGAGGGATAGTTAATGGAATCCGCCTTCCTTTGTTCTGGTTTGGCGTGATATTTAGCATAAGATGGCATGCAGACAAAGTGAAGTACACTGTGCGTCAAACTTCACAGATAGCAAAAAACTGCATATCTCCTGTCCAGGTGGTGGACCCGGAGAACTAGTGTGCAGGCTGGCCGTATGTCTCTTCATTATGCAAATATTTTGGTTCTATAAATAATACATTATAGCTAAGTGGTCTGGTGCAGATATTGTATTAGGATGTAGCAGTTTTAGATAACACCAAGAATAAGGATTCTCTTTGCCATTTCCAGTGCAGTTAGATTACCTTAGCACAGTGGTGGCGAACCTATGGCACGGGTGCCAGAGGTGGCACTCAGAGCCCTCTCAGTGGGCATTCAGGCTGTTGCACCATGGCAGAGTTCGCCAGACAGGGATCCTCCTGCAGTCTCAGGACTTGCCATGTTTAGAATTATTTTAATGTAGAGCATCCTGGTATACCTGAGGTTGCAGGAAGAGAGAGGAGGTGTGGACAGGGTCAGGTTATCATTGGAGCCCCTCCTGTGCGACCCCTAAATCTTTCTCCAGTGACAACCCATATTTCCTCTCCTTCTGACAAAGATATTGGTGCCCTCACAGGCCCATTGAAAGTTGTGGTACAGCACGGAGCAAGAAAATTGCAATAAGTTACTGCTTGAATTGCTGTTTTGGCCATTTGAAAAAAAAATATGCAGGTTTTGGGTTGCAGTTTGGGCACTCGACCTCTAAAAGGTTCGCCATCACTGCCTTAGCAGGATGTTAGAGGATCCCCTAGTGGGCCCAGGTTCTGACTCAGACAGGGGCCTCAAGGATACCACAGAAGACAAGCTGATGTTTTTTGACCAAGGATTAAAGGAAGTAGTCAGAACGTTGTTTGTTTTTTCATGACTGTTTCAATGTTGTTGCCCCTGTGCAGTATTTTTTCTATGGAGAAATACCAGGATTAATATCCATGGGACAAGTATCCATACATAACATGTTTTAGAGGTAGGGTTAGAAGTTGTCATTATTTACATAACAAAGGAAAACCTTCAATACAAAAATATCAAGTCCCGTCATATAGTTATTCAAAGCCATGGCTATTGGCGATGTGTAATGTATGGATAGTTAAGCAACCATAACACTATGCATTATTGTCCTTGATAAATAAAGTTGTACTCTTTTGCCATTGTGTGTGCAGAGAGTGTGTCTTTTGGCTCAATAAATAGGATTTCTGTTCTGAAATCCTCTAGAAAAAATCATTTGGTACAAATGGCAGCCACTGTAATAATGAGAGGAAATGGTAATTTATGGATTGCATGCAATTAAAAGCTATTGTCTCCAAAGTACTTTGTATCAGGTTGCTCATCCTTCAATACTTTAAACCTTTTTACTTCAATACTGTCAATTCCAGGATGAGCGCTACTGATGCAGCATTCAATATGGAATTCGGGACTGCACTTTACCTCTACATTACTGTCAGTCACAAAGCTATTACCATCCAATGTGTTTCACATCAGAATTCTGAAGAATCAGTAACTTGTGTTCTTTTGGTATAAATAAGGTTATACACATAAATCATTTAGAAAATCACAGATCTTTAGGAGCATATACCGTATCATTACCTTTATCATTCTATAATTTTCATAATTCTCTTTTTAGAGAGTTTTGATCCGATGTAGCAGGAAAAGCCATATAAGTTTTAAAAAGGAACATCCCTTTAAATAGTGAAACTAAGCATCCACCTATAATAGAAACCAGGGATAAACAGGAGTGCCAAGGACCTTCCAGAGAAAAATGTCATTCTTGAAGGCCACTGCAAAGATACTTGCCAATATTACTTGACAATTTAAGGAAACTGCACAGACTGCACATTATTAGCCTGCTGCCTCACCCTTCTCTCTGACTGTTTCTGTTATGCAGACCCCGTCAGTTGCCCTTGAATGTGACATAGGTTGCATACAACCTTACAATGACTGGGGGCACTTTTCATAGCCATAAACGGAAAAGACAAATCAACATGAGGAGAGAAAAAGAACTGGACCGCACATCCACAGATGATACAATGATCTACTGCCGCTAGGCTACATTATATAACGAACTCGAGGTTCTTAGTTACATTTTGATCAAATTGTATAAGCCCACCAACCACTTCAAGGTGACCTCTTTTTGGTGGGTCCCTACGCTATTGTGTGCGGCATCACATGGCGTCCATCACCGCCCCAGCACCCGTACTGGCAGGCATAGCCCCCTTGGCTCCAGGCCCGGGTCCATAGCAGCAACGCACAACAGAAGCAGCGGACGCCATGAAATACCGCACCATGTGAACAGGAAAAAATTCTAATTAAAAAAAAAAAATTACATTTGTTCCCATGAATCACCATAAACTTCAGATTCGTGACGAATCAAAGTTTTCCTAAAATGCTAAACAAATTCCGATTCATTATATTTGCCCATCTCTATTTGTAATATATATTATTATAAAGTAATATAGGGGCATAGACTGTCAAAAGATAATTTTTGGCTAATTTTATTACAAGACGTGCAAACATATTTCTCCAGTGTTGTGTGTAACTGTCCTTAAGAGATATAGACATGATATACGCAGACCAAAAGTCATTAAATAAAAGCTGGAAAAGGATACGGAAAAGCTACAACATGAACGGTGGCTTTTTAAGTACATACGCAACCAATGTGTAGGGACACCATCACAATACTACTAATTACTTCTATTTTACAAATACTTCTATTTTGCCAGTTTGGGGTACACCAGGTTCTTTTAGGGTTTTTGATACCATGTAAATTTTAGTTAAACCGATTTCTTGTCTGCCCAAATCACATCAGGAACATTTTCTAGGTCAATTTTACTTCTTCAGAAGTAGCAAGATCTTTACTGCATTGTATTGTAAATGTGATACCACAACATCTTTAGCTTGCGTTTCTGTCGCTACATAACCAATGTATAGGGACACTATCTCACTACTATGGGGAAATTCATAAGCTTCTATGCATTCATAACTTTCTCTTGTTACTACAATTAATCTACCCATATCTTGTATACCAATATCACATCGAGAACGTTTTCTAGGTCAGGTCTGGACAATACCAGCATGGAAAAGTGGCTTGAAATCCCAGCTATTGTTGGCTTTATCCTCACTACATTAAACATTAAATGTTTGATGAATCAAAATAACAAAGACCAGTATGTAGATACTTCATTTCTTAGAAAAATTACCATTGCTGGTAAACAGCAGACAAACCCTTACATAGAGTGGTAAATCAACCACGGGGGAATCCAATAACCCACCAGAAGCAGATGCCTGAAAGTCCTGGGATACATATGTTTATGTATGAACTATTAAGGCTTTAGTCTTGATCCAGTACAGTGGAATACAAACTGAGGTCCACTGTGCTCCTTAAGTCGACAAAGGCAGACGATACATGCCACAGAGCTAGGTTGGAGTGCCAGTTTCTGGTGTACTGCTATCTGCATTGCTATCAGTCTATCAAGACCCAAGGTATAAAATAAAGCAAAGTCCATTTTAATTTCTAATTAATTACCAATATTACCAAGGCATAGGCTTCTAGCCTAATGGGGCAGTTCTCCTGGCAGAGCGCTTATCTGATACATAAATGTATTACCCGCTGTAGCAGTGAATAGAACAAGTGCCAATTGCAAGGGAGGACCCAAGTGAGTCTGGGCATTCTGCCTAGCATTGCAAACTGAGGATTAAGAGCTTTGTGGGACATGTGAACTCTACACAAATGCAAACATTAGCATGATTAAAATTTAGCAAACTATGATGTACAACCCCTTGGGCACAATCCAGTAGACACAGCTGTATATATATATATTGCTACAAAGAAGCTCTGTTACATGAGCCCGGCAAGAAGTAGCTCTGAGAAGATTACTTTTGTCTCTATTATTGTAATCCGTCTGCCATAAAAATGTATCTTAAGCTCATATCTAAGTGTACTTTGTATGGGACGTCAAAGAAGAAAACCAAAGACCCGTAAAGGTAGCCAAAATGGTAGGATTCAGTTTTGCTCAATAGTAGCGCTATCTTATCTTTGGCTCATAGACAGTAATACTTATGTTACTGTGTATGCAACACACAATCTCTGCTTGAGGGCTGCGGCAATGGTGTTCAAGTATGTGTAGCACATCTTGGATTGATCATTAGGAAACATAGGTTAAAATAAAGCTCATGCATGTCATACATATTTTAATTCAATGAATAGGGATGTAATAAAATTTTATAGAAGGACTATTCTATTAAAAAAATAGAAAGGCATTGCCTGTTTGGTTAAAACTTCCACTAGCACAAATACTTTAATTAGTGAATACATGAAGATTCCCCTGCCATAAATACTACCCTTTTTGGATTCATGAAGAATTCACTACCATGAATACTTACTTTTTCAGGATTCAGGGGTAGTGGATCCTCTGTACCACCGCGGACGATGATGTAAGACGACACCTGGTAAGTGGTACCCGGTTTTCACCAGAGCCCACCGCAGTTGGACTTGCTGTGGCGAGGTACCACCAGGTCGCTCCACAGGAGCAATTTTTTTCTGCGGTGATGGCCAAGGCGGGGTGCAGAAACAAGAGGCAGAGAAGGAGTCGGGAAAGTCAGGAGGTCAGCACAGGCAGCATGGGATCAGAGTCGGGGCCTTAGCGGTAGGCAGCACAGGAGCAAAGTCAGGTCACAAAGGGAAATCAGGATAAATGCACAGGGCAAGGAACACAGCTTTCTCAATGGCATGGAAGCACAAAGAATACTTAATCTTTACTTAAATGTTCCAATAGAACTTCCAATCGTGTATCGTTTAGTAAATACATACATTGCATCACCCTTTATTCCAAAAACATTGTTTTGTATATCTTTCTTTCAATAAATGCTTGCACTAGACAACGTTGCCTTGGGATCATGTGAGTTATTCACTGGTACTAATATATAGCATTCCATCAATCCAAGATATCTGTATTTTATAATGAAATAGCAGAAAAGTTAAACTCACGTAGGTTCGATCCCCTAGGGCAGAGACTCTATCTCACCTACACACCAAACACCGCTGTTTGGTGTGTAGGTGAGATAGAGTCTCTGCCCTAGGGGATCGAACCTACGTGAGTTTAACTTTTCTGCTATTTCATTATAAAATACAGATATCTTGGATTGATGGAATGCTATATATTAGTACCAGTGAATAACTCACATGATCCCAAGGCAACGTTGTCTAGTGCAAGCATTTATTGAAAGAAAGATATACAAAACAATGTTTTTGGAATAAAGGGTGATGCAATGTATGTATTTACTAAACGATACACGATTGGAAGTTCTATTGGAACATTTAAGTAAAGATTAAGTATGCTTTAAAGCCTTTTTTCGTGTGGTCAATTTTTGGACACTGTTCACAGAATGCGATTCCAGGGGAAGACGGTGTAGCCCCTGTCCTAGACCACCTTGTGTTTACACTGGAACTCCACGTACCTTACCTTGTCTTCATTTATGGAAGCACAAAGATCCGGCAGGGAACACAGGAAGGAGCTGGCAATTCACCAGGGAAGGCGGTCGACCAGCACTAGATATCGGTGTGCTGGTCCTTTAAATTTTACCAAGCCGGCACGTGCACTAGGAGATGGGGATGCACGCAGGGACCGCCGCTGGAGCCAGCGATGGTGAGTGAGGCTGCAGAAGGGAAGAGGGGGCACAGGGAGGCACACGGGTGCGCTTGTGAACCTGGAGAGAGGTCGCAGGAGCACCCGTGACACATTGGGGGTCATTTACTAAGGGCCCGAATCACGTTTTTCCGACGGGTTATCCGAATATTTCCGATTTGCGACGATTTTCCCTGAATTGGCCTGGGATTTTGGCGTACGCGATCGCATTGTGGCGCATCGGCGCCGGTATGGACGCAACGGAAATCGGGGTCATGGCTGTAAGAAAACCCAATGGATTCAGAAAAAAACGCTGCATTTATAAAAAAAAAAGGTGTGGCTTGACACGCGCTTACCTGCACCCAGCATAGGTCGGTGAACTTCAGTGCACTCCGAGGAACTTCAGCGCAGTAGCGACACCTGGTGGACATCGGGGGAACTACCTTAGTGAATCGGTGGAAGACCCGAATCCTGCGCAGAGAACGCGTCGCTGGATCGCGAATGGACCGGGTAAGTAAATCTGCCCCATTGTTTGCCTTCTTGTTCCATAATTTGCAGGAATGTCCATCCTGGACCTATGTGCTATGGTACTTTTCTCTAAAAAGCACAACCTTAATTTCACTTCAGTCCAAATATAAACTTGCCAAGCTCAAACTGGTTAAGCATGATAACTGCTGGAATAAATGGTGGCTGTAATGGGGACACTGGACTAAGGGACGACAGATACCACAGTACACCCTAAAACTCCCAACAGCCCTGCCTGCTTGTCTATGCGCATCCTAGGTGACATGGAACAATGTCAAAGACAGTCCCTCCATACGCTAGAGTACAGACAGGAAACAAGTAAAGCAAACACAACATGGGTCACAACCCATGGGGCAAACACAACATGGGTCACAACTGAGACAGCATAAAACAAATAATACACATAGGATAGTTTAGAATGGGAGAAGTACTGAAGTATAGCAATGAAGCATGGACAATAGAGCTAGCAAGGGACTATAACCAGCAATGAGTAAAGCACACAAGGTGGGAAATCTGCTAGAGGTGAAAGGGGCAGCGCTCTGAGAATCTGAGAATGTAACCATTGCTGGACCAGGGCAAAGTTTGCAGAGAGCTGGGTGTGGTAGATTCAATCAGCAATCCAGCCGCTTGCACACTTTTCAGACTGCTGACTGAGGTGAACTAGGCTCCGGTCTCTTGATGTATCTGGTGGGTGACTGTGCACTGTTTATTTCTATGCCAGGTCCTACCTGGCTCTAGAAATGAGCACAGATGGCGACTTTTCTGGTATGAGGAAAGTAAGGGGAAAATAATAAAAGTGCTAGCAATAAGTGTCATGGCGCAGAAGCCCTGACGAATACACCCCCATTGTCTAAAAAGTCTAGACCGCCTCAGACCAGCAACTGCTTCTTCCTGATGAACACTCTTGTCAGGACAAACCAATTTCTTTTGGGCCCATACATCTTCTCTCAACTCTCTTCATAACTGAAAGTCGGTAAATAAGTCCAAGGATTGAAGAGGCTGAGAGTGATAGTAAATAGTGTTCCAGGATGCATGTTAATGGGTATTAATGGTAACATGTCAATTTTCTGATTGTTTTGAGCTGACATCAATATCTGTTTTTCCGAGGCGCACGCCTCTGAGATTTATTACACTTACTGAGAGGAACGCTGAGCAGCAGCACACAGAGCTATATTTATAGACAGCTATATTTCAATTAACTCTAAAAGATATGCAAGTGCAAATTAGTTAAGGAGGAAATTCACTCTCAAGTCAATTGGAATTATGTGTACACAGTAACAATTTATTTTAACATTTGGAAATAGATGAAAAGAGGATATTAGATTTGATATGTACATTAATCTGAATGTTCCAATGTTCTACTTATTTTGATTTCTGCTTTCTTTCATTATATATCCATTTTCTTCACTCATTTCCATTCGATTGTTATCAAGAGATTCATGGTCGACTCAAGAGCAATTGCACTATTGCAATTTCCTATTGCACATAGGGAAATAAATTGCTCAAAATTTTCATACCGCTCAAATAGTAACCAGAACCCTGGAACTGCCCAAAACAGTACAGGACAAATGGCGCCCTTGAAACCTAATACTAATTTGTACAATAACTAATACAATAAAGTACTCAAACCATACAATAATATTGATTATCGGAATTGTCCAAATCAGATAATTAATAATAATAATATAGCTCCCCCTCCACTAGAGCAGACTATAATACTGGAGACAACCCTGATAGCCGACTATACAGGAGACTCCCCAGAGCTGACCATAATATAGGAGGACGGAGGGGGGCTGGGGGGGGGGGTAGGATGAGCACAAAACACAATAAAGCAGCCAGGGGACAAGAAGACATAACTTGGGGGACAGGGTCTGCCTACTCTCTTTCCCGTAAACCATTTCTCACACTACAGCTGGGCCCAGCACACTGTTGGCTGTACAGGAAGTGAGGGCGGGCTGTCAGTGTGCAGTGCAGCCCCAGTACAGCTCTAGAGGAAGCAGCTTCCCTGAGGAGACTCAACGCAGGGGTTCTGATGGGGCACAGTACTGTGCCCCGACTGCAGCCAGCCCGTAATTCATACTCACTATCTGCTATGTGATCTGCGAGCAGCATGGCGTGGGCCGATACTCCATGCTCTGCGAGCGTCATGTGGCCTGTGGTTTCTGCACCCCTGATCTAAAACTACTCTTTGTACTTTTATTAATGGTTTCAAATAGCCATAAAAACATATCACAATAGAAAAATCTCGGTTATAACACATGAAACCAAAAATATATACATTGAAAGATATAGCAGAAGAGAAATAATAGCTGGGTGGAAACAGGGCCTTAGTAAGATACATACATAGATATGGGATAGATATAAGATAGATAGACACATAAATAGGGCATAAGATAAAATAGATTGAAATGAGAAAGGTAGAATAAGATAGTCTTTTTAAGTGAATATTTGCATTCCAGAATCTGGCAGTAAACCACCCCTGACAGTGTCAGGTAGCAGCCCTGGAGACCTGTGTAACCAGGGCCACATTATACAGCCCCTCCAGAAGTACACATACACAGCCCCCCAGTAATACATAGATATAGCCCACCACATGGAAGTGTGAGTGACTATACTGGTAAGGATGGGAGCTCCCGTGACTACTGGGGTGGGGGAGAGGCCTTTTGACTATACTGGGGGGGAGGCCCTGTGACTATACTGGGGTGTGGCAGAGGCCCTGTGACTATAGTGGAGTGAAGGAGAGGACCTGTAACTATACTGAGGTGGAAGGAGACCCTATGACTATACTGAGGTGGGAGGAGACCCTGTGACTATACTGGGGTGTGGGGGAGGCCATGTGACTATACTGGGGTGTGGGGGAGGCTCCTTGACAATACTGGGGTGTATGGGAGGCCCTTTGACTATACTAGGAAGGGGGGAGGCCCTGTGACTATACTGGGGTGTGGGGGGGGCCTTTGACTATACTGGGGTGTGGGGGAGGCCCTGTGACTATACTTGGGTGTGGGGAAACCCTGTTACCATACTGTGGTGTGGGGGAGGCCCTGTGACTATACTGGGGTATGGGGAAGGCTCTGTGACTATACTGGGAAGGGGGGGGGGGAGGCCCTGTGACTATACTGGGAAGGGGGGAGCTGTGACTATACTGGAAAGGGAGGGCCCTGTGACTATACTAGGGTGGGCAGGAGTACCTGTAACTATACTGGGGAAGGGGAAAAGCCCTGTGACTACACTGGGGAGGAGGGAAGGCCATGTGACCATACTGGGGAGTGAGCCTGTGAGTTGGTTGGGGGCTGAGCCTGTACTGGGCTGCAGGGAAGGGGCCTGTAACTTTACGGGCTAATGGGGGGATGTGACTATATTGACTCCTGTGTGGACATAGTAATCATATTGACTACTGTGGGACACTGTTAATCAAAGAACATGCGTCTTCAGCACCCCGAAAGACAGGACTAGCTCCAGGTTTATGTTGCTCTTGCGGGACAAAGCCACGGCGGCCATCTCATGTTTATAATGTTGTGGTGTATGTGGTTTTATGGTAAAAACAAAACACACAAATTTTAACATTTTGGTTAAAATTTATAAGAAAATATTAAAATGTTGCAGCAAAAGGTGGCGCTACAATGTATTAACTTAAGGAAGATGAATAATAATGCACAAACAACTTTTAATTTTTTTTTTTTTTTTTTTTTTTTTTTACAACAGTTTAAAATATCCAATAAATTTAGTTCCACTTTAAAATTATGTCCCACTGGCGTCTCCTTTATCAAAAAATTACAATTTTTATGTTTGAAGCCTGAAATGTGGCAAAATGTAGAAAAGTTCAAGGGGGCCGAATACTTTCGCAAGGCACAGTATATAATGGATATAATGGTGCATATCCTCCATTCTTTGACAGGTCGGTACTGGGGCCCCTGACACTGTGGGACCCATAGCAGCTGCTATGCATGCTGCCACTGTAGTTACACCCCTTACCACTGCTAAAGGATAAAGTGTAATCCAAATATCAATATTTTCAAACGTCTTGAAAGAGCACAACAGAGGAACAGGAACAGTGCAGGTGATGCAAAATGGTTATTTCAATGGGGAAAACAAATATTTCACTAAAAAGTGCGGGTTCTCTTTCAGTTCTATGCACCTTTTATTGCTTTGAATGAACTGAACACACACAATAAACAATAAATAAATAAAACTGAACTAAAATTCGGTTCAGAGGCCTCACGTAACATAATCATGAGGTTATAATCACTGTGCCAATATTTTGGAAATTAAACTATGGACCCCTATATAAACAATTAAGTGACTGTATGTATTTGCTTGTTTAGCCAAGTCTGAGGCTATTTAGCTGCTGAGTCCTCCCTATGTGTGAGCTTAGACTTAGATCACCAATAACAGGCAGCAATGAAAAACTATTAAGCTACATTTTAAAAGAAACCTAATCTCATTCAATCACTGATGGAAAACATTGCTAGTCGTATTTAATATTAATGGAAATTTATTTTAAAAATCCAGCATTTTCAGAATATGTCTAATCCCGTCAAGGATTTGGCGAGATTTGTTGTAAATATTTAGCAGGAACAGTGTTGGGAGCCATGTCTGCTGAGAAAATGTAACTATTAACAAGCAGGAAAGTAGGAAACAGATTTCACACTTTTCATCCCAACAATGAGTCATAATTTACTGTGATAAATGCAGATCTTATTAACTTGGGCCTGGAAAGCAGCATTACAGCATGAGTCAATGTTTTGCGATCCCTCTGCGATCAGCCTGTCTTACTATTTTTTCACCAAATATCGTTTTTGCACGAACTATGAGAGCAGCACAGCAAAGGACCATTACATAATGGAGAGGCCAGTGTGGTCTGTTATGCTGTGATAACACTGCATGGAATGGACTCATTATGGAGCATGAGGTCAGTTTGGTTACGTGAAGATTTCCTGTTGAGTGGGAGAGATTACAGCCCTCCACTAATAATAAAAATGTTTTACTGCAAATATTTTATGTATTAAATGTTGCCTTTCAACTTTTCAGATATGTCTAAAAGTGAATAAAGGCGGTCTCCTACTTAAGGACACCCGACTTACAGATGACCCCTAGTTATAGATGGACCTCTCTGACCACTGTGATATCTTGTGAAGCTCTCTCTATGCTCTACTATAGGCCCCATTCACATGACCGTCGGGGGCACATATACCCAGCCACAAAATATATGTCCCCTATAGATGGTTATGGCGTCGGGGCTCAGTACAGTGTGCGGGCATGCGTGGCTGTAAGAACAGCAAAGCGGGACTATTTTTTATGCAGACGGCAGGGGCGAGCACCACTCACCTCCTCCTCTGCAGCAGGCCGACATGTGCTTCACCAGGCTTTGGCCGGGCAAGCACATGTTTGTGTGACTGTAGGTACTAGGCTGCAGTGATCAGCTGTGAAGTGAAATTAAGTTTTATTGATAATACTTGTTCCCATGACACAAAATTTGGAAAATAAAACTGTCATTGGGTAAAAAAAAGCTTTGTCTCGAGTTAGGGCTCTTTTACATTGGCATTCATGATCCGTTGTCTGTGCCCAACAACTCTGCTGGGGGGTGCGCCTCCTCACGCCCAAATGGCACAGTACATTATAAAGGGGGATGGGCACCTGGAAAGTTTATTATCAGGGGGAGGGGAATGTCTCCTGGACAGTATATTATAAGGGGCAGAGGAATAGACTCCAACAGTACTATTAGCTGCTGACTACATATGGATTGCTGAATGGTGATCTGTGAAGAGCCACCAAGATAAGGAGGTAGAAGGGCAGAGCTACAACAGAGTTATACAGTATGAGATTACTATATCTGCCTTATGGCAGCCCTGGACTGTAATACATTTTTGGCACTATATAGTTGTGTGCAGTATATTCCCAGCTAGTATATATTTTTGTATATGGTATATTAATTACTGCAATATTATTAGTATTGTATTCGTGTGGGTATATATATTAATGTTCCCCCATATATTTGAGTGTTTCTTATATATGGTGTGTGCATATTTGTATGTGTAGCATATATATAGTTTATACAGTTGAAAAAAGACACTTGTCCATCAAGTTCAACCAAGGAAGGGAAGGGATTGGATGAGGAAGGGATTTAGGGGAAACAATTCTAAATAACATAACCATCAATGTTATTTAGGTGTAAAAAGGCATCTAGACCCTTCTTGAAGCTCTCTGCTGTCCCTGCTGTGACCAGC
This sequence comes from Engystomops pustulosus, assembly GCF_040894005.1. Lineage (NCBI taxonomy): Eukaryota > Metazoa > Chordata > Amphibia > Anura > Leptodactylidae > Engystomops > Engystomops pustulosus. The sequence continues at coordinate 110,147,167 of NC_092417.1, forward strand.
GCCTGAGGCAGGCTATTCCACAGATTGACAGTTCTCATAGTATAAAAGCCTTGTCGCCTCTGGTGATTAAACCTTGATTTCTCCAAACGGAGACAGTGCCCCCTCGTCTTTTGATTTGATTTAATCTGAATCAATTTACCACCATATTTTCTGTATGGACCATTCATATATTTAAATAAATTAAAGAGAACCCATCATGCAAAATAACCCCCCTAATCTAAATAGATTTTCATAAACTGCCATTAGAGAGCATTGCATCTATCCCTTCATTGTCCTTCTACATGCCTGTAAACCTAAGCAATAAGGTCCTAAAGCTGTATGCAAATGACCTGTGAAATGTCCAATGAGTCATTAGCATATTCAAGCTGTCCAGCTTATTCATGAGTGGGAGGCACAGCCATACCCCCTAACAGCCTGTATAATGGTGTGAGGCTGTATAATGATGTGCTTCCTGGTGCTGGCGTCCCCTGCAGCCTGTGTATAGGAGAGATAAAACAGCTCCAGGCAGCCATGTTATAGTAGAACATGTCAGGTACATATGTAGCTAATGTCTGTGTCTCTCACATGTTATAGCAGAACATGTCAGGTACTTGTGTAGCTGATGTCTGTGTCTCTCACATATGTATTAGGAGGGAGAGCATGTCAGCAGATACAGCACACACACTAGCAATGCTTTACTATACATTACACACAGGCATGAGCAGGGGGAGGAGAGGGGCGGAGTAACAGGAGTGACATCACTGCCTCTGACCATGTGACCAACCTCATTTACATAATAAAGAATAGATTATTTTATTATGATTCATGTATGAAATAACTAGATAAAGGCTGGGATGGATCCTTGTGAGCTGCTCCAACAGGTAGAGGTGACAGGACCAGTGACACAGACCTGATGACAGGTGTCCTTTAATCATGTCCCCTCGTAGTCGTCTCTTTTCCAGACTAAATAAATCTAGTTGTTTTAATTAGAGATGAGCGAGCACTAAAATGCTCGGGTACTCGTTATTCGAGACAAACTTTTCCAGATGCTCGAGTGCTCGTCTCGAATAACGAGCCCCATTGAAGTCAATGGGAGACTCGAGCATTTTTCAAAGGGACCATGGTTCGGGAATAAAATGTGTTATTTAATTGAAAAAGAATGTCTTCTGATAAGTTAGCAGATGTATGCAAACATCTGCAATCTATTCTTCACTGTTCTGCGCGTATATTATCTCCCGACAAGTTAGCAGATGTGAAGAACAGTGAAGAATAGAATAAAAACAGTGAACACAGGATCAAGTGAAAAACACAGTGAAAAACACAGTGAAGAATAGATTACAGATGTTCGGCACATCTGCTTACTTGTCGGGAGAGGAGATACGCTGTCCCGGGATCCGCTCCTCTTCTTCCACTGAAGTCTCCCCGTGCTGCCCGATGTCTCCCCCGTGCTGCCCGATGTCTCCCCCGTGCTGCCCGATGTCTCCCTGCTGCCCGATGTCTCCCTGGTGCCCGATGTCTTCCTGCTGCGCACGATGTCTCCCTGCTGCGCCCGATGTCTCCCTGCTGCGCCCGATGTCTCCCTGCTGCGCCCGATGTGTCTCTGCTGCGCCCGATGTGTCTCTGCTGCGCCCGATGTCTCCCTGGTGTGCGATGTCTCCCCGTTCCACGTGTATCTTCCGACAAGTAAGCAGATGTGCCGAACATCTGTAATCTATTCTTCACTGTGTTCTTCACTGTGTTTTTCACTTAAATGATCCTGTGTTCACTGTGTTCACTGTTTTTATTCTATTCTTCATTGTTCTTCACTGTGTTTGTTTAATTAAATGCTCGATCTCGAGCAGGGGAAATACTCGTCCGAGCAACGAGCCTTTTCGAGTACCTTAATACTCGAACGAGCATCAAGCTCGGACGAGTATACTCGCTCATCTCTAGTTTTAATCTTTCCTCATAACTAAGACCCTCCCCTCCATACCCCTTATCATTTTTGTGGCTCTATGTTGAACCCTCTCAAGCTCCAGGGCATCCTTTTTATGGTCCGGTACCCAGAACTGGACAGCATATTCCAGGTGAGGCCGAACCAATGCTTTGTATAGTGGTAATATTACATCCCTAACCACTTTTGATACATGACAAGATCCTACTAGCTTTAGAGGCAGCTGATTGACATTGCATGCTGTTATTCAATTTATGATCTACTAGTACCCCTAGGTCCTTCTCAACAAGGGACTCTCCCAGATTTACTCCACCAAGGATATATTTTGCCTTTGGATTATTGGTGTGTGCAGAAAAAAAAAATATATATATATATATATATGTGTGTGTGTGTGTTATGCATATGTAGCGTATGCTTGCATGTATCTTTGGAGTGTACAGTATATATGATATATGTGTATTCTGATGTATTATGTGTGGGATGGGACCGGCAGCAAGGGTTTAGGCAATGGAGACTGCCATTCTAAGTTTGCAGTGGGGCCCACTGGAGTTTTGTTACACCACTGCATATTATTTGTGCATTAGATGTGCAGGAGGATAGATTTAAAGGAGGAAAACACAAAGCATTACCTATTATGTGTAATGTCAGAACGGCTGTCATTAGGTAGTTGGAAAAATTTCAAACAGATAACCCCCCTTGGGATGCCAGAAGACTTTGGCAGTCTAGCACAGGCCTCGATTTACTTGATGAATTTGCTTTGACAAGAAGGTATAAAGGAGGGCCCTGGTTTGGTATAGGAAAATGGAAAAAATTATCTGGCAAAGTTGTCAAAGATAATTATTAGAGATGAGCGAACATGCTCGTCCGAGCTTGATGCTCGGTCGAGCATTAGGGTACTCGAAACTGCTCGTTACTCGGACGAATACTTCGCCCGCTCGAGAAAATGGCAGCTCCCGCCGTTTTGCTTTTTGGCGGCCAGAAACAGAGCCAATCACAAGCCAGGAGACTCTGCACTCCACCCAGCATGACGTGGTACCCTTACACGTCGATAGCAGTGGTTGGCTGGCCAGATCAGGTGACCCTGGGATAGACTAGCCGCTGGCCGCGCTGCTCGGATCATTCTGTCTCTGGATGCCGCTAGGGAGAGAGCTGCTGCTGGTCAGGGAAAGCGTTAGGGTGTTCTATTAGCTTACTGTTAGGCAGGAGTGATTCTCAAAGAACCCAACAGCCCTTCTTAGGGCTACAATAACGTTCTACTTTTTTTATTTTAATTTGCATCTTTTACCATTTTGTGAGGAATTAGCAGGGGGACTTGCTACCGTTGTGTTTAGCTCTTAGTGGCACACATATCCATAGCAAAGACCGAAGTGGGAAAATTCAGTAGGGGTTGGATTTCTATTAGGCAATAACTCAGTGTCATCTCATCTGGCATAGTAGTGTGCTTCCTTTGATACTTGGCTAGAAAATAGCCATAGGAGAATACAAACAGCTTCTTGAAGCCTACAGTAGCGTTCTATATATTTGATTTCTGGTTGATCTGCTGGTGGCTGTAGTTTCTGCAGTGCATGTACTTGCCAATTCTGAGCAATTTGTAGTGAGACTTGCGACCGCTGTGTTCTGCGCTTAGTGGCGCACATATCCATAGCAAAGGCCGAAGTGGCAAAATTCAGTAGGGGTTGGATTTCTATTAGGCAATAACTCAGTGTCATCTCATCTGGCATAGTAGTGTGCTTCCTTTGATACTTGGCTAGAAAATAGCCATAGGAGAATACAAACAGCTTCTTGAAGCCTACAGTAGCGTTCTATATATTTGATTTCTGGTTGATCTGCTGGTGGCTGTAGTTTCTGCAGTGCATGTACTTGCCAATTCTGAGCAATTTGTAGTGAGACTTGCGACCGCTGTGTTCTGCGCTTAGTGGCGCACATATCCATAGCAAAGGCCGAAGTGGCAAAATTCAGTAGGGGTTGGATTTCTATTAGGCAATAACTCAGTGTCATCTCATCTGGCATAGTAGTGTGCTTCCTTTGATACTTGGCTAGAAAATAGCCATAGGAGAATACAAACAGCTTCTTGAAGCCTACAGTAGCGTTCTATATATTTGATTTCTGGTTGATCTGCTGGTGGCTGTAGTTTCTGCAGTGCATGTACTTGCCAATTCTGAGCAATTTGTAGTGAGACTTGCGACCGCTGTGTTCTGCGCTTAGTGGCGCACATATCCATAGCAAAGGCCGAAGTGGCAAAATTCAGTAGGGGTTGGATTTCTATTAGGCACTAACTCAGTGTCATCTCATCTGGCATAGTAGTGTGCTTCCTTTGATACTTGGCTAGAAAATAGCCATAGCAATAGGATAGGATTGTTTGGTTTTAAAAACTCAAAAAAAAACAAAAAACACAAAACAAAAAAAAAAACACAAAAAAACACAAAAAAAAACAAAAAGAAGTAAAAAAAAAAAAAAAGTTATAACTCTCATTTTAAAAATGTTTAACCCGAGGGCTAGGGGTAGAGGACGAGGGCGGGGACGTGGGCGTCCAACTACTGCAGGGGTCAGAGGCCGTGGTCCTGGGCGGGGTGAGACACCACCTGCTGATGAGGGAGCAGGGGAACGCCGCAGAGCTACACTCCCTAGGTTCATGTCTGAAGTTACTGGGACTCGTGGTAGAGCACTGTTGAGGCCAGAACAGTGCGAACAGGTGATGTCGTGGATTGCTGACAATGCTTCGAGCAATTTGTCCACCACCAGTCAGTCTTCCACGCAGTCCACCCATGTCACCGAAATCCCCACTCCTCCAGCTCCTGCACCTCAGCCTCCTCCCCCCCAGTCTGCCACCTCCCAGGAAAATTTGCCATTTGAACCGGCATACTCTGAGGAACTGTTTTCTGGACCCTTCCCACAGTCACAAACCACTTGTCCGGTTGCTGCTGAGCAATTTTCCGATGCCCAGGTTTTCCACCAGTCACAGTCTGTGGGTGATGATGACCTTCTTGACGTAGTGGAAGTGTGTAAAGAGGTGTCCGACGATGAGGAGACACGGTTGTCAGACAGTGGGGAAGTTGTTGTCAGGGCAGGAAGTCCGAGGGGGGAGCAGACTGAGGGATCGGAGGATGATGAGGTGACAGACCCAAGCTGGGTTGAGAGGCCGGGTGAACACAGTGCTTCTGAGACGGAGGAGAGTCCTCGACCTGAACAGGTTGGAAGAGGCAGTGGTGGGGCCAGACGGAGAGGCAGGGCCAGAGCTGGTGCATCAGCGCCACTGTCAACTAGTGAAGCTCCCGTGGTGAGGGCTCTTGCGGCGAGGGCTAGATCTTCAGAAGTGTGGAGGCTCTTTAAGGAAACACCGGATGACCGACGGACTGTGGTGTGCAACATTTGCCAAACCAGGCTCAGCAGGGGTTCCACCACTACTAGCTTAACTACCACCAGTATGCGCAGGCATATGAATGCTAAGCACCCCACTCAGTGGCAACAAGCCCGTTCACCTCCGGCCGTGCACACCACTGCTCCTTCCCCTGTGTCAGCTGCTAGTCAGCCCCCTGCCCAGGACCCTGGCACAAAAACCCCATCGTCGCCTCCACGATCCTCCACAGCATCCACCAGCGTTCAGCTCTCCATACCCCAGACGCTGGAGCGGAAACGCAAATATAGTGCAACCCACCCGCACGCCCAAGCCCTTAATGTGCACATCTCCAGATTGCTTAGCCTGGAGATGCTGCCCTATAGGCTAGTAGAGACCGAGGCCTTTCGCAACCTCATGGCGGCGGCCGCCCCTCGGTATTCGGTCCCCAGCCGCCACTACTTTTCCCGATGTGCCGTCCCAGCCCTGCACCAGCACGTGTCAGACAACATCATCCGTGCCCTGACCAACGCCGTTTCTGACAAGGTCCACCTGACCACGGACACGTGGACGAGTGCTGCCGGGCAGGGCCACTATATATCGCTGACGGCACATTGGGTTAACTTGGTGGAGGCTGGGACCGAGTCTGACCCTGGGGCTGGTCATATACTGCCGACGCCGAGGATTGCGGGGCCTACCTCGGTCCAGGTGTTTCAGGCCTACTATGCCTCCTCCTCCTCCCACCCCTCCTCCACCTCCTCCTCCGAACTACCATCCGTGGGCACGGCGCCATCAGTCGGTAGCTCTAGGCACAGCAGCAGTGCCGTCGCTAAGCGACAGCAGGCGGTGCTCAAACTGCTGAGCCTAGGCGACAAAAGGCACACCGCCCAAGAGCTATTACAGGGCATCACGGCGCAGACTGATCTGTGGCTGGCACCGCTGAACCTCAAGCCGGGAATGGTTGTGTGTGACAACGGCCGTAACCTGGTGGCGGCTCTGCAACTCGGCAGACTGACACATGTGCCATGCCTGGCCCATGTGTTAAATCTGATAGTGCAGCGTTTCCTCAAGACATACCCCAATCTGTCTGATTTGCTCACGAAGGTGCGCCGCATCTGTGCGCATTTCAGGAAGTCCAGCCCAGATGCTGCCACTCTCAGGGCAGCGCAGCGCCGCCTCCAACTGCCCGCTCACCGACTGTTGTGCGACGTGCCCACGAGGTGGAATTCAACACTGACCATGTTATCCAGAGTTTACCAGCAGCGCAGAGCGATTGTAGACTGCCAGATGTCAACTTCCACCAGAACTGGTAGTCAGGTCAGTCAGCTTCCTCAAGTCTACAATGAGGAGTGGACGTGGATGTCTGATATCTGTCAGGTGCTGAGTAACTTTGAGGAGTCAACACAGATGGTCAGTGGCGATGCCGCCATCATCAGCCTCACCATCCCGCTGCTTGGCCTGTTGAAAAACTCTCTGGTCAGCATGAAGTCGGAAGCTTTGCGCTCGTCACAAGAGACGGGGGAAGAATATTCCCTTGTTGATAGCCAAAGCACCCTGAGGTCTGTTTCTCAGCGCATATCGGAGGAGGTGGAGGTGGAGGAGGATGAGGAGGAAGAGGAGGAGAATGTTGGCGAGACACAAGAGGGGACCATTGTTGAGTCCTTCACTGTTCAGCGTGTATGGGCAGAAGAAGAGGAGTTGGAGGAGTTGGAGGAGGAGGAAATGGACAGTCAGGCCAGTGAGGGGAGTGAATTCTTACGCGTTGGTACTCTGGCGCATATGGCAGATTTCATGCTAGGCTGCCTATCCCGTGACCCTCGCGTTCAAAGAATTTATTCCAGCACCGATTACTGGGTGTTCACTCTCCTGGACCCACGGTACAAGCAAAATCTTTCCACTCTCATCCCTGCAGAGGAAAGGAGTGTGAGAATGCATGAATACCAGCAGGCCCTGGTGCACAAGCTGAAACAGTATTTCCCTTCTGACAGCGCTAGCGGCAGAGTGCGTAGTTCTGCGGGACAAGTAGCGAGGGAGAGTAGGCGAGCAGGCAGCTTGTCCAGCACTGGCAAGGGTACGCTTTACAAGGCTTTTGCCAGCTTTATGTCACCCCAGCAAGACACTGTCACCTGTCCCCAGTCTCGGCAGAGTAGGGCTGATCTTTACAGAAAGATGGTGAGGGAGTACGTAGCTGACCATACCATCGTCCTAAATGATCACACAGCTCCCTACAACTACTGGGTTTCAAAGCTGGACATGTGGCACGAACTGGCGCTGTACGCCTTGGAGGTTCTTGCCTGCCCTGCCGCTAGCGTCTTGTCCGAGCGGGTTTTCAGTGCAGCTGGTGGCATCATCACCGATAAGCGTACACGCCTGTCGACTGACAGCGCTGACAGGCTGACGCTTATTAAAATGAATAAAGGCTGGATTTCTCAGAATTTCCAATCTCCACCAGGTGAAGGAAGCTCAACCTGAATAATTGATCCACTCCTCCTCCTCCTCCTCATTTTCCTCCTTCTCCTCCTCTTTGTACAGTAAAGCAGAGGAAAATGGCTATTTTTTGACAGGGCCCACTGGCTCTTGCTATAGTACTTCATGCATTTAATTTTTCTGGAGGGCCACCTACCCGGTCCTCTGTTTGAAACAATTTTTGTGAGTGCCACATACAGGCACTCAATCTATTCCATTTTTCTGGAGGGCCACCTACCCGGTCCTCTGTTTTAAAAAATTTTTGGGACTGCCACATACAGGCACTCAATCTATTCCATTTTACTGGAGGGCCACCTACCTGCTCCTCTGGTTTGAAACATTTTTGGGACTGCCACATACAGGCACTCAATCTATTCCATTTTACTGCAGGGCCACCTACCTGCTCCTCTGGTTTGAACAATTTTTGGGACTGCCACATACAGGCACTCAATCTATTCCATTTTACTGGAGGGCCACCTACCTGCTCCTCTGGTTTGAAACATTTTTGGGACTGCCACATACAGGCACTCAATCTATTCCATTTTACTGGAGGGCCACCTACCTGCTCCTCTGGTTTGAAACATTTTTGGGACTGCCACATACAGGCACTCAATCTATCCCATTTTACTGGAGGGCCACCTACCTGCTCCTCTGGTTTGAAAAATGTTTGGGACTGCCACATACAGGCACTATCCAAATTAAATTGTCTCCATAGCAGCCTCCACACGTTGTCTCCATTGCTACCTCCAAAAGTCGTCCATATAGCTGCCTCCATACATCGTCCCTTTATCAAACGAGGTGTGTCAGGCAGAAATTTGGGTTGTTTTCATGGATTCCACATCAAAGTTGTTAACTTTGTCGCCACCCTGCTGTGTTATCCACAAAATATACTGGCAAACTTTTACCATTTAGGGATATTATTTCAGCGCTTTTTGCGCATCTGTTTACATTCCCCTCACCCGGCATATCCTAAACTTATAAGAACGCTACTACACTTGATCTTATACAAAAGGTTCTTAGAAGTGCTGTTTGGGGAGTAGCCTAGAAACAGGGGCTTGGATTGGCGAAAGCTCGCCTGGCTGCAGAGCGCCAGCTCCATCACAAGATCCAACTAACATAGTTGCAGCACCTTTAATCTACTACTAGTTCACTGCCTCCATAATAATAATAATCTTTATTTATATAGCGTCATCATATTCTGCAGCGCTTTACAAATCATAGGAAACAAATACAAATGTAATGTAACAGAGCACAACATTTGTATGGAACAACAGGAGTGAGGTCCCTGCTCGCCAGAGCTTACGGTTTATGAAGATGATGGGGTAACACGAGGTAAAAGAATATTTAATGGTCAAGCCATTCTTCTTAGGGAATAGAAAAAAATATAATAAATGGAATTGCTGTCGCTTGAAACACTCAGCCGTCATCTTATATACCAGGTCCAGGGTGAATGGGACTGCAGAGAAGTCTGGTGCCTGTTGGTTGCTGGATAACAGATGGGAGGACGACACAGGACGGGTTAGTAGAAGAGTTAAAACTTCATGCAGTTAATGAGTGTTATAGGCTTGCCTAAAGAAATGGGTTTTAAGAGCACGTTTGAAACTTTGGAGGTTAGGTATTAGTCTGATAGTCCGGGGCAGAGCATTCCATAGAATTGGTGCAGCTCTAGAGAAGTCTTGGAGACGCGAGTGGGAGGTCCGCACTAGGGTAGAGGTTAATCTAAGATCACTGGCGGATCTAAGAGCACGGGTTGGGCGATAGACTGAGATAAGAGAGGAGAGGTAGGGGGGTGCAGCATTATACAGAGCTTTATGGATGAGGGTTATTATTATTTTAAACTATTCGAAAGGAGACTGGCAGCAAGTGCAGCGACTGGCATGAACTGTAAGCATACATGGTCCCCTTATCAAACGAGCTGTGTCAGGCAGAATTTGGGGTTGTTTTCATGGCTTCCATGTTAACTTTGTCGCCACCCTGCTGTGTAATCCACAAAATATACTGGCAAACTTTTATCATGTAGCGATATTATTTGAGCGCTTCTTGCTCACCTCCTTTGGTTCCTCTCTGCCACCCATTGGTTTGAAGCCTGAGTCCATTTAGGGTATGTCGCCATGCCACTCTCTAGCCTGCCGCTGCTGCCGCTGCCTCTGCATGCCGTCCCCTATAGTGTCAGGGTCAATTATTGGATGTTTTAGATGCTATCTAGCTTCATTCTGTCACTCTGTCATGGCCATGCTGTTGCCCATAATTTTGGCATAATGGTGCGATTAGGCAGCCTCAGAGGCATCCATGCATGCTGCCCCTGCTGTTTCCTGTCCATTTCCGTGGTGTTTCCATCCTTTTCTGAGGTTCCCAGGTGTTTGGCCAAGCTTCCCTGTGCAGAGCCTTGGTCCCCTTGAAAAATGCTCGAGTCTCCCATTGACTTCAATGGGGTTCGTTATTCGAGACGAGCACTCGAGCATCGGGAAAAGTTCGTCTCGAATAACGAGTACCCGAGCATTTTAGTGTTCGCTCATCTCTAATAATTATCTCTCCTATTCTGCGAGACTATGCAATGTGACATTAGGAAGTTGTTTAGAGAAACGTGTCAACTTTCTGACAGGATTTGGTGTTGATCACATAAGCACTTTCTTTGTATTTTGCTTTATTGTGTGAAATGATATTTTAGCTCCGGATTTTGTATCCAGCCTATTCCTTCCATTAACAGATTAGAAACACTTACAGAAACATTTCAGTCTATACGCTACATAGCTGGTGCTGCTCCTGGCATATATTGTAAGAAATAATTAGCATCTGACACTTGCTAATTATCTTTTGATGTCAGTAAAACAATGAACATGCAGCATGGAAAAAAACTGTGCCACTGATCTAGGGCGTGACAGACGCCAAGGTTGAAGTAAATGCATGCCCAATCATTGATTTACGGTTATGGGAGTGCAGAAGTAGAAGCTGCATCCATGATGTTACAGATTCGGCACTGGGGCCCAGTTATGGCCCCCATATACTTTAGATGAAAATTGGCTAAATCTAATTTCCATGGGTTCAGCCAACTGTCTAATGTAAATGGTGCCTCCTTTTTCTCATTGCATGGCAGATTTTGAAGAGGTAAGAATCAGGCAAATTGAATTCTTTGATCTTGGGAGATATCCTACTGCAATTACATTTGATTTCAAGAGGTCTTTTTTGCAGAAACACTTCTATTCAGCTACCCAGGCAGTGTCTAATATTGCACCTTAGCCTCCTTTAATTGAAGAAGCAATGACATTGGGCATGTTAAAATTGCCAATAGGAATATAATGTACTAGATTGTGGTGGGACTAGGGAACCTATCACCACATTTGCACATATACAGCCAGTGACAGGTTCCTATAGAGCTCTATTAACAGACTGACCCCCTTCTCTTAGCTAAAAATAGTTTCGCTTACATCCACATAAATCAACTTTTATCTTATATTATCTGGCATCAAAGAGGACGTGTCCTGCTCATCCGGCCCGTTCCATCTACTCCACCTAATGCCTCCTTACTCGTCACAGTTCATGTCATGTGACATCATCTCAGGTCCTTTAGCTTCTTAACAAAAGCAAACTATACCCCTTGCATGTATCTGACCACATGAAGTCACAGCCTCCATGGACTTCTAATCCCCTTCATCCTCCATGGAGGCTGCTGTGATTTCATTTATTATTATTAGAAGGCAAAGGACCTGCGATGATATCACTCTGATCACATATCATGAATGTAACATAAAGAACTGTGTAAAAAAATTGAAACAATGGGGCAGATTTACTTACCAGTCCCTGCGGGATCCCCGAGGTGAGTTCCTCGACGAGAATGCACAGCTTCAGCGATTCACTACCAACATGCGCCTGATATCCTGCATCTGTCGCTTCCCTGATCAGGTCCGCCGGAGTTCACCTTCTTCTTCCTGGTGTATGGAAGTGCTTGGCTTGTGATACTATTTAAATGTTAAATCCCGCGGTTTGTCTGAATCCGTCTAATCGTCTGACGGCCCACCCCCAATTTCTGTCGCATGAAAGCCGAATGAATGTGCCAAAGTCCAATCGTGTGTGACACAATCACCGGCGCAATCCCCGAACAGTCGGGAAATCCAACGAGAATGCGGCCACGGGACCCTAAGTAAATTAGCCCCAATATTTCCCATCTGTACATAGAGCTTTATATGTCTGTAGTTGAATATAAGCAGTCCTTAAGTACAAGGCGACAGGGCAGTGATTTGAAGAGACACAGAGCTGTCTGTCAGAATAATGGGCTGTGGTTTACTGCCAGCCTGAGAGAGAGAAGAGTCACAGATACCAGACACGAGTCACAAAAGCTAATTTGCATATTAGATAAATGTCTGTGATTATGATACAGGGCCTCACTGGCAGCTAATTTTAGGTGATATGGGGAGGACTTGAAACCCTTTATCAGCAGGCATTGTTACTCAGGGTGGTCAAAATATGGTGACATGTCCTCTTTAACATCAATTTCAATGATGTTTCAGTTATTCTCTTGGAAAGCAGAAAACAGAGTGCTTATTCATATATATTTCACGGACCAGGCCCTGTCCCAGGAGCAGGACTCCAAGCGTCATAATTATCAACGTATTGAATCCTTGCACCATTGTCCTCTAAGTAGTGATGCATTACAGTAGCCCCTCAAGGATAACTATGATGCTTGAAGTTGTGTTCCTAGTCAACTTTTGGAGCATGAAATATGGCCACCATACACAGACCATATGAATGATCCAAAGGCTAGGAACACACAGGGCACAATTGCTGTGGGCTAGGCACAGTAGACTCATGGACAGCTAACCTGCAGTGATTTATAGTGACAGCATAGTGATTTATACAGTTCCTATCCAAATACTGGTTAAATAAACTGCAAGATAAAGGTATGGCGTTTAGTACTGCAGCAGATTCTTAGAGCAGATTTCCAACTTTGCAAGAGATGAACTCTCTATCCAGCCGCAGGTAAATTGCAGCCGAACGCCGTGGCAGAAACGACTGTGTTTGCCCTATAACTAATATCTCATATGAGTATCAGACTAAAGAAACTGAGAATCGCCGGAAAAAGTTGAAGATCCCCCATTCAGTCATGAATAACAAGTGTCTGTACCACTTTCACTTGTCTCAGACAGCAAAAGGGATAAAATGGTGCATTATCACAACATTATAACATCATTTTCCAGGAACCTATCAGGCAATCCTCTTGTGGCTAAGTCATTCTCATGATTTATCTTGCTTTCTAGGAATTTCAATAACTCCATGGTGTCCACTAGGAAAGGTTACCGATTCATAAAATAAACCTAAAAGATTGATCACCAGTTATCGTAATCGCTCTACTAGAATTCAGACTTCCAAAATAAAGCAAATGGCAATCTGCTGGCAAGGATTATTTTCCTCCCATTTTGACAAATTTCATCCGTTACATCCTTCCAAGCACAATACTCTGAATAAAGACAACATTGGCTTCTGTGTAATAAAATGTCTGCACTGATATGTTTTCACAGGACTGAGAATTGATATAGGAGAGCTTTATGTGTGGATTTCCAGGGTCTGGAAGGAATTCCGAGGCTGTGAACAGGTGAGAGGCTTTGGTGTCATAATCATTGACAATCATCACCACTGTCACAAACACTTCATTATAAACCTTGAGATGCACTGCGCTTTTCTATTCCTTTCAATGTTTCCATTAAAACCTGGCCTTAGATGTGTGCATTTCAGCCTAGCCTCCATCTGACAGGCCCTGCCACATCAGCTCTCGTCACGCTGTCTGCCAGTCTTGACACATGCACATTGTTGATCTATGTATCCTTTCTTAAATGACAATTTGAAGGTGTCATTTTTGGTTGGGCTTAATAAATACACCCTGCAGACAGTTACGCTTTAGCTCAATGTCTCAGTCTACTGCTAGGAATTTTCTACCCAGTCTTATATTTTAATAAGAATTCCAATAAGCTACCACCCACGTTTTATGGGACCCTGATTTCCTTTGTACCTGAACTCGGAGTGAACTGTAGATGCCCACTCCTATTTGGAAAAAATGTTCCTTTTATTTCTTGGCTCCTACATTTTCCATCTTATTTTCAGGCTTGATGAATGCATTCTACTACACTACCAGTTTGTTCAAGCCTTAAATATCTCCCTGAATAGACTGTGTAGGAATGATTCCTCATCCCAAAAATTTAAAAAAAATGTGCTTTATGATACAAACTACAAACCTTATCATAGACCAGAGATCTTCAACTTGTCATTCTTGAATAATGAAAACTAGAACTCTCAATATGTCTCTGACAATGAAGCCAGTGCTTGGGGATCACAATATACGCTTATGGCATGGAAGGCGGTGGCAGTAATCCCCACCCTATGGCTCATAAGCATAGCTGACAATCTAAGATAGCAGTTGTGTAAACGATAGAAAGCCCCAGGTAGCAGCAGATCATGGTCCTAAGGCTCCCCAAAACTACATTGCAGCCCACCTGTCACCAGGAAAGTAATTTTTATCTGGTGACAAGTTCCACTAGCCTATGTTATGCTGATTATCACCACTAATAGTTTATTTTTAGAGGAGAGTGAACCAGACTTTCCCAGTTGGATTTGGTTCCCAGGACAAATTTCCGACAGCCAATCCAGCAAATTGACTCCCCTAGCAACTAACCATGGCTATAATTGACCAAGGGGAAACCTGGCGCCAAACCAGCAATATGTTACTTTAATTTAAATGACCTCGCTCCCTGCCAGCAGCATGTGGTCCCGGGTAGGGTGGCCAGCTACAGCCTGTGTGAGCCTGTACCAATCTCCTCCATGCTCCTACAGCTCCCTGTGGAGTGGAAGAGAGGGAGAATGTATGACGAGACACAGGCACAAAGGCTGCCCCCCCACCTCCCGAGGCGCACCACACACTCCCTGGTAATGTAAAATAAATTATTATAAACTACTGAAATGATTCAGAATGCTGAAAAAGGCATTTTTAAAATCAGCATAGCATATTGGAACCTCTCACTAAAAACATCTGGTGACAGGTTTGCTTCAAAGTCACTACTACTAATAATAACATACATTCAAGGTACATGCGCCCATTTAAAGGGACACTCACATCATACTTCATCCCACTAAACTTGCAGCCCACTCGGGCGAAAAAGAGTCAAGTTTAGATGCTGCAAGTTTAGATGCTGTTTAGATGCTGCAGAGGGACTTTCAGTTCAGATGGCCTCAGTTCTATCCTCAGTTCTATACTACCAAAAACATGATTTTTGTGCCATATTAAAGGTAAGAATCTTATCTTTCAGATCCCACCATATCATAGCCACAGTGTCAGTGCCTGGATCTATGAGTAAGTGTTTCGGTGTGCTTGATTTTGATTTCCTTTAAGCTTTAGCTTCCATGGATAATTTGCCCTTGTTCTTGTTGCAAACAGTGTTCTGCAACTTTATTTTTTATACTCTCTGAACATATTATTGTGAGACTTGGCACCAGTTTCATCTTAAGGGAAAATATTGGTATACACTATTTTTTTATGGACCCATAAAATGGCCATGAATATTAATTTCTTAAGAACGGCTTCATACCATTGCTTTAATCATGGCTCCGGTGGCACAGTTACACTATTTATTCAGCTGTTTCAAATGGGACTTACACAAGGCACTATACTCTTAATAATGTCACTCAGCTTGGAAAACATCCATTAACCCTTAAATAAACTGTAAAATTTAGGTTACTATGAATATCATAAGTTTATTCTAATAATGAGAATGAGTCAGGAATTTAATTGTAATTTTATTATTTCGCTTAATGTCTGGAAAAGGAATTCAGTTTACTCTGCCAGGGAGTGTTATTGGAGATATATCTTTAGTTAAAACCACTATTTAATAAAAACCACCTTGCCCAAATTTATTAGGATTGAAATTTAGACAAGTAGTTTTAGGCAAGTTATTTTGCATGCCTTGTAGTAGTTGTGTCTGCTGTGATATGAGAAATGGATTTGCACAGAGAGCTGTGACAAGCCACTTGGAACCAATAGAGAGCTGAAGGGGAACCCTGTCGGGTTTAACAGTGGAGTTTGGCTCAACCGGCAAGCTAAACTATTTCCTAAGATCAGAATGAAAGACATGTTCATGTTGACCTAAACTGGGATGTGGCCTGGTGTGAGACTGTTTACTTTTTATCCATGGTTAATTTTCATTGCTGAATCTACCATGATGCCAGTTGAGCCTTTGGCCTCAGCGTGGCAGGGTGAAATAAATGAGAGGGACTTGCATGTAACTAGATCACCTGCACTTATTAGCTTCTGTATTTTGAATAGCTCTGGAATGTGCTAAATACTTTTGAACATGATGCAAATTACGCAGGACAAAGACATGATTACTCATAAACAAAAGAGTAAAGCAGCATAAATACAATTCCATTATAGGTGATGCTATTGCACTTAGAATCAGTAGGGGGACATTTTTCAGGTGTAAAATTGTGCTATAGCCTGAAATCTTTAAGGCCTGTTTTTGTCTGTTTTGTATTGTACGTAAGTAGTATGATCCTTAGCATGTAAAATATACTTAGGTATACACATATACAAAGGGTATATCTGCACTCCTTCAAATTATGCCTCTGTTTTCATAGTTTTATTTTTTTCTATTTTAGCATTGTGTGTATTCGTTTTCATTACAGCTTTACATTGCAGTCCTAATGAGGTGATGGCAGGTGTCGGTTGTCTCTATATATGTACATTAATTAGGTGACGTTAATGACGAGGAAGAACCAGTGACACGCTTAATGCAGGAAAAAATGGCAAAAAAAACATTGCTGCTGCCCATGGCTATGAGTCAATTCCAATTAAAATCTCTCATATTTGATTGGTTATTATAACCAATATTAGTTTATTCCTTTAGCACAATTTTCTTCTTAATAAATATTACCATAAATATAATTCACTATCCACTAGAGCTCTATTCTGAATGTAAATGCACTATTCTGTGAGAGGCAGCTGAGCTTGGTCTGTCACTCGGTACAATTCATTATTAAATCAAATTGTGCTGGATGTTAAATCTGGCAGAGTTTTCGATTGTCTAGTGGTACTTTGGACCTTTTATAACTAGGTACAGTATACGCCAGAAAAAATTACAAAATTCTTGGGTGTTCCCCTTTTTCTGAGAAGCCACACCCTATTTCACAAGACAATGCTTCCTCTGTCTTACTAGTCTAAAAATGTCTTGGACTCTGGATATATGGAGTAAGGCAATAAATTACAACAGAATTCCCATCAGGGGCTCTACATTTGATTCTATTATTCCAGATACATCCTGCTCTAATAATAATCTCCAGATATGAACACTGAACAATTCAGCTCTGCTACATCTGTGCAGTATGTAATGCCTTTACATTTGATTGAATAAGATAAAGTGCCGAATTAATAGACCTCCTCAGCTCAACTGATCTGCACCAACAGCCAATGAACCTTTACCACCATCCTGGTAGCACTATGTTACCACTAGGTAATACTGTACTTGGAATACCAATCCTAGTTGTCATCTATTACAAACTCTTGTACAACTGTCTGCAACTTCAGGCCGGCCACTAGTTTAAATGATGATTATAAATGCGTAACTGCACTACAGCAATTGCATATTAACAAAGCCTGGGGTCCAATTAATCATTACGCCATCAATATCTTATTTGCATAAAACTATTCTCTTTAAAGACTCTATGTATAAGGTGACAGGGTTACCTCATCGATTATGTAAATTCCACATCAAGCTTTACAGAAGCTGTCTGAAGAAATAAAAGGGGCTGTCTGTCGCCGGCAACTCAATATCAGACGCTCTTGGCAAATCCGACTGCAAAACAAAGCAGGAGAAATTATACACTGCATACATTTTAAAGTAAATTCAATGGAAAACAGACAGCTTTATCATGCAAGATGTCTGCTCACAGCCAAGAAGTCTTGGTCCTGTCTATATATATGCAATAAAGACTGGCACAGGTCTCCATAGTTTAGAACAACATGGGATTTGACTGAAACATACTGAAACATTAAGGCTGGAACCACACATGTTGTGCTTTTTGCTTCTTTCCATTTGCAGCAATGGAGTTTTCCATATTCTAGTACCACAAACACGTAAAATTGGGGTCTATTTGCAGCAGAATTGCAATTGAGTGGGTGGATGTAGGTTGATGGTCTTTAGTTGTTAATGCAATAGCACATAGATAAGATTTGCCAATCCGCTGTGAGTTTATCCCATATAACCCCGAACTTAAAGTGGTTTTCCAGCAAAATGATTGATAAAGAAGTGAAGCTACTTTTCACTTGGAGGTGACCTGTGGTGCATTCTCTGAGTCTAACCACTACACACAAAGCAGAGCTGTATGGTGAGGGACCCCCGCCGCTCTACGTTTAGTGACCTATCACATGGAAATCCCCAATAAGGCATTAGATGTCCTCTGTGGGCTTTCTGTGGGTACGTAAACTTCAAATTCTCTTCAAGAAACACATAATAATTCCAGTGCTGCCATATAGTGTAAAACGTTGCATTGCCCAGTGCTGAAGTGGTAGTGCTATAGAGTGCTCTGATAATAACAATGTACAGTAACCATATGGTTGCTCCATATACAAAGCTAATAATGCACCATAAAACAGGTATATAATAAATTTGAAAAAATCTGTGATGTTTGCCAGGGCTCTATATGTTGAGGTCTAAGGGGAGTACGGAAACAACAGAGAAAGCCGCCTCCAGCTGTTCTAAGTTGAAGAAGGTTCGAGGGATCCCACAATAGCTGTGATTATAGATACAGCAAGTGAAGTATTGAACACATCAAATATACAGTATTTCTACAGATGCTATTGACATGAAATTTACACCAGATGTCAGTAATAACCCATAGAAAGAAATCAAACCATAGATGTTACAAATTTAAGTTATGTGTAATGATGTGAAATGACTTGGGGAAAAAGCATGAACACATGAAAAAAGAAAGGGGCACAAACCATGTAGAGTCATACCATTTGCTGGAATTCATCTGTAATTAGAAAGCAATCCTGCCATTTAGTGAACAATTATATCAGCGGGTTCAACTGATGGCATATTAAAAGTTGTCTCATTACCAAGGTGTCACACAAGAAACATTGCATGAAGTGTAAAGCCAATGTGATGATGCTAGTTACATAAGAATTTCAGAGTGGGTGGGGGTGTGTTGTGAACATTTTTCTAATAGAATTCATTAAGAACTTCTCCTTAGTTTGTAAGAAACAGGCTGCTAAATGCCCCTGAGTTACACTGTTACTTATATGTTACTATGGCAAATCTGTCTACCAGATTAAAGACAGGTCTCTTTCTCCTCTCCTGTTTGTTACACAGCTGTGAGTATTAACTCTTTATGATCTTTGCCTGGCTACAGTATGCTATGAGCATTATTTTCAAAGATCAAGCTTAGGGGAAAGTGTTAATCATCCTTTATCAGAGCTGTATAAACACAGCGAGATTAGATGTGAGCTCATGCAGCCTCCATAGACGCACACTGTACAGTCTGGAATATGCATCTCTATAGGAGAGAATAGCTTTTTCTTTTTTTACAAACTAAGCAGAATAGTTTAATGAACTATATTAGAAAATTATTCAACACACAAGATCCGAAAACAGTTACATTTTAAACACTGCAGGTTCCAGTGAGCCAAGAGTTGTCCAAGAGCCAAGGACCACCTGTAGAGAGCTCCAGAAATACCTGGAATCAGCAGGTGCAGGTACAAGAAAACATTTACTAAGAACAGTGCAAACTTTATTATTTGCACTTTGCCTGTGTATAGTGCAGAGTGCACCAGGTTCATGATTTCTGGAGCTCGTTCTTCATGATTCTAGTGCCCTCTGCACTGTCCCAACACTTTTTTGGTGCAGAAATTTTTGTCACATGATGCCTAGTGTAGCCTTGCCACAAAACAGTTGTTTGCAACACAAGTGTGGTGCGGACACTTCTTAAATACCTGTGCTATTAGTTTGCACTTTAAAAAAACATGCAAAGTCTGACAGAAAACTGGTGCACAGCCCTTAGTAAACGTGCCCCAATAAGTAATGCACTCAACCTCCATTGCCTGTATGCATGCTCACCACGCAAGGTTCCATTCTGAACAAAAAAGCATGTTTAATCGCATACAAAGTTTTTCCAACATTTAGACAATTCAATGAACTACTGGGAGAATACCCTGTGGTTGGAGGAGACCAAAATTGAATCAGGCAAAAGCCATTATATATCAGCCTAAAAATGTCAAACTAAGCCGTCATGCACACGAACATTGCTTCCTCAGGTGATACAGCTGTGTTTTTGCTGCTGTCTTGCTGCTCCATGTATTTCTATGGGCTCATCCGCAGCCCCCTGATGAACCCCTGAAGAAAAACTGGTAGGTAACACAATCATCTAACACTCCAAGGGGTTGGGACAATTTGCTAACATAGTTTGCCAGCCTACAAATTTAGGAAAAATACTATTGACCAGGGCTGGCGCCAGCACCCGGATTGCACAGGCAAGTGCTGCGGCCAAAAGGTACTGAAAGGGTCCATTTGGGTGCTGACAAATAAATTTGGCCCTCTGATACCAGTGTGCCTTTAAGACACCAGTACAAATTATCAACATGGCAGACATGAACATGTCTTTCCCCTGTACAAACTGCCATTCATTGATTGCGATGTGATGATGTTACAAGTCATCATATCCTGTGCATCTCTGGTTGGGATCAGTATCTGCTCTGCAATCCAGATTCAGCCCATAGTGGAACGACAAAATTGGGAGCTGATCACTCCCTGCTCTGGCTTAACCATCTCACAGGCAACAATAATCCTGCAACCTGAGAGATAGATCCTGTGTCTCCTGCCTGCGCAGAGGATACCAGCAGCCGAGGAAGTGAGTACTTTCTTTTCTCGATTGGTACCATGAGGTCCTGTGACTATTGACTATGAGAAGGCACTTTTACTATTGGTTATGTTACTGATGAGACTGATGGGCCCTGTGACTAATAGCTATTGTCAGGATAAGTAATAGTGGATCCTCTGGACCACCGCGGATGATGACATTAGCTAACACCAGGGACCAGAGTCTAAGTGGCTTTCACCAGAGCCCGCCGCAAAGTGGGTTGGACCTGCTGCGGCGTGGTACCACCAGGTCATTCAACAGACACAATTTTGTCCTGTCTGGTGGCGGCCAAGGCGAAGTACAAAATCGTGAGGCAGCAGCGTGGTCGGGGACAGGCAGAAGGTTAAGACAGGCAACACAGGATCAGAGTCGGGGACGTAGCGCAAAGTCAGTACGGGCAGCACAGGAGCAAGGTCAGGAATGGATTCGAGGTCACAACTGTAAATCAGGATAATTGCACAGGGCATCAGGAAAGCTTTCTCTAAGACTATGAGGCACAAAGAACCGGCAGAGTGTATAGGGAGAGGCAGGTTTATATACAATTCTGGGAAAGGGCCAGCGCCAATTAATGATGCACTGACCCATTAAATTTTCTGAAACCGTCTCCATAGGAGACAGGTACGCGAGCGCAGGGACCGAGGACCGGGATCAGGAGCGGGGAGAGGTAAGCAGCACGAGCGTCGCGCTTGCGAACACAGAGGGACACGGATGAGCCCGCAACCCAAGATATGGGTCGTGGGAGCACCCGGGACAGCTATGGGGGGCACATTTTTAAACTGGGGGCCCTGTAACTATTGAATGTAGTTGCCACTGTTACTATTGGCAACTGGGGGGACTTTGACTATGGGGTAAACAGAAACTCTGTGACAATGGGGTTCTTGGGGCACTGTAATTTAGCTACTGGGGGCCCTGTAACTATTGGCTACTGTGGGAGCACGGTGACTATTGGCTACTGTGGGAGCATGGTGACTATTGGCTACTGTGGGGCACTGTGACTAATGGCTACTTTGGGGGGCACTGTGACTATATTGGCTACTGTGGGGTACTGTGTATTTATTTACTCTACTGTTTTTATGCATTAAGCATCAAGTCATTTAAATATATTAGATTGATATGGGAGTGCACAAAATTTGTTAGTCCGTGCCTATGGCTCTACTTTTGCAGTGCAGATACCTGCTATTTAAGGATGTATGTATAAAGACTTAAAGTGGAATTCAGAGGTGTGGGGCTGTTTTTCAGCACTGGAAAACTTCATATAATTGAATGAAGGATCAATGGACTAATGTACCCAAACATTCTTGATAAAAATCTGCTGCCTTTTTTACCAGGTTGATGAAAATAAAACAAGGATTTCAGCAAGACAACTATCTCAAACACACAGACAAGGAAATATAAATTGGTTTCAGTGAAAGAAAATAAAAGTGCTGGAATGATCCAGCCAACCTTCTGATCTGCATCCAAAAGAAAATCTACGGAAAGAAATAAAGCTCAGAGTCCAACGAAGGAGCCCACAGAACCTTCAGGATGTGAACAGTCTTTGTGTGGCCGAGTGGGCCAACATCCCATCTAAGCAATGCATGGCACTAGTTTACTCTGTACCTGTACATTTTAGTAAATGTTCAGTACTTTTTCTCTGTCTCATTTCTCATTATTACACATAACTTATTTTACAAACATGGATTGCTAACGACTTTGGACCTGATGATCAAGGACCACCCTCTAATGTAATTGTGGGTGGTCAGAAAGAAGTCCTTGTGTAAAGTAGTTGTCTAAAGCTGCAAAGACTTTCAGGGATGCAAAGACAGAGGTTGGTACAACCTTGTAAACAATACAATAGTTGGAACTGTTGTGGTGTGGTAGCTTTATCCTGTAGATAAGGGATGTTACCATTTTGGACAATCGCATTTACAGAGCATAAAAATGTTTTTTTTTAAGAAGTACTTCCAAAGATGCTACAGAAGATCTTGTAGTGTTAGGTATGTCTAATTTAAGGCATCTTGGGTTTGCCAGGTAATTTATGTGGAAAGGTTTGATTAGTGAACATATAATATGACGGTAAATAAGCAAAACACAATAGGACTGATTCTATATCACAGCACCGGACAGCACAATGAGCAGTTTTTGCATTCTAGGTAGTATGTGCTTGCAGCTGCTTATTACAGATATATGCTAATTGTATGCAAATGCTCTATTATGCAGATGTGTGAAACCTCACCCTGTGCACCAATTAAAATAAGGACTCTGTAAATAAAGAGCAGCTCATTAAGCTTGTTAGGATATTGGTTTGCTTTGTTTTTTTTTTTAGCTAATTCTTAAATATGGGAGGAAATTAAGTCCTTGAGTCATTGAAATGGTAAGAAGTAAAATAAAATGATGACATTACAATTAACAGGGTTATGGGGTATAGTGTACACTTTATACAATATAATTTCACTGTACAGGGACAGGTATGGAATTATTGTATCATACTACTATTAGGAATTACCAGGATTGGTCTATGTAGTCCCATTTGATCCATTACTGTTTCCATTATATGACATATTAGGGTAGGTGGTTGTTATATAGCTGAAAGACTGTCTAATAAAATTGTGTATAGAAAGTATATGGATATGTTTTATCCATATATCTGTAATAGAGCCCCCAGCCTGGGAGCGACTTACACTTTTGCATGCCCTTCAGCTACACTCCTGGTCCAGGTCACTGCTGCAGCCAGTCATTAGCCTTAGCAGTGGCCTGCAAAGAATTAAATTGTGACCCACACCATCCTGCCCAACAGAAAGCGCTGTGATCACCAATAGATGTGCACATTGGTGCAGGAAGCCACGTAGTGATGAGTACAGTACATCTGACTCACCGCTCTCTGGTCCTCTCAGTGTCCTGATGCTGGGTGCATCAGCACCGAGAGCACCACCCAGACCAGCAGAGCACCAGGGAGCATTGAATACTGTCAGATTTATTGTACTTACTACTTGGGGGGGGCACTCGACTCTGGGTTCTATCAGGGTCTCTGGTATTATTGACTGATCAGGAGATCTCCATTATTACTGTCTACTGTTGTGTCTCCATTATTGTTGACTGTTCTGTGGACTGCAGTAATTTTTTTCCTGCTCTAATTTGTCTGCTCTGGGGTCTCCAGTGTTATAAATTTCTGTTTTGGGTTCTCCAGTATTATTATTGTCTACTCTGTGGTCACCAGTATTATTATTATCTGATTTGAGGCAAATTGTATTATTAATAGTCTGGTTTTGGCACTGCATTTATAGCCTGATCAGGGGTCTAAATTAATTATTGTCTGAATTAAGTATCTGGTTTCTGAAATGGTATTTAGTACGGTACTGTGGTTCTAGGTTCATCTAGGTTTCTGGGTACTACTGTGACCCCTTAAAAGTGAGCTGTATGACAATGTGACTCTCAACCCAATAACAGCTGAGCACTCCTGCTTTAGACAGTATAAAGAAGCAAATATGATTATGCCATTGTGGCTGCCTGCTGCAGAGCCACTGAGAACAGCATCAGAGAAGGAAGGAGTATTGTTGTTGATGAGTGAGAAGAAATAGGTTCTACTTTTTTTTTAATTTACCACAAAAAGAAAAGAGGGCCAAAATGGGTATGGGAACTTTTATAAAAGTGGACCACTTTGGGGGCATTATTACTGTAGGCTAAAGAAAAGGGACACGATAAATAGGGGCTGCATACATTTCTGGACCATGAAAGTTGAGGGATCAATTATTACTGGGGTTAGAGAAAGGATACAACATAAGTACAGGGAGGAATATAAGTAGGAAAAAGAAAGGGGGCTTATTGGTGGGTAGGCTGCATTGGTGGGGGCTGAAGAGGATATTACATATTGTAGGGGCCACTGAAGGGGACATTATACACTTTGGTGGCCACAAAAGAGTCATTATACAGTATAGAGGTCACTAACAGAATTATACAGTGTGAAAATCACAGAAGGGGTTTTTTGTTGTATTATGTTGTATGAGCACACTATGAGGAGAAGTTAGGTTGAGGAAAAAATATCTCTTGGCATGTAAAAATTTTGCATGGTGCCAGTGGCTAGTTATTGTTACTCTGGGTTTTACATTGCATGTTTCAAGATGCATAATGTTAATTACGATCAGGCCAGCGGAGCAAGCAAATCCCAGGAGAACTTGGGGGGGGGGGGGTCATGCTAAGTCCTAGGATTCAGTAAAAGACAGTGTAACTTCTATTAAGGGTGCAAATAAATGCCATTATTTCTGTGCCTAATTATGAGGCCAAATTGAGTTCATTGGTTGGCATCAACAAGCGCCTGTGGCATTACATTAGGACGTTGCCCTCATTGCAATATTGAATCTTGCTTGGGACCGGGTCTGATAGAAGTCATTGCTCCCAAATGACAAACCCAGCTCTTCTATACTAGCAAACTCGACCCTGCTACTTCTTCTTACATAGACCTGTTTTCGCTACAAGAAATCATTACATTAGTCGCACAGATCCTGATGATATCATCTTGTTTGCTACTTATAGTCAACAACACTGTACAAACTGAAATCTTTTTGCCCTGGAGCCAATGTGAGGGAACACTATAAATCATTTCTGTACCAAAGCCTTTCTGTGTTTGTAAATATGCTGTAAATTACTCTTACCGTCACGGCGAGACTAGACAGAGATTGTTGTGGGCACTAATGATTCCCAAGGAGCATCTCCACAAAGAATGCACCAGTGACTGACTCTTGGAGACTCAGCCTTTTTCTCCGGAGTGGCAGCATATGCGTGAGTGGCAGAAAGTTTACTATAGGAATGTGGGGATATTACATTTTTTACCATTATTGAGGTCAACTCAATATTTCAGACTCTGAAAACGAAAATTACAGAATAGAATGCAGACTCCAAAATGAAGAAAAAAAACCCTGAAATGCCTAAGGGTAAATTTGAGTTGCCCATAGCTCCCCAGGGGCAGGTCTAAACTGTGTGCAGAGCTATTTGTGTGTAATTCAGTCAAATTCTAATTGTAGCATTCATTAAACTGGGGCTATTCCCATGCCAACGTTCCAATCCCAAATCTTGCATAATGGTCCTAGAATTTAGGTCATGCACATTTAACCCCTCAGGTGCTCTAGGAGAAGGGTGTCAGCAGAACGCTTTACAAATCACTGTTTAGTGTTTATTAGGTATGGGGTTAATATGTATCCAGTCCCTAATTACAGTGCTGATGTTTTTATGTATACACATTAAACCTACTGTATACTAATGTGTGTGTATATATATATATATATATATATATATATATATATATATATATATATATAGAAATACATAAACATAATAAGAAAGTTCTTTAGCAGCACCGGATCTGTTTATTTGTGGGTGCACATTTTCAAGGGACAGGCTGACGTCCTTCCACAAAAGTAAATAGACAAAACATAGAACTCCAGTAGATCCAGTAAAAAACTGTGGTTTTCATCCATGTTCAGTGGAACGTTTCGGCTCAAAGCTTGATAAAAAGGCTCACCTCCTATAGACTGGAGCCTTTCCCAAGCCATGTTTGAGAAAGGAGAATTATTAAGGTGATGAAAGAGTACCCATAGCTCATGTAATAAATGACAAAAGAAACCACAACAGCTGAAAAACAAGTCGGGGGTCTATTGAACACTAATACCCTGATTACTCGTATTTAATATCAATGTAAAGTAAAACGTAAGCAGTACCATAAATAGAGGAAGGTGCTCACCTCAATGATCAAATAACTGTCGTAAAGCAGGTATTCCTCATACAGAGTCATCTTGAACTGGTTCATGGCTAACACGCAACAGTGCAATGTGTGTGTGAAAATATGAGGTCAATGCATTGGGTATGGTTCGATATAGGCATTCACCCCCTGGGACTGCCAAAATGAATGAATTTAAATATAAATCATTGAAAGGGGTTATGGGTTTTTACACCTGTTGGCCTTCCTTAAGGGTATCAAAATTAGTTTAATGGGGGTCTTGTTCTAGCACCTTCACATTACAATTGAAGGGTGCGTGGCACTCTTGTGGTTGCTTACATTGGCCTGCAGTAGTGTTCTTAGTCAAAAAATCATACTTTTTGTAGTATTATTTCATACTAAAATTAGTGGTTAGCACAAATGCTTGCAGAACTGGTAGCCTGGGCTAATGGAGTTCATATTTACTGTCCTATGGTTACATGGGATTCTACTCAAACTCAAAAAACTTTGGCAGTGACAATGAGTGATATGTGTATAGCGCAGTGGGATATGTTGGTGCTGTAGAAATAGAACAAAATGTGTATGTATAGTACATTGCATAGCTTTTACACTAAGTTTAGTGTCCCAATTCGACTTTGAAGGTAATGATTTATCAGACCTGTTCATATATCATGAATCCGACTAAAGCTTTAATGTACAGATCATGGCCCCTGCTGTGCACCTTGATTCACTGCCACCTATAGTCCAATAATGACATCATAGAAATGCAATTAAAGATTAATAAGAGAGACATATGATACAGCACAAGGATGCGTGTGAGGGATTAACTTTGCAGGCCGAGGTCATGAAGATATTCTTAGAGGAATGATATTATTGATGGATGAAAATCTCTGCGTAAATGGCTATTACTTCATACAATGATACTGGATATACACTGTATATATTTATAGGAAAAGAAACAATCAAGCAGATGGTGCTGTCATTCAGAAAAAAAAATTGTGGTTAAGAGAATGAATGACTTCATATGAATGGCGAGGAAATATGAAGACGATTCTCACTGAATATGTGCAGATTTAAAGGCCCAAACAGCCTCAAATAACAGTTACTTTCTATAAAGGAGGTACAGATAATTTTCACCAATAGTCTACATATGCATACGCTCCTATACATTTGGGAAGATTCATATCTACTGTATACATAATGTTTTTTTATTATGTTATATTAGTTGCCTATTCAGAAATCTCATCATTTTGAGACTTTTCGCACATTGTTGGTTTTAGAAGAACATCTACTAAAGATAACAAAAATGTGTTGTTCTATCTTCGTGGGTTCATCATGATTTATTTAGGTGGAATGGCAACAATGCTAACAACTATTTACATCATAGGAGCAGACATAACAATTGGACTGGCATGGTGCTGGTCCTAAATGCAGCCATTTTCTGCGCATCTCCTAATCCTGTAATTTACATGGTCCTGTTTTTGACATAAATCCTTATTAACTCATCAAACAGTTATAAGCTTCTAGTTAAGGACGCAGGCAGTACTGTCACAAAATGATGTTCCTTTAAAACCGATCAATAATCTATTTTGCTGGTAGCAATATGATGCACAACTTCATTTTGTGACCTTGAAAAAGACAAGTCCCTTTTGACAGGCCAATAGCTCCAGACCCTGGAGTATACAAAGAAATAGATATTTTAAGGAGCGGTTTTGTAGTCCTTCCATAGTTCCTCCTTGATTTGTCCAATGAATGTTAACACAATCCATCAATCCATTGATTGTTCAGGGTCATGCAGATATGTAAGGAGACCTCTCATACAGAAAAGATAGAGAATAGCAAAGCAAGTGTATGCTAAGCAGGTACGTAGATAGCTGCTGTACAGACTGACGCTAAACATACAGCTATACATGTGCAAATCATAAAAGTTTAGCTCATTGGGGCAGACATATTATTGTGTCTGGGCCAGTTTTTGTCCTGGTTTGCATATAAAAAGTGTCTTTTGGTTCTTTCACGTGTATTTATCATGTCTGTGCGACGCAACTGTGTTGCAGTTGCACATTTTTGATACTGTGCACTTAATGGGGCGTGTAAGTACATGTTCCTAATTTTGGACGGGAAGTAACAGTTCTCCTTACAGACACTGCCAATTAAGACTGCCGTGTAGGCGTGTGGAGTCTTATAGCCATGGATGCTCCACTAGGGGATTTTGGAAAATATACAAAGTTTTCCACCATCTTGGTTTAGGACACATTCATAACTACAATTCAGTTGCAACAGCATGAAGTGAAGTGCACCAAGAAAAAATAGGTGCAACTGTCTGTACACCCTTCAAACTCTTAAATTAAGAGCAAGTGACATTATTACAAAGTATGGCGCAACGTACACAAAGCAAGTGGAAAGAAAACTAATGCACAGTGCACCATTTTTATTATATTTGGGCCAATGGGGTTTATATGGGGAGTACGATAGCCATGCCACAGCTCCAGCATAGCCGGACACATCAGGGGCCTAAGCTGCGTTTATTTCTAAGCCGGCCCACTCCCCAGTGGCTGCTCCCATTACCAGGCCAGCCGTCATATTAAAGATAAGAATCTCTTCAGATCACTTATAGCTTTTGGTTCCGTGCGCTACAGAACTGGACAGGCATTAAAAATAAGTGGAAACTGGGGGGGATATTTATCAGGACCTCTGCGCAACGCCAGCGGCGCAGAGGCCCTGAAATAATCACAAATGCTATCTTATTGCTAGCTTTTGGGATTATTTGCCCCGATCCGCCACCTTCACGCCAGTGGGGCGTGAAGGGGGGGGGGGGGCGCGGCTGGCCGAGTGTAGGGCGCGGCCGGACGGGATTGGGCCGGCGTGGGGCGTTACTGTCCCCCTGGATCTTTCCCTGCAGCTCACATTTCCAATTTTGAGGCAGATTTATAAAAAATGTCATAGGGAAAGACAGTGCAGAGTTAATTTAGACTGATGCTGGATGGAAAATCTGTCGTAACAAAAGACTGTCTTGTACTCTTTAGACAACTTAAGATGCCAGAAAACAGGGACAAAGTTCAGGTTAGCATTATTTTTGGCACACTGACATTTTGGAATTAAGCCATGCCCCCCTTTTCATAGGTCACACCTCTTTTGTCGTACTAGTCATAGAAGTGCCTGAAAACTGAGTAAAATACTTGATAAATGTGGAATAAACTGTTTCTTAAGGCATAGTATGACAGAATTCTGTTGTAAACAGATGTATAAATCAGCCCCTATGCCTTTATCTGCCTTTATTCTGGTTCTTTAGGCATAGGCCTGATCTGAAAGATGACATCCTTATTTTTAATATGAAACAAATAGCATATTTTTAGGTACTACAGAACCATAATGGGGGCCTCAACCACTAAATTTGACTCATCTCATGTGAGAATGTAATAAGAAGAGTAATATTTTCCTGACTTTGGGGGAGATTTTATATGGGTAAACAGGTGATATATTGTTTTTCTGTGTGACACTGCACTGAGCTGAGCTGCTCTCTGCCTATAGCCCCCACCCCTTGCATTGCAGGAAAAACTCACACAGACACATTTCTCTTTCCTTGTGTCAGATACTAGTGCAATGTTCAGAAGCTAAATGAAAGTGTATATAAACCTTGTACCCTGATAATCTAACCAAATTGTCAGCACACAGAACTAGAGGAATCATAAAGTGTCTGCACAGAGAGTGATAGGAGCTAAAACAGCTATAAAACTGGGTACTGTAAAGTAAGGGGTTAAAAATGATATTTATTGTATAAACATCACTGGGAGATTAGGGGTTAAAAGTGATCTTTATTGTATAAACATCACTAGGAGATTGTAATTTGAGAATCTACTTTCATAGGCAAACCAATTTTGGAGGTACTGTTACCCCCTGTCTAAAGTTCCTGAGGCACTTTGCATGGACTGAGCACAGCTCTTAGCACAGCACTTGATGGCATACCTGAATCATCTAGGTATCTTCTTATAATCAAGCCACATTGACCGGTTTTCATGTCTTCTATCCACTTATTTCAGTTACCATCAGTTTTGCCACTCTGCCAAAGTTCATCTTATAACCTAATTAAGGAACCTCCTCTATGATACCTGCATATCTAGATGTCTGCTTCTAGGACTCAATCACAAGGGCTCAAAAGTTAAGAGAACTAAGTCTTTGTTGGGGTGTAGAAAACCTGAACTGGGCCTCTTTCATCATTGCCTTACTGTATGATGGTTCTTTGGTAGGGACAATATTGCAAGATTCTTTAGGGCGATGTAGTGAACTATTACAGAGACATGGGAGGAATCTGTAGCTCAGGCTGTAAAGGAAGCAATGTCATTGGAGAACTATTACTAGCTATTTTGGTTGCTTCTTCTATGGAGACACTGTTCACAGTCCTCTTCATCTCTGATTATATGAACCCTCTATTCTTTCCAAAAGATAAAGCAAGGCAATGGCATCATTGGGTACAACCTGTCGAGTAAAGAATGGAAATGCAGCCTCTGCCACTACATGTAAAAAAGCTTCAGATTTTCAGGTAGGTTATTTTTAGGTAACAAGTTCAGTGTCAGTATTATTATTATTATGTAGTAGCAAAACCAGCCAATATCGTTCTGATGAATTAAACGTCAAAGTAAAGACCATTTGTAATGCTTAAAAGCATGTGGTTGTTATGTGATCCAACTCATTGATTTCTTTGTGAATTGAGTCCTTGCTAGCATGATAGATACCCTGTAATGATAAATATAAAAATGATTTCCTTAAGGCAGCTTGCACATTAGTATGTGTGCTACAAGCATGCAATGTCAACCGAAAAAAAAAAACTGTTAAAGGGATCTCAGGTACAAGACATTGGTGGCCATCTAGATTTTTACGCCTTTTTAATCAATAAAGAACTAATATTTTCTGCAGCCCTTTACATATGATCTTATCTTACATTGATCTAAGATCTAAACTCTATATTAAATGTGTTCGTTAGGAATTACTACTGATAGCCTATTCCAAGCACTGATGCATCTCCATTCACTTTATGCAACTATAGGGATATAGAACCAACCTCTTCAAAAGCTTTTTTAATACAATACTGGTAAATACCATATACTCAGGGGGACCAAGTAACGCTATGTCTAGGGGCTCTACTGTGAATGGCAGTGCAAGGAAACGACTGCTCCCTAATCTGCCATAGCTTTATCGATTAATATGAGAACGTGAGTTTGGGACCCAAGCATGTACTACAGGAATGAAAAACATAAGGGTAAATGCAGCAGTTAAGACTTTTATCCTAGACCATAGAGCTTGCACTGAACTCCCAAAGGGCTTATTCACATCACAACGAATAGCATATGGTTACACTAAATACAATACTTTTGGAATGGACCAAGTTATGTAGCCTTTTTAAGGGACTGTATGTACATATAGTTTGTATTATTTTTATAGATCAATAAAAAACAGATGGATAAAACTTGATCACAAAAAACGGATGAAATTAGTTTTTCTCAGACAAGAAATGGCCTGGCTGTGTGACTATAGCTCAAAATTAGAGAAAGAATTTATGAGGTCTATCCAATTGGAAAACGGTTGACTGTGTAAATACATTTTGTTTTAATCCATGAAAAACAATTCCTCTCCAATTGAAATCAATGTGAGGCCATTCATGTTTTTTTTTTCCCTCTTGCAGGCATGCCTTATATTTGGGTTGGAATTTGGAATATAGAGTCAAAAACTATATGTCATCCAGCATTTACACCCCAATACTATCACTGAACCTTCACTTAAAGGAGTATTCCAGGAATATGAAAATCTGATACAAAAACCCATGATGCTATAAATAAATCAATATAACAAAACTCAATCTCATTAGTCACAAAATGAAGCTTTAATACTTCGATTTAATGATTCATAAAATTTCTTAGCGTCAGAAGATGGGGAAATTCTTTTTATCTTTTTCGTACACAATCGTTTAACTTTTGAAAATGTGTTCAAACGTAATAAAACCTATATTAATTTGGTAGCACTGTGATTGTACCAAACCAAAGCATAAAGTAGAGGTGTTATATGGACCGCATGGTGAAAGTCGTAAAAACTGAGCCCACAAGAACGTGATGCGTATTTGATTTTTTTCCAATTTTTCCACATTTGGAATATTTTTCCCAGATTCCTAGTACACGGCATGGACTATAAGACGCTTCTTACTATAGGAAGCACCCCAGATTTAGGCTTCCAAAAAAAGGAAAAATATATTTTACACCAATTAAAATATCCGTTGGTCGCACTAAAGCACAGCACACACAGACATACATTTAAACACACAGCTCTGCATAATCCATAGTTACACATACACACAGCTCTGATCATCCATAGTTACACACTCAGCTTTGCATCATCTATAGTTACACGCACTGAGCTCTGCATCATCCATAGTTACACACACTCAGCTCTGATCATCCATAGTTACACACTCAGCTTTGCATCATCTATAGTTACACGCACTGAGCTCTGCATCATCCATAGTTACACGCACTCAGCTCTGCATCATCCATAGTTACACACTCAGCTCTGCATCATCCATAGTCACACACTCAGCTGAACTTCGGTCTATAAAACGCAGGCACTTTTTAGCAAGATTTTTTCTTGCTAAAAAGTGCGTCTTATAGTCCAAAAAATACAGTAATGTAACGGAGAAGTACAATTTGTGCAGCACAAAATAAGCCATCACAGAGCTCTGTACACTGAAAAATGAAAAAGTTATGGATTTTTGAAGGTGGAGAGGGGTTAAGATGATGTCTCACCACAGCACTGGCCATACTGGATGCACTGCAACCAACCGACTACAGCCAAACTTAATGATGATCACATGACCTCCCCAGGCAGGTGCAGGACATGTCATGTGGTCATATGACCAGCGGCCATCTTCTGTCCTGTGTCTGCTCTGCATGGAGAAAATCATTGGACTGATTAAAGGACCAGCATCATTTTATTTCTTCATTATTTCTTCATTGTATGTCCACAGCATTTTTCTGCTAAGAGGAGCAAAATTTTAAATAACAACCAATTAGATATAAGCTTATATTTAAGGACCCATTTTTATATGAAATATGCTGATTCCTGGAATACTTCTTTAAGGTAAATAGGAAAGCCAATATGACTTCCATATTACCACACTCTTCATCTAAAGGCTTGATGACCTTTCTTTGTGACCTATGGCAACACTGCATTATGCGTTTTGGATCTACTTCACACATCAGGGCAGAAACGGCTTGGCAGAGACCACTCTACCCCAGATCCCAGACCCTAGATAACAGCTCTACTATAATGTTTGAGCATTCTGCACCTCTCTGTATTCACAATAATATGGCCCTCATCCAATGCAAAAGTCATATCCATATATCCATATATTTCTAAAATATCTTTACCTTTTTGCTACCCATCAATGTGATCAAAGAAGGTTGAAGGATTTATTTCCACACAGAATTATTTTTCTAATAAGATTAGTGCAGTATTAATGTGGTGCCATCTTTGACGTGTATTGTCCCACTTTAAAGAATTGTAATGTAACATACTGTGAAGTTAGTTGGAAAATTATTCATTCTTTATTTCTATTCCCTCACAATATATCTGACATCCTATACATACAGAAATTCCTGTTAGAAGTGTGCAGAATGCATTTCCTTGACATACTAACAGACAATGATTAATAAAAGTGATTAAACAGTATAAGTGTATATAATGCTTCTCCAGCATATTAAACCTATATGTGCAGCCTAGGAGGCCTTTCTGTGACCTGACATATAAAGTAACCGCTTTATAGATAGGAATATGCTAAATAAAAACAATTCTCCTAAGTAAGCAGGCAGAATGTTAAGAACACTAAGGCTAAGACCTTCTCAAAAAAGAATTAAGAACTGAAAAGATTCTTACTACAAATCTTTTATGATGATGAAAGGAACAAACTAAAAGTAACTGATAAATTATGTTCTACCACAGAGCTATTACAAAGAGTGACATCTGAAATCTCTTTGTCATCTTGCTGGTCTTGCTTGCAAAAGGCATTGTACAGCTGTACCCATTTACCCAGTTTTCACCCATTTACTTTTTTATGGGAATCTAGTGTTTGCTGCAACGTGGACACAACGCCGCTACCTCTCAGAGTGGATATTATAGCAAGTCAGATCACACGGGTCAGAACACGGGTTTGATGTACAAGAGTTATAGCCAGGGACCCAACATAGAATTCCAAACCTTATTACCTTTTGGGAAGACGTTTGTTGCAGGCAGGCCTTTTAAATACTAGCAAGTGATGCTCATGCACCTCTGAGGACCCAAAAGCTATCAGCTGAAAGCATGAGACAGAGGCATGTGGTCAGGATGCTAAATGGAGAAATCAGCCACAGAGACACCAGCATATTGGCAGCTGTGCCTACGTAGAGGCAGCCACAAGTCACCGCTGTCACATGGAGCATAAATTTTTTTATATTTGGACTTCTTTGAAATACCTACCTCTCAGGCTCTAGGCTAAGTATAATACAGTGGGGCATATTTACTTACCTGTCCGACGGAGTTCACCCAAAGTGCATCGTCCGCCCGATATCCTGCATGTGTTGCTTCCCCGCACGGTAGATAGCCAAATTTGCACTTACCACATATATATCAAAAATGGAAAGAGGTATATAAACAGGAAATAAACAAAGTGTAAAATGTATATATTGGTTATTAAAAAACTGGTAGCTAAAAATATAACAAATATATACAAATAATGATGATAATAATAATAATGCATCAAAAAATTCCATGGTGGGCGAAACACCAATCTACAACAACAATAAGCTTGTAATGGACCTGTACAGCAACAGCGTAACCACAACCAGACTTGGCGCTAGCTGGACAGGACTGAACTACTAAAAGCAGGTTGTCGCTCAATCAATCCAAACACAGAAACCTAAGCCACAGTTTACACACAAAAAACACAAACAAATTAATCTTTATTCAGATATACACAGGTGGTACAGGACGCTGACA
Source organism: Engystomops pustulosus (assembly GCF_040894005.1). Taxonomy (NCBI): domain Eukaryota; kingdom Metazoa; phylum Chordata; class Amphibia; order Anura; family Leptodactylidae; genus Engystomops; species Engystomops pustulosus. Next base: position 110,182,474 of record NC_092417.1, read on the forward strand.
TGCGTCCTGTACCAGTGTGTATATCTGAATAAAAATTGAAGACTTGAGTGCCGCGGTCATCTTTCCTGCTTACCTGCGATTACTGTATTCCTGCGCTGAGCACCTCTGTGGTCTTCACGTCCCTGCAGTATAACGCCAGTCATTAAACCCCAACAGTGGTCCCGCCACGCTCAGGATCTCAAGGTGTATGAGAGTAGTGCCAGCACCGCTTTTACTCCTGTTATGATTTGATACAAACAAATTAATGCCACCTGTTCTGACACTGAGGATAGAGGACATTTTGGCAAGGACTTTACAAAGCTACTAATACATTTTGCTACATTTCCATTTTCAACCAAATAAGTACATTTTATAGTTTTTGTGCCTGTTTACATTCCACTTTACTTTTTAGGCATAGTACTTGTCTTATGGTTTTTCCATAAATTTCTTTCAAAGGAATGTCCGTAGAGGTCTTATAGAAGGAGCATCTCGGTTAATGCTGTATTTTTCTCTCACCATAAAATATTTTTATGAAAACGCATCTGGGGGCATATGTAACATTATTATCTGCTCTGAGGATTAGAGGAGGAACGGTTAACCTGGCGCTCTAGGGCCCCAAACTATTATGCATCATTTATAGTGCTGCTTACCAGATATAGATGGATCTATCATAACTAAAGCAAATTTAAATAACTATTAACATAGTTGATTTGTCCTACTTCCTTTGTCCCTTGTAAAAAGTTAAATAATACAGGACAGCATAAAAATTTCTTAAACAAATACTGTATAGCAATCATTGTATAATACTGAAGCATAGACTCACAGCAGTATAAGTAAATATTAAAACGAGAAAAAAAACTGAGAATAATCCAAGAGGTAATACTATTTTGCAGTCTCGTTGAAGGTATAATTTAAAAAGAATTTGTCTCTTCAAAATTTCCAGTGAGCTAATCTAGAAATTGAAAAACGCAACTAGATATACAGAAAGCACAGGACTGAGGTTCCTAATAATTCCAAACCAAGAATTCCACAAACCATAAAGACAGGGTTATGTATCCCGATTCTACCGGCCCACCAACCCATTGCATTCTATATATAATTATTCTCTGTATTAAGATGTGAAGCAAAAGGAAAGTGATCAAAAGTGTAACAGGAGTCACCACCAAAAAATATGTTCTCTGGTAAGAGTCCTGGAATAACACCTAACCAAATGACCACCAGATCAACTGAGAGCTATATTTAAAGAAACACTTAAATGTAAAATGAAGGGTTGTGTTGAGCGATGCTCTTAGAATTTATTGCACATCTTCTAATAATAATAATAATCTTCATAAACTGGGTAAAAGCAAAGTGACTTCCTAGAAAGGAAAAAAATGTTCAGAATTGTTTGGAATAGAAATAGTAATTGAGGCCACAAAATAACAGCTTATAATTCTGAAATCCCAACCCAATTCTGAAATCATTCACAATTATACTGAAGGAGTCACCATTACTTTGGTGGAATATTGGCAAAACAGCTTTGGCACATGAGATCCCAGTGGGAATGGAATAAACAGCTTTGTAACTAATCCAGAAGTGGAATGGGTTATCAAGAACATATAAAATGGTGAACTCATAAAATAGAGTTGAAGACGTGTGTGGGCAGTGTCCAATATATCTACTGAGGGAAAGTACATAAAGGAAATGCAGATGTAAGTTTTACTACTTCAGAAGTAAGACCACTTGACTACATATTAAATTAATATTAAGCTAACAGAGCAAGAGAGATAAAGCAGAAGTAATAGCTAGTTGATAGCCATGTCAATTTGCTGGATTGGCTGTGCAGCCGCCAATCCGGCAACATGTCCAGGTAGCCTGGGAGAACCAGAATGTGAACTCAAACGTGGGGTCTGCTCATCTCTAGTTGGTATTTGTTATTTTTAGCAAGTCATGCAGTACTGGAGGTTTGAAGTAGCTATTTATCTAAAGCACATGCATCAAACACAAGGCATGTGGGCATCATCTACCATGTTACGAGCCCACAAGATCTGCAGCATCTGAAAACCTATTTCAGCTATTAGAAACAACGCCACATTACCCATGGCCAAACCTTGATGCAAGTCCCTGGTCCAGGAACTAGCAAATAAATCTAATATTCTGCCCTTACATATCGGCTAAGAACACCCAATCCCAATAATCAAAATTTTATGGTCTATGCTGAGGGCATGGCTGTAATGCATTTTTAAAGAAGAATAGTTAAGAGTTACAAGTCTTAAAAATACAATCAGCCCATTAAACGCAAACCATTTGTCTGATAGGGCCCTTGGTGGGATTGAGTTTGATACCCCTCGTCTTAAGCGTAGGCCAACTTTTGGTTAATCGCACACAGGTTATTGGCACTGGGTAGCACTGTACAAAAGAGTAAGAGAAGCGAGAGTATTGAATTATTGAGATTTATGTACAATAAATCAGATCATTATGTACAAGTTTAGTTAGTAATAGCCCCATCTTTATGGCTGCAAATAAGCTACCTTAATAACATGACATGAGATCATTCCTATCCTTTATTTCATATTTTCCTTCATCTTTTCTCTCCCATTTGTTGTTGCTGGATTATAAAAGCTTTATAATTGCACCAATTCCCCAGAAATCGGTAGCTTCTAAAATTAATGACCGATTTCACAGAGCATTAACTATCACAGGCCACAGTTCATTAACTACTTGTAACAAGCGGCTTCTAGGGGTTGTCGCTTAATTCAACACTTGCTTTGAGTATATGTAATGTCTGCGGGAAAAAACAACTGCGGTATATAATAGAACGACTCTGGAATCCTTGCAGGGTATAACTTTATGTAAGAAGCATAAAAGCTGATCTAGCTCAGAAAACACTGGTTAATGTTTATTGCTTGTAAAGGATGTCAAAATATAGAAGGTATAGTCATGAGTAAACTATTAATCTGTTTAACTCGCTCATTGCTGCATGTTCATTTCCAAATACTATCCAATATCATTCATATTTTAAAAATTCCAGTTGATGCCCACACTATAGGCAATCAGTGACTTAACCCCTTAGGGACGTGGCCGTTTTTGCATTTTCATTTTTCACTCCCCACCTTCAAAAATCTGTAACTTTTTAAATTTTCCATGTAAAGAGCTCTGTTTGGGCTTGTTTTCTGCGTAACAAATTGAACTTCATAGTGATGGTATTTATTATTCCATGCCGTATACTGGGAAGCAGGAAAAAAATTCAGAATGCAGTGAAAATGATGAAAAACCGCATATGCGCCGTTTTCTTGTGGCTTGGATTTTACAGCTTTCACTGAGCGCCCCAAATCACATGTCTATTTTATTCTTTGGTTTGGTACGATCGCGAGGATACCAAATTTGTATAGGTTTTATAATGTTTTCATACATTTAAAAAATTAAACCTTTTTCAAACTTCAGTGTACGGAGCTGTGGGTGGTGTCATTTTTTGTGACTTTTGATGACGTTTTTAATGCTTTCATTTTTAGGACTGTATGGGCTTTTGAACACTTTTTATAGAATTTTTTATATTTTTCAAAATGGCAAAAAAGTGGCTTTGGGCGCCAATTTCCGTTACGGGGTCAAACCCTGGAAAAAATCGCTAATATATTTTGATAGATCGGACATTTTGGGACGCGAGTAATACCTAATGTGTTTATGATTTTTACTGTTTATTTATATTTATATCAGTTCTAGGGAAAGGGGGTGATTTAAACTTTTACTTTTTTTTTACTATTTTTTCATTTTTTTAAATTTATTTAAATTTTTTTTTAACATTATTTTAGATCCTCCAGGGTAATTTAACCCTGCAGGTTCCGATTGCTAATACTATATACTGTAATATATATATATATATATATATATATATATATATATATATGTATATGTATGTATGTATATATATATGAGACTCTAGGCTGCCATAGCAACCGATCGCCGCCCTCTGATGACGTTGCAGGGGGCGGCGATCGGGCATCCAAGATGGCGGCCAGCATTTAACTGTATGTTAGGTGCCGCGGTTGGGTTTAAATTGGTGAAAAAACTGATGATCAATTTCTGTTCCTTTTAAATGGATTCACACAGGTTTCTATTTATTAAAATTTGTCCCACAGCAGGGAGGGAATTAAAACAAACCTGTCCTCTCCCAGAGGCCAATCTGATTGGCTACTATTGTTGAGCAGCAGGGCAAACTATGATGTACTTTGGAAAGCTAGTTTAATAATGCCACCAAACAACACTAAAATCTCCCCACAATGCTGAAGTACAATCTGCTAACCCCCAAATAATACACTTCCCTTTACTACTAATAAAGTAGTTAAGGAGTGAAGTGGACAGCCCGTACAGCATATAACAAAGCCTATTTTGCAAATAAAATGTACATTTTTAGTGCAATTTCAAAACAGTTCAACCATCTGAGTTCAGAGTGAGGAGTTAGGGTGTGTTAACACAAAGGAGGAAGGTGACTGTACACTGTGGCTCAATTCTGGAGGCCTGTCACAAGGGTCACCTATCTGCTATCTAATAGCTGATTGTTAAGTGTTTACATCCTTGATGGACTTTACATAGATTTACCTTCCATCAAATTTTGAGATGAGAAAAGTATATCACAAGGCAAACAAGGTGACAGTTTCTGTGAAGAATGAAGTCACATAGTATGTACAAATTAATACCTCTGTTAAGAAATTCATCAAATGATCTTTCCTATGTCCATACTAATGTATTGTTTCCAACTGAATGACATCAATTACTTTCTGTATACAGTATTTCGTTGCTACTGGCTGCTTAGGAAATACATGTAATATAATTATTATAGAAGCCACCTTCAGAGAGATGCAGTCACCATAGCCATGTTATTTTCAGTAATGCGATCATGTCCAAATAGCTCACACAGAGCGTGGGCAATGATAAATGGATTAACGGACAGTTATTGACCCAAGAGATTTCCCCCTGGACCGGTACAAATTGGTATCCCGTTTATCTGTTTCGATGTCCAGATGCAGTAATTTAAAGGGAAAATGGATGCAGAATCTGCTTATTTTTACCTCTCATCAGCAAGAATAGCATCCAAAAAGTCTTTGCGCACAGGACAAGGTAGTCTGTAGTCTATACTGGTGCTAGGTGCCTATGTAATGAAATGTGCTCTATCAATGGAATTTACAGATATTTTAATTTTTTTTTTTTTTTTGCACACACCATATAGCATGTCTACAAAAGAAAACTGGTACATCAGATATGGGTTTAATTTTAGGGGTGCATCTGTAGTGGTTACTTATGGCTCATTCATTTTTTACATTCTTATGCTATCTTTGATTTAGCAGATAGAATACAGATCCATTGTTACTGATGTGTACACTATACGTGCACAATTCTCATCTGAGGGCATTAGCCAGGGCTACACAGAAGATGGCCCAAGTGTGATCTGTTTTATTTTTTTATTTTTTCTTGTTAGGGAAACCTTCCTAGGGGTGATAACAGCAGTTATCATTGTTTTTGTGAACATTAAATAAAAACCGTTGCAATAAATGCGTGAAAATCCCAGTCACAGATTCATTAGATGGACATATTTTTTTTGTAGATACATTTATGACAATTCTGAAGCCTGATGGGGTCACGAAGGACATGACTATGAATTTGCCAGAAGAAGCTGCAGCCACTGACTACAAGGCGGCCATGGTAAATGGATGGTTCAAGTGACCCGACACATATACTGCTCTTACAGGCAAGATGCACCTCCTCCATGATGTAATGATATCCTTTATATCCATCATATGATGAACAACCATCCAGCCACAATTGTACTGGCTCATCATCTGAATGATCATCATCTGAGTCTTCTACTCTATGCTGTAATAAACCATATTGAGAAGGGATTTCTTTAAAGAAACACCTGTAAATATGTACCCAGATAGGCCACATTTACGCAGCAATTGTTATTTCACTGTAAACACATACCCGGTCCTGCGCAGCGCAATTCACATAGCTCGTGCGCCTGATATCCTGCATGTGTCACTTCCCTCGCTGAGGTCCACTGGAGTTCACCTTCTTCTTCCCGGTGCTTGTCTTGCGACACAAATTGCTTTGTTAAATCCGAATCGGATCGTCCGACAGAACGAAGCCCCCCCCCCCCGGTTTGTGTCGCGTGAAAGCCGGAGCCGATGCACCAAAATCCGATCACGTGTGCCAAAAACCCTTTTTGAATGCGCCGCACATCGGAAATCGTCGGGTATTCCAACAATAGTGCAGACTGCGGACCCTTAGTAAATGAGCCCCACTGTCAGACTTTGCATGTTCTTTTTAGTGCAAATTGCACAGGTATTTACCCCCTTAAGGATGCAGGGTTTTTTCGCTCATTTCTCGTTCTCCACCTTCAAAAATCCATAACTTTTTCATTTTTATGTGTACAGACGTGTGAGGGCTTATTTTGTGCGTAACAAATTTTACTTTCCTGTAATGTTATTTATTTTAACATGCCATGTACCGCAAAGCTGAAAAAAAATTCCAAATGTGGAAAAATTAAAAAAAAACCGCACATGCGTCACGTTCTTGTGGGCTCAGTTTTTACGACTTTGACTGTGCACTCAAAATAACACCTCAGCTTTATTCTTTGGTTCGGTGCGATCGGATTGATACCAAATTTATATAGGTTTTATTGTATTTTAATACATTTTCAAAAATTAAATGAATGTTGACAAAATACAAAAAAAAATGTTTGCCATCTTCTGAAGCTAATAACTTTTTCATACTTTGGCGCACGGAGCTGTTTGAGGTGTCATTTTTTGCGATATGAGCCGACCTTTACAATTCTACCATTTTTAGGTCTGTGTGACATTTTTATCATTTTTTATTCCATTTTTTATGTGATGTAAAAAGGTGTAAAAGTCGCATTTCGGACATTTGGGCGCCATTTCCCATCTCGGAGGTCACCACCGGCCATAACCGTTTTTATATTTTGATAGATCGGGCATTTTGAGATGCGGCGATACCTAATGTGTCTGTGATTTTTACTGTTTATTATGTTTTATATCAGTTCTAGCGAAAGGGGGGTGATTTGAATTTTTAATTTTTTTTTTTTTTTTTCTTTTTCTTTTTTTTCTTTTTTTTTTCACTATTTCTTAGACCATCTAGGGTACATTAACCCTAGATAGTCAGATCGCACCTACCATATACTGCAATACTTCTGTATTGCAATATATGGCATTTTTGCAGCTCATTCATTACAATGAGCCACTGGCTCATTGTAACGAATCTGCAGATGCCAGATAGCCTCGGGTCAAACGAAGACCCGAGGCTACCATGGCAACCGATCGCGGCCCCCTGATGACGTTCCAGGGTGCGGCAACCGGAATAAAGATGGCGGCGCCCGCGCGCCGCCATCTTTTAAATGCTGCCGGCGACTTTGCCGGCGGCAACGAAAGGGTTAATAGCCGCGATCGGTGCAAGCACCGACCGCGGTTATTAGCGGTGGGGGTTTGCTGCAATATGCAACAACCCCCACCTCTGTATGAAGAGGACTCAGCCCGTGAGCCCTCTTCATACATTCCCTATACCTCTGCGCCGTAGAGCTATGGCACAGAGCGTTAAGGGGTTAAGAAGTGCCTGTGCTATATTTGTGTCGCATGATACCCTAGGCAGCATACAAAACAAATTAGCGGGCGTTCCAGGGCTCAGTCGGACCGTGCACCAGATTTAACATGCAAAGTCCGACAAAATTGTGTCACATGCACCATGTTAAAGCTGCAACAAATAAAAGCGGTGACTTCTGTCGGAACAGGGCAGGAGGCACCAGATTTGTGAAGAACATGTGCCAGAAATCCTGCATCTGGTGCCCTCTGTACACTACAAAGGCAAACTGAATTTGTTGTTAGTAAATGTGCCCCAATGTTAACATAATTTTAACACATTGTAAACGCAACTGAAGTGCTATGTGTGAATACGCCTGAAGGTGCATAGAGACGTATCCTGATGAATATCACCTTACCTGGGAAATCATGTGTATTTGTCTAGCTATACAGCAGTAGTGCACTGAAGGTTTGGATTGCAGACACTCTGCATTCACATGAAATATACTGTATGTGTGAAAGACTGCTGTTCCTGCTCTGTTTTCCCAGACATCAACCACTTGGCTGTGTTCGGAAGTCCTAAGGAGCCTCTCTCAGGCTGAACAGAGCTACTACATGGGTGGCTTTTAATGGAAGCATAAATAAGTGTATGCATTGCCAGATCCTGCTTAATCCTTAAGTACAAGGCTCCACATTGATTAGTAGTGGGACTCTTTGACCTTACATGCTGTCCAAATACAGCTCAGTCACTTGAGAAGCAAATCGGTTAATAAGTGAGTGGCAGAGGAGAGAAGCACACACAAAATGCTTAAGCAGGTGTGTGAAGGAAACCTCCAATATTCTCGTTCCAACAGGTTTCTTTTTATCCCATACAAAGCATGACAAGGCGATGGCTAACATGGGTTTAACCCCATCAGGTGAAAAGAAAAACTGCCTACCACCACCTAACTAAAATAAAAAATACCAAACACTTAAATTCGTTGTAATGGTGATGGTCACATCTTTATTAAAAATTTTAATACATTCTGAAAAGACAAAAATAGTTAATAACATATAAAATAAATACATATAACATCTTAATGACAAGGTGCTTGGCAACCCATATTTTTACGGTGGCACCTACATCATTCAATTTCTCAAAATTCTGTATAAGATTAGCCACGCCTCCAAATCCACCAGCCGCAAAACAAACCAGATAAGCGGTGAAACCATGCCTGCTAAAACATCATAAATCTAACTTGTCCCCCAGGGCGCCCCCCTCCCCCCCCGGCGAGCCTTAACTTTAACTGCCATCTATTGCATAAATCTCCTGCCACCTTCTCCATCAACTGCACTTCATTTTGTTGCCAATAACCCATCATAGCATGCCGGCGTGACCCCTTAAGCCGACATGCAGTGCCAAACCTGCAAAGCAAATTCCAAACCTTCAGCCAAACCAAAATTGAAGACATCCAACCCGACCTCTGGAAGGTGCACTCCATCCGGTCCCTTTCCAACATTTCATGGTGCACAACCAATCCCCCATTCAGACGCACAAATTTACTAACACTTCCATTAATTTTAAGTCTCGTGCGATTGGAAATTGCATTCCTCCAGTGTTGTCATTTCACCATCTCCGACCATATCAACACCATTTGAGGGTGAAAATCCCAGAAACATAACATGTCCCGCTTCATGGCTTTTATCAGGGCCCTAATGGGATAACTGCCCACATCATTTACCCCGGCATGTATCAGCAGCACATCTGGGGCTCCCCACCTCAGGAAACCATCTTGCAAACGGGGTCTTACCTGATCCCATGTCAACCCCTGACCACCAAGCCAATTCACCTCCACACACTCGGCATTCAAACCCAAACACCTACTCCCAAAACGCACTCGTTTGGCCCAAAATATGAAGGAATGGCCGAAAAGCCAAAGCACACACTTCCTGCCACATAATAATGAAACAAAATTAACTAAACAGCAGCACACCAAACCCATTTTACTCATTCAACCATATGCATCCTCACATACGTTCGGAACCTACCGGATTCTCAACACCCAATCCTCTTTATCTCCACTTCAGACAGGCCCCAGCGCGCCACTTCAATAGCCGTCCCAATACGGAATGTATGAGAGCTGTAATCCCTGGCCACCAGTCCTAGCCTCTTTAAACATTTGCAAAACACTGCAACAAACTGGTACCGTGACAACACCGCCCTATCTTCATGCACCAACAGCGATTTTCCTCCTGCGGCTCTAACTCGCATGAAATCATTAAAAGCTGCCACCGGACAAACCCTGTGACCTCCCAAGCCATGCAAGCGCACTAGCAATCCCTTACCACTCTGATCTATATTTGACCCAAAAATGTAAATCCTCAATTCCCCATTCACCAGTACCACATGCCGCAATTGTACCCCCAGATGCTTGCCTCTACTTGGGCTTTCCAATTCCCCTATGCGAAAAGCTCCAAAAAATGCTAGCGCAAAAGCCAATTGAAATAAACAGCACTCGTATTCTGACAAACAAAACTCCCCCAAAACATCCCAAATCTTTTGCAACAATGAAAAAGATATTGTCCGCCTCCGGTCAGCCTGCACACGACCCCTGAGAAAACCTTTTACATCTTGCTGTACCACAAAAGATTGAGTCACGTCTTTGCGACCCCCCTACCAAAACAAAAAGGACAAAGCTGATAACGACACCCCCTTTTCAAACATTGTAAACACAAAGCAAGCCTTCTGCATAATTCCACGACAACCCATCACTCCTCCCTCCATCTTCCAACTCAAACCATTGTTTCCACATACCCTGATACGCCTTCCATGTGGAAGGAGCTAGTGATTGCCTTACCCAAGCCAGCAAATTCACAGCACTGAACTCTAAAAAGATGTATCGGAAAAGGAATAAGATCCCCCGCTGCCTCTGGCTCCATTTCCCGGAACCTCTCCAGCTGCAGGCGAGACAAAGCATCCACTATTTTATTCTTGATGCCTGGCACATGAAGTGCCCGAAACAAAATGTTAAGCATTAAACACAAAATCACTAAATGTCATAATAATACAATCACCGGAGGGGACGATGCCAATTGTTTGAATAAGACCTGTACTACCTCCATATTATCGCAGTGAAAGACCACGCATCGATAAGCCAATTGCACACTCCACTGCCGCCACAATTGGGAAGAATTCTAACAGGCACAGGTTTACTGTCAATCCACTCTCACACCAGTCTGTAGGCCAACTCCATTCACCTTGACAATATGCACCATAACCCACAGACCCAGCTGCGTCTGTAAATAAATGCAACTCCTCATTTAAAACCGGGCCTCCATCCACATCGTTTTTCTGTTATACAACAGCAGAAACTCATCCCATACCCGTAAATTCTCTCTGTGATCCCTCTTCAACTGATTTAAATGCTCCGGACGGCAAGCACCCGCTGTCGCTTGTGCCAATCGCCTGCAAAACACCCGCCCCATAGGCATTATTCTGCAGGCGAAATTCAATTTGCCTATCAATGACTGTAGTAACTTCAATTAAATGTTTTCACTAGCACCTCCTGCACCGCTCTCCTCAAATCCTCCAGCTTATCCAATGGCAACCTGCACTCCATGCGTACCGCATCAATTTCAATACCCAAAAAACAAAGGCATGAACAAGACCCTTCCATCTTGTCCCTCGCCAATTGGACGCAAAAGCTATCAAAACGTGCAAAATTGTTTCCAAGAACACTTGACAAACCATGGACTCAGCCAGACCCACACACAGAAAATCATCCAAATAGTGTATGATTCCCTTAAGCCCTGCCCTCTCCCGTTAGACCCACTCCAAAAACGTGCTGAAAGCTTCAAAGTAGGCGCACAAAATGGAGCAGCCCACAGGAAGACACCTATCCACATAGTAACCACCTTCGAAACACAGCCCATCAAATGCAAAGAACCACTATGTACAGGCAACAACCGAAAAACCGACTCCACATCCACCTTTGCCATCAACGCCCCTTGACCGGCCTCCCATACTAACTCCACTGCTGCGTCAAATGACCTATAAGATGCTGCAGAAAGGGAGCTAAATGAGTCATCATTTATAGAACCCCCTTTTGGATAAGATAGATGATATATCATCCTAAACTTTGGGACTACACCTAACGGAGAAACACGTAAGTTCCCAACTGGCTTTTCCAAAAAGGGGTCTATCATCCTCCCCAACCTAACCTCTTTACGCAATCTTTTCCTCACAACATGAGAGTATTCCATCACCGAACGCAAATTCTGAATCCCACAATGCAACAAAACTTCTTTAAATGGAATACGGAAACCCTCCTGAAAACCCTTAACCAGCAATTCCTCCTTTAACCTATTTGGGTACTTATTTAACCCCCTCATTATGGGGTCTAGTCTCACCAGTGTCACTCCCTTTTCCAGCACTATCTACAGCCTTTGCTCCTTGCCCCCGTCCTCTTCTAAAACACTGGGAGACTGGGTGATTGGACAGCCCACAGCCTGCACATTGGTGCTTATAAATACATGACGCTCCCCACTTGCAAGAACTGTCCACTATATGCCCAGCAGACTCCTATTTTAGGCCCGCCTGATGTGCCTCCTGCCTTAGCCCCATCGGGCGTGGACAAAAGGGGGTTACCACCCGCTCCACTGTAACTCCTGTATTGCCCCCTCCCCGTTCCTCCTGGCGCATTCATCAATCGCATCCATAATGCAATATCTTTATGATCCCATTGAAGGGTAGGTTGGACTGCCATAGGCTGCCTAAACTGCTCGTAATATCGTAGCCAGGCCACGCCCCCATAAGATTTATGCGCTTCCCATATTGTATCCAGATAGCAAAATAAACCCGAGCAACACTCTGGATTCTTCTCCCCTATCATGCTCCCTAGAATAGCAAATGCCTGCAACCAATTCCCAAACATGCATGGTATCAATCTATAACGGCCCGCTCCTCCTCCTCCTCATTGAGATGCTCTTTTCCCTTCTCCCAGTGCTCAATGCTAAATCTCTCCAATGGCAGTAACATGAAAATATCTATATTCTCCCAACGCCAAATCTTCTCCCGCACCTCCTACTTCAAGTAAGCCCCTAAGGGAGCATCCATGCACAAATATAAACTTCTCCTAGCTGCATCTGATACTGGCAGCGGTTGATTTGACCTATCCTCCTTCTCCATCTGAACCCCAGCCTCCGTAGCAACCAGAGGAACTATAGTTTCTTCTCCCACCACTGCAGCGGCACCAGCCCAGGCCCCCACCAGCCCTCTCTGCTGTGATCCCAACGCCCATTTCTAGGACGCCACTAACTGCTTCAACCCCTTCAAAATCTCACCCATCTCTCCCATATTAGTATTGCACACAGTAACCTCCGCACTACTGGCACAGAACACTCGGAACAGATGCTCCTACAGAACCCCGTAAATCATGTGTGAATGTTGATACTGTTGACTCAACTTTAAGGTGACCACCGAACGACCCGTCCGTCCAGCCTCCAATGCCGCTGCCGTCTGTGGAAATGCCGCCAATCGAGCCGCCGTCAACTACGGAAAAGCCGAAGTCGCTAGTCCTGATGCAGGAGCCGTCACTGTTGTTCCCAGCGTGCCCAAGGGCCAACCGCACAGCATTAAAAATGTCGCCTTCTGCATTGCGCTGCGCCTGCAGGGAAAAAAAAAAACAGGAGAGAAAATGCACGCATGATCTGTCTCCATAGCCATTGGGGTGAGTCCCTTCCCCTGACCAACTCCACTGCCAGCAAGGGGTACCAGAAAAGCCTGCACCCCACTTGCAGCGCCCTCCCCCTCCCTCTGCCCTCTAACTACTCCTGCTGCTGCTGCTTCCATCCTGGGGGCGGAGCTACTCTGCGGCTCCGCATCGTATAACTGCTGGTCTGCCAGCTAAAGTCTTCTTCTTCCCCCGCTCACCGCTGGCCTAGCAACAGGTGACACTCGCTGAGCTTTGTCCCCCGATTCATCAGCCTCCGTTCCTGCATCCCCCCTCCTTCTCCCCCTTTCTCTGACCATTGTCCTTTGCATCATAAGTATTTTATTCAATATCACTGCATGTCACTTTTTGCACTTTGCACGTTTTTGCACGTCACTTTTTTGGTTTATCATACTTAAGATCTTATAATTTTACTGGTATTACCTACCCCTTTCAATATATCTAAGATGTATACGTATTGGTATAGTTATGGTGCCGTATATTCTACATGTTATTTCACTTTGTAAAAGTATGCATTTATCAGATAGCTACATATACCTACTATAATGTATGCACTTATGTTTTTATTTATGTAATCTTTGTCTGTATTACTACTATTTATAGCGCTATTTGCACATAAGACATATGTACATTATATTATTTATATACACTAATACTCTTCATGCATTTGTCACTTTAATTAATTGTATGTTGGTTGACTTCTATTGTCATTTCACTATGTAAAATATGTGACTACTAGTCATTTTATTCTGTTATATATATATATTTATTATTATGTATGCACTTGTCACTTTATTTATGAGGTTGTTGTCTTCATCATGATTTTTAGCGTGCTTGCACATAAGATATATGTAAATTGTGTATATATATAGACATTAGATTTTCCTTATCTAATACACTCATCATGGTATTAGGATATGTGGCTCTGATCTTTTCCTTTTTAGCGGTAGTTTGCACATAAAATATACTGGGGCAGATTTATCAAGCAGTCTGAAAGTCAGAATATTTCCAATTGCCCATGGCAACCAATCACAGCTCCCCTTTAAAATATTCATGAGCACTGGTGAAATGAAAGCTGAGCTGTGATTGGTTGCCATGGGCAACTGGAAATATTCTGACTTTCAGACTGCTTGATAAATCTGCCCTACTATGTCCTCCTTTCTCTACTGGCCAGCGCTGCCCCACATAAAAAGATGCTTCTTTATATACTTACCTGTCAATCCCTCTTCTTTACTGCGGCTGCGCCTCAGTACTCTCTGTCCGATGCACGGCCGAGTTACTGCGCATGCGCAACTCACTCTTGCGGCTTCAGTCGTAGTATCGCGAGTTCCGAGATTTCGCGGACGCGTCACAGGGTCTCGCGATCGCTAAGATCCAGCTCACTCTCCTATGCTCTCCTGCGCCTTTTGGGACACAAGAGCGCATAATCTTTAATTAAGGTCATATTTTCTCTCATTGGTGGACTCTTATATATATATATATAAGCCTCACCTAGTACAATCTAAGACACTCCCCTTGATAAAGCTACTTGCGAAACACGTGTCGGGGTGTACAGCGTGTGCCTGTCCAACTGGTATAGGTAATTATACTTTAGTGCTAACTCCATATGAGGTACTATGTGTTCCCTTATTGGTTGGGACTTCTATGTATGGCTCTAAGTGTTACTTTGTCCTATAAACCGAATCTTATCCCCTTAATTGGCTTTTGATTGTATATGTATTTTGGCACTCTCTGTTTTTATACTTTTATTGATACTCTTTTGTTGCCGTGTATTTGTGTATTCAATAAAATTATTTGTTTGGCATCCATTTGACTTAGTCTTTTTAGAGCATTCAACATTTTGGTTGTATTAATTAATTTAGTTAGTGCATTGTTCAGCAGCCCCCAGTTATAAATATTCTGTCAGCCTCCAATTGTCCAGCTGTCTTCCATTATTATTATACGGTCCAGGAGCCCCCCTTATGGTATACCTTCCAGGAGGCCCATCCCTATAATATACAGCGCCCCTCCCCCCCGTTATAATATTCTAACCAGGAGCCCCTTAAAATTCCAGCAAGGAGTACCCATCCTCCCTCTTATATTATATTGTCCAGAAGCCATTGTTCCCTGCCCCCTTTTATAATATACCACTATAGCCAACACAGCCATTATCCCCCCATCACATACCAGTAGTTAGTGTTACTCCCCCTACTCCCCTTATTACATAACAGTAGCCACTATTTCCCACCCTACCCCCCTTATTACATACCAAGAACCATTATCATAACCCCTTCCCCCCTTATTACATACTAGGAGCCATTATTACCCCCAATCCTTTATTACATACTAGGAGCCATTACTACCCCCCTACCACCTTATTACATACTCGGGGCCATTTTTATCCCCACCAGTCCCCTTATTGCACACCAAATGCCATTATTACCCCCCACACACACACACACACACACACCACCTTATTCCATACAAGGAGCCATTATTAACCCTCTCACTCCCTTATTACATATTAAGAGCCATTATTAACCCTCCCAGGCCGTTATTACATGTTAAGAGCCATTATTAACTCTCCCACCCCCTTACCACATACTAAGAGCTATTATTAACCCTCCCACCCCATTATTACATATTAAGAGCCATTATTAACCCACCCACCCCTTAATACATATTAAGAGCCATTATTTACCCTCCCACCCCCTTATTACATATTAAGAGCCATTATTAACCCTCCCACCCCCTTATTACATATTAAGAGCCATTATTAACCCTCCCACCCCCTTACTACATACTAAGAGCCATTAATAACCCTCCCACCCATTATTATATATTAAAAGCCATTATTAACTCTCCCACCTCCTTATTACATACTAAGAGCCATTCTTAACCCTCCCACCCACTTACTACATAGTAAGAGACATTATTAACCCTCCCACCACCTTACTATATATTAAGAGCCATTATTAACCCTTCCACCCCCTTACTACATACTAAAAGCCATTATTAACCCTCCCACCCCCTTACTACATACTAAGAGCCATTATTAACTCTCCCACTCCCTTATTAAATATTAAGAGACATTATTAACCCTCCCACTCCCTCACTACATACTAAGAGCCATTATTAACCCTCTCACCCCCTTACTACATACTAGGAGCCGTTATTAACCTTTTGTCCCCTTACTACATACTCAGAGCCATTATTGACCCTCTCACCCCCTTACTACATGCTAAGAGCCATTATTAACCCTCCCAACCTTTACTACATACTTGGAGCTACCCCCTCCCTCACCCCATATTTCCTACCAGCAGCGGGATGGAAAAAAATATACACTTGCATCAGTGACGAGCGACTGTCTTCTTTGCAGCATTGGCAGCATAATGACGGCCCGAGCGCTGCTGAAAAGACTGACAGAGCAGGAAGTGTCAGCGCGCATCACTTCCTGCTCTGTCTCGGAGGACAGCTCTGTATCTGTGACAGCCGCAGCCCCCCACGTTATCGGTGGAACTGCCGCGGAAGATATATTATAGGAGGGTCATGGATGTCATATCTTCCTAGCGTGCAACCCAGGCCCTCCTGTAATATCTTCTTTTCCAGCGGCCCAGTAAGACCCTGTGACCACGATCGTTATGCCCCTGCAAGGGCCCCTAAATGCTCGGACTTCACAGGCTGTTGGAGCACTTCCCCCTTCCAACTGTGTGAGATTACAGCAAACAGAAGGGAAGTGCCAAGTGAGCCGTGTGTAAGGTAAGACATGCTCCTGCACACTGTAACAGCCTGTGTAATGCCACCAGAGCCCATTTGGCTTATTAGCATAATTTTAAAAGTTGATTTTAGAAGGGAGGAGGCCACGATAATCTATAAGAAGATTACCACAATCACAGTATCTGGATCAATGAGTAAGTGGTTTATCATCTGGATTTAGATGGCAGAATGTAAAAAATTAATAACTCATTACAAAGTTATACCTATACATAGCGTAACACTTACATTGTTTACCTATCTCAGCAGTTGCTGATTTACATAGATAACATGGTTGAAAAAGACATGAAAAAGAAAGGGATTACACTTTTTTACAACTTACTCAACAACAAGAAAGAGATGATTAAACTTCGTTATATGATCAATTGGGAGAGAGATCTCAATATCTCTCTGCCCATAACCCAATGGCAAAAATCATTAGTGGTAACGCACTCCTCGTTTAGGTGTGTTGCACACCAAGAGGCTATAATAAAATCTCAAATGAGATGGTATTTTACCCCCTCACGGTTACATAGAATATTTCCTTCTTCCCCCCCGGGTTGCTGGAGACTTTGTGGGCAGAGAGGCACACTATTACACACTTTGTGGCTATGTCCTAAAATCAGAGCTCTATGGAAGGAAGCTCTATAATCTCTAACCTTGGGGTCTCAGAAAATTTGGATTCCCCAGAAAAAACCCTACTGCTTATAGATGTTAACAAGCTCCCCTTTAATGTGCGAACCGTAGTGGCTCATGTGTTAATGGCCACCAAATTAGCTTTAACCAGACACTGGAAACAATCCCCCTGCCCGTCCATCCGAGAAGTCATAGAGCAAGTAAATACAAATTACGCTTATGAGAAAGCTCTCTCCCTTCAGTACAACTCCCTAGCCGCTTTTACCAAACAGTGGGGTGTCTGGGCAACCTCAAAATTTTTCCAGGAATAGGAGATGGATTATGTACCTATACTTCCTGAATTCATGGGCAAAGTTACTTTACCTGTTTCAATAGGTGAATGTTTATTGTTTACTCCCTTTATTGTCGTTCTCGTTTCCTGAGAAGCCTAAGATAACAGTTACAGATGGACTGATCGCAGATGAATAAGATGTCCAGGATAATCCGCAGCAGTATACATATCTAGCCCATATCTAGCTCATGTCGGATGGAAAACTATTCATTCTCGCATCAACATTAAAGACAGACTTTGGACTTACCCTAACCTAACATCTTATAGATAGCTGTCGACCTAGTTTAAATTGACAAATCAATGTGTTGAACGCCTAACTGACATCAAGAAGGGTTAGCTGTCTTGAGAGTTGATTATAAGTTTGTGAAATGACTATATGTTATGTGAACTCACACTGTAACCTGATTAATGTATGCTTCTCTTTGTTAAATAAAAAGTTTAAAAAAAAAAAAAAAAGACATATGTTCATCTAGCATCAACCAAGGAAGTAAAAGGAAAGGATGGGTAACACAGTTCTATATTATAATATAACTATTACTGTTATTTTGCTGTAAGACAGCACCTACGTCCCTTTTGAAGCTTTCCTTTGACCAGCTCATGAGGCAGGCAAGTCCACAGCTATTTCTACCATATTTTTGGAAGTTTTCATCCATGAGAAGAGAGGGCAATGGCAAGTATTAGTAAAATTGGTTCCTCTCTTGAGTTTTTTTTAGAAACCTCTGGCATACAGTACTGTATAGCATCCTTAGGTTAGTTAGCCAAACAATAAAGTCTTTGACCACTTGACAGATGTTACTTCACAAGATGTATGCACAATATTTATCCCCACTGAGGAAGCATGGGGTATACTGCCAATGGTTTGTAGTTGTTTTATTTTGTATCACCTATAATTGTAAATGACCTTTGATCTCTTTATAGTTTGAAGAAAAAAACGTTGCAGTTATTTGGCTTGAACAGACGTTTAATCAGGAAAATGTGTTGAATACAATCCAAATGATTATTTTACTTAATGACTTGAATGAAGGTCTCAGCTATAAATGAACTTTGGGTGATATTAGGGCATTTTATAGAGGGTTGTTAATACCAACCAATGCAGAAAATAAACTTTGCATCATAACAATGATATCAGCCTTAATGTTTTCTGGTGAGGCCATTTGAATGAAGAATGAACTAAATCAATGATAAAACAAAGTTTACATGATAAAATGTGGCCATATTTGGTTATCTCTTTGAATTAAGAGATGTCCTTACATTCAGAAACTCACCAGTCCTTAAAAAGAAACGTTTTCTGCTTCATACAGTATGTTCAACCCAATTTCTGAGTCTCGTGACAACTGCAAGTGCTACATGACAAATGGTCCTAGTGGCTTTAGTACCAGTGCATTGTAGTTAGATTTGAATGGAGGGCATGAAAAGGTTAATATAAAGTAATATAAATACCATGTTTCTCATTGGCTAGTACATGTGTAATGCATGATGGACCCATAGATATTCTAGGTATGATAGTAGGACAGCTCAGAATGTCTCACAGATCTCTAACTTCTTATCAATCCCTTATACATGATCCCTCACCAGGTTGTCCTGCATTATACTCCGGCTTCTTATGAACCATAAATTTTTGTCTGTTCAGACACATTGGAGACAACAGTAGTGCAGCGCTGTGTTTTAAATGTAACTTGGAGGACATTTGTACAGCCCGGCACAGTTGATGTTGATAAGCACATATCTATAGCTCAATTAAAAGCTGCCATAAAATGATATAAAATGAATAATAATGTAATAATAGTTTTACCGCCAGAATTGGTTTGATGAGGACACATTTTGTTACAAATCGGTTGTAGCAGCATTTCTCAATTAGTGGCACATTTATCAAACTTTTGGCGTGCCTTTTTCTTTAATTATTGAGAGTCTCCTTTCAATGTTCGCTATTGTCTAGTGCAGTGTTCCCTGAGTTATCACCTGAATCCAGATTTGACAGTTGCAAAAGTTACAAAAAAGTTGTATATTTTTTTCAAATCTACGGTTGCCCTTCACCAGGCATAGAAATTAGCTTGGAACTGATTGTAACTTTAGGAGACTTTTTGCAAGTTTTGTTTTAAAAAGTCCCAAATTCACCAAAGACCAAACACCACATGAAGCAATAAGGAAAAACCACTTAAATACATATGACCAGCAGAAAAGCCAAGAAAAGCCCCAAAAAACAGACAGACAAAGCCAGACTTGTGATACATTTACCCCATTGTGACATAAATATTTTTTAACTGATTATCAAGGAATCTCTCCAATTTCGGTGGGATTTTATGTTAACTTATTGTTAGATGATCTAACTCACTCCATGGCTTGCTACATTTCTGACAACCAACTATAGATATACTGTTGTCTGTTTCCCTGGGCAACCAACCAAATTTGCAAATCAACTGCGTGCGTTAGCAGTATGGGCTTATTAACCACTTCCTTATACATCATGTGCAGGCTGTGTTGTACAATGTCTAGGCATGTAATAGTCACTACCACTTTATATCTAAATAGGGTAAAGCAATTTTTGTAATAAAGATACACATTTGAAATTTCTTTATCAGACTTTCAGATTTAGGGGCAAAGCAAATGTTTTCATAATGATATTGACTTTCATAATAATTGCAACTGGAGTTACCCTTTGACATTCTGGTATTTTTTTTTAACAAAGTGCTTTATCACATATCGTATGTTTAAAGTTTATAATTTCTTAAATCATTCAGCAAGACATAAAAGTTACATCCTTAACATTGCTACAAGCTCAGTAATGTGTAGCTGGTAAACTGCCTTACCCGACCCCTTACAGCAAGGGAAATCAGAGCGCACTATGCAGTGTTGGAGATTCAACAATTCTGTTTTATCTAGAAGTTCACAGCAGACCCAGCAGAACAGCTTTTTCATTTCTCCGCCGACCTCTTCCCTTCACTTTGACCTGTCTCTTTATTCCCCAGCCACCATGTATTTATCTCTGCATAAAAAGGCCAAGAGACTGATTCTTTCCTTGCCCGCTTTAAAGGGCTCTTCCTTCCAGGAACATAACAGGGAATTATCTATGTTGAAATTCGACATCTTGGTTGAATATTGGTGGATAAAACATGTGTATTGAACATTAACTTAAGAATTATCTACAAACGTGTCTCTTTATTCATGGAAAATGTATTTCTACCTAAGGCTCATACTCTACTGTAGAGCTGTGTTCCCAGCATTCATAGGAGTCATATTCTGAGGCACTGGGTTAATAATTTGGTCATTTTTCCTCATGTATGCACTATATGTGTCATTCCCACCAAGCTCTCAACTATAGGCAATACTACATTTACTAAAGTTAACCTGTTGCCAAAGCACAGAGGAACAAGTCACCTTCGCCCAAATACAATATTTAGCTAAACAAGTAAAATACAGGCGGTCCCCTACTTAAGGACACCCGACTTACAGACAACCCCTAGTTAAAGATGGACCCCTCTGCCCACTGTGATCTTTGGATGCTTTCCTTTAGTCCCAGGCTGCAATGATCAGCTGTGAGGTGTTTATATTGAAACTTTATTGATAATCATTGGCCCCAATACAGCAAAAAGTTTTGAAAATCCAATTGTCACTTGGACAAAAAAATTTTTTGTCTTGAGCTACAATTATAAAATTTACAGTTCCGACTTAGATACAAATTCAACTTAAGTACAAACCCAAGGAACCTATCTTGTACGTAACCCAGCGACTGCCTGTAATAACACTTAGGGGCAATTAACGCCAAAATCTTGATTTTACTATTTCTAAAAAAAAACTTTTTCTAGAATCTGACATGTGTCACAACTTTAAGAGCAATTTGTTTACATTTTCACCATTTAAACCACAAAAAAACATTTTTTTAAGTGATTCTGAAAATAGAAATAGAAAACACTGTACCTAAAACAGAAACCCCTCAAAATATTCAAACCAACTTTAAGGAAGTTTATTAAACCTTTAAATGTTTCAAAGGAGTCACATAAGCGGATGAATTGGGCTGTGCGGTCACTATTGTCTGCATTTCACTTTTATGTTAACCACTCCCATGCAAGTGGCTGGAGCCAAGGACATCTGTGCCCCATTCAAACCACTGCATGGGAGTAGTTATGACAAAGGGGGTGTGCATACAGTAATGACTGCACTGCCCCTTCATTTCGCTGGAAGCCAGCAACACAATTGACATCACAGGAAGTCTGGAGTCCACAAGTTATCCATAGCTCCCATAGACTGTAGAGAAACTTTACTAGGGTAACTATGATGGTTGAACCTATAAGGGTCTTATATAGAGATGAGTGAGCACTAAAATGCTTGGGTACTCGTTATTCGAGACAAACTTTTCCTGATGCTCGAGTGCTCGTCTCGAATAACGAGCCCCATTGAAGTCAATAAGAGACTCGAGCATTTTTCAAGGGAACCAAGGCTCTGCACAGGGAAGCTTGGCCAAACACCTGGAAACCTCAGAAAAGGATGGAAACACCACGGAAATGGACAGGAAACAGCAGGGGCAGCATGCATGGATGCCTCTGAGGCTGCTTAATCGCACCATTATGCCAAAATTATGGGCAACAGCATGGCCATGACAGAGTGACCGAATGAGGCTAGATAGCATCTAAAACATCCAATAATTGACCCTGACACTATAGGGGACGGCATGCAGAGGCAGCGGCAGCAGTGGCAGGCTAGAGAGTCTCATGGCGACATACCCTAAATGGACTCAGGTAGAGATGAGCGAACATGCTCGTCCGAGCTTGATGCTCGGTCGAGCATTAGCGTACTCGAAACTGCCCGTTGCTCGGACGAATACTTCGCCCGCTCGAGAAAATGGCAGCTCCCGCCGTTTTGCTTTTTGGCGGCCAGAAACAGAGCCAATCACAAGCCAGGAGACTCTGCACTCCACCCAGCATGACGTGGTACCCTTACACGTCGATAGCAGTGGTTGGCTGGCCAGATCAGGTGACCCTGGGATAGACTAGCCGCTGCCCGCGCTGCTCGGATCATTCTGTGTCTGGATGCCGCTAGGGAGAGAGCTGCTGCTGGTCAGGGAAAGCGTTAGGGTGTTCTATTAGCTTACTGTTAGGCAGGAGTGATTC
This sequence comes from Engystomops pustulosus, assembly GCF_040894005.1. Taxonomy (NCBI): domain Eukaryota; kingdom Metazoa; phylum Chordata; class Amphibia; order Anura; family Leptodactylidae; genus Engystomops; species Engystomops pustulosus. The sequence continues at coordinate 110,205,530 of NC_092417.1, forward strand.
TCCAAGAACCCAACAGCCCTTTTTAGGGCTACAATAACGTTATACTTTTTTTTTTTTATTTGCAGCTAGTACCATATTGTGAGGAATTTGCAGGGGGACTTGCTACCGTTGTGTTTAGCTCTTAGTGACACACATATCCACCTCAAACACCAAAGTGGGAAAATTTATTAGGGGTTTGATTTCAATTAGGCACAGTCTGCCATTTACTTTTTATTTTACGTTTATTTTTTTAATAACTCAGTGTCATCTCATCTTGCATAGTAGTGTGCTTTCATACTTGGCTAGAAAATAGCCATAGGAGAATCCAAACGGCTTACTTACGCCTACAGTAGCGTTATATATATTTGATTTCTGGTTGATCTGCTGGTGGCTGTACTTGCTGCAGTGCATCTACTAGCAAATTGTGAGCAATTTGTAGTGAGACTTGCGACCGCTGTGTTTTGCGCTTAGTGACGCACATATCCATTGCAAAGACCGAAGTGGGAAAATTTATTAGGGGTTGGATTTCAATTAGGCACAGTCTGCCATTTCCTTTTTTATTTTACGTTTATTTTTTTAATAACTCAGTGTCATCTCATCTTGCATAGTAGTGTGCTTTCATACTTGGCTAGAAAATAGCCATAGGAGAATCCAAACGGCTTACTTACGCCTACAGTAGCGTTATATATATTTGATTTCTGGTTGATCTGCTGGTGGCTGTACTTGCTGCAGTGCATCTACTAGCAAATTGTGAGCAATTTGTAGTGAGACTTGCGACCGCTGTGTTTTGCGCTTAGTGACGCACATATCCATTGCAAAGACCGAAGTGGGAAAATTTATAAGGGGTTGGATTTCAATTAGGCACAGTCTGCCATTTCCTTTTTTATTTTACGTTTATTTTGTTTAATAACTCAGCGTCATCTCATCTGGCATAGTAGTGTGCTTTCATACTTGGCTAGAAAATAGCCATAGGAGAATCCAAACGGCTTACTTACGCCTACAGTAGCGTTATATATATTTGATTTCTGGTTGATCTGCTGGTGGCTGTACTTGCTGCAGTGCATCTACTAGCAAATTGTGAGCAATTTGTAGTGAGACTTGCGACCGCTGTGTTTTGCGCTTAGTGACGCACATATCCATTGCAAAGACCGAAGTGGGAAAATTTATTAGGGGTTGGATTTCAATTAGGCACAGTCTGCCATTTCCTTTTTTATTTTACGTTTATTTTTTTAATAACTCAGTGTCATCTCATCTTGCATAGTAGTGTGCTTTCATACTTGGCTAGAAAATAGCCATAGGAGAATCCAAACGGCTTACTTACGCCTACAGTAGCGTTATATATATTTGATTTCTGGTTGATCTGCTGGTGGCTGTACTTGCTGCAGTGCATCTACTAGCAAATTGTGAGCAATTTGTAGTGAGACTTGCGACCGCTGTGTTTTGCGCTTAGTGACGCACATATCCATTGCAAAGACCGAAGTGGGAAAATTTATTAGGGGTTGGATTTCAATTAGGCACAGTCTGCCATTTCCTTTTTTATTTTTTACGTTTATTTTGTTTAATAACTCAGCGTCATCTCATCTGGCATAGTAGTGTGCTTTCATACTTGGCTAGAAAATAGCCATAGGAGAATCCAAACGGCTTACTTACGCCTACAGTAGCGTTATATATATTTGATTTCTGGTTGATCTGCTGGTGGCTGTACTTGCTGCAGTGCATCTACTAGCAAATTGTGAGCAATTTGTAGTGAGACTTGCGACCGCTGTGTTTTGCGCTTAGTGACGCACATATCCATTGCAAAGACCGAAGTGGGAAAATTTATTAGGGGTTGGATTTCAATTAGGCACAGTCTGCCATTTCCTTTTTTATTTTACGTTTATTTTGTTTAATAACTCAGCGTCATCTCATCTGGCATAGTAGTGTGCTTTCATACTTGGCTAGAAAATAGCCATAGGAGAATCCAAACGGCTTACTTACGCCTACAGTAGCGTTATATATATTTGATTTCTGGTTGATCTGCTGGTGGCTGTACTTGCTGCAGTGCATCTACTAGCAAATTGTGAGCAATTTGTAGTGAGACTTGCGACCGCTGTGTCTTGCGCTTAGTGACGCACATATCCATTGCAAAGACCGAAGTGGGAAAATTTATTAGGGGTTGGATTTCAATTAGGCACAGTCTGCCATTTCCTTTTTTATTTTACGTTTATTTTTTTAATAACTCAGCGTCATCTCATCTGGCATAGTAGTGTGCTTTCATACTTGGCTAGAAAATAGCCATAGCAATAGGATAGCATCGTTTGGTTTTAAAAACTAAAAAACACAAAAAAAAACTCTCATTTTAAAAATGTTTAACCCGAGGGCTAGGGTTAGAGGACGAGGGCAGGGACGTGGGCGTCCAACTACTGCAGGGGTCAGAGGCCGTGGTCCTGGGCGGGGTGAGACACCACCTGCTTATGAGGGAGCAGGGGAACGCCGCAGAGCTACACTCCCTAGGTTCATGTCTGAAGTTACTGGGACTCGTGGTAGAGCACTGTTGAGGCCAGAACAGTGCGAACAGGTGATGTCGTGGATTGCCGACAATGCTTCGAGCAATTTGTCCACCAGTCAGTCTTCCACGCAGTCCACCCATGCCACCGAAATCGGCACTCCCCCAGCTCCTGCACCTCAGCCTCCTCCCCCCCCAGTCTGCCCCCTCCAAGGAAAATTTGGCATTTGAACCGGCATACTCTGAGGAACTGTTTTCTGGACCCTTCCCACAGTCACAAACCACTTGTCCGGTTGCTGCTGAGCAATTTTCCGATGCCCAGGTTTTCCACCAGTCGCAGTCTGTGGGTGATGATGACCTTCTTGACGTAGTGGAAGAAGTTTCTAAAGAGGTGTCCGACGATGAGGAGACACGGTTGTCAGACAGTGGGGAAGTTGTTGTCAGGGCAGGAAGTCCGAGGGGGGAGCAGACTGAGGGATCGGAGGATGATGAGGTGACAGACCCAAGCTGGGTTGATAGGCCGGGTGAACACAGTGCTTCTGAGACAGAGGAGAGTCCTCGACCAGAACAGGTTGGAAGAGGCAGTGGTGGGGCAAGACGGAGAGGCAGGGCCAGAGCTGGTGCATCAGCGCCAAATGTGTCAACTAGTGAAGCTCCTGCGGCGAGGGCTCCTGCGGCGAGGGCTAGATTTTCAGAAGTCTGGAGGTTCTTTAAGGAAACACCGGATGACCGACGGACTGTGGTGTGCAACATTTGCCAAACCAGGATCAGCAGGGGTTCCACCACTACTAGCTTAACTACCACCAGTATGCGCAGGCATATGAATGCTAAACACCCCACTCAGTGGCAACAAGCCCGTTCACCTCCGGCCGTGCACACCACTGCTCCTTCCCCTGTGTCAGCTTATAGTCAGCCCCCTGCCCAGGACCCTGCCACAAAAACCCCATCGTCGCCTCCACGATCCTCCACAGCATCCACCAGCGTTCAGCTCTCCATACCCCAGACGCTGGAGCGGAAACGCAAATATAGTGCAACCCACCCGCACGCCCAAGCCCTTAATGTCCACATCTCCAGATTGCTTAGCCTGGAGATGCTGCCCTATAGGCTAGTAGAGACCGAAGCCTTTCGCAACCTCATGGCGGCGGCCGCCCCTCGGTATTCGGTCCCCAGCCGCCACTACTTTTCCCGATGTGCCGTCCCAGCCCTGCACCAGCACGTGTCAGACAACATCATCCGTGCCCTGACCAACGCCGTTTCTGACAAGGTCCACCTGACCACGGACACGTGGACGAGTGCTGCCGGGCAGGGCCACTATATATCGCTGACGGCACATTGGGTTAACTTGGTGGAGGCTGGGACCGAGTCTGACCCTGCGGCTGGTCATATACTGCCGACGCCGAGGATTGCGGGGCCTACCTCGGTCGAGGTGTTTCAGGCCTACTATGCCTCCTCCTCCTCCCACCCCTCCTCCACCTCCTCCTCCTCCGAATTACCATCCGTGGGCACGGCGCCATCAGTCGGTAGCTCTAGGCACAGCAGCAGTGCCGTCGCTAAGCGACAGCAGGCGGTGCTCAAACTGCTGAGCCTAGGCGATAAAAGGCACACCACCCAAGAGCTATTACAGGGCATCACGGCGCAGACTGATCTGTGGCTGGCACCGCTGAACCTGAAGCCAGGCATGGTTGTGTGTGACAACGGCCGTAACCTGGTGGCGGCTCTGCAACTCGGCAGACTGACACATGTGCCATGCCTGGCCCATGTGTTAAATCTGATAGTTCAGCGTTTCCTCAAGACATACCCCAATCTGATTTGCTCACGAAGGTGCGCCGCATCTGTGCGCATTTCAGGAAGTCCAGCACAGATGCTGCCACTCTCAGGGCAGCGCAGCGCCGCCTCCAACTGCCCGCTCACCGACTGTTGTGCGACGTGCCCACGAGGTGGAATTCAACACTGACCATGTTATCCAGAGTTTACCAGCAGCGCCGAGCGATTGTAGACTGCCAGATGTCAACTTCCACCAGAACTGGTAGTCAGGTCAATCAGCTTCCTCAAGTCTACAATGAGGAGTGGACGTGGATGTCTGATATCTGTCAGGTGCTGAGTAACTTTGAGGAGTCAATACAGATGGTCAGTGGCGATGCCGCCATCATCAGCCTCACCATCCCGCTGCTTGGCCTGTTGAAAAACTCTCTGATCAGCATGAAGTCGGAAGCTTTGCGCTCGTCACAAGAGACGGGGGAAGAAGATTCCCTTGTTGATAGCCAAAGCACCCTTAGGTCTGTTTCTCAGCGCATATCGGCGGAGGTGGAGGTGGAGGAGGATGAGGAGGAAGAGGAGGAGAATGTTGGCGAGACACAAGAGGGGACCATTGTTGAGTCCTTCACTGTTCAGCGTGTATGGGCAGAAGAAGAGGAGTTGGAGGAGTTGGAGGAGGAGGAAATGGACAGTCAGGCCAGTGAGGGGAGTGAATTCTTACGCGTTGGTACTCTGGCGCATATGGCGGATTTCATGCTAGGCTGCCTATCCCGTGACCCTCGCGTTCAAAGAATTTATTCCAGCACCGATTACTGGGTGTTCACTCTCCTGGACCCACGGTACAAGCAAAATCTTTCCACTCTCATCCCTGGAGAGGAAAGGAGTGTGAGAATGCATGAATACCAGCAGGCCCTGGTTCACAAGCTGAAACAGTATTTCCCTTCTGACAGCGCTAGCGGCAGAGTGCGTAGTTCTGCGGGACAAGTAGCGAGGGAGAGTAGGCGAGCAGGCAGCTTGTCGAGCACTGGCAAGGGTACGCTTTACAAGGCTTTTGCCAGCTTTATGTCACCCCAGCAAGACACTGTCACCTGTCCCCAGTCTCGGCAGAGTAGGGCTGATCTTTACAGAAAGATGGTGAGGGAGTACGTAGCTGACCATACCATCGTCCTAAATGATCACACAGCTCCCTACAACTACTGGGTTTCAAAGCTGGACATGTGGCACGAACTGGCGCTGTAGGCCTTGGAGGTTCTTGCCTGCCCTGCCGCTAGCGTCTTGTCCGAGCGGGTTTTCAGTGCAGCTGGTGGCATCACCACCGATAAGCGTACACGCCTGTCGACTGACAGCGCTGACAGGCTGACGCTTATTAAGATGAATAAAGCCTGGATTTCTCATAATTTCCAATCTCCACCAGGTGAAGGAAGCTCAACCTGAATAATTTATCCACTCCTCCTCCTCCTCATTTTCCTCCTTCTCCTCCTCTTTGTACAGTAAAGCAGAGGAAACTGGCTATTTTTTGACAGGGCCCACTGGCTCTAGCTATAGTACTTTATGCATTTAATTTTTCTGGAGGGTCACCTACCCGGTCCTCTGTTTTAAACAATTTTTGGGAGTGCCACATACAGGCACTCAATCTATTCAATTTTTCTGGAGGGCCACCTACCTGCTCCTCTGGTTTGAAAACTTTTTTGGACTGCCACATACAGGCACTCAATCTATTCCATTTTACTGGAGGGCCACCTACCTGCTCCTCTGGTTTGAAAAGTTTTTTGGACTGCCACATACAGGCACTCAATCTATTCAATTTTTCTGGAGGGCCACCTACCCGCTCCTCTGGTTTGAAAACTTTTTTGGACTGCCACATACAGGCACTCAATCTATTTCATTTTTCTGGAGGGCCACCTACCTGCTCCTCTGGTTTGAAAACTTTTTTGGACTGCCACATACAGGCACTATCCAAATTAAATTGTCTCCATAGCAGCCTCCACACGTTGTCTCCATTGCTACCTCCAAAAGTCGTCCATATAGCTGCCTCCATACATCGTCCCCTTATCAAACGAGGTGTGTCAGGCAGAAATTTGGGTTGTTTTCATGGATTCCACATCAAAGTTGTTAACTTTGTGGCCACCCTGCTGTGTTATCCACAAAATATACTGGCAAACTTTTATCATTTACCAATATTATTTCAGCGCTTCTTGCGCATCTGTTTACATTCCCCTCACCCGGCATATCCTAAACTTATAAGAACGCTACTACACTTGATCTTATACAAAAGGTTCTTAGAAGTGCTGTTTGGGGAGTAGCCTAGAGACAGGGGCTTGGATTGGCGAAAGCTCGCCTGGCAGCGGAGCGCCAGCTCCATGCGCATCATGCGCTTCTTGCGCATCTGTTTACATTCCCCTCACCCGCCATATCCCAAACTTATAAGAACGCTACTACACTTAACTTGGTGCAGGCTGGGACCGAGTCTGACCCTGGGGCTGGTCATATACTGCCGACGCAGAGAATTGCGGGGCCTACCTCGGTCCAGGTCTCAAAGGTCTAGTATACCTCCTCCTCCCACCCCTCCTCCACCTCCTCCTCCTCCGAATTACCATCCGTGGCCATGGCGCCATCAGTCGGTAGCTCTAGGCACAGCAGCAGTGCCGTCGCTAAGCGACAGCAGGCGGTGCTCAAACTGCTGAGCCTAGGCGATAAAAGGCACACCGCCCAAGAGCTATTACAGGGCATTCCACATCAAACTTGTTAACTTTGTCGCCACCCTGCTGTGTAATCCACAAAATATACTTGCAAACTTTTATCATTTACCGATATTATTTCAGCGCTTCTTGCGCATCTGTTTACATTCCCCTCACCCGGCATATCCTAAACTTATAAGAACGCTACTACACTTGATCTTATACAAAAGGTTCTTAGAAGTGCTGTTTGGGGAGTAGCCTAGAGACAGGGGCTTGGATTGGCGAAAGCTCGCCTGGCAGCGGAGCGCCAGCTCCATGCGCATCATGCGCTTCTTGCGCATCTGTTTACATTCCCCTCACCCGCCATATCCCAAACTTATAAGAACGCTACTACACTTGATCTTATACAAAAGGTTCTTAGAAGTGCTGTTTGGGGAGTAGCCTAGAGACAGGGGCTTGGATTGGCGAAAGCTCGCCTGGCAGCGGAGCGCCAGCTCCATGCCAAGATCCAACTAACATAGTTTTAACTGCAGCACCTTTAATCTAATACTAGTTCACTGCCTCCATACATGGTCCCCTTATCAAACGAGCTGTGTCAGGCAGAATTTTGGGTTGTTTTCATGGCTTCCATGTTAACTTTGTCGCCACCCTGCTGTGTAATCCACAAAATATACTGGCAAACTTTTATCATGTACCGATATTATTTGAGCGCTTCTTGCTCACCTCCTTTGGTTCCTCTCTGCCACCCATTGGTTTGAAGCCTGAGTCCATTTAGAGTATGTCGCCATGCCACTCTCTAGCCTGCCGCTGCTGCCGCTGCCTCTGCATGCCGTCCCCTATAGTGTCAGGGTCAATTATTGGATGTTTTACATGCTATCTAGCTTCATTCTGTCACTCTGTCATGGCCATGCTGTTGCCCATAGTTTTGGCATAATGGTGCGATTAAGCAGCCTCAGAGGCATCCATGCATGCTGCCCCTGCTGTTTCCTGTCCATTTCCGTGGTGTTTCCATCCCAGGTGTTTGGCCAAGCTTCCCTGTGCAGAGCCTTGGTCCCCTTGAAAAATGCTCGAGTCTCCCATTGACTACAATGGGGCTCGTTATTCGAGACGAGCACTCGAGCATCGGGAAAAGTTCGTCTCGAATAACGAGTACCCGAGCATTTTAGTGCTCGCTCATCTCTAGACTCAGGTTTCACCGAAGGAGGTGAAATGATTTCCTATGTGAACAAAAGGTTGACGGTATATTTAGTCGATAACACAGTATGGTGGCGACATAGTGACCAAGTTCCATAACGTATCTGGTGAAACACCCGAAAAATGAGCCTGACACAGCTCTTTTGATAAGGGGACGACATGTGGAGGCAGCCATGGGGACGACTTCCATGATTAAGAGCGACAGTATGGGGCATTCATATTGCGCTGCTATGATTGCAACTTCAGGTCTCCAGCATGGCGGCAACAGATGGGCCGAGTTCCACTATGTATCTGGTGAAACACCTGAAAATTCTGCCTGACACAGCTCGTTTGATAAGGGAATGATGTGCTGCATATCCTCTCGTGCTCCAGCGTCTGGGGTATAGAGAGTTGAAATGAGACATGTGGACGCTGTGGATGATCGTGAAGGCAAAATGGACAGGAAACAGCAGGGGCAGCATGCATGGATGCCTCTGAGGCTGCCTAATCTTGGGATGGAGCTGGCGGTCCACAGTCAGGCGAGCTTTCGCCTGTTCAAGCCCCTGTCTCTCGGCTCCTCCCCACCCAAAATGGGCCTGGGAGCCAGAAGCGTTTACTTTGAAAAAATTATAATTTTCAAATCAGGCCGGGTCGTTTGAATATTTCACCTAGGAATAATGGAATAGCATAGTGGTTCTATTTTTAATTGTTTTTACGGAAATGGTTCCATGATTAAGAGCGACAGTATGGGGCATCCATATTGCGCTGCTATGATTGCAACTTCAGGTCTCCAGCATGGCGGCGACAGATGGGCCGAGTTCCACTATGTATCTGGTGAAACACCTGAAAATTCTGCCTGACACAGCTCGTTTGATAAGGGGACCATGTATGGAGGCAGTGAACTAGTAGTAGATTAAAGGTGCTGCAGTTAAAACTATGTTAGTTGGATCTTGAGATGGAGCTGGCGCTCCGCTGCCAGGCGAGCTTTCGCCAATCCAAGCCCCTGTCTCTAGGCTACTCCCCAAACAGCACTTCTAAGAACCTTTTGTATAAGATCAAGTGTAGTAGCGTTCTTATAAGTTTAGGATATGGCGGGTGAGGGGAATGTAAACAGATGCGCAAGAAGCGCTGAAATAATATTGGTAAATGATAAAAGTTTGCCAGTATATTTTGTGGATTACACAGCAGGGTGGCGACAAAGTTAACAAGTTTGATGTGGAATCCATGAAAACAACCCAAAATTCTGCCTGACACAGTTCGTTTGATAAGGAGACAATGTATGGAGGCAGCTATATGGACGACTTTTGGAGGCAGCTATGGCGATGACGTGTGGAGGTAGCAATGGAGACAACGTGTGGAGCCAGCTAAAAAGACGACATGTGGAGGCTGCTATGGAGACAATTTAATTTGGATAGTGCCTGTATGTGGCAGTCCAAAAAAGTTTTCAAACCAGAGAAGCAGGTAGGTGGTCCTCCAGAAAAATTAAATAAATTGAGTGCCTGTATGTGGCAGTCCAAAAAAGTTTTCAAACCAGAGGAGCAGGTAGGTGGTCCTCCAGAAAAATTAAATAGATTGAGTGCCTGTATGTGGCACTCCCAAAAATTGCTTAAAACAGAGGACCGGGTAGGTGGCCCTCCAGAAAAATTAAATACATAGAATACTATAGCTAGAGCCAGTTGGCCCTGGCAAAAAATAGCCAGTTTCCTATGCTTTAGTGTACAAAGAGGAGGAGAAGGAGGACAATGAGGAGGAGGAGTGCATAAATTATTCAGGTTGAGCTTCTTTCACCTGTTGGAGAATGAAAATCCGGAGAAATCCAGGCTTTATTCATCTTGATAAGCGTCAACCTGTCAGCGCTGTCAGTCGACAGGCGTGTACGCTTATCAAAGATGATGCCACCAGCTGCACTGAAAACCCGCTCGGACAACACGCTAGCGGCAGGGCAGGCAAGAACCTCCACGGCGTACAGCGCCAGTTTGTGCCACATGTCCAGCTTTGAAACCCAGTAGTTGTAGGGAGCTGTGTGATCATTTAGGACGATGGTATGGTCAGCTACGTACTCCCTCTCCATCTTTCTGTAAAGATCAGCCCTACTCTGCCGAGACTGGGGACAGGTGACAGTGTCTTGCTGGGGTGACATAAAACTGGCAAAGGCCTTGTAAAGCGTACCCCTGCCAGTGCGGGAAAAGCTGCCTGCTCGCCTACTCTCCCTCGCTACTTGTCCCGCAGAAGTACGCCCTCTGCCGCTAGCCCTGTCAGAAGGGAAATACTGTTTCAGCTTGTGCACCAGGGCCTGCTGGTATTCATGCATTCTCACACTCCTTTCCTCTCCAGGGATGAGAGTGGAAAGATTTTGCTTGTACCGTGGGTCCAGGAGAGTGAATACCCAGTAATCGGTGCTGGAATAAATTCTTTGAACGCGAGGGTCACGGGATAGGCAGCCTAGCATGAAATCTGCCATATGTGCCAGAGTCCCAACGCGCAAGAATTCACTCCCCTCACTGGCCTGACTGCCCATTTCCTCCTCCTCCAACTCCTCCAACTCCTCTTCTTCTGCCCATACACGCTGAACAGTGAAGGACTGAACAATGGTCCCCTCTTCTGTCTCGCCAACATTCTCCTCCTCTTCCTCCTCATCCTCCTCCACCTCCTCCGATATGCGCTGAGAAACAGACCTAAGGGTGCTTTGGCTATCAACAAGGGAATCTTCTTCCTTCCGACTTCATGACGACCAGAGAGTTTTTCAACAGGCCAAGCAGCGGGATGGTGAGGCTGATGATGGCATCGCCACTGACCATCTGTGTTGACTCCTCAAAGTTACTCAGCACCTGACAGATATCAGACATCCACGTCCACTCCTCATTGTAGACTTGAGGAAGCTGACTGACCTGACTACCAGTTCTGGTGGAAGTTGACATCTGGCAGTCTACAATCGCTCTGCGCTGCTGGTAAACTCTGGATAACATGGTTAATGTTGAATTCCACCTCGTGGGCACGTCGCACAACAGTCGGTGAGCGGGCAGTTGGAGGCAGCGCTGCGCTGCCTGAGAGTGGCAGCATCTGTGCTGGACTTCCTGAAATGCGCACAGATGCGGCGCACCTTCGTGAGCAAATCAGACAGATTGGGGTATGTCTTGAGGAAACGCTGAACTATGAGATTTAACACATGGGCCAAGCATGGCACAATAGCGCGATACTTCCTTTTGCACTCCAGCGTCTGGGGTATGGAGAGCTGAACGCTGGTGGATGCTGTGGAGGATCGTGGAGGCGAAGATGGGGGTTTTCACACGGGAGGTGTTTGGACCGTGGTCCTGGGCAGGGGGCTGACTAGCAGATGACACAGCGGAAGCGGCAGTGGTGTGCCCGGCCGGAGGTGAACGGGCTTGGTGCCATTGAGTGGGGTGTTTAGCATTCATATGCCTGCGCATACTGGTGGTAGTTAAGCTAGTAGTGGTGGAACCCCTGCTGATCCTGGATTGGCAAAGGTTGCACACCACAGTCCGTCGGTCATCCGGTGTTTCTTTAAAGAACCTCCAGACTTCTGAAAATCTAGCCCTCGCCACGGGAGCTTGACTACGGGCAACATTTGGCGCTGATGCACCAGCTCTGGCCCTGCCTCTCCGTCTGGCCCCACCACTGCCTCTTCCAACCTGTTCTGCTATAGGACTCGCCTCCGTCTCAGAAGCACTGTGTTCACCCGGCCTATAAACCCAGCTTGGGTCTGTCACCTCATCATCCTCCGATCCCTCAGTCTGCTCCCCCCTCGGACTTCCTGTCCTGACAACAACTTCACCACTGTCTGACAACCGTGTCTCCTCATCGTCCGACACCTCTTTACACACTTCTTCCACTACGTCAATAATGTCATCATCACCCACAGACTGCGACTGGTGGAAAACCTGGGCATCGGAAAATTGCTCAGCAGCAACCGGACAAGTGGTTTGTGACTGTGGGAAGGGTCCAGAAAACAGTTCCTCAGAGTATGCCGGTTCAAATGCCAAATTTTCCTGGGAGGGGGCAGACTGGGGGGAAGGAGGCTGAGGTGGAGGAGCTGGAGGAGTGCTGATTTCGGTGACATGGGTGGACTGCGTGGAAGACTGACTGGTGGACAAATGGCTAGAAGCATTGTCCGCAATCCACGACATCACCTGTTCGCACTGTTCTGGCCTCAACAGTGCTCTACCACGAGTCCCAGTAACTTGAGACATGATGAACCTAGAGAGTGTAGCTCTGCGGCGTTCCCCTGCTCCCTCATCAGCAGGTGGTGTCTCACCCCGCCCAGGACCACGGCCTCTGACCCCTGCAGTAGTTGGACGCCCACGTCCACGCCCTCGTCCTCTACCCCTAGCCCTCGGGTTAAACATTTTCCAAATTAAAGTGTAAACTTTAAAAAAAAATTTTTTTTTGTGTTTATTTTTTTTTATTTTTATTTTTTTTTAACAAAACGATGCTATCCTATTGCTATGGCTAATTTCTAACCTACACTGACAGCACACAACTGGATTTTGTGCTGTGCCTGATGACTTTGAGCTATAAAATGAAATAAAGGTAAAAAAATAAATAAATCAGCAGACTCTGCCTAATTCTAATCAAACCCCTAATAAATTGTCCCACTTCGGTGTTTGAGGTGGATATGCGTGTCACTAAGAGCTAAACACAACGGTCGCAGGTCTCCCAGCAAATTCCTCACAATATGGTACTAGCTGCACTACTAATGCCAGCAAGCCCAGCCACAAGCAAACAAAAAAAAGGAAAATATAACGCTATTGTAGGCCTAAGTAAGCCGTTGGGGTTCTCCTATGGCTATTTTGTAGCCTACAATGAAAGCACACTGCTTTGCAAGATGAGTTTGAGCTATAAAATGAAATAAAGGTAAAAAAATAAATAAATCAGCAGACTCTGCCTAATTCAAATCAAACCCCTAATAAATTGTCCCACTTCGGTGTTTGAGGTGGATATGCGTGTCACTAAGAGCTAAACACAACGGTCGCAGGTCTCCCAGCAAATTCCTCACAATATGGTACTAGCTGCACTACTAATGCCAGCAAGCCCAGCCACAAGCAAACAAAAAAAAGGAAAATATAACGCTATTGTAGGCCTAAGTAAGCCGTTGGGGTTCTCCTATGGCTATTTTGTAGCCTACACTGAAAGCACACTGCTTTGCAAGATGAGTTTGAGCTATAAAATGAAATAAAGGTAAAAAAAAAAAAAAATCAGCAGACTCTGCCTAATTCTACTCAAACCCCTAATAAATTGTCCCACTTCGGTGGTTGAGGTGGATATGCGTGTCACTAAGAGCTAAACACAACGGTCGCAAGTCTCCCTGCAAATTCCTCACAATATGGTACTAGCTGCACTACTAGTGCCAGCAAGCCCAGCCACAAGCAAATAAAAAAAAATGTATAACGTTATTGTAGCCCTAAGAAGGGCTGTTGGGTTCTTGTAGAATCACTCCTGCCTAACACTATTCTAATAGAACACCCTAACGCTTTCCCTGACCAGCAGCAGCTCTCTCCCTAGCGGCATCCAGACACAGAATGATCCGAGCAGCGCGGGCAGGGGCTAGTCTATTCCAGGGTCACCTGATCTGGCCAGCCAACCACTGCTATCGACGTGTAAGGGTACCACGTCATGCTGGGTGGAGTGCAGAGTCTCCTGGCTTGTGATTGGCTCTGTTTCTGGCCGCCAAAAAGCAAAACGGCGGGAGATGCCATTTTCTCGAGCGGGCGAAGTATTCGTCCGAGCAACAAGCAGTTTCGAGTACGATAATGCTCAAACGAGCATCAAGCTCGGACGAGTATGTTCGCTCATCTCTAGTCTTATACTTACCCTGTAAGGTTTCATATAAGTGGCCAACCCATTTAAGGTCCAAAAAAAATTGAAAATCCCCAACAAATAAGACCATTTTGAAAATAATCACCCCCAAGGAATTAAAAGGGGTATAGTGAACATTTTTACACCACAGCTGTATTTTGGGTTGCAAAAATGGAAAAATACATTTTAAATAAAAAAAAGTCACTCTAGGCCAAAATGTGTCATTGCCAAAAGGGGTAGGAGTATCAAATACTACACAAAAAATTTTAGGCAATTTTACCCAGGTCACCGGCGACCCAGCAGATTTGGAAAGTTTGGAATAGTTTTCAAGTGCCAAAAACCAAATGATCACGTTTTGGAAACTACACCTCATATAAATTGTATAAACTTTTCAAGGACTCAAAACAACATAGACTGTCCAAATTAGCGACCCGTTGCCACATTTGGATGATCTATTTCGTAATTCTGAGCGGCTGTTACATACAGCCTGGTCTTCGCTGCGTCTGCCCGATAGGGAAATCTCTCCTTACCGGGCATTTTAACCCTTTAATTGCAGTATTGCAGCAGATAAGAAGAAAGACAGAGGCGAGGTGCCAGGGAAGTTAAATGGCAGCCAGAGGTCTGATGAAGATCTGTGAGAATAAAGATCACGGCACTCGTCAATCTTGTCAGTTTCCTTAATTGTATAAAGACATTTATACAGCAAATCCAGGCAGATACAGTATGGCAGTATATGGGGATTTTCCACCTCATTCATTAAAATGTGCAAAGCGCACATTGTAATGAATAGGTTAAAAAGAGACAGCCTCGGGTCTTCAGAAGATCGAGTGCCGCTGCCCAGTGATGTCACACCCATGCGTCACCATGCGATCGCGGCGATAACACCAATATGCAATATGCAGCAAAGGCTTCCCAGCTATGGAGAAGGCTCAGCCCGTGAGCCCTCTCCATGTACCCACACTATTACGCCGCACATCGGTAAGGGGTTAAGGTGTTAAGGGGTATAGTTAGCATTATCACCACATTTTCAAGCTTAAACCTACAAGAGAACATTACTTTAACCCTACACTGTTGCTAGAGTCTATGCAAATTCCAAAAATGTATCCCATTTCAGAAACTATATCCCACAAGGAATTTATGAAGGGTTATATTAAGCATCTTAATTGCCAAAAATGAACTAGCAAGGGCTGCTGCAGAGTAAAGCTTGCAATCTTTTTATATATACACAATTTTTGTGCCAATATTTGTTATCAAGCTCTCACCTCTGTAAGAGGTCAACTCCAGATGACCTTAATCTTTTGCCTGGCAATATAACACTGCATAAGGGCTCTTTCACATTGGTGTGATTCAGTGCTTTTCTTAAACCCCTTGTCATTGTTTTCAATGGATATTTTCAAATTTCATTTGTTTTCAACTGATCCACTGTCCGTGAAATAAACTTGGAAACCTCCAATTTCCTATTTTTTTCACGGATGTGGATCACGGAAGACAATAGAAGTTTATGATTCCACAAAAAAATACACAAAAAATGTTTTCACTGATGAGGCTGGGAAACCAGTAGTATGTTTGGCAACTACTGTATATATTTGTGTATAAGCCGAGTTTTTCAGCACAAAACGCAAAAAATGTGCTGACAAACCTCACCTCGGCTGTCTCTGTCTTCTCTTTCTTCTCTAGCCGGCAGAGTCACATCCATGCCATCTGCCGGCAGGCACACACTATGATGCAGAAGTGTCGCTGCTGATGACGTCATCAGTGTCAACACGGCTGCACCATAGTGTCCGCCCGCCGGCAGATCGCATGGACGTGACTCTGCCGGCTAGAGAAGAAAAGAAGAGAAGCTATGCCAAGGATCTATATATACTACAGGTAGCTGGCTGGCTGTATACTACAGGGGGCTGGCTGGCTGTATACTACATGGGGGCTGGCTGTATACTACAGAGGGCTGGCTGGCTGTATACTACAGGAGGCTGGCTGTATACTACAGGAGGCTGGTGGGCTGTATACTACAGGGGGCTAGCAGGCTGTATACTACATGGGGGCTGGCTGTATACTACAAAGGGCTGGCTGGCTGTATACTACAGGAGGCTGGTGGGCTGTATACTACAGGGGGCTGGCAGGCTGTATAGTACAGGGGGCTGGAAGGCTGTGAACTACATGGGGCTGGCTGTATACTACATGGGGCTGACTAGCTGTATACTGCATGGGGGCTGGCTGGCTGTATACTACATGAGGCTGGTTGGCTGTATACTACATGAGGGCTGGCTGGCTGTATACTACACCCTCGGCTTATACTCAAGTCAATAGGTTTTCTCAGTTTTTGGTGGTAAAATTAGGGGTCTCGGCTTATACTTGGGTCGGCTTATACTCGAGTATATATAGTAATATAACCACAGTAAATACCTTACTGGGGTCAACCATACGGTACTTCCCCTGGTTAAATTTCACTGCAGTCCATTGGAGTCCAGGGTCACTGGTCAGCAGGACTCAGGACTTCATGCGATGTCCCATGTCCTGTGGCTCGAATTAGTGGGGTCATACTGAGGAGACTCCACCATTTCCAATACTGGCAAAGAGCATGGTAGCTGCTAACCCGGATGCCTATTGAATAGTGAAGAGTCTTCAGAAGGAGCTGACAGTTTTAGCAACTAATTTTTACTATGTATATAAAATTGCACTTTAAAAAGTTAGTTATCAGAATAATGAAAGTATTTCCGAACAGCTTATTTTATTATGGAACCTATATCAGTCATGAAAATTAAATATGACTTTTCAAAGGTATTTACAGAAATGTACAGATCAGTTTTTTTTTACTCAAAGCTCATATTTCAGTACAATTGGGAGCTTGCTTGGTGCTCAGAAACTACGTTGTTGGTGTGTGGGGCGTGTGCTGAAGGTACTTGTACAGTGAGGCCACCAAAAGCCAATATGATTTCACCAAGGTATTTAACCAATTATTTCCTGCTGGGTAAAAAGTCTACTTACAAATTTTTCAGCACAATGACCTCATAAAACAACAGAAAACAACATGATATTTAGGTACCCGAATATATTCTTGAGTTTTACTAAAATGAGTGCCATCAGGGTTTTCTCTTGAGAATATATAGATAAAGAATAGACAGACCTCACATCAAATATTAAAATAAGACACATTAACATTGCAAATAAAACCTCTGGTGCACAATACAGGAGTTATGAAGTTCACCTCGAAAGCCGAGGGTGTTGCCGTGACACAAAACAGACTGATCATCCAGATCCTACAGATGGCAGGGAAATCCGGAATCCAAAATAAGCCATTTTCTTTTGTAAATGCAGAACATCCTAAATACCAATTGATTGCTAACTGAGCACTTAAAGAGTTTTATTAAGTACATAGAATATAAATCTATTCGGCATGTAATTAATTCAAAATTACATGAGCAATAAATGAGTAATTAAATTTGCAAGTAACGCTTAAGTCTTTAGTTGGCATTTACAAAGAAAGCCCAAGTAAGTTTATTAACTAGCAATTTATTGCTAAAAATACTGCCATTTCATGAGTGTGTTGATTAAAATCTAACTTACTTTAGCTAAATTGTTATAGGCCAATTAAAAGTCTTACAGTCCTTTCAAGCAAATTAAGGACAAGTAGGATTTTCTTTAAAGCTAATAATATTGAGTAAGTGTGATATGTTCATGTTGGAAGATGACTATTTTCCCCAATGTGTCACATGCTCATGCTTTATTATCATAAAGTCGATGTTTGCTCTTTGGCTCTTTAACGATTTTAGGGTCTACTTCTGCACAGATTCATTTCTTAATATATCTTTTTAGTAGTCAGAACTCCTTTTTCCTGATAGGATCTCTGAATCCTTTACTATCAATATTGTTCAGTCAGTAAGATAGTATCAAGAGGTAAGTGGCATCATATTGTTAGGAGTCATTGCCTCCAGGGGAACTCCTCCCTCCCCCCTAGTATTGAGACAGCAGTGTGCTCACGCCTACAAAGTCACACCTTTGCCCAAGAGGCTTAGGAGCACATAAGATGTTTCCTTGTCATAGGAGACTGGTATTTTACATCTTACATTACAGTTGAGGAGCCCAGTAAGGATTTAGCATTGGCCATTAAAGGGAATCTGTCACCAGCTGCATCATACCCACAAACATTATAGTGGCTGTTAAGTGTTCTCTAAGCATGTTCATATAACGCTAAAAGCTACTTTTTTCCTAAAAAAATTAAAGATATATGCACAGAAAGGAACTAGTCAGGGTGGTGGGAGTACTCCAGGTGTACTGGTCATGCCAGTCCCAGTCCTCTGGTGCTCTTGTTTTAAATCTCACACATAGGAGGGCGAAACGCCATGATGTGCATATGCAGGACGCAGCACTGCCGGCTAGCAGGTACCTAGGGCTGAAGTATTTGCAGGCAGCACATGTACAGTGTGTGTTTCTCCCTGCAGAACACGGTCTGATGCACCCAAAATATATGGTGTCCGAAATGGGTAAAACAGAGGGTCACCTTAATTCAGCAGATGTATGGAAAGGCAGGAATTGGCCCCTAAGGAACTATGGCCTATATATCAGTAGAGCATGATAGTTAACTCCAGATCATTATGATAATGAAGAGCGAAACTTATATAATCTACACAAGGCAGAGTTGCTGGTACTCTAAGGGGTTAATAAATTCCCCATGGTGCAGCAAGTTTACACAAGTATGATGTTCCTCATCCAAGTGTTTAGACTTTAAGGCTAGCAATATCTGGAATCCCTCTGGAATTAATTGGAAATGGGATTTGCTGAGCTGCACTGAACAAAGACAGATCCCACCGATCCGTCTGTAGGAGTGAAGGCTCTGCCCTGTCTAGAGCATAACCAAATACAGTATATACTATGCAGGCATTTGCCCTGGGGAAGACATCCATGGAGTCAATCCCAGTAAGAGGTGATTTGGCAAATACTTGCGGCCTCATTTGTATAAAGAATGGGAGCAATTCAGTCTTCATAACCACTGCTAGATTAAAGGATTCTGTATCAGCAAAGATGTTCATTTGTGGCAATAATGTTGATGCAGAGGAACTAATGCAAATGCCTTCGTGTCAGAGGGTCTCCCAGGAGCCCGATGCATTCATAACTAGCTCTTCTGCTTTTCCCTTTTAATGGAGAGGACTGGGACCAAAGGGGAAGTTTGCACCTGTTTCTAAGACAATGCAATGTACATATAGAACATATTACCTTAACCCCATCAGGGCAACAAATTGCACCAGGCTGAGGAAACGAACAGACAGGATTATTATTTGCTCTTACAGGGAATCCATGACATGGGTCATTTATCAGTCTCAGGGTTGCCGCAAAACTACATTGTTTCATTATGGGTTTCATATACACTATTATATCAAGAAACAGAGCGTCCACATCCACATATTAGGTTTAAGTTAAAATAGCTGTTATGTATTGTGACTGCTATTGCAGCTCAGTTCCCATTTCGGACCATAGATAAGAGTTGGAGAAAGTAGCTCTATATGATTTATTCACAGTGGAACAATTTGTTGAGAATATTTTATATTGAAAGACCATATAGGCAAAGACAGGATCAGAATTCATAGTGTCATTGATTTTTGACCATTCTAAACTTGATTACCGTATATACTCGAGTATAAGCCGACCCGAGTATAAGCCGAGACCCCTCATTTTACCACCAAAAACTGGGAAAACCTATTGACTTGAGTATAAGCCGAGGGTGTAGTATACAGCCAGTCTCCGTGTAGTATACAGCCAGTCTCCGTGTAGTATACAGCCAGTCCCAATGTAGTATACAGCCTGCCCCCATGTTGTATACAGCCTGCCCCCATGTTGTATACAGCCTGCCCCCATGTTGTATACAGCCTGCTCCCATGTTGTATACAGCCTGCCCCATGTTGTATACAGCCTGCCCCCATGTTGTATACAGCCTGCCCCCATAGAGTATACAGCCTGCCCCCATAGAGTATACAGCCTGTCCCCATAGAGTATACAGCCTGCCCCCATAGAGTATACAGCCTGCCTCCATAGAGTATACAGCCTGCCCCCATAGAGTATACAGCCTGCCCCCATAGAGTATACAGCCTGCCCCCATAGAGTATACAGCCTGCCCCCATAGAGTATACAGCCTGCCCCCTGCCAAGCGAATAAAAAAATAAAAACCGTAATACTCACCCTCCGGTGTCCCGATCTTCAGCGCGGGTCCCGATCTTCAGCGCGAGGCTCCCGATCCTCGGCGCGGTACCAGGCGGCGGCTCCTCTTCTCTCTTCTGTAGCCGGCAGATCACGTCCATGTGATCTCCCGGCGGGCGCGCACTAGGATACCGCGGTGTCGCGGCTAATGACGTCATCAGCCGCGACACCGCTGCATCTTATTGTGCGTCCGCCGGCAGATCACATGGACGCGATCTGCCGGCTACAGAAGAGAGAAGAGGACCCGCCGCCGCCTGGTACCGCGCCGAGGATCGGGAGCCTCGCGCTGAAGATCGGGACCCGCGCTGAAGATCGGGACACCGGAGGGTGAGTATTACGGTTTTTATATTTTTTCTTGACTCGTGTATAAGCCGAAGTGAAGTTTTTCAGCACATTTTTTGAGCTGAAAAACTCGGCTTATACACGAGTATATACGGTAATCAGATTCCTTTTTTATAGCCTTTTTATTTTCTGATTGTAAATTCTCTTTTTTTCTCCATGACCACAGAGGCTGTTGTATTACATAAGCATCTCCTCTGCTCTTTTAACAGCATCTAGTTATATGCTTTATAGCAGCCTCATGTCCATTTTTTAGACTTGCTCTGTACATAGAGGTAGGAGATAATCTATGACCACCTACAGTCAGTTTTCTTGAAAGGTCTATCAGGTTAGTGAACAGTATATAGCATAATGCTACATTTGAAAATTCCTGAAAAAATATTCATTAACATATGTTATCAGTATAACACTGTTGTTTCCTGTTTGGTCTGCTCAATGTGGTTACCACATTGACCAGCATTCATGGACCAAGAATGTTGTGGGACACATTTACTAAGGGTCTGAACACCGCATTGTCGTCAGGTTTCCCGACGTTTTACAGCTTTGCCCTGAATTGCCTCGGGTTTTTGGCGCACGCGATTGGATTGCATGCAACACACATCGGGGGGCGTGGACGTCAGACAACCAGACTGATTCGTACAAACCGTGAAATTTAAAAAATAAATTGTGTCGCAAGATCAGCACTTACATGCACCGGGAATAAAAAGGTGAACTCTGGCGGACCTCAGCAGGGGAAGCGACACATGCAAGAAATCGGACGCATGATCTTAGTGAATTGCTGAAGCTCAGAATCCTCATCAGACATTCCGGATCGGCGGCGTCAACGGGGCGGGTAAGTAAATGTGCCCGTGTGTGTATTAGCCTAAGCATGTACAGTGTGTACGGAAAGTATATAGACCCTTTTAAATATTTCACTCTTTGTTTCACTGCAGCCAGTTGGTAAGATCAAAAAAGTTCTTTTCTTTTGCTCATTAATGCACACTCCATCACCCCGTCTTGACTGAAAAAAAATTAAAGTTCATTTACAGTAGATATTTTTGCTAATTTATTCAACAAGAAAAACTGAAATATCACCTGGCCATAAGTGTTCAGACCTTTTGCTCATATTGAACTCACATGTTGTTCATTTCCTTCCGATCCCCTTTGAGATGGTTCTACTCCTTTATTAGAGTCTACCTGTGTTTAATTAAACTGATTGGACTTGATTAGAAAAGGCACACACCCGTCTATATAAGACCTCACAGCTCACAGTGCATGTCAGAGCACATGAGAATCATGAGGTCTAAGGAACTGCCCAAGGAACTGGCAAGGCACAGGCACATCTGGCCAAGGTTACAAAATAATTTCTGTGGCAATCAATGTTCCCAAGCGCACAGTGACCTCCATAATTGATAAAAGGAAAAAGCTTGTGGCGTACACAACTCTTGCTCGATCTGGCTGTCCAGCTAAACTAAGCAATCATGAGAGAAGAGCCTTGGTGAGAGAGGTAAACAAAAAACATAAGATCACTCACTGTAGCTGAGCTCTAGAGATGCAGTAGGGAGATTGGAGAAAGTTCCCCAACGTCAACTATCACTGTAGCACTCCATCGGGTGGTGCTTTATGGCAGAGTGTGCCGACGGAAGCCTCTCCTTAGTCCAATACATATTAAAGGCTGTATACAGTTTCCAAAAAACACATGAAGCATTCATAGACTATGATAAATACAATTCTCTGTTCTGATGAGACGAGTATTGAACTTTTTGGTGTTAATTCTAAACACTATGGGGGTCATTTATTAAGGGCCCGATTTGCGTTTTCCCGACGTGTTACCTGAATATTTCCGATTTGCGGCGATTTCCCCTGAATTGCCCCGGGATTTTGCCGCGCGTGATCGGATTGTGGCGCATCGGCGCTGGCATGCACGTGACGGAATTCGGGGGGCGTGGCCGAACGAAAACCCGACGGATTCGGAAAAACCGCCGCATTTTTTAAAAAAAATGTGTCGCGGAGCTTGCTCTTACCTTCACTCAGCCCGGCTCTGTGTACTCCAGTGCGTTCCGGGGAACTTCAGTGCAGCAGCGCCACCTGGTGGACATCGGAGGAATTGCCTTAGTGAATCACCGGAAGACCCGAATCCACCGCAGAGAACGCGCCTCTGGATCGCGAATGGACCGGGTAAGTAAATCTGCCCCTATGTGTGGAGAAAAACAGGCACGGGTCATCACCTGCCAAATACAATCCCAACAGTGAAACATGGTGGTGACAGCATCAAGCTATGGGGGTGTTTTTCAGCTGCAGGGACAGGACAACTGGTTGCAATTGAAGGAAATATGAATGCTGCCAAGTACAGAGATATCCTGATGAAAACCTCTTCCAGAGTGCTATGAACCTCAGAATGGGCCGAAGGTTCACCTTCCGACAAGACAATGACCCTAAGAACACAGCTAAAATAACAAAGCAGTGGCTTTAGAGCCCTGACTTAAACCCAATTGAGCATCACCGTAGAGACTTGAAAATGGCTTCCACCAATGTTCACCATCCAACTCGACGGAACTGGAGACGATCTACAAGGAAGAATCGAAGAGGATCCCCAAATCCAGGTGTGAAAAACTTGTTGCATCATTCCCAAGAAGACTCATGTCTGTACTAGCTCAAAAGTTGCATCTACTCAATACTGAACAAATGGTCGGAATACTTATGACCATGGGGTATTTCAGTTTTTCTTGTTCAATAAATTAGCAAAAATATCAACATTTCTATTTTTTTCTATCAAGATGGGTTGCAGAGTTAATATGGCTGAAATTACACAAAGTTTAAAACATGGCTCTGAATACTTTCCATACTTTCCATATAGTTGGTTATTGCATTTTTAAACACAAGTTCAGAAAGTTTATTGTGGGTACAGTTGAATCATGTTTCTATTGTGCTGCTATGTACATCATCAAACATCTCATTCAGTGAAAAATATCTATACAAGCTGGCCTTGCAAAGTTTGTTTTCAGCAATAATTTTTCATTACAGTCTTTATAGGCAATAATTTGGCTGTTATGTGGTGTGTTAGGGCACACGTGTTACATGTTCATCATGGCAGGAACATTCTTTGACATAGGAGACTGCACTAGAAACAGAAAATGCTAGCGTGCATGTTCTCTATGGGTGCAACTCCTAAACTTTTTTTATAAGACAAAAAGGAGAGGTTTATGAAAGAATATGTAGCAAATGTTGTGTACTAAAAGAGTGCACGTATCAGTGACTCAGCGATATCAATAGGTGAAGATTGAAGAAACATTATAACCAAGTTCTATTAAGGAGGTTATAAGTTATAATTCTCTAGTCACATGTTATGTTTAAAATACTTGTGTTTCAACATTTTAACAGCTGAAGAGAGATTTGCCTAATTTAACAGCTGCTAACATTAGCATTTACTTAACACATCTGTTAACGCAAGCATTAACAATGTACCGCAATGTTAACATCTCTTTAGCTGTTGCAATGCTTTTTGAAATGCATGTGCAACACCCCTGCCAATGCATAGGCAAGGTGGTGGTTGCGAATAGCTCCTTCTCCTTGTCAGTGTTGTCCTCCAGACTGACATGAAGAAGAGGTACCTCAGGCCGCTGCCTGATACCTGAGGGAAAGTCAGGAGACATAAGCCCAGAGCAGAGGTCCCTATCTGGAATTAGCTCCATCTCTACCAGCCCAGCCTGCGCATCCTAGCAGCTGGGGACCAGCTATCTCTCAACAGCTTGCTGAATCTGCTGTTAATCGTTTGGCCCTTGCCTGCTTTTGAACAAAGAACTGTAAGTTGATTTGCATAACGTTGCCTACGTCTGATCCCTGGATCCAGGCTGTTTACCGCAACAGGCTACCCCAGGGAGAAACCACTACATCAGTCTCTCCCTCCATATTTTTTGCACACACAACCTCCTGAAGATCAGACAGACTGTAGGTCAGCCCTCCAGTCCTCATACCAAGCACCATGACCACAGCATGCCCAAGGCGGCAATAGCGAGCCACTCTGGTATTCTGGGCCCCGGCTGCCCCCAGTTCACCAAGAAAAGGCTAGGCCCGGTGGGGGATGTTGCACATGTGTTAAACAAAATGCGTGACTGCACCCTAAGACTGCGTATAAATACCATTTGAGCCGATACTTGGCGTTACCATTTACACCGGAAACTCTGTTGTATATGTAACATATCCATAGGATTTAATTTCGATAATAGAAGTCAGAAGGGTGTCTGTTTGCTTTGGGCTATTGGACATAATGATCACTTAAAAATTGCACATGGTATACGCAAGAAGGGCCTGTCTGTTCTGGGCTTTAATAACTATGCAATTTCATTATGCCATGAGTTTTTTATTCTTCTGTCAAGAATGCTGCATAAGGGCTTGTTCTCTACAAAAGGACTTGTGATTGATATTGGCTTCAAGTGGAGGCGCTAATAACTTATCAGCTAATTTTATAAAGTTTCTGTTTAACATGTTAGCAGAATAATGTTTGTTGTGGAACTAAATCATTTTGACCATACCAAATCCTAAAACCCCTAATTTTTGATGTTTCAGTAGACTTTTCTTCTGCCACTGTCACTATTTTCGGTAAATATTAAAATTATTTACTTTTGTAATTTTTGTTGAAGCTGTATCACATGTTGGGGACTTTGTCCAATTTAAATGTTGGTTTATATATTTTTACACATTTATTGGGTGGGGTGAGGGGTTAGCAGATATTTTATTACATAGTATTTTATTAATCAAGAAGTTAAAATTGCATTGTGGCTATAATATAATGCTTTAAAATTAATAAGCAAAGTATTAGGCTATTTTGGGTGTGTTCACATCGACATCAGTATGAGGTGGTTTTCGGTGCAGTTTGTTATTTTAACCAATGAAAGACATGAACTGAATTGGTGCATTACATTTATTGAACAGGTGAATTACATTTGGGGAACAGGTTTCCCGTTCAAAATGAAATTCACCCATTCAGTTCATATCTTTCACCTGCTTAATTAACAAAACTGCACCTAAAACCACCTCAAAACTGAGAACAATGCAGTTTTAACTGCAGGCATGACCTAATAAGTTTCAGTCACTACAAACTGTGGCATCTAGATGGTTGGCCAACTTCCCTACCAATACCATATCTTCCATTGGGTTCATGCTTCCTGATTGTTCAACCTCAAACACTATCTGACCCTATCAAACCCTAAATATATATGTGTATATCTCCTTACTTTATTTTCTTGTATATAAATCAGGGATGTCCTTTGTTGAACTTTTGGGGTGCTGGGCTCACTATAGGAGTCTCTAACATCTGGTTGGCCAGTGGAACTCTATATTACTGGAAAGTTTTTCAAGTAATGTTTAGAAGCCTTCAGTTGAAAGTTCCATGATTCTCACTGTTATATAGAAAACACTACAAAACTCTGGGCTGTATCAAGGTCGATGACAAAAGATTCTATGAAAAGGAGCACCACTGTTTTTAAAAGTAAGCAGTCATGTTTCATCTTCGACTTGTTGGCCTTGCATAGATATTTAGAAGGCTACCTCCCATCTTGTGCACTACATCAAGCCATCTTTTCAGTGCAGTAGATGAAACAAGGAGTTACAGTGTTCTCTAGCCAGATGCATACATGTATGTTTTTTTCATAAAGCTCTGGAAATTGCATTAGGACCCTCGGGAACAAATCTGTGATATTTTCAGGCTAGAACTTGGCTATTCCAGAGATACAATGTACTGTTTGTAACAATTATAATAATACACCTGTACTGCCATTGTCAATGTGGAGCAGCCACATGGGGTCTCATTAGTATTGTATTAGGACTGCATGGGGAAAGGGATAATAGCCCATAATGAAAAATGCCAAATTTTCTATATAATAAAAATGAACTTGATTAATGAAAATCACTTTCAGGGAAAGAGTTACTGCGTTGTTAGATATAAAAAATGATGTATTAATCCGACACTCTTACAGATGGTCCCAACCTCCTGACAACTGCTATTCATTTGAGATGCTATTAGCATGCATAATTATGCTAATTAAGTTGTAATTAAGCACTGATTCTTCAGAGGGCTTCTTTTTTTTCTTGCGCTATCATTTAATACAACTTGGCAATAGATTTATATTTTATATGAAGGGACTCCCAAGCTTCTCAATAAAAGTATATAAGGGTAAGTGAACAAGGGTGCATAGAACTTCCTTTTTTTGGTAGGGTTCCATAACCCACACACTCTACTTATAATCTAGAGAAGCGATAGACTTCCCTGCACAGCATGAGAAAAGCAACTTAGAGGTTAACTACAGATGTGTTCCATTCAATTAGCAGGCTGAAAGCTGAAAGGGACAAAGTACTGTACTATTTCTGCCTTGAGTTCTCCTAGAATGGCGGAGGACACTAGTATTGTAACTAAATGCAGTAGTATATAAAGCGCAAAGAGTGTATGTATGTATATCCACTAAATTAATCCCCACCATTGTATTTACAATCACAACATTTTGCACAGCCACCTCCTATGACTCGGGGAACATCATAGACTATGTTTTAAGTGGAAATTTTTACCTTTCACTTTCTAATAATTTGCCAACATAACATAACCACCAAACTACTTGAGCCATTTCATGTTGTGGCATCTAGTCTGGATATTCAACAGGTAGCGTATTGCAACCAATCACAGTTCAGATTCTATTTTGACACAGGTCATTAATATGAGCTCTGATTGGTTGCCATAAGCAACAAAGGACAATCTTGGTAAGACTTATGTGTGAGTTTATCTGATTTTAATTGCAACACTTAGCCACAAAGTTAGCCACACTACTACAAGGTTGATGTAGAGACTGATATAAATGACAAATTTGGATCTCAAAATTGAAGACATTATCTCAAATTGGATTGGTGCCCGGAAACTACTGCAGATGACCTGTGCTGCTCCATGTCCTGCTGCTGCTTCTGGTGGCGGCTACCCTCCTCACTAGTTTGGTGAAGGAAGCTGGTGATTAAGGACTCCAGACTTAGGCCCTTTCCACACTTGCGTTTTTCAAGCATGTTTTCTGCGCGTGCTTTTTTACACGCAGAACTTGCATTGCACTCTGACCCATTGTAATCAATGGGTCCTTTCAGACTTGCATTCTTTTTCACGCGCACACACACATTTTTTTTAACGCGCATTGAAATCTCGGCATGCTCTACTTTTGCAAGTCACGCGTGTAAAAAAACGCACCATACAAGTCTATGGAGAGGCATCAAAAATGCATTGCACTCAGAGACACATGCAAGTGCAATGCCTTTTTCACGCAGCAATTGCCATAGAAAAGATAGAGCTCAGTCCTGAGTCCTTTCATTGCGCATTGAAATTGCATTGAAAATGCGCGTGAAAAACTGAGACACTGAACAAACTCTGATGCAAAATGTCAGTTTTTCACTGACCAAACCCTGATCGCACCCTGATCAAACTCTGACGTGATCTGCAACGCAAGTGTGAAAGGGGCCTTAAGCAGCTGCTGATGGAGCTGCTACTTCTCCTACCCCTCCCCCCATCTCCCCACAGCAGCCGTGGCAGTAGTACGTGAGCGATGACAGAGGAATCCCCTGGTCAGACCTGACAGAGGATGGATAATGGCACACATTGGCAGTTGCTAACTGTCTGCACAGTATTTCTCTATATTACACCAGTTGTTCCTCCCTCTAGGCAGCTGGAATAAAAGCACCTGTTTTGGACCCCCATTTTGGACCGGTAGCGAGGATCCAAGAGGGTGGAGAGTCATCCCTATGCCAGATGTTGACTATTTGGCTGTCACTAGTTAGGCAAAGCAGCATGCTGCGGGCCATCTGCGCAAGTGACTCTGAGGGACTCCCGGCCTCCATCTCCACTGTATACTGCCACGTCTTCTACCTCCTGCGGATGATCCTGCTCCTCCTCTCCTGTCACCTGAGTAGAAAAACCACCAATTTTACCAGACTCTGCTTGTGTCCTCCTCCTCCTCCAGTTCAGCCCCCACTGGATTCATGTGGCCATGAGATGTAGTTGCCACTTCTTCACTGACCAGACAGATTTTTCAGCATCTATTCCAGGACATGAAGCAGTGAAATGATGTTATTCATCCTGTAGTCCTGGTGACTGACAAATAACGTGGCCTCTTCAAATGGTCTGAGCAAACGGCAGGTGTCACGCATGAGCTGCCAGTGGCTGACATCAAATTTACACAGGGGACTACTCCTGTCCGCTTGCATCATCAAAAAAATCATTAATGGCTTTTCTCTGTTCATACAGGCGGTCTAACATACGGAGGCTGGAATTCCAACTGGTGGAAACGCTGCTGTGCACCTTGGAAGAAACCGATAAGCTCAAGGACTGGCCTACTTTCTGTTCTATATATATGTGAAGGGCTGGTACTGCCTTTTTATGAAAAGAAATTTCGGCTGGGAACTCTCCACCTCGGTTCGGCACAAGCCATTAGTTCTCTGAAGGGTGCAGAGTCCACGACTTGGAAAGGGAGGGACTGCAGTAACAATAACTTGGACAGGAGCACAGTAAGCTTCTGCACCTTAGGATGGTTGTCTCTATGTAATCGCCTCATTCAATGACTGCTGGCGCCATGCATAGAAAGGAGCAGGAGCATCTGGACCAGAAGATGATGTCAAAGACAAACAGCTCCTTTTGGGAGAGGTGCTGGAGCCCTGACTGGCTGAAGTGGCATGTGTGCCACAAGGTGCTGCTGCTGTTGCTGCGGCAGCAAGATGGATCACCACATCTGAGACACGTTTCTCCCAGGCCATTGGATGGTGACGCTGCATGTGTTGATGCAGGGCTGTGGTGCCAACGTTATCTACCTGGCCACGCTTCACTTTCTGCCCGCAGATTCTACATATACACATGCTCGGCTCCTCTGGCGTCTTAACAAAAACTGCCACACCGCTGAGTTGGTGATTTTACAGCCAACACTCTGCACTCAGTGACTACTAACACCGCTGCCTCACTGAGCCCCTGTGCCACCGCTTACTTGGACCTACGAAGCAGGTTTTGTATCCCACAGCATTGGCTTCCATCCTCGCACTGCTGCCACCCTGCTGACTCAAAGCAACAGTAGTGACTTTCTGCCTGCTTCGCTGCCTGACGCGCAAGCTGACACCCTCTTCTCCTGACAATGATGATGAAGCCCTTGCTTCACCCGGCTATCTGTCCCTGCTATTTTCGTCAATAGTATGCACAGCTTGACTATTTGCAAGTGCAACATAACCTTCCATGCCACTCTTCACATCTCTACTTTCCCGCCTACTGCATGAAGAAGCGGATGTCTGCCCCACCTCTTCACTGCCAAGCAGCTTCTGACTGTCCTCAAAGAGTTTGTCCTCGCTGTATAGTGGCGCTGAGCCCAGACCACCTAGCAGATCTCTGGCTGAGGGAAATTAACAGGACAGAGGCTAGTTGAGGACAGGTGAGGGCCGCTGACCTGCTCCTGGGCCATGCCAACTAAGTGTTGTATCTGACGAACCCAGTCCATCAACTATGTTGATTTTACACGGATATCTTTATATCAACTTTAGCAACAAAAAAGAATTGAAATTTGGGGAATACAAAACCTTGCACATGTGAACCTTGTCTGCAAATGTGATCGAGGGTGTTCCTTTCTTCTTCCCAGAGTTCTCTGCCCCATGTAACACGTTGTGCTCATGGCCATTTTGGTGTCAAAAGGGGAAAAAAATTGTTCCCACTTTGTTAGAATCGTTTTGCCGATCTCTACTGTAAACACACAGGAGAGACTGCTGGAATAGTAGTATAGTGCCAGGAGTCTTACACCCAGGAAGTTGTAAGACACTTTGTCTTATCAGTTGAAGAATTACAGCAGTTATAGGTATATCGTAACAGGTCATTTGTGCCGTCTATTTTCTACTGTACAACACACAATTGAATCCATTCACTAAATCTAAGCTGAGCATCCGTTTTAATGTCTACTCATATTTTCCACTTCCTAAGTTCCATACAAATTCCATTTTAATGTTTCAGTTAATCATGTTTTCCGATCCAAGCTTAAAGATTCCGTCCAAAAAAAAAGGAAACTAGCAGTGAATTCCCGCATTCTATTACAACATATGCTGAGATTATACACGCTGAACTACGCATCCAATTCCAAAACTAAACTGCTGTTCTCTCCCTAATGATAGATATTTATCACTAAACACAATTCTTGATCTACTTTATTTGACATGAACATTCAATGCTGATACACAAGTAAATACCAAGAGAATGGGAAGAATGCAAAATATATCACCATGGTTTCCTAAGACTTTTCTTGCATTTACTCTCATGTTATTATCTAAACTGAAGTGCGATAATATAGCCTAACAATAATCTACTGCACATAATTATTTGCTTAAAGGAGTTGTGCCACTAATGGCACTTAGTCCCTATCCACGGGTTATGGAATAGTATCT
The DNA here is from genome assembly GCF_040894005.1 of Engystomops pustulosus. NCBI lineage: Eukaryota > Metazoa > Chordata > Amphibia > Anura > Leptodactylidae > Engystomops > Engystomops pustulosus. Next base: position 110,236,352 of record NC_092417.1, read on the forward strand.
GTTTCCCATGGATCACTATGATGGGTTCCTGCGAGTCCACTGAAATGCACCATGGAACTGGAGTGCTGTGTTTAATGCCAAATTCTCAATGTATTGCACTGCCAGGAACAGCATCTACTGCACCCAAAGGAAGTGAATGGAGCAATGGTCAGAAATGTACACCACTGCTCCATTCACATAGGACACTTCCGTTGCTTTGTAGCCCCTGTTTTTGTGATCACTGAGGCTGTCAAAATTCATTGATCAGATGCTGTCATTGGTGCAACTCCTGTTCAATGTAAATGTCAGAATTTACAAATCATTTTTTCAGTTATTCTGATAAAATCCTCAATCACTCATGATAGTCTTTGGCACTTCTGGCAATCCTGGGCCACTTCTATCAACATCCTAGGCTGGTTTAAGAAATATCTCTTGGTTCTTGATTGTATCAACAATTTACCAATGGAAAGGTCTAGGTTTTTATACCTCCTTTCTTTTGATGATGTAAGTAGACAAATACATATTTTTCCAACACTTTATAACAATAGTAGTTACCCTAGGTCAGTTGTTGGCGAACCTATGGCCAATGCCCTAGCACACCAGACGGGACTCAAAGAATCTTCCTGCAGTTCCAAGCAACTTAAAAGATGCTGCTTTCAGTGATATTTTAAAGTAACTTACTTGGCTGCTTGGGACTGTAGGGAGGGAGAATGTGTAGACCGGGCCTAATTATCTATGAAGGACCTCCCGCTGGCCCTATGATTCTCTGTGTACACAGGACACTGGAAAGAAGCTAAAATGATGCAAATTTTCCCTCCTTTCTTTCTACTGTGCTGGTGTCCTCAGGAGGCCAGTAAGATTGAACGTTGTTGAAGAACAGAGAGCAATAAGATACTGCTCTAATTTTGGTTGGCACTTCCCGATAAATGAAGGGGATTTGGGTTTGCAGTTTGGGCACTCGGTCGCTAAAAGTTTTGTCATCACTGCCCTAGAGGGTCATGCACAAGAACTGAAAACACTCCTCGATGATGCCTACAAATATAACATCATCTCAAAACCCGAAAAAGATTACATATGGGTCACCAATCCGAAAACCCCAATCCTCTACCACCTTCCCAAAGTACATAAAGATGTCACTAATCCACCGGGGAGACCCATTATATCAGGTATATCCTCTATATCATGTAATCTTTCTCACTACGTTGACACACACCTACAGAGATATGTTATCCGATTTGATTCCTACCCGCGTGACTCTACAAGTGTCATTATAGCCCTTAAGGATATAGTATGGAAACCCTCCTATCAATGGGTCACACTAGATGTATCGGCCCTATACTCTAACATTCCCCACGACAAAGTGATCCACAAGATAAACCTCTGTCTAAGTTCCAAGCAACTTAAAAGATGCAGCTTTCAGTGATATTTTAAAGTAACTTACTTGGCTGCTTGGGACTGTAGGAAGAGGGAGAATGTGTAGACCGGGCCTAATTATCTATGAAGGACCTCCCGCTTTCCCTATGATTCTCTGTGTACAGAGGGACACTGGAAAGAAGCTAAAATGATGCAAATTTTCCCTCCTTTCTTTTTACTGTGTTGGTGTCCTCAGGAGGCCAGTAAGATTGAACGTTGTTGAAGAACAGAGAGCAATAAGATACTGCTCTAATTTTGGTTGGCACCTCGCGATAAATGAAGGGGATTAGGGGTTTGCAGTTTGGGCACTCGGTCGCTAAAAGGTTCCCATCACTGCCCTAGGTGAAAAAAGTTGTACAATATGATGTGCCGTGAAATGCATATTTCCAAGCCGTTTGAAAAAATGTTACTTAGTTAAATATTTCTACATAAAATCTGATAATCTTTAAAGGGCCACTTCATAGTCAATGCATAAACTAGTTATGTTTACTAAGAACCATAAGGTGTTATAACCTGTGTTAGCATCATAAATTAATATTAATCATTAGCCTTGTCCAAGGAAAGAGAGAATTCTTTTACGGTTTAAGACAAACGGAAAAAAAAGTTGAATGAAATATGCAATATGTTACATATGCAATTAAATGTTTATTATTCAATTAATACAAAAATAAAAGGAACAGTAAACACTGTGTTGCCGTGTTACCCGAGTTCCTCCGTGTTGCTGTGTTCCCGTGTGTCTGTGTTCCCGTTGCCACCTGCCTGGACCTCCCGTTGCTGACCCCGGACTTGGACTTGACGTTGCATCTCTGCCGCCTGCCCTGACCCTGTGCCTGGACCTGACTACGAGATTGTCATCCGCTAAGGTACATTGACCTCGGCTGCCACCGCGGGCTAGTCGCACCTGGGAACGACCTGATGGTATCCTGCAGCAGCAAGTCCAACCCACTTTGCGGTGGGCTCTGGTTAATACCAGGTGCCACTTAGACTCCGGTCCCAGGTGTCGGCTAGTTCCATCTCCCGCCGTGGTCCAGAGGATCCACTGATCCTGACATTTAGCTATAAGTGTCATAAAAATGGTGCACAAATGTTTAATATAGCACACAAATAAAAGAAGGCCTTTAAAACCAAATCATATACAAAAATTTGCAAAAAATGTAAGCCTTTTCGAGTTTGGTCAAATGTAAGCCTTTTCAAGGGGTTCAAAACAAATTGATAAATGAAGGACTTATCCATTGTAAATGTCCCTAACAGCATAAATCAGTCATATGATATTACACCTTTTATAAGTTAGACACCTAATAAGATTGGGTAATAAAATATTATGTGATCTACACCCATTCCTGATATTAAAGGGGTATTCTAGGAATCAGCATAATTCATATGCAAATGGATACTCAAAATATAAGCTAATGTGTAATTAGTTGTTATTTAAAATTTAGCTCCCCTTAGCAGAAAATGCTGATGACATAGACTGTAATGAAGAATTAAAATGTTACTGGCCCTTTAATCAGTCAGTTAATTTCCTCCGCGCGGTCCGTCGCAGAACAGAAGATGGCCGCTGGTCACATGTTCACATCACATGTCCTGCACCTGCCTGGGCAGGTCATGTGATCACCACTAAGTTTGGCTGTTGTCGGTTGGTTGAAGTGCATCCAGTATGGCCAGTGTTTTGGTGATGGCAGTTACACATCATTACTATAGTAACAGCAAGAAAGCCTGTTACATCATCACTGTTAGCAGAGCATAAGAGGGAGGAGGAGGAGTTATTGATAACTAAAGGATCATGGAACTTGTATTTTCCAGTGGCGGCCATCTTGGTGATAACTCCACCTACTTTAGAGAGACCATAAATTTTGTAAATCATAAAATCAAACTATTTAAGCTTCATTTTGTGACTAATGACATTGAGTATTGTTGTATTCATTTATTTATATCATCATGGGTTTTTGTGTCAGACGTTCATATTCCCGGAATACCCCTTTAATGATGGGTTATGGTTTTCAGGAAGGGCTTGGTGACAACCACATTCAGGCCTTAGCATTCACTTGGCTGCCATTCAGTGTTCCTGTAAATCAGTGCAGAAACAGTGTTTTTTGGGGATGCATCTAACAATATGGAATAGACATATGTGATATGAAGAAATCATATTACAGCTTTGTGTGACTGGGCACCTAGTAGAGCCATGACATAAATGTGCAGGATATGTTTTTGTCACCAAGCTTGCTTAAAAACAGAAATAACTACAAAATGGATTTTTTTTCAGCTTGAAATAGAGGGACACTTCAATGACTTCTTATTACTGCAGGCTTTTGTTCATAGTAAATACTCTAATAATATTACATCAGACCATAAATTGTGTGGAAAACAAGCAATGAAGCAATTAATCATTATAGGAAGGCTGAATTTCCATGTACTGTAAACAGCCAGCGGTTTCCTGTATTTACCGATGTGTCCAGGCCAGTCAAGTGGCAGGAATGGAGAGTAATGTGTCATTTGTCTGCTTGCCTATCTTATTAGAGGGACTAAATGAGTGCAAGTGCATTAGGTAAATGATGCTGTCCTTCCTGTGGCACCACGTGCTGCACTTACTGATAGGGCTGTACTGAAGGCGGCCACAGCTGGGGATCTCCATTGGTATTTGACAGTTAAAAAAAGGCAAATTCTAATTTTCTACTCTCTGTTTACCGCCAAATGTTTTTTTTATTATTATTCTCAATTATGAAAGTATGTAATCATCACATACATTGAAAATGTGATAATCCAGCATAGAACTGCAACTTTATATCAATTTATCTGATAGAGTACAAAAATACAACATTCTATTTAGGTTTTGCAAATTTCACAAGGTCCAGGCTATGACAAAAGAAAATTAAACCTCCGTTTTGCACCACTGTATTGTAGCAACATTTCCCTTACAAGTTAGCTCTATCACCACTAAGCTGTCGTGGGCACAAACCTGAATTTTGGACATGTGTTAGCAATTGTTTCAACCGCTAGCACACATCCCCTTTCACTTCTACGGGCTCCTGCACAAGGCTGATTTTATTGATAAAAGTTATACTCACAAGAGCATTTTAAAATGTGCATAAAACAACATAAAAGAGGGACGCAAACTTCACAAGCTCGCCCGATCGCGGGTGTTACCGGTAAGCCTTTGCCGCAATATGCAGCAAAGACTTACCGGCTATGGAGAGGGCTCAGCCCGTGAGCACCCGGCATGTGACGTAGTGTCATAAGGGGTTAATGGCACTCCTTCTATTCTTTACCCATAAAGCAGTTTGCATCCACATGGGGATTACTGCCATAGTTACAAGAAACTGCACAAACAAAAGCTTTTAACTTTTGTCGTGCATGAACATATTTTAGGGCTAAATAATAACTCGTCAAAATGTGAAAATTCCAAATGGAACCTCCATCTTGTTTTAATTTATATGAGAAACTTAAAGGGTTAACAAACTTATCAAGGTTTGTTCTGAATAGTTTGAGGGCTGCAGTTTTAAAAATGGGATGATTTGTGGGTAGTTCTACAAAATATAACTTGTCAGACCCTTTTCAATATGAAATCTCAAAATCACCTGGATAAGTTAAACTGATCTAAATTTATAGTGACACATAACAGATTTAAAAAATTGTGCTTGGTCTTGAAGCTATAAAATGGCTTAGTCACAAAGGGATTAAGACAGACCTGCACCAACTGATCAACCTGAGGCATCACATGAAGCTCTTTGTGCCCCAATACAAAATTTGAAACCTTCCACCTAACAAGTGCCATTTTTATAACAGTGTCTTTTTATAAGGAAGAAGGGCTTTTTGTCACCCTCAGGCATTGAGCTCCCCTATAGCCAGGTGCCAAGAACATGAAAAACCTGCAGCAAAACCTAGTTCTAGACTTGCTCAAGATAAAACCCTAATATCCTGATGGCACAATTTTGGAAATCCGTTTGAACAATCCTAATCTGTAAAATTTTACGAGATAGAATCAATGCCCAGCACAGATGTAGAGCTCATGTGCTGTCCGGCTCGGCAGAACAGGTGGTCTTCAGCTGACAGGCACTCACTATTTACCTGCTTTTCAGGAAAAACAAATCTTTGAGCTAATGGGCCTTGAAATTAAGCGCAAGCAAATCCAGTGTCTAAATAGAGACAGAGGTCGCAGCTGACAGACCTACACTAAACAAACAGAATAGATAACAGACAACAAAGACCACCATTACCATTACTTTGCAAAACTTTAATTTGAAACATTGGCTGATTAAAGGGGAAGTAAAAAAAAATGCCCCTTTCATTAGAATATGGGCACATCTTTTGATTATTCAGTTTTTTTTACAGCTTTTGCAACTCCAAAGGATAACTGACAAATTCAGCTCTGCTACATCTTTGTATAACAAACCTCATTGTAGCATGTAATTCACGAAATGTTATGCTGCCCTCATAAAGCCCCTGCTGCCGATTTCTAGAATAAATGGCTTTTCCACAATGCTACACAATATGGATCTTTCCATCCTGCTCCCTCTTGCTGGGCAACATATACACACAGGTCATTATTCATAAGTCAAATTATGGCATCAACCCTGTCCTACGCTGAGTGTAAACTTAGGGAGGTCCCCAGTAATGTCACTGTCCATTTAAGAACAGTTATGTCCATGGGGGGAACAGCAGAACATTGGTAGCAGCCAACCAATTCTCCCGCATGTGCATACAGTGGGATATGTCTTAGCTCTACATTGTAAGGACATGTCAGGAATCCTTCCAAAGTATTCTTACAACGGAGGAAAATAAGTAAATGAAATGTAGCCTTACCTTCTCTGCCACATAGCAGCACGGTAGTAACATAAATGACCTACAGCAGGCTAGGGCACGTTTACTTATTTGACATTGATACCCAGAATTTACTTGTACTGTACTTATCTAAAACACTGCAAGTAAACCTGAGAACATCTGATTCTATTCCTCTTACATTATCATTATGTTATAATGGGTGATGCTGTGAGATAAATGTCATCGGCTTAACTCAAGTAACTTTCTCTGTGATTTGTGTGTGTGCGTTGTTTAGACAGATGGATTTGGGCTGTTAAATTTCTACTTAAGCTTGATACATTGTATCAGTCTGACACCTAATAATGTTGATATATCATTTCTGTAGAATCTCTAATTAGATTTTGGCAGGATGGTCCAAGTAAAGGAAAATCCCCCTTATCTCCCTCATTGAAATGATGTTTTATCAGGCAACCTTTGGTAATGGAGCCTCTTTTAATTAAGCCGCTCTCTTCAAAAGGATATTAAACTTAATGCCCTTTCATTGCCCTGCTGCCCTTGCTGTGCGGGCCTCCTCCTTCCCTATGTGGTGAGATGGATTTATTAGCTCTCCCTAGGGTATGGGACAATCCGTTGCTGAGTCTGTATGTAGAAATAATACTGTGTCTGAGCGCTTGTACTGTTATTCTGTAACATATAGAGAAAGTGAACATGCATATTAAAAAGGAAAACAGAAAGTTATCTAAAAATTAACTAAAAATTATTTAAAATTAATAATAACTAGAGATGAGCGAACATGCTCGTCCGAGCTTGATGCTCGTTCGAGCATTAGCGTACTCGAAACTGCTCGTTGCTCGGACGAATACTTCGCCCGCTCGAGAAAATGGCAGCTCCCACCGTTTTGCTTTTTGGCGGCCAGAAACAGAGCCAATCACAAGCCAGGAGACTCTGCACTCCACCCAGCATGACGTGGTACCCTTACACGTCGATAGCAGTGGTTGGCTGGCCAGATCAGGTGACCCTGGGATAGACTAGCCGCTGCCCGCGCTGCTCGGATCATTCTGTGTCTGGATGCCGCTAGGGAGAGAGCTGCTGCTGGTCAGGGAAAGCGTTAGGCTGTTCTATTAGAATAGTGTTAGGCAGGAGTGATTCTCCAAGAACCCAACAGCCCTTCTTAGGGCTACAATAACGTTCTACTTTTTTTTTTTTTTATTTGCATCTAGTACCATTTTGTGAGGAATTAGCAGGGGGACTTGCTACCGTTGTGTTTAGCTCTTAGTGGCACACATATCCACCTCAAACACCAAAGTGGGAAAATTTAGTAGGGGTTGGATTTCAATTAGGCACAGTCTGCCATTTGTCCTTTTTTATTTTACGTTTATTTTGTTTAATAACTCAGCGTCATCTCATCTGGCATAGTAGTGTGCTTTCATACTTGGCTAGAAAAAAGCCATAGGAGAATCCAAACGGCTTACTTACGCCTACAGTAGCGTTATATATTTGATTTCTGGTTGATCTGCTGGTGGCTGTACTTGCTGCAGTGCATCTACTAGCCAATTGTGAGCAATATGTAGTGAGACTTGCGACCGCTGTGTTTTGCGCTTAGTGACGCACATATCCATTGCAAAGACCGAAGTGGGAAAATTTAGTAGGGGTTGGATTTCAATTAGGCACAGTCTGCCATTTGTCCTTTTTTATTTTACGTTTATTTTGTTTAATAACTCAGCGTCATCTCATCTGGCATAGTAGTGTGCTTTCATACTTGGCTAGAAAATAGCCATAGGAGAATCCAAACGGCTTACTTACGCCTACAGTAGCGTTATATATTTGATTTCTGGTTGATCTGCTGGTGGCTGTACTTGCTGCAGTGCATCTACTAGCCAATTGTGAGCAATTTGTAGTGAGACTTGCGACCGCTGTGTTTTGCGCTTAGTGACGCACATATCCATTGCAAAGACCGAAGTGGGAAAATTTAGTAGGGGTTGGATTTCAATTAGGCACAGTCTGCCATTTGTCCTTTTTTATTTTACGTTTATTTTGTTTAATAACTCAGCGTCATCTCATCTGGCATAGTAGTGTGCTTTCATACTTGGCTAGAAAATAGCCATAGCAATAGGATAGCATCGTTTGGTTTTAAAAACTCAAAAACACAAAAAAAACAAAAAAAACACAAAAAAAAGTAAAAAAAAAATTAAAGCTATAACTCTCATTTTAAAAATGTTTAACCCGAGGGCTAGGGGTAGAGGACGAGGGCGGGGACGTGGGCGTCCAACTACTGCAGGGGTCAGAGGCCGTGGTCCTGGCCGGGGTGAGACACCACCTGCTTATGAGGGAGCAGGGGAACGCCGCAGAGCTACACTCCCTAGGTTCATGTCTGAAGTTACTGGGACTCGTGGTAGAGCACTGTTGAGGCCAGAACAGTGCGAACAGGTGATGTCGTGGATTGCTGACAATGCTTCGAGCAATTTGTCCACCAGTCAGTCTTCCACGCAGTCCACCCATGTCACCGAAATCGCCACTCCTCCAGCTCCTGCACCTCAGCCTCCTCCCCAGTCTGCCCCCTCCCAGGAAAATTTGGCATTTGAACCGGCATACTCTGAGGAACTGTTTTCTGGACCCTTCCCACAGTCACAAACCACTTGTCCGGTTGCTGCTGAGCAATTTTCCGATGCCCAGGTTTTCCACCAGTCACAGTCTGTGGGTGATGATGACCTTCTTGACGTAGTGGAAGTGTGTAAAGAGGTGTCCGACGATGAGGAGACACGGTTGTCAGACAGTGGGGAAGTTGTTGTCAGGGCAGGAAGTCCGAGGGGGGAGCAGACTGAGGGATCGGAGGATGATGAGGTGACAGACCCAAGCTGGGTTGAGAGGCCGGGTGAACACAGTGCTTCTGAGACGGAGGAGAGTCCTCGACCAGAACAGGTTGGAAGAGGCAGTGGTGGGGCCAGACGGAGAGGCAGGGCCAGAGCTGGTGCATCAGCGCCAAATGTGTCAACTAGTGAAGCTCCCGTGGCGAGGGCTCTTGCGGCGAGGGCTAGATCTTCAGAAGTCTGGAGGTTCTTTAAGGAAACACCGGATGACCGACGGACTGTGGTGTGCAACATTTGCCAAACAAGGCTCAGCAGGGGTTCCACCACTACTAGCTTAACTACCACCAGTATGCGCAGGCATATGAATGCTAAACACCCCACTCAGTGGCAACAAGCCCGTTCACCTCCGGCCGTGCTCACCACTGCTCCTTCCCCTGTGTCAGCTGATAGTCAGCCCCCTGCCCAGGACCCTGCCACAAAAACCCCATCGTCGCCTCCACGATCCTCCACAGCATCCACCAGCGTTCAGCTCTCCATACCCCAGACGCTGGAGCGGAAACGCAAATATAGTGCAACCCACCCGCACGCCCAAGCCCTTAATGTGCACATCTCCAGATTGCTTAGCCTGGAGATGCTGCCCTATAGGCTAGTAGAGACCGAGGCCTTTCTCAACCTCATGGCGGCGGCCGCCCCTCGGTAATCGGTCCCCAGCCGCCACTACTTTTCCCGATGTGCCGTCCCAGCCCTGCACCAGCACGTGTCAGACAACATCATCCGTGCCCTGACCAACGCCGTTTCTGACAAGGTCCACCTGACCACGGACACGTGGACGAGTGCTGCCGGGCAGGGCCACTATATATCGCTGACGGCACATTGGGTTAACTTGGTGGAGGCTGGGAGCGAGTCTGACCCTGCGGCTGGTCATATACTGCCGACGCCGAGGATTGCGGGGCCTACCTCGGTCCAGGTGTTTCAGGCCTACTATGCCTCCTCCTCCTCCCACCCCTCCTCCACCTCCTCCTCCAAACTACCATCCGTGGGCACGGCGCCATCAGTCGGTAGCTCTAGGCACAGCAGCAGTGCCGTCGCTAAGCGACAGCAGGCGGTGCTCAAACTGCTGAGCCTAGGCGATAAAAGGCACACCGCCCAAGAGCTATTACAGGGCATCACGGCGCAGACTGATCTGTGGCTGGCACCGCTGAACCTGAAGCCAGGCATGGTTGTGTGTGACAACGGCCGTAACCTGGTGGCGGCTCTGCAACTCGGCAGACTGACACATGTGCCATGCCTGGCCCATGTGTTGAATCTGATAGTTCAGCGTTTCCTCAAGACATACCCCAATCTGTCTGATTTGCTCACGAAGGTGCGCCGCATCTGTGCGCATTTCAGGAAGTCCAGCACAGATGCTGCCACTCTCAGGGCAGCGCAGCGCCGCCTCCAACTGCCCGCTCACCGACTGTTGTGCGACGTGCCCACGAGGTGGAATTCAACACTGACCATGTTATCCAGAGTTTACCAGCAGCGCCGAGCCATTGTAGACTGCCAGATGTCAACTTCCACCAGAACTGGTAGTCAGGTCAGTCAGCTTCCTCAAGTCTACAATGAGGAGTGGACGTGGATGTCTGATATCTGTCAGGTGCTGAGTAACTTTGAGGAGTCAACACAGATGGTCAGTGGCGATGCCGCCATCATCAGCCTCACCATCCCGCTGCTTGGCCTGTTGAAAAACTCTCTGATCAGCATGAAGTCGGAAGCTTTGCGCTCGTCACAAGAGACGGGGGAAGAAGATTCCCTTGTTGATAGCCAAAGCACCCTCAGGTCTGTTTCTCAGCGCATATCGGAGGAGGTGGAGGTGGAGGAGGATGAGGAGGAGAATGTTGGCGAGACACAAGAGGGGACCATTGTTGAGTCCTTCACTGTTCAGCGTGTATGGGCAGAAGAAGAGGAGTTGGAGGAGTTGGAGGAGGAGGAAATGGACAGTCAGGCCAGTGAGGGGAGTGAATTCTTACGCGTTGGTACTCTGGCGCATATGGCAGATTTCATGCTAGGCTGCATATCCCGTGACCCTCGCGTTCAAAGAATTTATTCCAGCACCGATTACTGGGTGTTCACTCTCCTGGACCCACGGTACAAGCAAAATCTTTCCACTCTCATCCCTGCAGAGGAAAGGAGTGTGAGAATGCATGAATACCAGCAGGCCCTGGTGCACAAGCTGAAACAGTATTTCCCTTCTGACAGCGCTAGCGGCAGAGTGCGTAGTTCTGCGGGACAAGTAGCGAGGGAGAGTAGGCGAGCAGGCAGCTTGTCCAGCACTGGCAAGGGTACGCTTTACAAGGCTTTTGCCAGCTTTATGTCACCCCAGCAAGACACTGTCACCTGTCCCCAGTCTCGGCAGAGTAGGGCTGATCTTTACAGAAAGATGGTGAGGGAGTACGTAGCTGACCATACCATCGTCCTAAATGATCACACAGCTCCCTACAACTACTGGGTTTCAAAGCTGGACATGTGGCACGAACTGGCGCTGTACGCCTTGGAGGTTCTTGCCTGCCCTGCCGCTAGCGTCTTGTCCGAGCGGGTTTTCAGTGCAGCTGGTGGCATCATCACCGATAAGCGTACACGCCTGTCGACTGACACCGCTGACAGGCTGACGCTTATTAAGATGAATAAAGCCTGGATTTCTCATAATTTCCAATCTCCACCAGGTGAAGGAAGCTCAACCTGAATAATTGATCCACTCCTCCTCCTCCTCATTGTCCTCCTTCTCCTCCTCTTTGTACAGTAAAGCAGAGGAAACTGGCTATTTTTTGACAGGGCCCACTGGCTCTAGCTATAGTACTTTATGCATTTAATTTTTCTGGAGGGCCACCTACCCGGTCCTCTGTTTTAAACAATTTTTGGGAGTGCCACATACAGGCACTCAATCTATTCAATTTTTCTGGAGGGCCACCTACCTGCTCCTCTGGTTTGAAAATTTTTTTGGACTGCCACATACAGGCACTCAATCTATTCCATTTTACTGGAGGGCCACCTACCTGCTCCTCTGGTTTGAAAAATTTTTGGGACTGCCACATACAGGCACTATCCAAATTAAATTGTCTCCATAGCAGCCTCCACACGTTGTCTCCATTGCTACCTCCAAAAGTCGTCCATATAGCTGCCTCCATACATCGTCCCTTTATCAAACGAGGTGTGTCAGGCAGAAATTTGGGTTGTTTTCATGGATTCCACATCAAAGTTATTAACTTTGTCGCCACCCTGCTGTGTTATCCACAAAATATACTGGCAAACTTTTATCATTTACCAATATTATTTCAGCGCTTCTTGCGCATCTGTTTACATTCCCCTCACCCGGCATATCCTAAACTTATAAGAACGCTACTACACTTGATCTTATACAAAAGGTTCTTAGAAGTGCTGTTTGGGGAGTAGCCTAGAGACAGGGGCTTGGATTGGCGAAAGCTCGCCTGGCAGCGGAGCGCCAGCTCCATGCGCATCATGCGCTTCTTGCGCATCTGTTTACATTCCCCTCACCCGCCATATCCCAAACTTATAAGAACGCTACTACACTTAACTTGGTGCAGGCTGGGACCGAGTCTGACCCTGGGGCTGGTCATATACTGCCGACGCAGAGAATTGCGGGGCCTACCTCGGTCCAGGTCTCAAAGGCCTACTATACCTCCTCCCAACCCTCCTCCACCTCCTCCTCCTCCGAATTACCATCCGTGGGCATGGCGCCATCAGTCGGTAGCTCTAGGCACAGCAGCAGTGCCGTCGCTAAGCGACAGCAGGCGGTGCTCAAACTGCTGAGCCTAGGCGATAAAAGGCACACCGCCCAAGAGCTATTACAGGGCATTCCACATCAAACTTGTTAACTTTGTCGCCACCCTGCTGTGTAATCCACAAAATATACTTGCAAACTTTTATCATTTACCGATATTATTTCAGCGCTTCTTGCGCATCTGTTTACATTCCCCTCACCCGGCATATCCTAAACTTATAAGAACGCTACTACACTTGATCTTATACAAAAGGTTCTTAGAAGTGCTGTTTGGGGAGTAGCCTAGAGACAGGGGCTTGGATTGGCGAAAGCTCGCCTGGCAGCGGAGCGCCAGCTCCATGCCAAGATCCAACTAACATAGTTTTAACTGCAGCACCTTTAATCTACTACTAGTTCACTGCCTCCATACATGGTCCCCTTATCAAACGAGCTGTGTCAGGCAGAATTTTGGGTTGTTTTCATGGCTTCCATGTTAACTTTGTCACCACCCTGCTGTGTAATCCACAAAATATACTGGCAAACTTTTATCATGTACCGATATTATTTGAGCGCTTCTTGCTCACCTCCTTTGGTTCCTCTCTGCCACCCATTGGTTTGAAGCCTGAGTCCATTTAGGGTATGTCGCCATGCCACTCTCTAGCCTGCTGCCGCTGCCTCTGCATGCCGTCCCCTATAGTGTCAGGGTCAATTATTGCATGTTTTAGATGCTATCTAGCTTCATTCTGTCACTCTGTCATGGCCATGCTGTTGCCCATAATTTTGGCATAATGGTGCGATTATGCAGCCTCAGAGGCATCCATGCATGCTGCCCCTGCTGTTTCCTGTCCATTTCCGTGGTGTTTCCATCCTTTTCTGAGGTTCCCAGGTGTTTGGCCAAGCTTCCCTGTGCAGAGCCTTGGTCCCCTTGAAAAATGCTCGAGTCTCCCATTGACTTCAATGGGGTTCGTTATTCGAGACGAGCACTCGAGCATCGGGAAAAGTTTGTCTCGAATAACGAGTACCCGAGCATTTTAGTGCTCGCTCATCTCTAATAATAACACATATATATTATGTGATACCTGTACATGACAGGTTGTGGAGGGGAGGTATATTTCTCCAAGGTTCCTCTCATATTTGAAGTAGCAGTCCAGAGTCTCACCTGCTGCCTTATTAATGAGGTGTTCAGAAGGAAGGCATTTAGGGAAAGTCAGGTGGGAAATTCCCTCTCTCTACCTGGAGACACATGCAAGTAAGGTTGCAATATTGCTGTGTTTGTTAGCTGGCAGGGAGAAGCCCTCCAGTTGTTAGTTTGGGCTGTACTTTGTATAGTCAGTGCCGGACAGGCAAGGATTTTTGTTTTGTAATTGTTTTTGTTTCTTTCTTGCAACCTTCTGCAATAAAGCTGACCCAGAGTCAGCTTATACCTACCTGCTGCTGTTTGCCTGGTATTGATGAGAAAAGACGCGTGACCTGTGACCAATTTCTTGACTTATATATAATTACTTTCATTTTGTAAATGTGAGAGTAATACATAGCATCAGACAGTGGAAACATTCTAAAACGTTGGAAAACAGTATAGAACTTATAATAACAATATTGCATGTCTATAAATGACATCCATATACATTTCTAAAAATAATAATAATGATCATAACATCATATTCCACTGACGTGTGTCAGTGGATACTACAGAAACGTGATGACGAATATGTCAATAGGTAGATTGGTCTACCTTCCCTTAGTTATAGCAATTATTCATTCATAAGGGCAGTCACATATTTCTCCCCATTACACTTTAATATGTACCATTACATTCCAGCCATTAAAATGAAATACATACAATTCATAACTACAGGTACATACATATGCAAGTGGTACTTACAGAGCAGCACTCCATTACAACACTCAGAGGTGGGTGGGTTCTCAATTAGTGGCCTATATGTCCTGGTAAGACCAAAGTTTTAGCATGTCATTTAGCATTATTAGTTTCATCTCATAGGAAAGTCAAGGGCAATCACATAGTGTGGCATTATCTATTTTCAGAGCAGAACCACTATTTATAAGAATGCAGGCTGCTCTGTAACAACCAATGCCTCATGAATAGTATATGAAGAGCCTGGATCTACTGTATGGATCATAATAAGTGGTGCTGTATATGAATATAGGTCATGCTAATATGATATGCTGGTGAAACAGTGACTTAAGTAGGATTTTTGCCTTATATTATTTTTCCACATGCTACTTTATGGCCATCTGCTCCTTAAAAACATGAATCATTTTTTTTTATCAGTCATTTGAGTCATCAGTTAAGTCTCCATAAAACTTCAGACCTGATGTATAATTTTAGGAGAATTTGACACTAATTATCCACTTTAAACAAAGCTAAATGTATTTATAGTGGAAGTCTAGGAAACAGCAGTTCTGTCCCTGGTTTTCATTCTTTAACCGTTGACACAGTGGTTACCAGCAGCACAGCGGAAGAAGAGAGCCACTGGGACAAATGTAAAGTAAGTGGTGCTCTCAGAACCCACTGACTGCGAGTGTATGACTTAGGGCACCTAAGGCTCTATTCACATTACTGCAGGAGGCACATCTAGCTGTGATAAAACCCACAACTGTGTGCAGAAGCTGTGAACTGGGTGCACAAACTGAAGCCGGCTCACAGCCATCTCAAAGGTCTATTACATCAGGTCACATTTTGACCGAACCAGTCTTCCCTGATATGAAGGGCAGCTGCTTAGCTTCTTATGGAGAGGGGAGAGGTGAGCAGCGCTCCTTCCTTCTCAACTCAGCCATGGAATGAGGCACACAACCGTCTGCATGAGGCCTAAAGCTGAAACACTGAACCTTAGGAGATTTCAGCTAATGATGAGCTGCAAGTAACAGGGTCGTCACTAGGGATTTCAGGGCCCCTGACTGACAAATTTTGAGCCCCCCTCCTTCCCTGTGCAAATTGGTTTTCCCCCTTATGTTGGTGATGTGGGAAGTGTTAGTATGAGTTTAAGATCACAGGCTCTGGGCTGTAAAGAGATTGTGGCCTTTTCAAAGGTATAGAGCTTGACTTGAGGTATGTAAAAACTCCAAAAATAATAAAACCTTTTGCACAGAAACTATAATATAACATATTACATGTTCTAAATAGATACATTACCAGAACCAATTTTACTACGTAGAAATGGCAATGGAACCAATGGAACAAAGCTACAATACCAGAAACAAAAATACTACATAGATATGGTACCCCAACAAAGATTACTACATATATTCATATCCAGAACCCAGTTTACTAAATAGATTTGTTAGCAGATCCAAGACTACTACCTAGAATCAGCACATAGATAATAATCTATAAGTTCCAAAGGAATAGATAATGGGGCAGATTTATCAAGCTGTCTGAAAGTCAGAATATTTCTAGTTGCCCATGGCAACCAATCACAGTTCCCCTTTAAAATATTCATGAGTTAACAAGAGTGAATTTAGATAAATAATATTTACGTTCTCAGAAATGTATAAATCTGCCTGAAAATAAAGAACGTTTAAAATCAACTTTTATTCGTCATATTAAAACTGTGACTAATGTACCCAAAAATATTAAATCGAGATTCAGGTTCTCATGCACGCTAGCCGGAGCGGGTAAAGGTAGTAGTTGTATTCTGCCGTACCACTATAGCACACATGCACAAAACTAGATCAGGTGGGATGAATGTGCTACTCTGACATTGGTCATTTTTATCTGAGAATTAACTCCCGCAGCACATCACACATGATACCATATCAGTCACAAGCACGCCTAACCTCCCTGCCTGATGCATTTCTACATGGACTCTTGTTAGCCCATGCATTATCAGAGGCTACTAGAAATATTATTTAGGCTTGATCATTATAGGCAGACATGGAGAGTTGGCTTGTTGCGTTCATATACCATATATGAACGTAACATAAGGATAACTTGAATACAATGACGATAATACTACTGATGCATAGTTACTAGAGATGAGCGAACACTAAAATGCTCGGGTACTCGTTATTCGAGACGAACTTTTCCCGATGCTCGAGTGCTCGTCTCGAATAACGAACCCCATTGAAGTCAATGGGAGACTCGAGCATTTTTCAAGGGGACCAAGGCTCTGCACAGGGAAGCTTGGCCAAACACCTGGAAACCTCAGAAAAGGATGGAAACACCACGGAAATGGACAGGAAACAGCAGGGGCAGCATGCATGGATGCCTCTGAGGCTGCCTAATCGCACCATTATGCCAAAATTATGGGCAACAGCATGGCCATGACAGAGTGACAGAATGAAGCTAGATAGCATCTAAAACATCCAATAATTGACCCTGACACTATAGGGGACGGCATGCAGAGGCAGCGGCAGCAGCGGCAGGCTAGAGAGTGGCATGGCGACATACCCTAAATGGACTCAGGCTTCAAACCAATGGGTGGCAGAGAGGAACCAAAGGAGGTGAGCAAGAAGCGCTCAAATAATATCGCTACATGATAAAAGTTTGCCAGTATATTTTGTGGATTACACAGCAGGGTGGCGACAAAGTTAACATGGAAGCCATGAAAACAACCCCAAATTCTGCCTGACACAGCTCGTTTGATAAGGGGACCATGTATGCTTACAGTTCATGCCAGTCGCTGCACTTGCTGCCAGTCTCCTTTCGAATAGTTTAAAATAATAATAACCCTCATCCATAAAGCTCTGTATAATGCTGCACCCCCCTACCTCTCCTCTCTTATCTCAGTCTATCGCCCAACCCGTGCTCTTAGATCCGCCAGTGATCTTAGATTAACCTCTACCCTAGTGCGGACCTCCCACTCGCGTCTCCAAGACTTCTCTAGAGCTGCACCAATTCTATGGAATGCTCTGCCCCGGACTATCAGACTAATACCTAACCTCCAAAGTTTCAAACGTGCTCTTAAAACCCATTTCTTTAGGCAAGCCTATAACACTCATTAACTGCATGAAGTTTTAACTCTTCTACTAACCCGTCCTGTGTCGTCCTCCCATCTGTTATCCAGCAACCAACAGGCACCAGACTTCTCTGCAGTCCCATTCACCCTGGACCTGGTATATAAGATGACGGCTGAGTGTTTCAAGCGACAGCAATTCCATTTATTATATTTTTTTCTATTCCCTAAGAAGAATGGCTTGACCATTAAATATTCTTTTACCTCGTGTTACCCCATCATCTTCATAAACCGTAAGCTCTGGCGAGCAGGGACCTCACTCCTGTTGTTCCATACAAATGTTGTGCTCTGTTACATTACATTTGTATTTGTTTCCTATGATTTGTAAAGCGCTGCAGAATATGATGACGCTATATAAATAAAGATTATTATTATTATGGAGGCAGTGAACTAGTAGTAGATTAAAGGTGCTGCAACTATGTTAGTTGGATCTTGTGATGGAGCTGGCGCTCTGCAGCCAGGCGAGCTTTCGCCAATCCAAGCCCCTGTTTCTAGGCTACTCCCCAAACAGCACTTCTAAGAACCTTTTGTATAAGATCAAGTGTAGTAGCGTTCTTATAAGTTTAGGATATGCCGGGTGAGGGGAATGTAAACAGATGCGCAAGAAGCGCTGAAATAATATCCCTAAATGGTAAAAGTTTGCCAGTATATTTTGTGGATTACACAGCAGGGTGGCGACAAAGTTAACAACTTTGATGTGGAATGCCCTGTAATAGCTCTTGGGCGGTGTGCCTTTTATCGCCTAGGCTCAGCAGTTTCAGCACCGCCTGCTGTCGCTTAGCGACGGCACTGCTGCTGTGCCTAGAGCTACCGACTGATGGCGCCATGCCCATGGATGGTAATTCGGAGGAGGAGGAGGTGGAGGAGGGGTGGGAGGAGGTATAGTAGGCCTTTGAGACCTGGACCGAGGTAGGCCCCGCAATTCTCTGCGTCGCCAGTATATGAGCAGCCCCAGGGTCAGACTCGGTCCCAGCCTGCACCAAGTTAAGTGTAGTAGCGTTCTTATAAGTTTGGGATATGGCGGGTGAGGGGAATGTAAACAGATGCGCAAGAAGCGCATGATGCGCATGGAGCTGGCGCTCCGCTGCCAGGCGAGCTTTCGCCAATCCAAGCCCCTGTCTCTAGGCTACTCCCCAAACAGCACTTCTAAGAACCTTTTGTATAAGATCAAGTGTAGTAGCGTTCTTATAAGTTTAGGATATGCCGGGTGAGGGGAATGTAAACAGATGCGCAAGAAGCGCTGAAATAATATCCCTAAATGGTAAAAGTTTGCCAGTATATTTTGTGGATAACACAGCAGGGTGGCGACAAAGTTAACAACTTTGATGTGGAATCCATGAAAACAACCCAAATTTCTGCCTGACACACCTCGTTTGATAAAGGGACGATGTATGGAGGCAGCTATATGGACGACTTTTGGAGGTAGCAATGGAGACAACGTGTGGAGGCTGCTATGGAGACAATTTAATTTGGATAGTGCCTGTATGTGGCAGTCCCAAACATTTTTCAAACCAGAGGAGCAGGTAGGTGGCCCTCCAGTAAAATGGAATAGATTGAGTGCCTGTATGTGGCAGTCCCAAAAATGTTTCAAACCAGAGGAGCAGGTAGGTGGCCCTCCAGTAAAATGGAATAGATTGAGTGCCTGTATGTGGCAGTCCCAAAAATTCTTCAAACCAGAGGAGCAGGTAGGTGGCCCTCCAGTAAAATGGAATAGATTGAGTGCCTGTATGTGGCAGTCCCAAAAATTCTTCAAACCAGAGGAGCAGGTAGGTGGCCCTGCAGTAAAATGGAATAGATTGAGTGCCTGTATGTGGCAGTCCCAAAAATGTTTCAAACCAGAGGAGCAGGTAGGTGGCCCTCCAGTAAAATGGAATAGATTGAGTGCCTGTATGTGGCAGTCCCAAAAATTGTTCAAACCAGAGGAGCAGGTAGGTGGCCCTGCAGTAAAATGGAATAGATTGAGTGCCTGTATGTGGCAGTCCCAAAAATGTTTCAAACCAGAGGAGCAGGTAGGTGGCCCTCCAGTAAAATGGAATAGATTGAGTGCCTGTATGTGGCAGTCCCAAAAATTGTTCAAACCAGAGGAGCAGGTAGGTGGCCCTGCAGTAAAATGGAATAGATTGAGTGCCTGTATGTGGCAGTCCCAAAAATGTTTCAAACCAGAGGAGCAGGTAGGTGGCCCTCCAGTAAAATGGAATAGATTGAGTGCCTGTATGTGGCAGTCCCAAAATTTTTTTAAAACAGAGGACCGGGTAGGTGGCCCTCCAGAAAAATGGAATAGATTGAGTGCCTGTATGTGGCACTCACAAAAATTGTTTCAAACAGAGGACCGGGTAGGTGGCCCTCCAGAAAAATTAAATGCATGAAGTACTATAGCAAGAGCCAGTGGGCCCTGTCAAAAAATAGCCATTTTCCTCTGCTTTACTGTACAAAGAGGAGGAGAAGGAGGAAAATGAGGAGGAGGAGGAGGAGTGGATCAATTATTCAGGTTGAGCTTCCTTCACCTGGTGGAGATTGGAAATTCTGAGAAATCCAGCCTTTATTCATTTTAATAAGCGTCAGCCTGTCAGCGCTGTCAGTCGACAGGCGTGTACGCTTATCGGTGATGATGCCACCAGCTGCACTGAAAACCCGCTCGGACAAGACGCTAGCGGCAGGGCAGGCAAGAACCTCCAAGGCGTACAGCGCCAGTTCGTGCCACATGTCCAGCTTTGAAACCCAGTAGTTGTAGGGAGCTGTGTGATCATTTAGGACGATGGTATGGTCAGCTACGTACTCCCTCACCATCTTTCTGTAAAGATCAGCCCTACTCTGCCGAGACTGGGGACAGGTGACAGTGTCTTGCTGGGGTGACATAAAGCTGGCAAAAGCCTTGTAAAGCGTACCCTTGCCAGTGCTGGACAAGCTGCCTGCTCGCCTACTCTCCCTCGCTACTTGTCCCGCAGAACTACGCACTCTGCCGCTAGCGCTGTCAGAAGGGAAATACTGTTTCAGCTTGTGCACCAGGGCCTGCTGGTATTCATGCATTCTCACACTCCTTTCCTCTGCAGGGATGAGAGTGGAAAGATTTTGCTTGTACCGTGGGTCCAGGAGAGTGAACACCCAGTAATCGGTGCTGGAATAAATTCTTTGAACGCGAGGGTCACGGGATAGGCAGCCTAGCATGAAATCTGCCATATGCGCCAGAGTACCAACGCGTAAGAATTCACTCCCCTCACTGGCCTGACTGTCCATTTCCTCCTCCTCCAACTCCTCCAACTCCTCTTCTTCTGCCCATACACGCTGAACAGTGAAGGACTCAACAATGGTCCCCTCTTGTGTCTCGCCAACATTCTCCTCCTCTTCCTCCTCATCCTCCTCCACCTCCACCTCCTCCGATATGCGCTGAGAAACAGACCTCAGGGTGCTTTGGCTATCAACAAGGGAATCTTCTTCCCCCGTCTCTTGTGACGAGCGCAAAGCTTCCGACTTCATGCTGACCAGAGAGTTTTTCAACAGGCCAAGCAGCGGGATGGTGAGGCTGATGATGGCGGCATCGCCACTGACCATCTGTGTTGACTCCTCAAAGTTACTCAGCACCTGACAGATATCAGACATCCACGTCCACTCCTCATTGTAGACTTGAGGAAGCTGACTGACCTGACTACCAGTTCTGGTGGAAGTTGACATCTGGCAGTCTACAATCGCTCTGCGCTGCTGGTAAACTCTGGATAACATGGTCAGTGTTGAATTCCACCTCGTGGGCACGTCGCACAACAGTCGGTGAGCGGGCAGTTGGAGGCGGCGCTGCGCTGCCCTGAGAGTGGCAGCATCTGGGCTGGACTTCCTGAAATGCGCACAGATGCGGCGCACCTTCGTGAGCAAATCAGACAGATTGGGGTATGTCTTGAGGAAACGCTGCACTATCAGATTTAACACATGGGCCAGGCATGGCACATGTGTCAGTCTGCCGAGTTGCAGAGCCGCCACCAGGTTACGGCCGTTGTCACACACAACCATTCCCGGCTTGAGGTTCAGCGGTGCCAGCCACAGATCAGTCTGCGCCGTGATGCCCTGTAATAGCTCTTGGGCGGTGTGCCTTTTGTCGCCTAGGCTCAGCAGTTTGAGCACCGCCTGCTGTCGCTTAGCGACGGCACTGCTGCTGTGCCTAGAGCTACCGACTGATGGCGCCGTGCCCACGGATGGTAGTTCGGAGGAGGAGGTGGAGGAGGGGTGGGAGGAGGAGGAGGCATAGTAGGCCTGAAACACCTGGACCGAGGTAGGCCCCGCAATCCTCGGCGTCGGCAGTATATGAGCAGCCCCAGGGTCAGACTCGGTCCCAGCCTCCACCAAGTTAACCCAATGTGCCGTCAGCGATATATAGTGGCCCTGCCCGGCAGCACTCGTCCACGTGTCCGTGGTCAGGTGGACCTTGTCAGAAACGGCGTTGGTCAGGGCACGGATGATGTTGTCTGACACGTGCTGGTGCAGGGCTGGGACGGCACATCGGGAAAAGTAGTGGCGGCTGGGGACCGAATACCGAGGGGCGGCCGCCGCCATGAGGTTGCGAAAGGCCTCGGTCTCTACTAGCCTATAGGGCAGCATCTCCAGGCTAAGCAATCTGGAGATGTGCACATTAAGGGCTTGGGCGTGCGGGTGGGTTGCACTATATTTGCGTTTCCGCTCCAGCGTCTGGGGTATGGAGAGCTGAACGCTGGTGGATGCTGTGGAGGATCGTGGAGGCGACGATGGGGTTTTTGTGGCAGGGTCCTGGGCAGGGGGCTGACTAGCAGCTGACACAGGGGAAGGAGCAGTGGTGTGCACGGCCGGAGGTGAACGGGCTTGTTGCCACTGAGTGGGGTGCTTAGCATTCATATGCCTGCGCATACTGGTGGTAGTTAAGCTAGTAGTGGTGGAACCCCTGCTGAGCCTGGTTTGGCAAATGTTGCACACCACAGTCCGTCGGTCATCCGGTGTTTCCTTAAAGAACCTCCACACTTCTGAAGATCTAGCCCTCGCCGCAAGAGCCCTCACCACGGGAGCTTCACTAGTTGACAGTGGCGCTGATGCACCAGCTCTGGCCCTGCCTCTCCGTCTGGCCCCACCACTGCCTCTTCCAACCTGTTCAGGTCGAGGACTCTCCTCCGTCTCAGAAGCACTGTGTTCACCCGGCCTCTCAACCCAGCTTGGGTCTGTCACCTCATCATCCTCCGATCCCTCAGTCTGCTCCCCCCTCGGACTTCCTGCCCTGACAACAACTTCCCCACTGTCTGACAACCGTGTCTCCTCATCGTCGGACACCTCTTTACACACTTCCACTACGTCAAGAAGGTCATCATCACCCACAGACTGTGACTGGTGGAAAACCTGGGCATCGGAAAATTGCTCAGCAGCAACCGGACAAGTGGTTTGTGACTGTGGGAAGGGTCCAGAAAACAGTTCCTCAGAGTATGCCGGTTCAAATGGCAAATTTTCCTGGGAGGGGGCAGACTGGGGGGGAGGAGGCTGAGGTGCAGGAGCTGGAGGAGTGGGGATTTCGGTGACATGGGTGGACTGCGTGGAAGACTGACTGGTGGTGGACAAATTGCTCGAAGCATTGTCAGCAATCCACGACATCACCTGTTCGCACTGTTCTGGCCTCAACAGTGCTCTACCACGAGTCCCAGTAACTTCAGACATGAACCTAGGGAGTGTAGCTCTGCGGCGTTCCCCTGCTCCCTCATCAGCAGGTGGTGTCTCACCCCGCCCAGGACCACGGCCTCTGACCCCTGCAGTAGTTGGACGCCCACGTCCCCGCCCTCGTCCTCTACCCCTAGCCCTCGGGTTAAACATTTTTAAAATGAGAGTTATAACTTTTTTTTTTTTTTTTACTTCTTTTTGGTTTTTTTTGTGTTTTTTTGTGTTTTTTTTTTTTTTGTGTTTTTTGTTTTTTTTTGAGTTTTTAAAACCAAACAATCCTATCCTATTGCTATGGCTATTTTCTAGCCAAGTATCAAAGGAAGCACACTACTATGCCAGATGAGATGACACTGAGTTAGTGCCTAATAGAAATCCAACCCCTACTGAATTTTCCCACTTCGGCCTTTGCTATGGATATGTGCGCCACTAAGCGCAGAACACAGCGGTCGCAAGTCTCACTACAAATTGCTCAGAATTGGCAAGTACATGCACTGCAGAAACTACAGCCACCAGCAGATCAACCAGAAATCAAATATATAGAACGCTACTGTAGGCTTCAAGAAGCTGTTTGTATTCTCCTATGGCTATTTTCTAGCCAAGTATCAAAGGAAGCACACTACTATGCCAGATGAGATGACACTGAGTTATTGCCTAATAGAAATCCAACCCCTACTGAATTTTCCCACTTCGGCCTTTGCTATGGATATGTGCGCCACTAAGCGCAGAACACAGCGGTCGCAAGTCTCACTACAAATTGCTCAGAATTGGCAAGTACATGCACTGCAGAAACTACAGCCACCAGCAGATCAACCAGAAATCAAATATATAGAACGCTACTGTAGGCTTCAAGAAGCTGTTTGTATTCTCCTATGGCTATTTTCTAGCCAAGTATCAAAGGAAGCACACTACTATGCCAGATGAGATGACACTGAGTTATTGCCTAATAGAAATCCAACCCCTACTGAATTTTCCCACTTCGGCCTTTGCTATGGATATGTGCGCCACTAAGCGCAGAACACAGCGGTCGCAAGTCTCACTACAAATTGCTCAGAATTGGCAAGTACATGCACTGCAGAAACTACAGCCACCAGCAGATCAACCAGAAATCAAATATATAGAACGCTACTGTAGGCTTCAAGAAGCTGTTTGTATTCTCCTATGGCTATTTTCTAGCCAAGTATCAAAGGAAGCACACTACTATGCCAGATGAGATGACACTGAGTTATTGCCTAATAGAAATCCAACCCCTACTGAATTTTCCCACTTCGGCCTTTGCTATGGATATGTGCGCCACTAAGCGCAGAACACAGCGGTCGCAAGTCTCACTACAAATTGCTCAGAATTGGCAAGTACATGCACTGCAGAAACTACAGCCACCAGCAGATCAACCAGAAATCAAATATATAGAACGCTACTGTAGGCTTCAAGAAGCTGTTTGTATTCTCCTATGGCTATTTTCTAGCCAAGTATCAAAGGAAGCACACTACTATGCCAGATGAGATGACACTGAGTTATTGCCTAATAGAAATCCAACCCCTACTGAATTTTCCCACTTCGGCCTTTGCTATGGATATGTGCGCCACTAAGCGCAGAACACAGCGGTTGCAAGTCTCACTACAAATTGCTCAGAATTGGCAAGTACATGCACTGCAGAAACTACAGCCACCAGCAGATCAACCAGAAATCAAATATATAGAACGCTACTGTAGGCTTCAAGAAGCTGTTTGTATTCTCCTATGGCTATTTTCTAGCCAAGTATCAAAGGAAGCACACTACTATGCCAGATGAGATGACACTGAGTTATTGCCTAATAGAAATCCAACCCCTACTGAATTTTCCCACTTCGGCCTTTGCTATGGATATGTGCGCCACTAAGCGCAGAACACAGCGGTCGCAAGTCTCACTACAAATTGCTCAGAATTGGCAAGTACATGCACTGCAGAAACTACAGCCACCAGCAGATCAACCAGAAATCAAATATATAGAACGCTACTGTAGGCTTCAAGAAGCTGTTTGTATTCTCCTATGGCTATTTTCTAGCCAAGTATCAAAGGAAGCACACTACTATGCCAGATGAGATGACACTGAGTTAGTGCCTAATAGAAATCCAACCCCTACTGAATTTTCCCACTTCGGCCTTTGCTATGGATATGTGCGCCACTAAGCGCAGAACACAGCGGTCGCAAGTCTCACTACAAATTGCTCAGAATTGGCAAGTACATGCACTGCAGAAACTACAGCCACCAGCAGATCAACCAGAAATCAAATATATAGAACGCTACTGTAGGCTTCAAGAAGCTGTTTGTATTCTCCTATGGCTATTTTCTAGCCAAGTATCAAAGGAAGCACACTACTATGCCAGATGAGATGACACTGAGTTAGTGCCTAATAGAAATCCAACCCCTACTGAATTTTCCCACTTCGGTCTTTGCTATGGATATGTGTGCCACTAAGAGCTAAACACAACGGTAGCAAGTCCCCCTGCTAATTCCTCACAAAATGGTAATAGATGCAAATTAAAATAAAAAAAGTAGAACGTTATTGTAGCCCTAAGAAGGGCTGTTGGGTTCTTTGAGAATCACTCCTGCCTAACAGTAAGCTAATAGAACACCCTAACGCTTTCCCTGACCAGCAGCAGCTCTCTCCCTAGCGGCATCCAGAGACAGAATGATCCGAGCAGCGCGGCCAGCGGCTAGTCTATCCCAGGGTCACCTGATCTGGCCAGCCAACCACTGCTATCGACGTGTAAGGGTACCACGTCATGCTGGGTGGAGTGCAGAGTCTCCTGGCTTGTGATTGGCTCTGTTTCTGGCCGCCAAAAAGCAAAATGGCGGGAGCTGCCATTTTCTCGAGCGGGCGAAGTATTCGTCCGAGTAACGAGCAGTTTCGAGTACCCTAATGCTCGACCGAGCATCAAGCTCGGACGAGCATGTTCGCTCATCTCTAATAGTTACCATATAATACTTCTATAAATAATAAATTCAACTGCTAAATAATGAGGTATTATGGAGTATCCATGGGGTAATAATGGTAGTTTTACTTTTGTCACTTAAGGTACCTTGAGAATGGCGGTCTTGGAGAATTACTGATGTTACCCCATTACCAAGTGAGGTTTAACAAAAACACCATTAATTAAAGGAGCAAATACAACATTTTGCATATTGTTACTTTGATAAGTGAAAATGTAATGTAGATGGATAAAGCTACTGCAACCGATGGAAATCAAAAGAATTCACAAGCACTTCCTTATTGCGCTGGAAACAAATGTGTTGGGCACACCACAGTAATGTCATAGCCACCTTATCGCTGTATTTTTTATGAAGCGCCTCATGTCAAATATCCCATGGGTGAACCAGAGATAAGCACTTCATATGAGATAATCTTCAGACTCAGAGCTGTGAATGTTTAGCCAGGTAAAAGCTCTATTGGGTTGTTAAATTAACTTTGAGTACAGTCCAGGTAAACACTTAGGTACATCAGAGTTCACTGAAATAGTGTTCAGTCACTTCCACCATGAGTTGCGTGTCCTGGGCCCATAAGCATACATAGTTTACTTATATGCTCTTTTTCTTTTTTTACATTTTTTTTTAACTGTATTTTATTATTTTTTTCCATATATTTAAGGTACAATTGTAAGGTAAAAAACATTCACCAAATTGCCGGCCACAAAACCTGGCCCAAACAATAATCAGAGTTAACATTAAATGTAAAACATACAGTTATATAGAAAGGAGGTAGATTCGATCCTCAAAAAGCACAGGACACACACACTAAGGAGAGGGGGGGGGGGGGGAGAAAAAAGAGTAGTAGCTGACAAAACATGACAGAATATTAATTCACAGGTCACTACATTGATGTATTAAGGGACTGTTGCCCAATACATATCTCATGGGTTCCATACTTTGGCAAAAAGGTCTGCCTGATTATGGAGGCAGTCTTCGTCTCCATGCTCCGGACCTCGCTTATCCGGGCTAGCAGTGTATGTGTATATGTAGTAGTGTATATGTCGGAGGGGTCTGTCTCTTCCAGTGTTGTGCAATCAGACAATGACTTGCGGTAAGGATGTGTAAACTAAGCTTCCTGGTGACTTTGGCCATGGGGAAGTCAGTGACATTTAGCAAGAAGAACAGCGGGTCCGGGAATAAGTGATACAAGAAGGCATTTATATTGGTTTTCATTGTAGGCAGTATACAAGTATGTCTAGGCTGCGTACGGCCATATGCGTTGCCAGATGTCTAGCGTAATTGGGGTCCCAACTATTTCCTCCCATTTAGCCATATACGGGTGGGAAGGGATAGCCTTCTACTAATAAAAGTAGATATATTTAAGAAATTAGTCCTGCCGTATGGGTACTGCCTGCTTGTAAAAAGTGGCTTATTTGTAAGTAATGATAGTAAGAGGATGACGGAATTTCAAACATTTTCTGAGTTTATCAAAGGACAGGATTCTTAAAGTCAGATGGTCCACTATATCCGCAAAGCGGAACAGACATGCATCCATGCTGGGATATGCCATAAATGCGCTGCCCAATATTTGATTAGATCATGCATAGATAGTCCACCCTTCGTCTTATGCGATAACAGGAGCTATTCTTCCAAATAGGGATATCGGTAAACCATTCCATTTGTCTAGTAAAGAGCGGATTTCATGAAACAGCTTCGGGAAGTTGTGATCATATATTGTTTTATAAGAAGGGGTGAGGTTTATTCCTAAGTATTTTAACGTTTCTGTTTTCCAAGCGTATCTTTCTAATTTTTTTAACAGTAGATATAGTAAGTTTGGGCTACATTTTTACTTTTATTAAACCCATAACAACATGCCTTGTAACAGAAACATTTTTACACAAACATTGTTTGTGCAATTAAAAGCTATACAATTTTCCAATATACTTTCTACATCAATTCTACACTGTTTTCTAGATCTCTGTTTGCTGGAATTTAACAAGAAGTTTCATTGTTTACTTCCAGTGGATAATACATTTGTGTGTCACACAGGTGCACAGCTCTTTACAATCACAGAGAGTAATCTCTAAAATGAGCCTTGCACCTGTGTGACATTACATGACTGGACCCATTGTTATCCCCAGGAAGTAAACAAGCTTCCTGTCATTCTTATAATTTATTTTAAGTATATCAACATAAAACCTTTATTTTGCAAACATATGCTGATCATAATTAGAGAACAGCAATGACTGTAGTACAGAGAAAGATTATAATCACATTTTCTGAAGGTTACACCAGTCGCCAATCAGTAGGCAGTGCACAGGTCTTGCATTACTTCAGCACATCTGCGGCCACAGGACATCACTATTCTCTCACACTGGTAAGATTTTGGTCCACGCTTCTTCCAGTCTCTTTCACAGTTCTGTGACTGCTGTGGGTCTCTTGGCCATAACTTTGTCACTAAGGATTTTCCAGAGGTATTCAATTGGGGTGAAATTCTTTGGGTCTGGTCATTTCAACATTTAAAAGTTTTCTGTTTCTGCTTTAAACTTTTTTCTGTGCAACTGGGCATTGTCCTGAATGAAAATTGCTGGCTGATTAAGTGAAGAACGCCAGGAAGGAACCATGTAATGTTGAAGAAGGTTCTGAGAAACACTTGCATTCACTCTGCCATGTATAAGAGGTTCAACTCCGGCTGCAAAATACATTCTGCAAACCATGACACTTCCTCCACCAACTTCCACTGACTTCTTTACACAGTTTAGATTCATTCTTTCCTCAATTTATGAACAAACCTAATGTTTCCGATCAGATCCAGATAAATTAAACTAAATTGAATGGAGGACCACTTATCCTTTGTCAACACAACATGCAAGTCTAGACTTTTGATCTTTTTCTGCTAATGACAGGTTTGGTCACTGCAGAGTGGGCTTTCAGTCCAAATGCTCTTAAATATCAAGACACAATATGACAAGCCAGATCCTTACCCTGTGTAGTGCTGAACTGACAAGCAATTCCAGTGTTGAATGGCTAATAGGGTCTTTGGCCTTCATGTGTACAGCCTGCTGCCAGAGGGTTTCAGTCACTTTGGAACCGCATGCCATTGTATCAGATAAGGATAATTAGCACCAGGTGCCAGATTACCACCTATAACTTGCAAATATCTGAAATTGTTCTCTAATTATGATCAGTGTTCTTTTACAATGATCTCATTTGATCTCCAGAAAAAAAACTACAGGGGGGCTGATCAAATCTGAACTTTGGTACTAAGAAAAACAGTTCTGGTGTCATTTTAAAAATATCCACAGTTAATGTTACAGTCGGGAGTGCCATTTTCATATACAATTCGCACTCAGAACCATAAATGTGGATATTTCTGTGTCCGTGGTACCTACAAACCTTGTGGGAGAGATTCTCTTCTTTAACATGACACCAGATTTGTGTTTCCATTGTACTGAAGATATTGTTTTTGGAATTGAACTCCCCTTTAACTAGGGCTTATTTGGTGGATTAGGGCTTATTTAGGGCATATTTGGCATCAGCTAAAGGCAGCAGGAAGGAGGAGGGAGCTGCAGAAAAGAGGGAGATGACAGATGCAATGTACTACAAGCAGCTTCATGGACAAGAGGGACTGTAAAGAAAGTGTCATTGCTATAAATAAAAAAGTGGCACCTATGATTCTAAAGTTAATATAGTCACAATAAGAAATTAACAATAGAATTCAGGGTTAGGAGAGTTATGTTAATGTTCCAGAAGATGATGAAATGGTTATATTTGAATATATATTGATTTTTGACCATGGAAAAAGAATAAAATATCTCCTGAAAATAATCTTTAACCAATTCTTTTCAAGAACTTGTCTTATTTTTGGAAAAACAAAATATTATTTTTGTAAATCATACCCCCACCCCCTTTTCTCTCGGAGACGATAAAATAAACAGGACAACTGCATTTGAAAATG
The DNA here is from genome assembly GCF_040894005.1 of Engystomops pustulosus. Classification (NCBI taxonomy): domain Eukaryota; kingdom Metazoa; phylum Chordata; class Amphibia; order Anura; family Leptodactylidae; genus Engystomops; species Engystomops pustulosus. Next base: position 110,266,600 of record NC_092417.1, read on the forward strand.
TAAAAATATAAAAAATGTATAAATGCATATATATATATATGTATACAGGTTTTTTTATGTGGAATTCTAAGAATAAGTTGAAAAGTTGCCAGGGGAAACACCATTCAGTGTGTACTACTTTCTATACATAACTCACAGACTGAACAATTCAATCTCAGTCCTGATTTAGAATGAACCATTTGCTTTCCAGAGTGGTCAAACTCTGCATACGAACAACGGAAGCAAGCAAAAGTAGGGAAAAAATAATATAAAATTAATTAAACATTGGAGAAAGTGTGAGTCAGACATACGATCCAATACTGTGAAATTACCTCCCTAGAAATATGTTATTCAGTAAAAGTCTTAATGATTTATTGCCGTCCACTTGGCTTCTTGAGCTATCTAATTGTACGTATTAGTTTTTGAAAAGATAGCCCGTTTAGCGAAAGATTAGTGCATTAAACCAGCATATTTTTTTACATTAATGAAGTGTTATGAATTTTGCATGAGGCTTAGCACATAGTGTCAGGAATTATATCTGCTCCAGCCACAGGAATAATAATACGTATGTTAATACAAAACACATAGTATGTTTTATTTAAACCATGCCATAAACATTTTTGCCCTGGAGGAAGATTTTAAGTAGGTTGCTCCAAAGTATCACTGGCTTGTTAATGGCTGTAACAGATTCTTAGCAGAAAAAAAAATCAGGTTGAAGACATCATTTTACCTTGTGCAATTCACAATGCTGTAATTAAGGGGCAGTTGGCAGCTATGGTATGAAGCCAATTTTATACGGGGTAATAGCAAAACCTTAAAGGGATACTGTCAGTGGGTTTTACCCTGCAAAAATAGAGCACCCTGAAGTAGGGTATGATACATCCTTTCTAGCATTCCCTCTTTTTTGTTAAATAGTGTCAATTTACCTATTAAAAAAGTTCCTCTAGTCATATGTAAATGAGGTGAGAGGAACTTAAGGGGGAACAAAAAAGACAAACAAAGAGAAATGGAAACACTGGAAGTTTAAAACATAGTTGGGAATGTGAGCTGAGGATAAAATTCCTATTCCCCCATTTTTATTTACTGCCAATATAGAATTCTAGATTATAGAATCACAATCCTGATACGGTTTAATAAGATACATTTCTAGGTACTATAGAACTGAAGTAACTTGACTCATCTCAGAAAATTATGACTCTTCTCTGCATATTTGCATTTGTATTAGTTGGAGTTTTTTATGGGTAAAAATGCAAGATTTAATATTTAGTTGGGACTTTTTTATCCTACACATGGGGATAGTAGTTTAGCAGGGTAAAAGCTGGCGACAGGTTGCCTTTATTGTGGGGGAGAATGTAGTTTGCCCTGGCAACTATTCAACTTAGTATTAGTCTTGAAACTATTGTAAAAGGCACAGTAGTTTTATCATTGCTATTGCTGCTATTATTATAATTATTAAAATAGTTGGCTATTTAGCAGATATTTCACAGAGCAAAAGCACCCACTTGGTTGTAGGTACCTGCAATCACATGCCCCATTGAGGGGGTTTTAAGTACTGTTTTTTGGTCCTGCAACTTAGTTGATTAAATTAATGCTCCAGAACTGAAATTGGATTAAAGCTATAATCTTTGCCAGTTTCTTGGCCCTGTTATAGTACATCTGGCTGTTCAGGGTGCCCCTGCCCTGGTCTTCCCTTTTCCCCATCCTGCTATACCCACTTTAAGAGAATAATCCTTAGAATAAAATTTGTTATACTGTAATTTCAAATATTATTCCCCAAGAAGTAGTCTGCAGTTCAGATCTCCATATTCAGATCTCCATATTGGTGCTGGTCAGTTTCAAAAGTTTTATATTGTAATAGGAATATACAGCAATTTTATCTTTAGAACTTTTAATGTATTGGGAGTAAGAAAATAAATATTTTGGCTGTAGATGTAATTATTTCATATGGGAAATTACCTTATTCTGTATTTTTAACAAAAGGTTAATATGTATAATCTTCCAAAAGATATTTCATCAATATTTTACTAGATGCCCGGTCACTGGTTTAACTGCATTGAATTATGTTCTAAAGAGCTAAATGAGCTTCTACAGGTCTACAGGGAATATTTCCAGCTGGATTTTCCAAACAGAATAAAGATTATTTAAATAATGAAGAAATCTTGGGTTATTGGAAGTGTCAGGAACATCCCACCTTTATTCTCAGTGTCACCTGCCATTGCAAAGGAATCAATGAGCTAACATAGAGTGCCTGGAAAAGAACTTAACACATGCTTTTGGATAAAATGTACATTCAAAGATCCTGACATAAGGTGTTAGATTGCCCTCATGGTACTGACACAATCTTGTGCTATAAAACCAAAAAATAATCAAATTAAAAAAATTATACTCTTTAAATCCTTAAATGTAAAAAAATATTTTATGGAAATCCAGTCATTGTGTAAAGTTCAATACAGTTACATAAATAAATAAATGTAAAGAGCTGTATATAGTATCCACCAATGAACAAAATCAGCAAATAATGTAAAAAGATCTGTATGTAAATGCCTAGACTCGCATCAAGAGAACAAGGATAAGTTTATATCTACAATACAGATTTCTTCTATTCTCTTCTGTTATATAATTACCTGTATAACATCAATTATATTCAACTTCCATCAGTCATAATGGAAAAATGATGCAGCAAAATTGTGTGAAAATAAATATTTTTTAAAATGATTTAACCGTTTATACACTTTAACTCAATACCAGACACACAGTGGCTTTTGAAGTCCGTTGGAGCAGGGTCTGTGACTGCCTTTCGAAGCCTTTTCTCCAGCTCTGATCACATTAGCAGGACCAGGTCTTCAGCTTATATAAACCAAGTTATGACAATAAAACTCCAATAATAAATCTAACAATGTGATTATTCTCTAAAATATAAAACAGAAAAACTGAGAGTCAGCTAAACTGAAGCAATGCTTGAATTATCTCAACATGGTGATTTACTCAAAGACTCCTTCAGCTCACAAGAATAATATAGAAAAATGCTATATTTGTCCAGCTTCAAGGAATTCCATGGATATCCATAAAGCTAGAATTCATTTATAACATGATTAAAACAATTGATCCTCCAACATTTGTCAGTAAGCCATGATGAAGGATCTATTCTGAAATGTGTACGCTTATCTTTTTTTTGGCCATTTCTGACACATATTGGAGGATCAATTGTCTTAATCATGTTATTAATAAATTCAAGTTTTATGGATATCCATGGAATTCCTTGAAGCTGGACAAATATTGCATTTTTTTATATTCCTTAAAATAGTTACTATATATCAAAATCCCCAAATGCGTCCAAAAAGGCACCTGCATGCATCAATACAGAGGGGAGCTAGTATATGACTATTAGACAATATGTGTCACTTATTTGGCAAGCTCTGTGTAGCACTGCGTAATCTGTGTGCGCTATATAAATAAAGGAATTATTACTTATCTCCAATTAAGAAGGTGCCTTACTTAATTTGAGCAACTGACACAGCACTATATGCGGTTTATTCCTGACTGCACTATATTTTCAAACTGTGTCTGAAGAAGGTCCAAGTTAAAGGACCGAAACATCACATACTGTTTGCTATGAAAAAAAAGTATACCAACTTTTTAAAGTTCTATGCTAAGAGTGACTTGAATACTTCTTGACATTTAAAGGGGTATTCCAATGAAGAAAAGATTCTTAAGTATACTCAGAATAACAAAAAGCTGAGCTCTGATTTGTTTCCATGGAGAAATAAAACAGTTTTACCTCAGAGACTTCTGATAAATCTCCCCCAAGGTCTTTATCCATGAAGGGGGTGAAGGCATATAGCAGGGCTGACTTTGTGTATGTGTGTTTTAGCTCAGATGTAGCAGAGCTGGAGTGTGTCATTGTGTTTCATATCCATCTGAAGGATCTCATCATCTCTCATCTCTGATCTGTCTCATCTCTTGTTTTCTATGTGTCAGATACTAATAGAATATTCAGAAGCTAAATGAAAGTGTAGATAAACCTGCACAGAACTAGATGGATCATAATAAGTCTGCTTAAAGAGTCCTGCCCACACTAGGGAATTTTTCAATGACCATCACATTCAGACAACACAGATAAAATGTATAATAGAATAATTTGTACCCATGTTGTGTTTTCGAGCAGTCCATTATTTCCTATTAAATAAGAAAAGTGTACAATTGTATAAAAGCAAATTTGTCCAGACAACCTTGCTCCATACTCAAGCTAGATTGAGCTGACCATACCTAGAACTACTGAACTTAACTGACATGCTGCGGTAAGTTCAGAAGTTCTAGGTTCATTCCAGTAAACCTGGCACATGCACAAGGGGACCTTTGTGGAGTTTATTATGTACAAATAGGCATGTAGCACCAAATCCAAATTTAATTTAAAGGAAACCTACCACCACCTACCTTAGTAGGTAGATCCGGTTGCAGGTTCCTCTAATGCAGAGTATGTGGGTATCCAAAGGAGAGGTAACAGGCAATGCACCGGCGCTTTAGGTTCAAAAAACCTAACTAGGAACCATGCTGATTAAGTTCCAAAAATTGTTAGGTTTTATTAAATACATGGATGAGAGTATAAAACATGTAGAGTTAAAAAAAAATTGCCTGTGACCTCTCCTTTGGATACCCACATTCTTTCACCGCTACCCCGCCGTCTGGATCGGGCAAAACGGACAACAGGAATCGATTTGCAGCTATACGCTTTATCACTCCCTGGACAAGGTGAGCGGCTACACAGCCACACTTTCTCACTTCTATACACTAATTAGATATACTTCACGAGGTTAGCGCCTCTTGTCTCTCTCCTTACCCTCCTTATATCCTACCGGACCCACCGCCTCCGGAGTGCATGAGGGGGTAATCCTACACCGGACTCCTTTAATCTCTAATGCAGAGTAGTATAGCCCTTTTTAGGGTTAGGGTGAAGCTATCTGGTAGGCGGAACGCAAGAGGCTACTCCACGCCCCAGTAGCCTCATGCGTTCCGCCTGCCAGATAGCTTCAGCCCTCGTAGCTGCGCGTACTCGTCAGTGAAGCTGGGTTCTGCGTTTGCACAGAATGAAGGCCACCAGCTGTGCACTCGAAGCCAGAGCTAGTGTGCATGCGCAGAACCCAGCTTCACAGATGATGGCTCGCAGCTCCTCGTAGCTGCGCGCTGAAGCTATCTGGATTCTGGGGCGTGGAGTAGCTGCGCCGTGTAGCCTCAGCTCAGGCTACTCCATGCCCCAGTAGCCTCTTTAGGAAATTTGCATATTGGAGGAATTGAAATCTATCAAAGTTCTGGGCCATGAAAGAATTAGTAGAGAAAAAACAAAAAACAAGGAAAACCAAATCCGCTGTAGGGAATGGCGTAACGGCGCAAGAGAGAGAAAAAACGGATAAAAGTCCAAATATCCAAACGTAGAAATACAAAAAATGCTAAAGTCTCTCTGCATCAACGTCCTCCATAAATATTAGATAAAAAGTTAATTAAAAAATAATCAATAAGAAAATACACAGTACCTCTCCATTTCCAAACATATGAAGTGTTCCCTTTCCGGACCGTAGCGGAACCAACGTTGGAGGAGTTTGAGTTTCTGAGCCGGGAGACTGGACACTCGCACCGCATCTCCAGTGGGAGCCACGGACGCATTGAGCTTAAGAAGAACACTACACCAAGGAGTGATAACGCACAAATAAGGTTTTTTGCCTCTACTCGGGTACATATGTTTGAAAATGGAGAGGTACTGTGTCTTTTCTTATTGATTATTTTTTAATTAATTTTTTATCTAATATTTATGGAAGACGTTGATGCAGAGGGACTTTTGCATTTCATGAAAGAATTAGCCCTAAAAAGGGTTATACTACTCTACATTAGAGGAACCTGCCACCGGATCTACCTTTAATAGTTAAATATCAAACTGAAAAAAAAAGATAAAAAGCAAAAATAGAATAATAAAGAGAACAACTCATTTTTATGAAGAAGAATTTATAATCCAATTTTAGGTATGAATTATACTGCATTATACAGTTCCATGCTAAAGATTTTCACTGCTTCTCTGACAGAGATTTGCATTTTTATAGAAAACTAAGAAAAAGTGAAGAATCCACCAGCAAAGAGTAGAAAAAAAAAACACAGTCTACAAACTGCTCCGTTTTTCTACACCCACAGTCCATATCGTCCTTGACAACTGACAGTACCACTAAAGAGCTAAATAAACCAGACTATTTAAAGTGGAATAAATTATAGCCTTGTCACAAGATGTGGGATAATAGTGGAGAACATTATCCAGCCTGACAATACTGAGTTGCAGATTTGGAAAGAGGGGATTTTCAGCACCTTGTACGACAACCAACTGAACTTAATACTACTATTACTACTAGAATTTTATATATTTATTATACTCAAATATATATGTTTTACAACCAAGTTTCTCCAAGCATATAAACAGCCTTCAATCAAAAATGATTAATAATACAGTGGACTAGGCTACAAGCACAGACTCTATTATTTCTATACATTGTACTTCAAAGCTCGTTCACTAATAGTATCCTAGCACAGTGGTGGCGAACCTATGGCACGGGTGCCAGAGGCGGCACTACGAGCTCTTTCTGTGGGCAGCCGGGCCATCACCCCAGCACAGCAGACAGGACTCAATGAACAACTTAAAAGATGCTGCTTTCAGTGATATTTTAAAGTGATACATACTTGGTAAATGGGACTGTAGGAAGAGGGGAATGTGTAGTCAGTGCCAAATTATCTTTGGAGGACCTACTGCTGGCCCCATGATTCTCTGTGTACAGAAAGAAACTGGAAAGAAGCTACAATGATGCAAATTTTCCATCTTTTTTTTCTACTATGTTGTCCTCAAGAGGTCAGTATGATTGAACGTTGTTGAAGAACAGGGAGCAATAAGTTACTGCTTTATTTTTGGTTGGCACCTCGTGACAAATGATTCGGCTTTGGGGTTGCAGTTTGAGCACTCGGTCCCCAAAAGGTTCGCCATCACTGTCCTAGCACATAACTTTTAACGCCTCAGTCCGCCAGCTCTCCCCTGAAATATAGAGCCTCCCCTGAATATAATAACTCCTAGCAACAGCTCCCTCCACACCATACATTAATATTAGCAGATTATTTACATACTGCAAGATGTTGTGACATGGTGAAGAATTCATGGGAAAATCACTGACTGATGGAGCAAATATGCTACAAGCAGCTACCAGGACAAGAAGGGGCTATTGAGGAAAGTGCAAAACATGAGAGATTGGGGCCAATTTCAATAGAAATGGAGTTACAAGAAATTTTGAAGAATTACAAGGATGTTAGAGAAGTTGTTTTTTTGTTCAACAATAAATGTAAATTCTTGTTCATGGAAAATAAGACATCCCCTGAAAATAGGACCTAGTGCCTCTTCAGGAGAAAAAATTAATATAAGACACTGTCTTATTTTTGGGGAAACATTGTATTAGGAGGGGTAGCTGAAGTAGATGCCTTTGGTCAGTAACCCCAATTAAAAATTAGGGTTAAAAAAGAGAATGATATATAAAGGATTGATAAGAGAAGATTGATGAATGTTTGTGAATCCATGCTGAATTTTAGCAACATAAAAATGTTCAAATGTGGACATATTTAACCATGTAAATATAGCCTTACCTCAATAGATTGATATAAATTTATTATAACTCTACTAAGGGCCAAAGATCTTTGCAGGATTACCAGCTTAGTAAACCATAATATACAACCACAATACTGCATAGAAATATCCAGTTGTTATTTCTCCATTGTTATCAATTTAGCTTTGGGTATCAGAATAAAGATTACTTCACAGTTAGTTAACAGTTAATATTAAAGTCACTATTAAATTATCTACATAATGCTAATTATTCACGCATCTTGCACCTCCCTCTCCTATGCTAGGAGAGGGAGGTGGCGTCATGCAGGAGGCATGAATAATTAGCAGCCCAGAGCGCCTGACATCTTGTCCCTGCACTCCAGGCTGCTAATTACCGTATATACTCGAGTATAAGTCGACCCGAGTATAAGCCGAGACCCCTAATTTTACCACCAAAAACTGGGAAAAACTATTGACTCGAGTATAAGCCGAGGGTGGGAAATGCATTGGTCACAGACCCCCTCAGTATATAGCCAACCAGCCCCCTATAGTATACAGCCAGCCCAGCCTGCCCCAGTAGTATACAGCTTGCCCCCAGTAGTATACAGCCTGCCCCCAGTAGTATACAGCCTGCCCCCAGTAGTATACAGTCTGCCCCCAGTAGTATACAGTCTGCCCCCAGTAGTATACAGCTTGTCCCCAGTTTGTATACAGCTTGTCCCCAGTAGTATACAGCTTGTCCCCAGTGGTATACAGCCTGCCCCCAGTGGTATACAGCCTGCCTCCAGTGGTATACAGCCTGCCTCCAGTGGTATACAGCGTGGCCCCAGTGGTATACAGCCTGCCCCCAGTGGTATACAGCCTGCCCCCAGTGGTATACAGCCTGTCCCCAGCATTATACAGCGCAGCCCCCAGTAGTATACAGCACAGCCCCCAGTGGTATACAGCCTGCCCCCAGTGGTATACAGCCTGTCCCCAGCATTATACAGCACAGTCCCCAGTGGTATACAGCCTGCCCCCAGTGGTATACAGCCTGCCCCCAGTGGTATACAGCCTGCCTCCAGTGGTATACAGCCTGCCCCCAGTGGTATACAGCGTGGCCCCAGTGGTATACAGCCTGCCCCCAGTGGTATACAGCCTGCCTCCAGTGGTATACAGCCTGCCCCCAGTGGTATACAGCGTGGCCCCAGTGGTATACAGCCTGCCCCCAGTGGTATACAGCCTGCCCCCAGTGGTATACAGCCTGTCCCCAGCATTAAAATAAAATAAACTTATATACTCACCCTCCGATGTGCAGCGCTGCTCCCCCGATGTCGGCGCCGCTTGTCTTCAGGCGGCGCGTCACACTAGGCGCCGCCCGGAGGGAAGACATGGCGGCGCCCAGCAGAAGGAAGAAGACGGGCGCCGAAGCCTGAAGACAAGCGGCGCGGACACCTGAAGACAAGCGGCGCCGACATCGGGGGAGCAGCGCTGCACATCGGAGCCACCGGAGGGTGAGTATATAAGTTTATTTTTTTTTAAGTATTTTTACTCGTATATTTAAGTATATTGACTCGTGTATAAGCCGAAGGGACGTTTTTCAGCACATTTTTTGTGATGAAAAACTCGGCTTATACACGAGTATATACGGTATGTCTTTTTTCCAGGCCTTCCCGGCTTGTCAAGATTAAAGAAAAACACAGACAGGATTGGGATGAAGAGGAGTGTAGGTAAGTATGTGTAGTTTGTTTTTTGTTAAACTTACTGGTAGATTTTCTTTAATACCATATGCACAAGATGTAGTAATTTTGTAAGCATTTGTTAGTGTTTGTTAGTGAGAGCAAAAAGTCTATGAAGAAGCCCCTTCCGCAGCCTGCCATGTGGTTTATTGTGCAAAATCACTTTCCCCACTTATCAGGCTTCTGGTCTAGTCTCTTTGGCCCAAGCAACCTAACATGTACCTATCACACATGCCCCTGAGTCTGTGACTTAAAGGTACTCACTCCTTTTAACCCCTTCCCCACGCAGCCCTTTTTCGTTTTTGCCTTTTCATTTTTCACTCCCCACATTCAAAAATCTGTAACTTTTTTATTTTTCCATGTACAGAGCTCTGTGATGGCTTATTTTCTGCGTAACAAATTACACTTCAAAATGGTGGTATTTCATATTCCATGCCGTGTACTGGGAAGAGGGAAAAAAATTCCAAATGCAGTGAAATTGGTAAAAAGACGCATTTGTGCCGTATTCTTGTGGGCTTGGATTTTACGGATTTCACTGTGCGCCCCAAATGACAGGTCTACTTTATTCTTTGGGTCGGTACGATTACGGGGATAACAAATTTGTATAGGTTTTATAATGTTTTCATACATTTAAAAAAATGAAAACCTCCTGTACAAAGATTTTTGGGGAGTTTTGCCATCTTCTGGCGTTAATAACTTTTTCATACTTTGGTGTATGGAGCTGTGGGTGGTGCCATTTTTTTGCAGATTTTGATGACATTTACAATGTTATCATTTTTAGGACTGTGCGACCTTTTGATCACTTTTTATAGAATTAGTAATTTTTTTTTTTAATGGCAAAAAAGTTCCATTATTGACTTTGGGCGCGATTTTCCGCCCAAAGTCAAAACGCAGTGAAAAACCGTTATCATATTTTGATAGATCGGGCATTTTCGGACGCGGCGATACCTAATGTGTTTATGATTTTTACTGTTTATTTATATTTATATCAGTTCTAGGGAAAGGGGGGTGATTTGAATTTTTAGTTTTTTTTTATTATAATTTTTTTTTTTACTTTTTTTTAAAATTTTTACTATTTTTCAGACTCCCTGGAGTACTTTAACCCTAGGGTGTCTGTATGATCCTATCATATACTGCCATACTAGCACATTGTAATGAATGGGTTAACCCACTCGTGCTGACACCGATCGCGGGTGTTACCGGTAAACCTTTGCTGCTATATGTAGCAAAGACTTACCGGCTATGGAGAGGGCTTGGCGCGCGAGCCCTCTCCATGCACCGGGACCCGGCATGTGACGTACTATTACGTCACATGTTGGTAAGGGGTTAAGTTTTACCTCACATCTGAATGTTCCCACAAAATGTGCACATAATCTACAAACAATCACCCAGGTCTTTACAATGTGAACCTGACTCAAAAAGTCTTTGAGTCCCCATTCGGCCCCAATTAAAAGTAATAAAGAATGATTGCTTGTACAGATGGCTACTAAAAATATGTGCACATATATCCCATACACTGTATATTATCATAGAATACCTAGGTTTGCGTTTAGTACCGTACTCTATTGATTCTAAATATCAATTAGCCACAGTGGTGAACACAGTACTTACTTCCTCTAGCAATGCTTTGTTTTGACAGATTCTAACAATTTGCACGCTTTAGAAACCTATGCTACATCTTAAAGACTAGCATTCATGGGGAGTGAATAATTGTATTTTATCACTAATTGGGACAACTGTTCAATTGCAATATAATATGCAGATCAGTTGGAATTCAGGCTCAGGGAGCTAATTTTTTATAAAGCCTGGATATGTCTTCTGCAACCTAATTAGACTCAAGCCTCTTTAATTAAATGTATCAGGCGAAAGCCAGAGAGTTCAGACCTAATAAGGATAATGACTTTTTTTACATTGTTGTTGTTTTTATTTTCTAGCTACGGTTTATTTAATGCCTTATCTCCGCTAAACCAATTTGTACCATATGCCCAGCTCTTCTATACAGAAACTTTATCATCAGTTATGTTACGTTTAGAAAATGCAGGCATGACAGACGCAGTCATTTTTCTTTGGAAGTCAAATCCCGGGGTGTTAGAGAAGCAGCTGCTTTTTACAATTGACATTACTTAAGAAAACACAAGGCAAAACATTCCTCAAAACACAAGACTCCTGCAGAGCTGCAAAGAGACTAACAAATTTTCTTAAAAATGACAGCCGTTTAAATTTGATGTTTTTGTCTTCCTCTCAAAAATTAACCATGGTTTCCTTGAAATGTGACCTTAAATCCCCCAAGAATATAAACATGGACATATCGACAGACTTCCTGTCCTAAAGGGTCAAAATTCTATACATCTATTCTACAGCTGTTGACAATGGAAATTATTCAGTACAGTTTCTTAATCCATTTGATGGACATAGAGATTCCTTTATTGGCAACAACTGTTCAGCTGGTTAAAACCTCAAGCTCACATCACAAAATTGGCCACAGAGCCTGTTGGGGGCACACAGGGTCATCTCAAGCACAACTGAGCTTGATCTTCAGGAATATAGATCACCTTATTCCCATCTATACAATCCGACAGGTGGGAGATTTAGGGTGCCTCTGGGTTTCAATGATTATCTAAACCATCACAAAGTATTAAATGATGAAAGTTTGATACCCAATTTCTCTCGAGTATTCTGATACCCCATATGTTTTGGTAAACTGCTGTATGGACACACGGCCGAGCATAGAAGGGAAGGAGGCGCCATTCACAGCAGATCTGCAATGGCACATTTGTTAAATCAAATTTAACAAATGGTCCACTGAAGCCTATGGAGATATTCCTAGAAATGAAGAGCATAACATAATTACCTAATGCAGGGCCTTAGCAAGTACAAGGCCTTACCACTGACCACAGGTCAAACAGTTGGACAAGGCCTTAGCACTGATTGCAGGTCAAATGGTTGGGCTACATGGTATATTTTCTTTGCTTTATTCAAATCCTGTGTAGAGTAGATCATTAAAAAGCAATTGTAATATTTAGAAAAAAATAATATAAAGTAAATTAAAAATATAATGTAATGATCTACTAAATGAGCATTTAGTATACTTATTTTCTTTAGCCATTATAAGGAAAGCATAGGTAAAAATATTCTCCTGAGGTTTCTGTGTGAATACATGGCCATTTTTCCCTTTTCTTTTAAGTTTAGCAGGTATTGCCTTTTTGTTTGTTTGTAAGAAAACTGATCTGAAACAAAACAAAAAAACAACCAAAAATATATATGAAAGTGTATGAATATAATGGCATTTTTTTACAAGCCCCCCCCCCACTCCAAAAAAAAAAAAATCCCACCATATGCTGTGGGGAGGAGATCTGAAGGTTCAGAATTACCACAAGTTTCATCTTTTCTCTTTCAGAACCAAAGTAAAAATTTCCAGATAAATAGTTTAATTTGGTTAATTGCATGCTGCAAAAGGTGGTATGATGCTTATAAAACTCTAAATGTCAACTTGGGGTCGAAGTTAGGTAAGGATAATTATCTGTAGGTGGAATATTAAGCACATGTTTAATTGCACAGCAGTTAAAATAATTGGTTTCTAAAAAAGAAAACTTAGACAGTTTAATATTAATTTCTACCTAAGAAACATTACTGTAAATTTCAGCATGTCCCCCCTGAGTCATTATGTAGCAAAAAGTATAATTCCATCTGCCAGTGTAAAATCAGAGACTTGTCATCGGCTTATGGCACAGACTGTATGTCCCCTGCTTGTTTGTCAAGGTGCCGTAATTTACAAGTTACAAGGAGAGAAAGCTGTCATATGGAAAGACTTGTTTTGTTTGATCATTATTTGTATTTGCTTACTCATTTACTACATTAGTTTTCACATTTGGGTTTCTTGGGTTCTTAATGTGTATTTGCATGGTGCTCGATTTCTGTAAAAAGGAATACAGTATTTTCCAATACTTTCCACCTTGCTCAAATGGGAAACAAATTTTTATAATAATTAATAGCCATGATCTACATAATCCCTAACTAGTAAACTAACCAAATAACCTTTGAGAATGGTGGCTAGTGTTTACTCGTATACGCAACGTTTCTGTGCAAATGCTCTACGTAGGATATGGAGCGTTAATTGAGAATTGGTAATTGAGACCAAAGGTTGGTAAGTATCAACCAATACCAAAAGGAGGCCCCATTTTCATATTACTTAATGATAATTCTCACTTTATGCTTGATAAAGACATCCACCTTTGTGTCCATAATAGGAAACTAATGTCACTTTCATAGCAAATAGTGTTCTCTTATGATAAACTAACTAATGACAATAGCTACCTTGCAGAAACTAAATGCAAAATGGTGCCCCATATAGTAAAGTAGTGTCATATTAATATAAAATATAAGTATGCCCCATCTTTGCACCATAGTACCTCCATAATAATAAAACAGTCACCTACTTTTCCTGAGAAAATAATAAAAAGTTGTCTCCCATTACCAGGATACATTGTGTAAAATCTGGGTCTCCGGTCAGGAAGCAGGACATCTTACTTTATTGTACAGACCCGGTCAAGATACTGTGCATGATCTGGCTTGGTCTAATTTTGGGAATGCCAGGTTTCAGCAATTTGGATGAAGATATAGATACAGTAAAACTAATGTACACCAGGGATCTGGGACAGCAGGCAAAGAGCCAAATGCCTTTGGTGTCCAGGGGTCCTTCTTGGGTATGAGAGTTCCTGGTACTTACTAGGTTTGTGCCCACATCCCCTTTTCAAGTATAATACTTTAGCATTAAATGTTAAATGTGTTTGGCATGGTCTATAGATACTTTACATAAACTTTCATTTAGCTTTTTAAAAAATATATTTTTATTTGATATTTTCTACATTTTAATAACACAAATACATGTGGGTGCACAGACCCATTAACACCCAAACCCCCCTTCCTTTAACACAACAAAATTCCTGCATTAGTACATGGGGATGATGCATACATTACAGATCGTTGGCCTGGTTCTGCATTCTATGTTCAAGAGATCTGTCTAGCCGAAGAGATCAGGTTTAATGAGTGTTGGAAATACCCCTAAAGTTCCCCAAAAGCTTCCCTAATTCTACTTTCAATGAGCCTAATGTGCCCCTCAAACTTTCCCCAAGATACCTTTCTCTTAAGGTAAAAGGTTCCATTAATTGTGTTCATTCTTCCTCCGTCAAGCAATGAACTATAAAGACTCTTCGCTTTTTTTAGCCATTTTGCTTTTATTCCTTTCGTTTTCCAGTCTTTCTATATGGAGAAGTTTACATTAGTTTTCACATTTGGGTTTCTTGGGTTCTTAATGTGTATTTGCATGGTGCTCGATTTCTGTAAAAAGGAATACAGTATTTTCCAATACTTTCCACCTTGCTCAAATGGGAAACAAATTTTTATAATAATTAATAGCCATGATCTACATAATCCCTAACTAGTAAACTAACCAAATAACCTTTGAGAATGGTGGCTAGTGTTTACTCGTATACGCAACGTTTCTGTGCAAATGCTCTACGTAGGATATGGAGCGTTAATTGAGAATTGGTAATTGAGACCAAAGGTTGGTAAGTATCAACCAATACCAAAAGGAGGCCCCATTTTCATATTACTTAATGATAATTCTCACTTTATGCTTGATAAAGACATCCACCTTTGTGTCCATAATAGGAAACTAATGTCACTTTCATAGCAAATAGTGTTCTCTTATGATAAACTAACTAATGACAATAGCTACCTTGCAGAAACTAAATGCAAAATGGTGCCCCATATAGTAAAGTAGTGTCATATTAATATAAAATATAAGTATGCCCCATCTTTGCACCATAGTACCTCCATAATAATAAAACAGTCACCTACTTTTCCTGAGAAAATAATAAAAAGTTGTCTCCCATTACCAGGATACATTGTGTAAAATCTGGGTCTCCGGTCAGGAAGCAGGACATCTTACTTTATTGTACAGACCCGGTCAAGATACTGTGCATGATCTGGCTTGGTCTAATTTTGGGAATGCCAGGTTTCAGCAATTTGGATGAAGATATAGATACAGTAAAACTAATGTACACCAGGGATCTGGGACAGCAGGCAAAGAGCCAAATGCCTTTGGTGTCCAGGGGTCCTTCTTGGGTATGAGAGTTCCTGGTACTTACTAGGTTTGTGCCCACATCCCCTTTTCAAGTATAATACTTTAGCATTAAATGTTAAATGTGTTTGGCATGGTCTATAGATACTTTACATAAACTTTCATTTAGCTTTTTAAAAAATATATTTTTATTTGATATTTTCTACATTTTAATAACACAAATACATGTGGGTGCACAGACCCATTAACACCCAAACCCCCCTTCCTTTAACACAACAAAATTCCTGCATTAGTACATGGGGATGATGCATACATTACAGATCGTTGGCCTGGTTCTGCATTCTATGTTCAAGAGATCTGTCTAGCCGAAGAGATCAGGTTTAATGAGTGTTGGAAATACCCCTAAAGTTCCCCAAAAGCTTCCCTAATTCTACTTTCAATGAGCCTAATGTGCCCCTCAAACTTTCCCCAAGATACCTTTCTCTTAAGGTAAAAGGTTCCATTAATTGTGTTCATTCTTCCTCCGTCAAGCAATGAACTATAAAGACTCTTCGCTTTTTTTAGCCATTTTGCTTTTATTCCTTTCGTTTTCCAGTCTTTCTATATGGAGAAGTTTATTAAGCTGGTCAATAATGAACTGTGATGTGGGAAGTGTCAGTGGTGGCCAGAGCTTAGGTAAGTATTGTGGGCCGCTTTCTGACGTCATTTAACTTTAAGAATCAGGTAACTTAAAGAACAGGTTTGCCATATATTCAGGATATTGAGGGTACAAATGCATCTCTCATGTACCTCATGGGGACCGCCATATATGTTCCTGCACATCAAATGTGATTTGAGTCTGACAATTAAAGAACAAATACACAGATGTGAAGCCATGAAACTTTATTAGACACCTAATTAAAAGCAAACACAATGGTTGACTATAAAAACTTTTAGTTTTCCTTTTATAGATTCTTGGGAGAAATTACTAATACGGCACACAAGTGAAATGACAATATTTTAATATAAAAATATATGAAAAAAGTATATTTTATAACCGCAAGGAGGCAAACAGAAAATACTCCAAACTTTTATATTGAAAAGACCAGGACTACTGTAATAGGATGAGTTCTCATAGATTTGGGTCTAGTCAGCCTGTAGACACTGATGCTGTGTTAGGCAGCAGCCCTGGAGATGTGTGTAACACTACATTTCTGTGTGTTATTAGTAGCAGCAGCAGAACTGTAAAAAAGGTATTTATAATCCAGAGATAAAGCTTGAAGCATTGGGGGCTTTTCTGTGTGAAATGTCTTCACTAAACATAGCACAGCTCCTTCCCTCTACTCTGGGTAAGAGGGGTAGCAGGTTTCTGGTTAGATATTACAGCAGGAAGGAGAGGAGCAGTCTGAATGCTGAAAGCAAAGAACACAACAGTGTGAGGACACTTTCCCGGTGCTCCAAGTCCAGCACACCATTTAGTGAGATAAAGATGTGTACAGGGAACCTGAAATGTTCAATATTACAGAATTTTATAAGTACTACTTCACAGAAGTCTGCATGTATAGGGACCCTAAGTATGTTTATTTGCAGGAGATTCATTGCTACTGAAAATTAACTGTAATAGGGAGCAGAAGCTGCAGCTTTAGTAGGGAGCAGAGAGCGTTGTTGGTGACGTGTGCCTGCAAATTATTATATTGGACCAAGCAAATGTAATAATGATTCTCTGGACAGAAGATAAATGAGTGCACAACTCAGAGGGGTTGTGATAGACCCTATTGTTCAATTCTGAGTTTCTCATGGGAACATGACAAATATGTAACAATGTGCAAGTCTTAAATCACAGTATTCTCCAATTAGCATGATTAACAAAATAATCAGAAATTTCCCCCACATACAGTCAGACCTTACCATAACTCACTACTGTGACATGGTAGCAGATAATTCATATACTGAAATGCCGCCTGTACATTTTAATGTATTCAAGTCAACAACTACTAACTGGGATGTGTCAAGTATGTAATTAATCTAGGATGGAGATCAGCTATTTATAAATGAGAGATATTTGATCATTTCAACATTTACCTTATCAATGCCTCTGGCTTAGAATATCCATAGGCCAGGCTCAGTATTATTTAGTCATCTCCTGTTATATGTGCCTTATTATTTAGCTCTGCATGCTGGTCCGGTTGGTATTAT
The DNA here is from genome assembly GCF_040894005.1 of Engystomops pustulosus. NCBI lineage: Eukaryota > Metazoa > Chordata > Amphibia > Anura > Leptodactylidae > Engystomops > Engystomops pustulosus. The sequence goes on from NC_092417.1 coordinate 110,284,172, forward strand.
GGCAATATTATTTCCTCCGAACCAAATTCCAATGGGTGCAGAAAATTTAGATTTTTTTGGTAACCTCAGGCCACACCCCCCTTCACACGACTGTTTACCGAGGACACATAGCCTTTTGCGCACCGGTCAAAAGAGTGTCTACAAATTGCTTTTTGGGTGTAAATTACAGATTAATGTGTATCCACAATCCAGCCATTTTATGCCATAGACAAGGAAAACCAAGGCAGCACAACCTGTGTTTCTTTTGGGTGCAGGATCTGTGTACTCCGTGGCAAAGGATCCAAATGTAATATCAGGAAAAGCAGCAGCACTCCAATGTAGAATCAAAGCATTGTGATCTTTATTTCGGTGAGCATTTTTACCTTTTTCAAGCATAAAACATGGTGACCAGCATGTGATATAAATAGACCAAATCACATTCTGATTGGTCAAGGCAAATTAGTGCAATACAAGTAAATGCGCAACATAACATGAAAAGATTGCTGTGATACATTTTCCAAAGATATATTTAACCAGAATTACGAAAATAAGTGCAATATAAACAGTGCAATTGTGAATTAAAACAATAGTAGAGCCTCCAGGTGAAGGACCGCCCCATCGTCAATTGGCAGTCATTCATAAAAAAAGTTTAACCTATTAGATCTGCTACAAAATAACATACCACGCTGACTTAGGCTTTTTTTGGTAACCTAAGGCCACACCCCCCTTCACACGACTCTTTACTGAGGACACAAAGCTTTTGGTGCACCGGTCAAAAGAGTGTCTACAAATTGCTTTTTGGCGTAAATTACAGATTAATGTGTATCCACAATCTAGCCATTATATGTCATAGATATGGTAGTTCATATGTTTTCTGATAGAAAGAAGACCTGGAGTGCCTGTACACTCTTGAAATTCACTCCCAGAGAAGATGTCTGATAAAGTCGACTCTCATGAAGTCAAGGGGAGAATGGCAATAAAAACTACATTTAATAATAATGAATAAACAATCAATAAAACTTCCAGGTTTTTATCTCTTATATTTTTAGAAACAATTAGAAAGGTTGATTTCTAGTCAAACCACCTATGGCATTTGCACCAGCCAGCCATACCAAAATTGGTCTTGCAATAGAATCAGCAATGACCCTTTAAGTCATGTCTGGTTTTAAAAGAAATTGGCTTACAGTTTGGGTAAGATTTTAAATAACAAAGGACTTGCCACTTCTTGAATAAATTTCGCAACATTACAGCACAGAGCCTACCCCACTTCCTGAGCAACCAATCACAAGCCACAGCAGTATTTTGTATAGGCTAATGTACTTTGATGTGGCATTACTACTACAGGGGCATTAAAAATTGCTGACAATAGTGTCGGTGGGAAGCAGTGAGGCTGGTCTGGAGCAACTCTTAATTCCTGAAGAAAATACTTTCAATTTGGCATCTTAACCCATGCTTTGCCTTCAGGCTCAATAAACTGAACAAATCTTTACAATAATATTTTATGAAAGCTGAATATGGAATGAAAATTGACTGGCCAATTCTTCAGAGCCCTGACAGTAATACATTTTTTCAGGTTAACTTAGGATAAAACATTTCTCTCTCATGTTCTTATCCAACTCTATGATTTGAAGTAACTGGATTCAATCGATCTGCAGAGAAGGAATTACCAATCAATCCTAAATAATACTTTGTTCTCTACCCTCTGCAGGACTGTGAGCTGATTCAGGGGGGGTCCAGGTCAGACTTAAATTAAATTATTCCTCGTATCAACACTAAGCAACATATTCCATGTGGCCAGGTAATCCCCAGGTCTAATAATATCTGATGGTAAGTAGGGTTATTATATTATCCTTCTGACACGCATTTCCTAGCCTCAGATAACAGCAGCTGTCATTATAGGCGAGTGCTTGTAGTTTTTACCAGGTAATGAAGAGTGTAAGTCTGACACTGCCACTGTGAACAATGGGGAGGGCCAGAGAAATAGATCTTCTGCATAGGCAGGATCAGACACAAAATCCAGTGTTTTCCCAGGCATTATTAAGATTCTTTGGCAGCAGCCTGCCACGCTGGAAGCTAAGCTTTATAAATAGCTATTAGACGCTGATTAAAAGCCATCTGTGACCTGGGATTAGCTGACCAGATTGACCATTAGTCTACCAGTGAACGAAGGGTCTTTAACTTATGCTCTTTCATTATGTAATTGACTAATCTGTAGCAAAATATAAGCATATGGTAGTTAAAACAAATAGAGAGAAATGAGAAGACTATATTAACTCATGCAAACACATTTCCAGCTACACTGAAACCCACTAATAAGTGGCATAGTGGGAGATTCAAGGGATCAAAATTAGCATCAGAGTTGTAGCTTGAGGATTTCTAGATGTTCTGATTTAGGGAATTATAAACCTAAGACAGTCTTAGACCTTGCACAAATCTATGTCAAAGAAATCTTAGAGGCAGAATCTGTCACTTTATGGTTTATTAAATTAAAGGGTTGCTACACCCCACCCATAGTACAAAATACCACTAACAGCAATGCATTTGGTCTGCTGATTCACCTATTTACCTATATTCTTTTTACTTAATTGCCAAACATCTGTGACAGTCTCTCCAATGGCTTCCCTCTACTTAAAGCATACAATTCTGAACCATAAGGGCTCATTCAGACAAATCACGGACCTCCATAGAAGTAAATGGATCTGCAAACACAACTGTAAAACGGATGGGCAGGGCAAAAAGTCGAATAGAAACCCATCCGTTTTTTTCTTGTGGATGTGCAAAGCAACAGATGACATATGTGTGACTTTTATGGAGGTCCTTGGTCTGCAAAAATACAAAAAAGCGGATAGCATACAGACCTCAAAAATGCTCATCTGAATAAGCCCTAAGGCTACATGTACATGTACATGCTTTTTGGATGTGTGCTAGCCATTGTTGCAACAGCTAGAACATCCCATGTCTTTTCATATCTTTCTGTGGCACACATGCCCATAGTTTCTATGGACCTATTAGTAAGTCGATTGCCCGGGCCACAAATTATAGGGCAGGTCGTATTGCCGTCTGAGTAAGTGGACCAGGGGTCCTTTGTTTCAGCGAAAAAACACATGTTCGTGAACAGATAGCCTGACAGCCCATTGTCCATTGTTTGCAGTTCATGTGTTATTCCACTCGCATGTTGATGACGACAGAAAAAGATTACCACAATCTCGAACAATGAATAAGACTCTCCTGTATAACAGCGCATAGAGCTGTTAAAAACTATTTATCAATCTGCTCTATAACAAACCTATACCCACCTACAGATGCATTTTCATTGTGACAGTATTACTTTAAAGGGGTTATCTGGGATTATGAAAAGTTAGGATTAGAGTAGGAAAGTTAGTAAAAGAAAATCAATACTTGTCTTGTGAGTGGTGACCAGCGGTCTTTGTTCACATTGTCAACAGTATTGATGTGCTATAATGCCTTTTGTACTCTCACGTACAGCAGGAACCAACTGATTTCCACTTCAGCTTGGTAGACAATTGACCATGTTTTTTTGGTCTTAGTTATAGTCTTTTTTAACATCTCAGATGACACTTGTATTACTATAGTGTGGTACTTTTTTATATTCTGCCATCTATAGCCCAGGAGCAAAGACAGGAGCAAAGGATTCATACAATAGTAGAGATGTAAACTCATAGTCATATTTCCACACTTGCAAGACTTTCTGTAACCTTTGCCAATAATAAGCTACACGGGATGTCAAACTAAATATAGATCAATAGAAGAATCAAAGAAAGTCCTCATTGCTAGAGCACATAATCTCCAGATATCTAAATATTGAGGAAATGCAGACACATACTCTTGTTTCCCCCTCTAACTGTTCTGTCTCTCCCTCATTCCTCTACTGCAAGCAACATCTCAATTGAGCGCAGAGTGAAATCAATATCGGATGTGACAAGTGTATGTGTTTCCCAGACATCTGACTGTTCATTTTTGGAGCACCTTTCAAAAATTTTAGCCCACCGTTACAGAGTAAGCTCTTCTTGTGGCATGGCTGTCACTTTTACCACAGCTCAAGGCGGGTGATGCTATTTTCCCATCATGGCAGTTGTTGACAGGTTGTTAAGGGCAGACAGTGAACATGCTTGAAAAACTGCCAACCTCATAAAAAGTAACAAAAAAGAATTTTAGGAAAAGGAATAGAACATATCTGTGTACACTTAGGTATATATAATTACATATACAGAAATGTTACTGCTAAATGTATCTGTCAGGCACCATGCTAACCATGGATAACCACTGATATCATTATATCAAAACACATTTTGTTGTTAGCAGCCCTGCTACATCTCTATATGCACATGCATGCGCCCATTTAAACATTTTGTTCACATGTCTGTAATCAATTAATACTTAAATGTATACAAAAATGATGGAATTTGTCTTTATATATAAAAAAGCCAACATTTTCTTTCTAATAAGACCTATATTTCTCCATAGTCACCAACTATAAATATAACCTTTGTTGTCTGATCTTACATCATACTCTCTGAAATCTGTATCTTTAAATACATACAAAAGGCTAGCAAGAAGTAGGGGTCAAGCATAACTACTTTAACAGACTATATTGTGCTTGTTGTGCTTAGTCTGTTCCAATAGAAACACATACCTTTGCACAAAAGTCATAGCTATGGTGTAATATCCGTAATAGTATTGTCCTCTGTCATCGGAAGACAGCTTACAATGTGTTGATTCTCCTCAGTGTTTTGTGTGTGTGAACTGTAGCTGAATTGGGATTGTTTGAGTCACACTTTGTTTCTCTGCAGCCCTGTCCTGTCCAACAAGGGTTACCCAGCTGCTGGGGACAGCATTCAGGAACTCCTTTGTATACCTGCCCATTCTTCTAACACCTGGCTGGTTGGACTGGTCTCCTTATACCTATTCACGATTTTCCTGCTATTCTGTGTAAACAACCTGTGATACGTTTACTCCCTCTCTCTCGAGTAATTTGATCTGTTCCTTCGCCGGCATCTTGGTTTTGATCCGGTTCTGTCCAACTCCGCTTATTTGTCTTTGTCTTTTTAGCCCTCTGTGTTGTTTAACCCTCTGTGTCCTTGTGGTCTTCTCTAGCATCATCATACTCGTCTGCTCCAACATCTAGAGGCTGCCAGATGAAGTAAGTTTTCTCTATCCACTTGTAGGGTCTCTTAAGGTACCTGGGTTTACCCTTATCACGGTGGCATATCTGCTTTTAGCAGGTCTGTAACCTGCAGGCAGATCACAGGGTGAGTTCACCACCGCTTACCTACTATAGTGTGTACCTGGTTGTGTTTGCGCTACTTTCTGGACAGGTATCTTACACACGAGAACAATATTTATAGGCCAATTTGTAGCTTTTTGTAAATACACATAAACATGCATAGAAAAACACAAACACACTGTCAACCACTTGCAGCGACTATGCAATTGTAAAGCAAGAAGATCTGCTTTGCATGATGCATTTAACAATACATCACAATTGTCTTTAGATCCAGCACTTGCTCACTGAATTATTATCCTGGATCAATAATGATATTGCATTCAATCTAATGTACCTTGACAAAATCAATGCTTGAGGGAAAAAATCTTTAAATTTTACTGTAAACGGAGAACATGAATGGAGAGGAGGGTTCTAGGACGATACAAACGCTTGCACTTTAGTTGTTGTACCCAAATACAAAATATTATATGACATTAATGGGTTGATAACAATTGTATTGAGAATAAACAGAATCATACAGAAAAAAATTTCCAAATTTTGAAGTGAAGACAAACAAAAACAATTCCACCATATTGTGGCAGTACCAAAAGGAACATACTGGTAACAAGAAATGTCTGATTTAAAATAGTCTTCCCAGCCCTGGGGCAGCTTTCTTACTGATGAATAGAAGTTGTAGATTTAGGAAAAGTTGAGGGTTAAACAGGTTTTGTAGGCACGGTAACTAATAATGACCTACCCATTGGTCGTTAGTAGTTGATCGAGGGGGTGCAAAAGTTGACAGCCAACCCCTCATTTTAAAGCCACGCTGTGCACTTCTGATGTCTTTCCGCTACACTATGGACAGAATATGAAGCTGACAGCTCTGCCCATAACGCATCAGTTGGACAGCAGAACTGTAGCAAAGCTCCCATGCTGCACCTGCATGCCTTCCATTCAGCCCATACTATATGGACAGAGCTGTGTGCTCTATAGAATAGCGGTTGTAAGGCACAAGGGTGAGTGGAAGGGGTGTCGCGGCCCTCCCTGCCCTTCCAATCAACTTTGAAAAACCTATGGATAAATCATTATTAATTTATGTGCTCAGAAAACCCATTTAAAAATCCATTCCACAGCAACGACAACAGGGGAAGATTTAATAAAGACAACATAATTACTTTTAAAATCTGACTCTACAATAATACATCAGAATGAATGGTACTATAGTTCTCAGTTCTGTTGATTTAAACTCCAAGGGAAAGATCTACCCACAAACAGTTAAACTATTTCTAAAAAAAAAGACATGGAGCAGAACTGCAGCCCTGGTGCTCCTGCCACTTATGTTACAAAATGCATCTATTCTGCTTCAATTTCAGTATTTAAGCAAGAAAAAATATGTGGTTTTTGGGTTGTTGATTCATTTTCCATGGACTCCACAAGCCCTTATTGGCATCACGTTACCTTTCACCTTGGCTTCACTGCTCCCTCACGTACAATTCACAATTTAGGAGCAGTGGATCTCGAATGTCGTTCCCACAGACAGATGCTACAAACATTACAGAATTTTATCATCACCGATTTCGACAAATTGGTTATATAAAACACGAAACACAAAACCATTTTCCAGTGTGCGGCCATAACCTTAACCGCCATGTCAAACGCAGTGTATAATTTAATTGCATGAAATGTGGACGCGTTGCCTATTGTAGCGGGAGCGCTCGTCACATTCTCCAGATTATAACAGGAGTCAGAAACCCGTTTTAATAATAAAACCAGCAAGGTATTTCAATTACACAATGTTTCATTGAGACAAATAATAGGAAATAAGCGTCTCCAGATCACTGAGCGTATACCAGAGACTTTCCAGTACATTGCCAGCAATTACATGTTATAAAATACCAGGGGATTTTTTCCCTGGAACGTGCCATTTACAATCATATTTAATAGGCTCAACAACAACAACTACTGTTTAATAAACTATGTTACTGGAATCTACATTAACCTACACAAGCAAAAATGACTCAAAGCTTAACTTATACAATAAAATAGGCAACTTTTTCCACATTTGTTTTTGTATGGAAGGAAATATTTCGTCAATTTCCAAAGGAAAATGAAAAAGTAGGTTTTGTGGAAAATTAATAGCATTGCTTTTTTTTTTAGTATAGCTTTATTCCCTTATAGCGTCCACACACACTAGTCTCCTACAGGCTTTTGTGACCTATGAACCTGTTTAGGAATAAAAGTGCAATCTGATTCATTTGTATAGGAAGCTTCCATTTTATTTTTGCTCACACGCATCTCTCAATGCCAACATGTGACACCCAAAATTTTTATGGGGACACTCAGGCCAAAGAGTTTTGAGCTTTTCCTCTCTTTGCTTTGAACCAAGATTGATGGCTCTATGGGTATTACTTTTGACCCTGCAAATCTTTAGGGAGGGATCAGTAATGATCACTGTATCATTATCACTAGTTTTACAATGTGGCGATAATTCTGTCGGACTTTGCATGATAAATCTGGCACATAGTCCAACTGAGCACCGGAATGCTCCCTAATTTGTGTCATATGATACCTAGTACAGCCAGGCCACAAAAGGGTTGGGTGCGACATAAATGCGTGGCCACTGCTTAAATACCTGTGAAAGCAGTTGGTACTAAAAACAACATGCAAAGTCTGACAGAAAACTGGCATACGGCCCTTAGTAAGTGTGCCCCATAATTTATTTACTGTGTATCCCAGGGCAGAAGAATTCAGCCATTGTTAAGCAAAGATTGAGTTCAACTTCCCTGGCGAAACAAAATTGCAGTGGAACTAACGTTAGGTAAATTCTGCAAACACTCCATGCATTTGGAGATATTCAACTTCCATGACCCCAAGGAAGCTCATCTTACACTTTCAATGTCACCACCATGAAAAGTGGATGCTATATCTCTAATGTGACATGTTATATACGGTTTATGCTATCCTGTCACTGCACAACTTTGGAAGTATGACCGCATTAAGATAAGCAAATGAAAGCCAAGCATAGTCCCTTGTAGGCCTACTCTCCCCTGAACATAGATAGTTTAATAATAAATATATTAGACTATGGGGCACATTTACTTACCTGTCCACGTTGCGATCCCCAATCCGGAATGTCCGAAGATCATGGATTTTGCTGCAATTCACTACGAGCATGAGCCCGATATCCTGCATGTGTAGCTCCCCACTCAGGTCCGCCGGAGTTCACCTTCTTCTTCCTGGTGTATGTAAGTGCATCGCTTGTGACACAATTTAAATTTTAAATCCCGTGCTTAGTCCAAATCAGTCGGATTGCCAGATGGCCCACCCCACCCCCCATTTGTTTCGCATGATAGACGGTGCAAATGCGCCAAAATCCAATCATGTGCGCCAAAAACACCTGCTAAATGCGGCACAAAACAGAAATCGCCGGAATATCAGACGATAGTGTGGTCGCCGGCACTTAGTAAATAAGCCCCTATGTCTTTTCTCGGTCGAAGTGCTAAACTTTGAGCAATACAGGATTAACTGCTGGGTTTGGAAAAGGAGATGTTGGAGTCATGTTGTGGTCATTCAATAGCTTGTTTTAAGTCGGAACTGTATATTTTATCATTGTAACTTGGTCTCTGTGACAATTGTATTTTAAAACTTTTGGGTTGTCATAAGAACCAAGTTTAACAAAAAAAGCTTGATTACAAACACCTTTTATAACTATTATAGTTGTTTATTGTAGCCTAGGGATAAAGTATAGTAAATTAGCAACATCCAGACGTCCGTTTGTAACTATGGGTCATATGTAAGTCAGGTGTTCTTAAGTCGGGGATTGCCTGTACATGATTCATCATAGCACTCTATTGATTTGTTTGTTCCTGTCAAACTGGTTTTGCTTTCCTTCAGTATTGAAATAATGAAATAATGATTTATTATAATGATTTAAAATAATTATTTTTTTTTCTTTACTGTTTATTAATGTATTTTCTGTACACCCTCAGGGAGGCTAGGGATGGATGCCATACAGTAGCATACTTCCCCATTATTATAGCCTTCCCTGATCCTATACTGCTATCTTCAACATTAAGCAGGTGGGAAAAGTTCAGTCTGCTACATCCAGTATATTCTGAGGAGCCAGACTCAAAAAGGTTCCCTCCGTTAAGTTTAGTGTACATGTCTGAAAGCTTTCCTGGTGTCCATGTCCAAAAATGATGAATGTAGCATTAAAGTGTCTTCTATTCCATTTTCCATTCTAACTTTGTTCCACAATAGACCATTAGAACTTTGCCTCTGTTGCTCGCCCCTTAAAGGAATCTACCACAAAAATCAAGCATGATTAACCATGGATACATAGGTACAGGGACCGTGTCCTGGCAATCTTCTTAATCAACTTTTAAAATTATGCAAATGAACCTGAGGGGCTACGCTAGCAGCTGTGTGAACTGACTTTACACTGTACCACCCTTCATCAGGTGCCACCAGAACTTGTGCTGTGAGCAGAAAGTGGGCATTATGAGCTCTTAATCATAAACTATAGAGCTTTCACTTCTATTAAGACATTCTACAGATTGAATTAGCAGAATTGTAGAACTAAAAATGCTTTGTGCTAAAAGATGACCAACCGCTTGTTCTAGCATTTGACCAAACTATGCTTGGAGGCCTAAATACTACAACTTATTTATTTAATACGTAGACCTCTTTAACAATTCCTATGGGAATTCTTTTATTTTCTTAAACCGTTTTAACCCTGAAGATTTTGAGCGCCACAGTGTGCATGTTGTACTGATGTCCATAAGAGTATCATAACACTACTCTTATTAAGCCCACTTACAAGGTAAGCAATCTTTATGCCATTCAATGCGATTAACAAGTAACTGGTGATCTAATAAATGTCACAATCAGTTTCATTTAATTAAAAAAACAGATATTATATAGTAATGTGCACTGACATTTATGTCTTCATTTACGTGACATGGGATTTACAGCCTATGGTTTATTTGATGGAGGCCACAAATACTGGTCATTAAACTGCCACAAGATGGACACAGGATCACATTAAAGAAATTAGACAAGGCACGGTACTGATATATGGGGCCCTTCTACAATATTACTTATTTAAAAAGTCCAAAAGAAAATGTTTTGCTTGGCTACAGTGGTCTCTGGATACACTTTTACAAGGCAACTGGATGTAAGAAACAGGTCCCTGAATTGCAAATACTGACCACCCTTTAGAATACCTTCACTATCTTCTCACTTGGAGGGATTTACTCCTTTTCTAATTGTTTAATATTTAATTAATATAGATTCATTGGGTTGCAAGGCCGTAAACAATATGTAAAGGGTCATTGGAAAACAGTTGGTTTATGTGGTCAAAGGAGTTGTATACGCCATTCAAATAATCTTACTCAATTTGACATCCATTAAGCCAATCTTAATACTGTAAGCATCATTTACATCTTAGTTATATCAAACTAGAATAAAAATGTAAATGTCTTTAAACTGATGTAAAATCGCAGTAGGCTTTGTTTTTACAGCTTTTGCTGTGTGGTCCAAAAGGACAATATAATCACAGAAATACAGAAATTGTTTTAATAAAACAATTCTAAAAGTTTCACCCTATAAAATTAAACACAAAGGAGGAGAAATAGTATAAGGTTCCCACATGTCCCACAAAACACCGCATAAGGCCAAAAGGCAAGTCTGAAAAATCTGTGTCTCTTTTTATCAACGATTTAATAAATAGTATACACCGACCCTAGTATAAGCGAGGCACCTAATTTTAACACAAAAAGGTGGGAAAACCTATTGCCTATAAGCCTAGGGTGGGAAATGCATTGGTCACAGCCTCCCCAGTATATAGCCAGCAAGCACATGAACCCCAGTATATAGACAGCGCATGCCCCCTTGTATATAGCAAGTAGCCCCCTGTTTATTGCCAGCAGCCCATGTCCCCAGTATATAGCTAGCAGCCCCCTAATATATAGCCAGCTCCCTGGTATATAGCCAGCAACCTGTCCCCTTGTACATAGCCAGCAGCCCCCTTGTATACAGCCAGTGTCTGACCCCTCGTAGCCAGCAGAACCCTTGTATATAGCCAGTGCCGGCCTTTTTGTATATAGCCAGCAGCCCTCTTTTATATAGCAAGTGCCTGACCCCTTATAGCCAGCAGCCCTCTTGTATATAGCCAGCAGCCCCATTGTATATAGCCAGTGTCTGCCCCCTCAGTATATAGCCGTTCGCTGCCACTCAGTATGTAGCAAGTCCCTGCCCCCTTGTATATAGCTAGCAGGCCCTTCACCACCCTAAAAAAAACATAAAACTCTGTACTCACCTTTCCGACGCTTCCGCCACCAACACAGGTCCTCTTCTATCTTTAGATCCGGCTCCCTGTGCAGTGGCGTCGCATATACCATGATGTCAGCTGCTTGCTGACACCATAGTGTGTGCCAATGTTAGTGTACACACAATGATGTCAGCAAGCGGCTGATGTGATGGTGTGTGGGATGCAGCACGTGGTACCCTGAACACGTAGACAAAGCTGAAGACAGAATAGGATCTGCAACGGGCATCGGAAAGGCAAGTACAGAGTTTTTTGTTTTTCTTAGACTAGAGTATAAGCTGAGTTAGGGTTTTTCAGCACATTTTTTGTTTATACTCGAGTATATATGGTAGTTTTGTGATTTTGAATCAATGTTTTGACTCTTAATTTATGTTGTGTATCACCACATTCTGACACCTGTCGTGTACGGAGCTGTGTAGTATAAAAGGATAGTCACATGGCGTCCTCAAATGAAGGTAATAATGGTGGTGCAAATGATCATATGAATGTCCATGTGGGCTGCAGCGTGCCCTGTGACCAGCAGTGATTCACTGGCGGGACAATGTACAGCTAAATATAGGAGTTTTGTAAAACTCAAAGGAGTATTTTGAGGTCTTTATTTATAGTAGAGGACGACACATTTCAAGGACGAATTGTCCACTTCAACAGGACCAATAACAATATACAGACAGTCCCCTGGTTACGTACAAAATAGGTTCTGTAGGTTTGTTCTTAAGTTGAATTTGTATGTAAGTCGGAACTGTATACTTTATAATTGTAACCCCAGGCAATTTTTTTTTTTGGTCTCTATGACACTTAGATTTAAAAATGTTGGATTGTCATAACAACCAGGATTAATAATAAAGCTTCATTGCAGACACCTCTGATAACTGTTTATTGTAGCCTAGGGCTAAAGTACAGGAAATTACCAAAATCCAGAGGCCCGTTTGTAACTAGGGGTCGTCTGTAAGTTGGGTGTTCTTAAGTAGAGGACCGCTTGTACACTAAAAGAAACATTTTGAATAAGACAGAAGAATAGTATGAACGAGTTAGCCCAAAAGGTACATATAAAACGATTAGTGGATATATGTGAATAAAAAGTATATATAATAAATCCAAATTTAGATATAAAAATAAATAAAAATATTTGTGTATAAGAAATACATAATAAATGTAATACATAATAAATATAACATAATAAATAGGACACACAAGAGATAATAGATACTCTAAAATTTCATGACTGGATGAGAGTGTATGGAGCATTATAAATTGAAAAAGACAATCCAAATAATTAAATAGACAAGTAAAGAATCAACAATATGGTAATTGGGCATAAGTAAAAGGCTTTTGTATGTGAAATTTATACAGGAATACAAGAGTACATACAGTGGGGCGAGGATCGCGCTTACCTGGGTGCATTGATGGGGACCAAGTACAAGTGGCAAAGGACAATGTAGATATTATAAATCTGGGTGGGGGATAAAGATATGAAAGAATGTATTAAAGAATGTATTAGGGGGTGCTAACTGAGAGGAAGGGGTTAGATGGGGGTTACCTGCAGTTTATAAGTCGATGTGTAGGGCACAAACCTGGGCGCCAACAGTAAGAGATGCCCACCTAATGATGAAAATGAGAGGGAAACATTAAATGACAGTCTATCCCCAAAAGGTAAGTACTTAAATGCTGGGAGATCACACTGGGAGAATTGGACTTACTGTTGCCGAGAGGAGTAGTAGTTCTAGCGATGCACGCCGAAGATGTATTATATATACTTTTTATTCACTAACTCATTCATACTATACTTCTGTCTTATTCAACAGGATTAGCAACTGGGTGCCAACATGTACAAAATGCATCACGTAAAGCTTAAAATGCAACAATGAGTGTCAACATTTTGTAGGAAAGTAAGTCAATTAATGGTTGGTCTAAAGATGCACAGCATCCTGTATCAGCTACAGTGATATATTTGGTACATTTTGAATGGTATAGTCTAGTTTAAATCTTAGGATCAGTAAAACCTGGCCCATTGTGTATTAAAGGATGCGCATCCCAATTAGATCCCATTAACAGACTTCAATGTTAACATCATAATGCGGTGTGTTATTAACTGCATAATATGTAATGAATAATATAAGAAAAAAAGCTGTTACCACCCAATAATAAATAATTATTACAAAAATCATAATTATTTCTGCAAAATGTATTCATAAGGAATGTGAATTAGGTTTACAAGAGGAGGCTAATTTTCCAGGGATTAGCTAATTAGTAATAATTTAATTAATATAGCAATAGAGAAAAGTGTCAGTTTACCTCAGTAAACTAATCACTCTGTAGCACATTGCATTACAACGTAGACCATCACTAATGAAACTGTCCACATCATTTACAATGCTAACTAGCCCGCTATGGAGGAGGCAGAGCACTGAGCTGGCTTGCAGTGTGCATTAATAATCCAATGTGAAGATGATAGTGTAAACCACTTCCCAGAGTTTGCCTTATGGGCAAATTATCTAATTGACTGCCATGCTACTTCTTATGTTTTACACAGCCACTTTTTCCAATTTTATTTTGCATTTTACTCTGTAGAGTACATAAAGAAAAGTGAAAAAAAAAACCCACAAAATACTCCTAAATTGTGGTTCCACCAAGGGCAAAGGTGCAGAGGAGTTACTTGTCCTTTCACACATTTTTCAGGAATAATGAATATATACCCCATATTCTACATAAGTTCTTCCCTCCTGATACTAAAGGTGATGATACCTCGTGCATTAACTAGATTTTATTACTGTATTTACTGTAAAAAAGGATAAAAAAATAGAAAGAGAAAAATGACTAGGAAGGTTTCTGGATAGGATAAATTAGTGGATGAAACTTTTGAGTATTTACTCATTACACTATGTGTGATCACCTCTCGGATGCAGCGTCAACCCTGGTTCCAGGCAACAGCCCGAAAAACCGCAGAAAATCAATAGGGGGGAAAAAAAGAGCCCAAAGCACTTCCAGGTGAGCACAGATAATTGGTTGTACTTCCAGTTTTTATTGGTTTAAAATGAATGATATCATGTTTCGACTACCATATTTCACATACCTCCAAAACATGTAAGTTTATATATGTAGATTATATTAAAAGTCATTTTTATAGGTTGCCTTTTATATGATGTAGCTGTCCTTTAAGGTTCACAGAAATCTATTTTCCTCTTGGTAGACCATATTAAAGACTGATTTGTCCTGCGGTGGCTTGGCGCCAGTTAAATGCTCACTCATGCCAGGTCTAATTAGCCGCTAACTTCTATAATCTTGATGCCAAAGATTGAGATCTATTTGTTGTAAATCAACAGGAGCATTAAGAGTCACTGAACATACACGGATGCATTTGATGAATGCCTATTTGCTTTTTCTTTTAAGAGTCTGGTCTGACCAGGTTCCTTTTAGTCTCTGCTAATTCTACACATATCACCTTAATATGAAATTTAGTCTACACAATCATATTGTATTATATGGCTTGTTTTAGGTGCAACATGAAGTAGTCATTTTGATAATTGATGCAGAGGTGTTTGTGATTTTATTTACCTACATTAGGCTCAATTCACACCAGTGTTCAGGGTTTCCGTTGCACTCTCCGTTTTATGAAAGTCTCAGTTCACCTACCATTTCCCACTGACTTCAATGTAAGGAAGGCTGCCTAACAATTCAAAATTATAATACCGGAAAAAAGGCACTGGCTACTGTGTTAATTTTCTTCTATTTCATAATGCAACCTCCAAAAGACTGGTGTGAAGTGAATCTGGCAACACCCATCAGAGGCACTCAGGCTCATTAGCGTAATTTTAAAAGTTGTTATTAGAAGGAAGGAGGCCATGGATAACAAATATAAGAAGATTACTACAGTCACAGTGCCTGGATCTATAAGTACATTTGTTTATCCCTGCTTGATTTTGATGGTAGATTTCCTTTAAATCAAACTACTAGCACAATGTTTTTCCTAGGGGCATCAATAGACCTTCCGTGGACCCTGATTAATTCTACATTAAAATTACAGAGGTCCAGTTTCCAGCCTCCATTTATGTCTACTCTAGTTTTATTTTATATTAATAAACCTGGGACACGGATCAAAAACATACTGGGGGAGATGAATGTGTCAGTCTTTAGACCTGTGCAGAGTAGAACGCAGACTAGAACTAGACAGTTCTCTGCTGCCCAGATTATTCATTGACCCACATTTATTAACCCTTTCTTGCTCTGCGACGTATATATCCACCGCAGAGATATGAAGGGTGTATGAAGAGGGCTCACTGGCTGAGCTCTCTTCACACAATTGCAGCAAAGACCCATCGCTATCCCCCACGTCGGTGCTTGAAATGGTCAACCTCTTCCCTTCCACCGGCAAATTTCACCGGCTACACTTAAAGCATGGCAGCGCATGGGCACTGCCATCTTTATTCAGATCGTCGCTCCCCCGAATGTCATCGGGGGGTGGCGATCGGTTCCCATGACAGCCTCGGGTCTTCGTCAGACCCAAGGCTGCATGGTTACTGCAGATTCGTTACAATGAGCCAGTGGCTCATTGTAATAAATCATAAGCAAAAATGCCATATACTGCAATGCAGTTGTATTGCAGTATATGGTAGGAACGATCTGACCATCTAGGGTTAATGTACCCTAGAACTGATCTAAAACATAATAAAAAGTAGAAATCACAAACACATTGGGTCCCAAAATGCCTGGCCTATCAAAATATAAAAACGGTTATTGCTGGCGGTGACCTCCAAAACGGGAAATGGCACCCAAATGTTCAAAACACGATTTTTACACTTTTTTTTATAATTTTTAGGACTGTGTGACCTTTTGATCACTTTTTATAGATTTTTTTATATTTTTCAAATTGGCAAAAAAGTGCCATTTTCAATTTCGGGCGTGATTTTCCATTATTGGGTAAAACGCAGTGAAAAAACGTTATTATATTTTGATAGATCGGGCATTTTTGGGGGCGGCGATACCTAATGTGTTTATGATTTTATTCATGGCGACGAATCGCTGCTCCCTGATGACGTCACAGGGAGTGACGATCCGCGGCAAGATGGAGCCGCCCATGCGCCACCATCTTTTTGAAGCCACCAAATGGCGGGCAATATGCAGCAAAGACTTACCGCCTATGGTGAGGGCTCGGCCCACAAGCCCTCTCTATGCACCGGGACCTGGCTTGCGCTATACTAGTATGGCGCAAGTCTGGAAGGGGTTAAAGGTGCACCATAAAAACTTCTTTCAATTAGTCTAGTTTGCTGTGCCACAATATTGAACTTTCTGGCACTCAGACTGAATTTTCTGGCGCACTGGTTATTTCTGGCACAGACACGACCCCTTTTACAGAGGACATGCCCCTTTTCTTAGGAGTCGTAAAACAGCCTAAATTCGTCTAAAACCTTCAGCAAATGTGGCGCATGGCCTTTCAGATGCAAATTACTCCAGTTTTCTGGTGTACAGATTGATAAATCTTCTCCGTTACTTTGTTCATAAACAAATCTAAAGAATTTTAATGTGTAGCTTGAATACTGTTTGTTACAATATCTGGAACATTTATACATACACTGAATGCAGTATGTATATAGACATATGTACTAAGAAGATATATGCAATGAATAATAGCTACACATTAATCTTATAGATTATAGACACTCATTTGCCTTCATCACAGTGTGTCCATTTCGGCCCATCTGTCCTCACCTCTTTTATTTAACTCATTCTAATGGCAAAACATGTCTGTC
This sequence comes from Engystomops pustulosus, assembly GCF_040894005.1. Classification (NCBI taxonomy): domain Eukaryota; kingdom Metazoa; phylum Chordata; class Amphibia; order Anura; family Leptodactylidae; genus Engystomops; species Engystomops pustulosus. The sequence continues at coordinate 110,301,447 of NC_092417.1, forward strand.
ACATCATTAGAAATAATGTTTGCAGATTCATTACTGATGTACAATATTAGCCCAGCCACTGCTCATTTACCATCTTTCAAGATGACAAACTCTTAATGCAGCTCTAGCAAACACTGTCAACAGCTGCTAAGTGGACACGTTGTACAGGAAAACACTTGAAGCCATCAACAGCCTCTGAATTATTTAGACACTACAGAATAGGCTGTCAATTCAGACAACTTTCTACCCCTTTTTTACCTATACTTATATTAATATTGATCATATAGTAAACATGAATGGATAATGTGAATAGTCTTTGTATCAAAATGTGATCTCTTCAAGATGTTTGGAATTCCATAAAGCAGATTGACAACCAATATTGTGGTCCTAGCAGAACCATCATAGTGTAGTATTATGTGGACAACAATTACACCAATTGCTTACTTTTTGACACAAACAAGGACTGTATCCATGAGTACAGTGACTATAATTCGAGGGTCCACTTTTTCTTGTTTGTATACGTGTATGTAGCTAGTTGTCTGTAAAGTGCTACAGAATGTGATATATATTAAGTGTTTGGAATGAATTAACCCCTTCATTTGATGTTTAAAATTTATCACTAGGTGTCATGATTCTTTTAGCCTAAAAAGCTGGGTCAGTACTAGTTTTAAGACATTACAGAAATTCATATTTTTTTGTGTAATGAAAAGTTATTATATTTTCCAATATACTTTATGTATCTAGGGCAGCATCTGCCATGAGGCGAGATGAGAATCTCGCCTCAGGCAGCAGATGTCCGAGTCCTAAAGGAGGCGGCAAAATATGGGGCCATTGCCACCCAAATCACCCATCGTGCCTGTATCTTTAAGATATATAAATGATTGATGTACAGAGCGGTACAGTCTGAGCCACTCTGTTGCTGTGGAAGACCCATGTAGCATGGGATGACGTCACGCTGCCTGAGTCCCGACATAGAGGAGGAGGCACGAATGGCGCATTTTAATTTTCACCTCAGGCAACAAATAGGCTAGAATCAGTCCTGTTTGTATCAATTGCTTACTTTTTTCTAGATCTCTGCTTGCTGTCTTTAATAGGAAGCTTCTATGTTTACTTCCTGTAGATAAACACTATTCCACGGTCATGTGATGTCACACATGTGTATGGCTCATTAGCATCACACAGCCGGGTCTTTGCCCACAGTACCATCCAGATCTCTGCTGCTTGCCAGCTACAGCAGGAGTTTCAGGCTTTAGCTTGCGCACAGCAGTGGTCGGTAGGGCACTGCGGGCCTCTGTAAACAGAGACCTTTCCAGTAATGGGTGACACCGTGGCTGAATGGGAGCATGGAGAGGGCCGAGTATTAGTGGTCTACTGTTTTTATATAGCCCCTCGGTCAAATATTTTTTTTTTTTTAAATCATGGACAACATATTTAATTCCCATTGGGAAATATGGTTGTAGAACAACTACCTAAAATACCAATTTGAATATTATCCCAGTGTCAGTCTGTGATTTAAGGCTAATCTCTTTAATCTCAGAGCCCAAGGTATAGGCAGATAGACTGAACTCCACTGGGCAGAAAACCAATTCCAAATCCAAAGGCTGGTCCCGGCAGCAGAATAGTCAGTATTCTCATTACCTTTGGGTGAGTTGACTTTTTGCTGCAGGAGTTAAAACAACAGCCTGTATATTAACTTCCCAGTCTTCTTGAAATAAGCATGGCTTATGAGAAATCCTATACAACAACACTAATTCCACAAGTGTACTGCATCGCACACTGCTGTCATTCTTACAGATGACTTACAAGCCTACAAGAACTTGCTTGCTCTAGGCTCCTTGCCACCACTAAGCTTAAATTAGCATCTATGTGGGCCCCATCCAAGGCTTCTCAGAGACCAGCTGTGCAAAGACCTGTCACCGTCTTGTCAGTGAAAGTTTCCTGTCCAAAGAACTTTTGTCATTCCTCGTTCCTCAAGTAAAAGCATGTCACTTGAAGAGGCAGCTAAAGTCACTTGCAATGACTGGTCTCAAATCATAGCTCTCTAGCCCTGTCACTGAAAGTCTCACCCCGCAGCTAAAACTGTCACTGATCATGTTTGGATATGTACACTGAGGTATCAGATTAGAAAGGAGTGTGCACGAGATGGGACTTTAAAAGAGGCCAAGTCACAGGAGAAAATATTAACCCTTCAAATGTGCACGTTAAGAGAATTAAACTAATGGGTTAATTCCAAGCTTCTGATTTATGCACACCCCTAAGCATTCCAATACAATTATAGCACATCTCTAATTTAATTGATAGGTCAATGAGTAAATCCAGAATGCAACTTTCATTTGTGACTGTCTCTGTCCATATCTTGAATATTTCATATCACTGTAAACTAACGTCTGCCTATGTGCTTGTATATATATATATATATATATATATATATATATAACAGAATGATAAATAAGGAGGGGTTGTCAAAAAATAATCAGAGGAAAAGCGTGGTGTATAGCTCTGGATCCAAAATTAATAGAAACCCACACTTCGTATATGAATGGGATGGAGTAACTATTCTTCACTGGAACAAACAAAAAATCATACTCAGGCAGGAATACTCTCCTCTACCTAGGGTTTCAAGCAGATCACTGTCTGAGAAAAAAGTTTGCATTTAAAACAATGAGGGGATTTATCAAAGCTCGTATGTTAGTTTTCGGGGGCACAGCCAGGAATAGCAACTATTGCCCCCCTTACGCCACCTCCATTCCAGTGGCTACAGCCTGCACCAGGAACTGGTGCAAATTTTAGTGCCAGTCTACCTCAGACAGGACCTGACATAGAATTGCCCAGCTGGCTTGCCGAATATATCAAGAGGCCAGAGCCTCTGGATATTTCTGGTGTGGTAGAAGATGCAAGGGAAACAACAAGCACTGCCCCCCCCCCCCATGCTCCAGTGTGTGATAAATCTCTATATAAGTGCTTTAATGCACCCCTTGGCACACTGATTTGGTGTACTTCAGGTCTAATACCTGCCAAATATAATACTATGGGGCACATGTATCAAGTCTGGCTTTGTCCGTCTGTTTTTTTCAGACTACTCTTGGCTTTTCTGCTGATCAGATGTATCTTAGAGTTTAACAGTTCTAAGTCAATTTCTATGCCTGGTCACGGGCATCCTTTGATTTGTGCCAAAATTTGTGTCACTTCAAAGTAGTCGCAACTTTCACATCTGGATTCAGGTGATGAGGACAAGCACCCAAAATGAAAGAAAAGGGCAAGCCAAAAGTTTGATACATGTGCCCGAATGTATACCTCCACAATCACAGACACTCCTAGTCATGTGGAAATAACTAAAACATGTGTGTTATGCCACACACATCCAGTGCAAATGTATTTAAAATAAATGTAGTATTGCAGATGAAAAAATTGTTAAAGGGAACCTGCCAGCAGAAATTGACCTTATAAACCACTACCAGTATGTTGTCAAGCATCCAAACACCTTCCAGATCATGTTTCTTTCATGACCCAGTGTGGTGGAATCATCGAGAAAATCAAATTTTGAAGTGAGATGTAAATTGGTTGTATAAAGTCAAGGAGGCGGAGATTGTAACACTGAAGCAAAGCTCTATCTTCCTCAGAAAGCCCCCTTCACAGTAATTAATATCCCTGCATCAAGAGACATCACCAACTAGATCTCCTGAAGTCTGATGCATCTTCTTCCTTTTCTTCCTTTTTTTATATAGCACACACAGATTATGCAGCACAGTTTGCAAGATCAGTCCCTGTCCCCTATGGGACTCACAATCTAAGCAACCTACCACTATGTTTTTGGGAGTGTAGGAGGAAACCGGAGGACCCGGAGGAAACCCACACAGACAAGGAGAGAACATACAAACTCTTTGCAGATGTTGAACCTGGGACTTGAACCCCAGTCCCCAGTGTTGCAAGGCTGTAATACTAACCACTGAGCCACCGTGTTGCCCTATGCATGATGTCAATCCAAGAGGAAGAGGTATTTAGAGATTGCTGATGACAGGTTCCCTTTAAAGAGAGTCCTAGTTTAGACTACTCTTTATGATAAATCCCCATTTGGCCTTGTTAAAAGATAATGATCAATGTGATAACTATCTATACAGAGACCTTTTCTGTAAATCTCTGTATCCAGCTGATAGTATCACACCTCATGATGCATTATCAGGAGCCAATGTTAGAGCTATTGGGTTTGCAGTTGCATCTAGGCCCCTAAAGTGAGTGGGTCAGTTACTGCAGGCAACGGCTTCCATCCCACAGGAGGCCCTTGCCAAGTCTAGTAACAGTACTGAATATAGCCGGACAGACCACTTGAGCATAATTACTGTGGGGGTGGGGAGAATAATAATTTTTGGTCCTGTATCTGGAGCTTGAAGCCAACTGAAGAACCTGTGAGAGCACCAGCAGGTAAGACACTAAATTATTTTCAAGGGGAGAGCTGTATATTAAAAAAAAATGTAATACAGTAAGTGTATATACCAATAAATTAATTTAGCAATTGAGAGGCAAAAATATATAATAAAATCAGTGGTTGGGGAGGCACCACATATAAGTATTAAACAGGTTACCACAAGTGTTAAGGGGGAAGGGCTGGCACACAGAAGGGACCACTGAGTAAAAAGTAATTAATAGGGCCACTGTAAGTAATATGTAAGTGCAATGTTTACTATATTATTGAGAACAACTGAATATAGTTTAATTGATTTGCGGGATTGTATTACAGCTTCCGGTGGCCACCGCTATTTTCAATGGCTGCTCGGTGCCCCACCACCTCTGTGATGTCATCGGAGGGTGCAGATCAGTTGCCATGGTGGCTACTAAAAATCAGCAGCAAAATTACTATACAGGCGGTCCCCTACTTAAGAACACCTGACTTACATACGACCCCTAGTTACAAACGGACCTCTGGATGTTGGCAATTTACTGTACTTTAGTCTTAGGCTACAATAATCAGCTATAACAGTTATCACTGGTGTCTACAATGAAGCTTTATTATTATTCCTGGTTCTTATGACAACCCAACATTTTTAAAATCCAATTGTCACAGTGACCAAAAAAAATTTGGCTGGGGTTACAATAATAAAGTATACAGTTCCGACTTACATACAAATTCAACTTAAGAACAAACCTACAGACCCTATCTTGTATGTAACCCGGGGACTGCCTGTATACTGCAATTCATTAGTATCACAGTATATAGTATGAGTGATCAGACCCTCCAGATTATCGGTGGTAGACTATCCTATAATTTGTTACTCTAGTGGATCATGCAAACGTTTCCAGCTTAATATTGGGCTCCTGTAGTACTGAGAAAATAATGTTTTAAAAATATGTAAATAAGCATGAGGCGCTCAGGCTCACGTCACCTGAGTGCCCTGATGACTACTTCGCTTTTTAATTATGTATGCCCCTGCTGTTTATTAATATTTAACCACTCTGTCCGCTCACTCTCCTCAGACAGCCGGTGACGTCATCCGGCATGCGCAAGAACTTATCCCTTGCACATCCCCCGGATTACCAGTGCGGCTGTACACTTCACCAAAATATATTATATTTAGCGCCTTCACCTAACTAAAGACAATCCAACCTATTTATATTACATACAGCAGCCCATTTAATTAGTTTATTCACAGACTTCCCTTGATTAATGAATACAATGTGCAGAAGCCCTTCCCACTGGAAATGGCTGCATCATCCCCTAGAGGTAATGACCATCCATTATAGGACAGTCTACTACTGATAATCTGGTGGTAGATGTACTTTAAAGTACCCTAAAACAGTGGTCCCCAGCCTTTCTGTACGCAGGGACCGGCTGCACGCAAAATTTTACCATGGTCTCTGGGAAAAAAAATTGTTTACCCACAAATCCCCCGTATCTAACCCCAACCCATATAATGTGCCATTTCCAATGCCTCCTTTACTGTAGCCCCCTCCAGCTAGTGCTCCTTTTTCTGTTGCTTGTCTATATAGGAAGAGGGCTACAGAAAAAGGGCCATTATATGATACATTTTTGCAATAGCATTCCACAAACCTACAATGTCCCTGTAACGTCCGTGCCTGAACGTCGCTCTATCCGCAGTTGGCGGAATACATGGCGTTTATTAGTGTGTGAACTGTGGCTTATTCTTGTGTTTGGATTAACTGCGCCACACCCTACTCCTTGCATTTCTGTCCTGCCCAGCAAGGGTTACTAGCCTGATGGACAGTTCCCCCAGTGTGCTGCTGGAGGCATGTCTGGGATCTGCATATATACCTGCTCATTCACATCTTACCTTGTGGGTTATTTTGAGTCTTGTCTTACTTGTGTATCTAGTTCAGTTTTACCTGTCTCTGTTTGTCTGCCAGTATCTGTACCTGACCTTTATATAATCTGCTTGATCTTCACCTGACCTGTGTATTATCTGCCTGAAGACCTGTATATATCTGTTATTTTGTCCCTGTCTCAGTCCTGTGTTTGTATTCTGTGCACCAGTGTGAACACTGGTCTATTCCTGTATTCCAGTTACCTGTTCAGTCCTGTGTTGGTTTCTGTGCGCCAGTGTGAACACTGGTCTATACATGTATTTCCGTTACCTGTTCAGTCCTGTGTTAGTATTCTGTGCACCAGTGTGAACTCTGGTCTATTCCTGTATTCCGGTTACCTGTCCGCTCCACCATCCAGCAGCTGCCAGACGAAGTAAGTTTCCCATGTCATATTGTAGGGTCGCTCAGGGACCGTCAGTTAGGGTCCTGATAGTGGGTTCGACCTTATCAGGGCGGTTTATCTGCTTTAGGCTGGGCCTTAGCCCGCAGGGACATCGCAGGGTGAGTTCGCCAAGCTGACAGCTAGCGCCAAGCTGGTTGTGGTTGCGCGTTTGCTGGACAGGTTCTGTCAGTCCCCTTGTCTTTGGCCTTTTCACTATGAGAAAAAAAAATATACACACTGTACATACTTGAGTATAAGCCAAGGCCCCTAGTTTAACCACAAAAAATGGGAAAAGTTATTGACTTGAGTAAAAGCCTAGGGTGGGAAATGTCCAGCAGCCTCCCATCACTACTGAAATGTCCAGCAGCAGCCTCCCCTCACTAATGAAATGTCCAGCAGAAGCTTCCCTTCACTAATGAAATATACAGCAGCAGTCTCATCTCACTAATAAAATGTCTAACAGCCTTCCCTCACTAATAAAATGTGTGGCAGCTGCCCCTCATTAATAAAATATCCAGCAGCTTCTCCCCATTAATGAAAAGTCCACAGCAAACCCCCCCCTTTAAACAAATCTGTACACTTACCTCCGGCTTCTTCTCTTCCTTCCTGCACACACACAGTATAACATAATGTAACTGCGTCACCACTGCATCATAGTGTATGCTCACAAGCAGGAAAAGAAGAACAAGGAGCCGCAGGGAAAAGAAGCCAGAGGTAAGTTGGAGCTTTTTGGGGAAAGACAGATCATAGATCATACTTTTTTCCCTGTGCACTGTAGGGTATGGTTGCCACAAGTGTGTGATCATGTGGTCACCGTACAGCTGCCGGGTGCAATAGGCGTCTATGGGGATGATATATGTCCCCACAACGCCCGTATGAAAGGGGCCTTAGATGGTCCTCCACCAACAGTAATCATCCTTGAGTTGTCCACCATCAATCAAGCCATGGCATGAAACTACTATTACAGGCAGGTCACCTCTGCCAACTTCATAATTTTCTACTGGCATCATATTAGGTAACCTGTCTTAGGTGCTCTTGTGCACATCAGATTTATTATAGCACCTAAGACAACTTGTTAAATCTGGCATATTGTCCCCGTTCATAGTCTCTTAGGAAAGAGTTAGTGGACCCTCTGGACCCCCGCGGAGATGGTGATGGTACTAACTGACACCCGGGACCGGAGTCTAAGTAGCACCTGGTCTTCACCAGAGCCCGCCACAAAGCGGGATGGTCTTGCTGTGGCGGGGTGCCACCAGGTCGTTACACGGGTGTGACTAGGTCCGCAGTGGCAGCCAATGCTGGGGAATGCTGGGAACCGCCGGATTATATAGCAGAGGCGGATTAACCAGCGCCAATCAGGAGGGTGCTAGCCCTTTAAATTCAGAAGAACCGGCGCGCACGCCCTAGGTAGCAAGGATGTGCGCAACTTAATTGGGAATCAGGAGCATGGAGAGGTGAGTCCGGACCTGCGAACAGAACTGCAAGACCACGCCACAGAGAGGGACACGGGTGTGCCCACAATCCGCGACATGGATTGCGGGTGCATCCATGACACATAAAGAGGCTTAAGCCTCTTGATGTATGTGGCAGGCGGTGCGGGTGGCGAGAAAAACTACGTCAGGTCGGACCTGTTCACTGGTTTTGCAAAGGAAAGCAAGCATGGGATGGGAAGGGGATCCTTGCCTGCCCCCTCCACCGGTCGCAATTTTAATTTTATTCCACTGCTGTGATAAATCTCCCCCATAAAGTGTATGCTGCAAAAGACGCAAATAAAGGCAGAAATTTTTGTGCAACTGATTCTAAAGTATTTTCTATGCCAGGAAGGGATAGTAGTGGTTATGTCTAGCAAATCTAGATGAGGCCTAATATTAACTTTTCCCCCCATGTTTGATAGACCAGTGGAACTACAATGCTGGTCACCAGCCGTTGGTGTGGACCGGCATTCTTGTTCATATCTTAGCCGTCTGTGAAGGTCTTAGGGAGTTCAAATATTGACGAAACGCATATGGAGCGTAGGTATATGTGCCTTAGGGCCAGAATAGCCACGTACATGGACAGATCCTGGGTACTGTCTTTGTACGGGCAGGAGGCATTGAGGCTGTAAGGGCACAGATAATAAGATGGGATGGTGACAGAGCTCCCTGGTATACACCTTATCCCTGTGACTCCTGACCAAGTGGCTTTACGTGGCCGTGGTAAGAACAATCTCTTTTTACTGTGCACAGGTGTTAAGGGTACACACTCTTTTTATACACATTTTTGTTTGTAAATGATGCATATGCAAAATTGTAATGATCAGTAGTAAGAGTTTTATAAATGGAAGTACCGCGCTTCAGATCGATACAATACAAAAAATGCCCTGATTTGCATTTGGAAAAAAAAGCGCATCTATATCTTTTGCTGGTTTCTGGTAAGCAAAGACTCTTGAGATTTACTTGGCTCTGAGTGCATACTCCAGACAAGTTCTTTGGTGGTTATCTAGCTGTTATTCAAGCTGTCTGTCTGAAGTACATCAGAGAAGGTTCAGGCATAAGTCTTCTTCGCCAACTGGAGAATGCTTTGTCTTTATAAAGAACAAAATGGTTCTTACCATCCCTGCTTCGATGATCGTGGTCTGAGCAGTATTACTGTAAAGAACAAATACTCTTTTGCTGTTGAATGTATCTGGGGAGCTAAGATCTTCTTCATTGAGGTGATAAAACAGATTATTTCTGCCTCCTACAAACCACCTACTCCTGAGCCTCCGACTCAGTTTATTGCCAACTCTTTCCATGTTTTTTTGCTGCAGCCTTTGATTCTGAATAGGTGCTCCTTACTATCCATTGCTTCTTTTGTCTCTGGTCCTGTGGGGACTGAAAAATAATTCAATATTAAAGACGTTATTGATTGCAAGTTGGGGGGTGAATCTTTTATTCAGTAGAAGACATCAGTCCAGAAGAAAGATGGAAGCCTGCAGAGAATACCCATCCTCCAACCCTTCTCTAGTTTGGACTGAAGAAGTGGATGATAGGTACTGTCCATATACTTGCTACTGGCGTGCACAGCCAAAGAGTTAAAGGGGTTGGCCACCTTCTCATTAAAATTTGGAAAATACTTCTACATATTTACAGAATTTCCCCAAATGCCCATGAATTATGTTTGCTACACTTACTAATTTCATACTGTGCCTCCTGCATGTAGGAGCATTCAGCAGCACATGGTGACACTGATCGTCCATTCAATGGCATCATTAGGGAACTTGTGATGCCCCTGCAGCACATCGTTCAGTCTAACATAGGCTGAATTATTCAAGAGATCACAAAAGTGTGCCATTGCTTGACTGAGAGTTGTGCCACAGTTTTTATAACATAAATTAGCTCATCTGCTTTATCAGCGCAGGCACAGTCATCTCATCTACCATAGTATCTACCATGTCCAGGACAGGCTGAACACTGGAAGAGATGCTTTAAGAACCTAATGCAAGATTTAGTATTCAATTGTGTATATAAAGTATGTTCAATCAAGATTTTAACATAAAGAAAAGTCTTATAACATAACACTACACAATGGAGACATGTTCTAAAATAAAATTTAAAAAAAGCTTATTATGAACCTTTTAAAAAATAGCCAATACCCTAAGAATATTAGGGTAATAAATTGGCCACCTGTGATTAAATGCTCAGTTTCTATCAACCGTAACTTAGCTACAAAACTATGCAACTCTAGTTCAGCTGCTGAGGATCTTTAATTTTATTTCTGCCAATTTAAGCCCTATAGTCCACGAGTGAGTTTGATGTGAGTTGGTGTGCTTGCTGGAATGTGCAGTCCGAATACTCATAAACCGGAACTGAATTCAGCATGGCAATTCAGTTCCGGTTTATGAGTGTTCGGGATGGACGTCCCCATAAGCACACAATGGGAGTTTGATGCGAGTTGCACACAGCAAACCTGCTTGTGGGGAACAGGCCTTAGGCTTAAATCCTAATATCCTTTGCCATCAACTTAAAGGGAATAATGGAATTTGCAAATGAATGTAGAACGAGCTATACTAGCTACAACACAGCAATAAAGTATCAATTATATATCCCTGATCCCATCCATAATACCACCTGAAATCGTCCACTTGCAATCTTCCAACATTAATAATAATAATAATAATAATTCTTTATTTATATAGCGCACACAGATTACGCAGCACTACACAAAGCATGACAAATTGGTTTTACTGGTTTCACTCTATAGTTTTTGCAGGGAGCAATATACAACATTACCTCTGGGTTTTTTTTACATTTCTAACATATACACCACCTACCCCAGGATACTGCATCAAAGTATTCCTATGACTATGACCATACACCACACATAATAAAAGAACAACATGAGGTAAGAACTTACTCACTCCGTTACTCAGTATTAAAGTGTCATCTAAAGCAATTAAAAATTTTAATCTTTTGACCCAGCAAGATGATATTGGAATGGAGTGTGCATAATTATAAAGGTGACCAACGCCTTTAATTCACCCCAAAGCATTGTTATCTATAAGAGGTCATTTACCTAAAGCTTTTCTCTTTTTTTCTCTTATATTTGTGACTTTTTTGGTGTGTTTACATACTAGTGTGAAAATTTGTGTCTATTTCACTTGCCTTGCAAACTTAATCACTCAAGAGTTTTTCAGTGTTGCGCAACTATTGTACAACTTTTTGATAAACTGCCCCCAGACTCAAATACCTGATACATCAACCTCTAAGATAAAACAAAGAAGTCAAAAACCTGGAATAACCAAAAGATGACACGCACAAATGTCCTGACTAAAGGTACATGTCCCTCAATATGTCTTCCTAAAGTAGTATTAAAACATTTTACCGAGGGATATTATAATATATGGGAACATAGGAGAGCGGGAATTTATATAAGTGTGGACACTGAGGTTAATGGCCTATTGCAGGGCACATGGGAATCAGAATGTATGGGATTGGTGGTAAAGTGGGTTAATAGTATAGAGCAGTCGTGGCGAACCTATGGCAGTGCCCGCCCCTCCTCCTCCTCTGTCCGGGAAGACAAGTACAAAAAGAACGAGGAGTGAGAGTCCACAGACCAAAGCCTCCAGCTTCAGAAGAAGATAAGAGGTCAGGACCTGCTGGGGCTGCTGTGTGTGCTTTTCACATCAGCAGTTCAGTGTTAGAGCTGCAAATGCCTAAAGAGGTTCTGTCAGGTGGCTTTGGGACACTAAACAAACTATAGATAACTGTGATTTAGTGTCCCAAATCGACCCATATGACAGCTGTCTTTTGCCACATGTATCCTGGTCTATGTCTGAAACGCTCATCACCTGCATAAGGCAGCCAATGAAGCCAGCATAGCTTCACAGCAAGCAGCGCATGCACAATGTGGCCGGGTGCTATGCTGCATCACTGGCCGTGTGGTGCATGTGATGAGTGCTGTGGACTGAGGCAAGTATATATGTGGCCACAGATAGCTGTCATACGTGTGATCCCAAACCATCTGTGCCCACACCTTCCACCCCACAACAGCCACCACTTTGCCGTACAGAACCCCTGCCAAAATGGATTCCCCAAACCTTAACCCCATAACGTAAAATAGCGCAAAAAGATCAAAATACCACTTTTTAGCTATTTTGAAACATGTAATAAAAAGTGATCAAAAGTCTGTACGGTCCTCAAAATGGTAGCATTAAAAACATCAGGTCATCTCGGAAATAATTAAACTACACAAAGCTCCATACACTGAAGTATGAAAACGTTAGCGCCAAAAATGGCAAAATAGTTTTTTTTTTGTACAGGTGCTTTCATTTTTGTAAATGTAAAGAAATGTTATAAAACCTTTATAAGTTTAGTATCACCGTACCAACCCAAAGAATATATCAGACATGTCATTTGGGGTGCACAGTGATAGCTGTAAACTCCAAGCCCACAAGAAAATGTCACAGAAGCATTTTTTCACTAATTTCACTGCATTATGCAGAAAACAAACCCTCACAAAGCTCTTTACATGGAAAAAAAAGTTAGATTTTTGAAGGTGCAGAGTGAAAAATAGAAATGCAAAAACCAAAAAAGGGTTAAGATGGCAATATTTGGTCCATAAGCAGGCTAACTTATATATAGTCCCCCAGTCCCTGTCTCTACTCAGAACTGCTGTCACTGTATGGGGGTAATATTAATCAGTATATGGCGGTAATATTCCACAATGATGGCAGTAATACTGTAGTCATCACTATATGTGCTTCTAGTATAGTGTTATTACTGGTAATGTTGGCCTTTCTATAGTGGTCTCTATAACCAGAATTATGCTATTTGTGTGGTTGTAATGGTGGCGTCATGATATCAAAGTGTTATTTGTCTCTTGTATAGTGGCAAGGTGGCGCTTTTGGGCTAAATTGCTGTGTTGGCACCTTGCACGAGAAACTCGGTCTCTTAAAGGTTCGCCATCACTGGTATAGAGGAATGAAAACACAAGTGGTAAATCTACTGAAGTTGGGGGTAGGAGTAGGTCCTTTGTCCTTTGATAACATTGGCCAAATATCATTATAGAAACAAGGAAATTATAATTGTTGGCTCTTAATGGGGCATGTACAGACTTTAAATACAGCCCTGCATGCAAGGCAGTGTATCAACTACCTCAGGTTAATTGCATTATCCATCCAGAATCCTACTACAGCTCATAGCAGAGTGGGAAAGTGGTAATACCACATGTGTCCTACAGTGACCACTGCCAGAAAACATGTGCAGCCTCCCTCTGTCTCTGTTGTGGTGACAGCTGATCATACATCCCACTTTCCATTAATCCAAAACTTCTATGTTCTACTGTTCTGCCCTTTATAAGTGCCTCATAACACCACAGGAGAAGCAGCCTCACATGACAGAGAGACAACCTGCCTCTCTGACTTTAAAGGAAGTCAATTGCAGCTGGAATTGGTAGGGCAGAAAGTAGCAGGGGACAGGAAAGCTGTAACTCTTATTTTAGTAGCCCCTATTTTATTTTGTGGACAACCCCTTTAAAGTTGCACCTTCTAAACACCACTGATACTTCTTCACAGGCCAGTTTAGAATAAGGACTGAGTGGTTTTATAAGTATACTAATAAATAAAAGACACATAAAAGCTAAAAAGCTAAAACCTTGAATTGTTCTTATAAATCAATATTAAAATCTAAAGGACAAGTCTCAGTAGTAGCTTATCCAAACACGAACAATAGTAAAACCGTCTCTGTGTGCGTACTACCCTTCACCCTCGGCAGAACGCTCCCTCTTAACCACTACATTTTATAGGCTGTACGTGGCTAAAAATGAAAATCCAACTTGAATTTCACAGTTGTTGTGAAACAGATTTATAACTTTTGACTGTAAAGCTATAACTTCACATACACAGCATTGATTTGGATTAGGATATTAAAAATGTGAGCGCTACTATGCTTGACTGAGGGGAAGGGCAGTCCTGTTACCTAACAGGCCTATGTTAATAGTTTTCTGCTATCGAGAGCATCCGACAAAAAAAAATGTCTTTCAAGGGCTGTAAAAATTGTACTGCTAAAACGGCAGAATTTCTTCCATCACGGTATTCTCTCAGTAAATGAAAAGTTGTAATGTGTTATAACTGGTGACGATGCTTAACCACTATTGGGTCTACATATTGACAGTCATCCAGTGAAATTTATGTGCAATATTTCTAGAACTAACGGTTTGTGTTAAAAATCCCATTAATTTATATGGGAAATTATTTAATGAAACAATAGTACTGAAAATTATAAACATGTTAGGCTGCCTCTGGGTCCCACAGCTCTGATAGTCAAAGTGCCTTGAGACTTTAGCCTATCAAAATTCAGTCCCAAAATACTTTACAGCTACACATGTACATACAGAAATGTAAGCGACCTTGTATGTGACGTGACAATAATATAATAGATCAAAGCAACCTAATGGAGTCAGGTTAACTATGAAAAATATCACTTATTGACATATATTTTATATATAATTTAACAATTATTACTGGTCATGCAGATGTTAAATTCATTTTACATAAAAGGGCTTTTCCCATGAGCTAAAGTTATGCCCTATCCACAGGATAGGGCCTAACTTGCTGATCAGTGGGGTCTTAGTGCTGAGATCCCAACAGATCGCAAAAACGAGGGGTCCATCGGGGCTCAGCAATTTCCGTCAGCTCCATAGAGATTAATGGAGCAGAACGGTCATGCCCGTCCGTCTGCTACATTAGTCTGACAGAGCAACGAGGGGTTCTAGTTTTCATGGTCTGTGGGGGTCTCAGCACTGAGACTCCCACTGACCAACAAGTTGGTCAGTTGGGCTGACCCCGTGGATAGGGCCTAACTTTAATTTGTGGGAAAACCCCTTTAAGTAATTTTAATGTGTATGAGATTTGGTAATTGTTGCTAGTGTTTGTATAATCTATTAGTGAATTTATAGATTTAGTAACCTAACCACGTTTTGATATTAATATTTCAATTTATTAGGGGCAGCTTTCAGTTTATTAAAATGTAATTATAATATATAAACACATATATATATCACAGTATACAGACAGAGAGAGATAGAGAGAAAGACAGACAGACAGAGAGCCAGGCAGGAAGAGATGAGACAGACAGACAGACAGACAGAGAGACAAAGAGAGACAGAGAGAGAGAGCCAGGCAGGAAGAGATGAGACAGAGAGACAGACAGACAGAGAGACAAAGAGAGACAGAGAGAGAGAGCCAGGCAGGAAGAGATGAGACAGACAGACAGAGAGACAAAGAGAGAGAGAGAGCCATGCAGGAAGAGATGAGACAGAGACAGACTGAGAGATGGACAGAGACAGACTGAGAGATGGAGAGAGACAAAGAGGAAGGCAGACAGAGCTATAGACATAGGCCGAGAGAGACAGACAGAGAGAGCGAGAGACAGATAGAGAGATTTAACCCCTTAAGGACACAGGGTTTTTTCCCTCATTTCTCGCTCACCACCTTCAAAAATCCATAACTTTTTCATTTTTCTGTGTACAAAGCTGCATGCAGGCTTATTGTATGTGTAAGAAATTCTACTTTCCTGTGATGTTATTTATTATTCCATGCCGTGTACTGTGAAGCTGGAAAAAATTCCAAATGTGGAAAAAAAGATTTTTAAAAACCGTATGTGGGCTCTTGTGGGCTCAGTTTTTACGACTTTCACTGTGTGCGCCAAATAACACCTTTGCTTTATTCTTTGGTTCGGTAATTTGCCATCTTCTGACGCTAAAAACTTTTTCATACTTGGATCACTTTTTATTAAATTTTTTATGTCATGTAAAAAACATTGCTGCAGATTGAAGGAAGATTGCAAGGAGACATGTGTTGTTAAGGAAAGTCCTGATACACACTAGCATTCCCTCTGCCATGTACCTGTATGAGATCCAGCTTTTGCTGCAGAAATCATTTCCCAAACCATGACATTTCCTTCATCACCTTTCACTTCTTACAAACTTTGGACTCAAACCTTCTCCAGTTTGTCAGTGAACCGATTTGCGCCGTCTTTCCCTGAATTGCCCCAGGTTTTTGACACACGCGATCGGATTGTGGCACATGCGACGGAAATTGGGGGGCGCGGCCGACGGATTCGAAAAACTGCAGAATTTTTAAAAAAAATGTGTCGCTTGACACACGCTTACCTGCACTAGGAATAGGATATTGAACTCCGGCGAACTCCGGGGGACTTCAGCGCTGCAGGAACACCTGGTAGACATCGGGCGCACTACCTTAGTGAATTGCCGGAAGACCCGAATCCTCAACGAAGAACGTGCCGCTGGATCGCGACAGGACCAGGTAAGTAAATGTGCCCCAAATATATTAACCTTGCTTTCATCATTAAAATGAACTGTGGCCATTTGATTCTTTCTGCCAATGACAGGTTTGGTCACTGCAGAGTGGGCTTTCAGTCCAAATGCTCTTAAAGGGAACCTGTCACCAGGGACCTCATTTTCACTAAAGACAGGTTGCAGAAGCTTATTACACCTGCAGTGCAAACATGTCTTTCTGCCTTTTCTAAGCATTTGCATTACAATATAATTGTGTTTTATAACTCTGTTTTATATTACTCTTGCATCCTGACAAAATCCTGGGGTAGTACCAGGGGCTGGACTTTGGTTTGGATGCATTTAAAAAAACAACATGTGCCTTGTCTGTGTTACTCACTCCTCAACTCTCAGCCCCCACCTTTGTACTCTTGTACAGCTTCTGCTCCTTCTCAGCGGTCACAGCCTGGTGAGATGACATCAGCGGGGGTGGGAGGTGCTGTACAGGAGCACAAAAATGAAGGCAGCCTGCAGATCAGACAAGTCACATGTTGTTTTTTGAAATGCATCCAAACCAAAGCCCAGCCCTTGTGACTACCCCTGGATTTTGTCAGAGTAAGAGTAAGTTATTACAAACAATTATATTGTAATGCAAATGCTTTGAAAAGGCAGAGAGACATCTTTGCTCTGCAGCTATAATGGGCTTTTACAACCTGTCTTTAGTGAAAATGAGGTCCCTGGTGACAGGTTCCCTTTAAACATTATGACACTGTATGACGAGACAGATCCTTTCCCTGTTCAGTGCTGAACTGGTGTGCAATTCCAGCTGCAATGCTGAAATGATAACCCATTGAGATTCTCCGCATTATCCTGTCCTCTCTTGCATTTGTCTTTTGAGGACGTCTAGCCTTCTTGGCGGACTTAGAAATCACAGACTTGGAATCACAACAAGTGCCAATAACTTGTGGATTCACACGTTCAGTTTTTGAGATGCTGCTTTTGAAGCCAAACGCAGGTATAGATGGTAATGGGTAAGAACATATCATTGAGAATAGTTACTCCTCCTCTTTTGCTCCCTGCACAACTTCTTTGGACATCAAAAACTGCATGTGAAAAACTGAACCTGAGAACGCAACTTCGAGGTATCTGAAAGTGTTCACTAATTTTGATCAGTGTTGTTTTGCCATTCTCACTTACATTTTAATTATGTGCTTTAAAACATATACAATTTATGAAATAAGCTTAAAATACTGCTATTTTATACATGTTAGGATATATTCACATAGGACTACACAATGACCTTGTCATTTAGGAATTTGTGATTTTGATCTTCAGTATAAGTCTTCAGTATAAGTCTGTATTAAATCTGTACAAAGATTGTGACACGTTCTACCAAACTTACAATCCAAATAGTTCCTTTCGATGTATCACAAACCCCAAAAACAACAAAAATACTTCTGCCGCAGGACCTGTTGTATACACATCGCTTGCATTAGCTCATTGCCCTTGTGTGAATCACATACACAACTATTAAGTGTATGCCTTGTATTTCATAGTGTTTTACCAGCTGTAAACTATGTGGTACTTAGTTTCTTATATGTTTCCTTACCGCTGGATAGTACTGGAAATATTCACATTTACAGTCAGAAAAGCCATTCCCATGCTGATATCCGGGGGTTAATTTTCATGTGACAGCTGTCATCTGAATGCGTGTGGAGTGGGCAACTACTCCTGATTCCTCTTACTGTATACACATACTGCCATGTGGGCATGCTGAAATCCAACATATCCATCCCAGTGACTCGGGACATCATTATACACAGTAGGATTTTACCTTCAACTCAGTGGCGTACCGACCGCGGTCTCAATGGCGACCGCGGTCGGTACGCCACTGGCAGTCGGGCAGGGGCCTCCGTCCGTCCGGACAGGAAGCTCCTGCCCGTCACTGAATAGTGCTCGATGCGGCCGTAAGCGGCCGCTCGAGCACTATAACTGGAGCGATGTGGCCGGAAAACAACCCCGGCGCACATCGCTCCATGAACTGGGATGCGCGGCTGCGTGATGACGTCATCACGCGGCCGCGCACCCCTTCCTGCCTGCCCGCGGCAAGAAGATAGAAGACGCGGACCCGCTGCCAGTGGTGAGTATAGGGTTTTTTTTTTAAATGGGGCTTATTGTATAATTAATTAATTGGGGGGGGGGGGGATATGTAATAATTGTGTGTGGGGGGAATCTAATAATTAATTGTGGGGGGGGGGCAGAATATGTAATAATTAATTGTGGGGGGGGAGAATATGTAATAATTCATTGTGTGGGGGGGAGAGATTGTAATAATTAATTGTGTGGGGGGGAGAGATTGTAATAATTAAGTGTGTGTGTGTGGGGGAATATGTAATAATTAATTGTGGGGGGGGTAGAATATGTAATAATTAATTGTGGGGGGTAGAATATGTAATGACTCATTATGGGGGGGGGAGTATATTTAATAATTCATTATGGGGGGAGAGAATATTAAATAATTAATTGTGGGGGGGCAGAATATGTAATAATCACTGAAATATCGGTTAGCAGAAAGGGTTTTGAGGGGTTTTTTTAGGTAAAGTTGGGGAGGGGGGGGGGGCCCATTAGGAATTTTGTCCCGGGGCCCAGTGGACTCTAGTTACGCCACTGCTTCAACTCATTTGTTTGGCTAATAGTGGGATGTAGAGTTACAAATATAATGGTCCACATTTACTAATAGTAAGGAAAACTGCACCATGTGGATTGTTTCTTACAGTCCTGCTGCATGTGCCAGATTAATTAGGACCGGAGCACAGTCTTCATGAATCGGGCACATGCTGTGGGTACCTAAAGTGCATGAACCAGTTTCAGAATGTGCATCCGGACGCCCCTTTCTGTGCACAGGATTGTGTTGAGGCATGCACAGTGCAGCCACGACTCAATACTAGTGCAGACACTTCATAAATACATGTGTAACCAGTTTGCACATGAATTTATGTGCAATATACGCTACAACTGCGCATTGCAATGTCTTTTTCCGGAATTCAATTTTTGAGAAATAAGAACTATTTACAAGGGCACAAAATGGGGCTCGGTAGGTTTACACTTGAGCCTAAAATTTATTTGCTTGTTGATTCTGACTTAATGGGGGCAATTTATCAAGTCTATCAAGCCATGTATCAAACGTTATTTCAAGCACATTTGGTGGTTTTCAGCTGTCACCCCTAAAGTGGCATGCAGGGCGGAAAAACCACTAAATCTGGGCAAGGGGGCTGGTAGGGTTGTGATCGCTGCAGGCCTTTGTATTAAGTAAAGTGTTCGCTGGAAAACTGACGGAGATTATAGCTGAAATCTTCAATAGCTCAGACCAACTAAGAGGTTGGATCCAGGCCGCAGGGCACCCGGGAATATTAAAGGGTTGTTTGATTATTAAAATAATATATCAGGTGGACTTTCTAAAAAAAATAAAGTCAGTGTCCAGCGCCACAATCCTACGGAGCCACGCACTTGCGTGCTTACAGGGGCATGGAATCTCCGTTCCAACAACTTCCAGGCAGCCTGGTACGCCCGCCCATGTAGCACTGTGACAGGAATGGAACTTTCATACCCCTGTAAACAAATAAGGGCAGGGATCCGACAGACCGCGGCAAGGGAAAGCGGTAGTGTAGGAGGGGGTGATCAAAGCTTTATTTTGGCTAATAGCAATGGCTTTAGATTATGAAAACTCTTTAAAAGGAGTATGTTAGTAAATTTTATCTTTCCTCATATACACGTTCATAGGTAATTTTGATTCTACTCATCTTTATTCACCAGATCTCTATGTATCTGTACTGCAATCGGTTCTCGGCCTTTTGGTGAAGATCAAGTGTAGTTTCTTTACTGCAAAAGATGGTATATGTAAATGAGGGCTATAGGTACTCTGTTTCTCCCTACCTACTCCTCCCCCTTTGTACTGAATGACAGGATTACCTATCATAAAAGTCAATGGGCTCATTTACTAAGAGTCCGAACGCCGCACTTTCGTCAAGTTTCCCGAATATTTCCGACTTGCGCCGAATTGCCCGGGGATTTTGGCGCACGCGATCGGATTGTGTCGCATTGGCGCCGGCTTTCATGCAACAGAAATGGGGGGGGGGGGTGACCGCCGATCAACCCGACGGATTCGGAAAAACCACAGAATTTGAAAAAGAATTTGTGTCGCAAGATCAGCACTTACATGCAGCGGGACAAAGAAGGTGAACTCCGGCGGACCTCGGTGCAGCAGCGACACCTTACGGCCCTTAGTGAATCCCGGCAGACCCGAATCCTCGTCAGACAACGTGCTACGGGATCGCGACTGGTCCAGGTAAGTAAATGTTCCCCAATGTTTCTGACATAGGTGCCAATTTGTATGCTCACTACCAAATGAGGTAAAAATATTCCAAATATGACTCCTTTTAATGTGATCTTTTCCCAGAGCTAATATTCTAATTATCTATGCAAGTGACCCCTAAACGGGATGGCAGGGTAGCTGTCTGATGTCATCCACACACTTCGAATTTATATACAGAAGGCCATTGCAGGGAACAAATTTCTTTCAAATATTTGCCACTGATAATATTTTGTTTATTATGCATACAATAAAAGGTTCTTTTCCTATTTATTGAAATTGGTTGAAGTGTCCCTTCTGCACTTTATGTACCGCTGGGGACACAAGTACAACAGTTTGACTATTCCTTTTGTACTGTCCTTGGTCATCATACAAGTCTAGGCTCCAAGCAGCTAAGGCGATAGTGCCATCTTCAGGTCTGAGGAGGTACTACGCACTTCCTAGGGGAAATATTGTATAGCTTGGAGTGCTGGAGTGAAGGAAATCAATGAACACATTTAATCAAACTTGTAATAAACTAAAATGATTTTGTGGATGATTTTCTATATTATTTCTTCATTATCATGAACCACTAAAATCCCACTGAAGGTTGCAACACTGTTCGCTCTACACAAAATAAATACTTGGTTAACCGTCTTGATTTTTACCAGACTTTACATGTTACAGGTTTCTCGATTCTTTGCGGAACTCTGTTACCCCTTTGGAGCAGATTAATTAAATGGTTTTTTATAGGGTTATATGAGGGTAGAATATCAATGAGATTTTCATACAAGAACAACATCACTAAGTATTAGAACATGCATGATCTAGCTGTGGGTTTCTTGTTTAGATGGCACACTAACTGTGCCAGTCATTGCATGGTAAACTTTAATAAACATTAAATGTCTGCTTTTCACTTAAACTGTAACTAACATTTCTACAAAGTTTACAGAAGCCAGTAAAACATATGTGACTTTACACAATTTCTGGGCATAATAGGGAAGATTAATCAATGTCGCACATTAACCAAGTACAGCTACACAGTCTTTTTCCGCATCTTACTGCATCAAATGAATTTTTTTGGCGCAAAAACTTTTTTTTTGTGTAAATGAGGCAGGAATTCCGGCACCCGTCGATTGCTAAATCTCCCTCTATGTGTAGTCTTCATTCTCTGCACTTTATGGGCCACATTTATCACAGCTTGTACAGATGAAAACAGGCGGTCAAGCTGTGATTTAGTCACAATTCCTGGCACAAAAACGGGGTTGCTGCACCGGGTCTGCACACTGCCTATAGTCTGCGTCTGAATATGGTGCAATTCTACACCAGGTCAGGCCTGGCATAGAGAAGCCCTGGCGGCACAGCACATCCAGCAAGACATGCATGCGTCTGCAACTCCATTCTATTGTATAAGAGAGATGGAAATAGGCGAGCAGAGCGATCAGTTATCACCAACCACTCCTATAGACAGTAAATGGAGGAGCAGGACGCATGCTTGTCCTGCCGCTCTGCCCATTAGTGAGACCGGATCCAGTTTCTCTGCAGAGCTGGGGGGTCCCATTCTCATGACCCATGGGGGTCCCAGCAATTGGTTTCTCACCGATCCTGTGCATAAGGGATAATCTAAACACTTAGGACAAACCCCTTAATGTTGATTTTACATTTGGACACGAGAAAGACAATGGGGCTTATTTACTAAGTCACTGATTGCACTTTCGTCGGACTGTTCGCTGTTTTCAGGATTTGCACAGCTGTGATAGGGCTTTAACAGGTGTCTACGCTGGGATTGTGTTGCACGTGATCGTTTGCGTGCCGTCGGACAATACGACTGATTCGGACTGAGCGTGGGATTTAAGATTCAAATTGTGTCACAAGACAATGTACTTACATGCACCAGGAAAAATAAGGTGAACTCTGTCGGACCCGAACAGGGAAGAGACACATGTAGGATATCGGATGCACGATCTTAGTGAATTATCGTCAGATAATGCACTTTCGGTGAACTCCTCGGACCCGGTAAGTAAATGTGCCCCAATGACTGATTCATGAGGATACTTCTACGTGAATATCATTTGCAATACAAATTTAAGATGTACATGTTGCTCGCAGACTCACAGCTATGTAAACAACAGTAAACAACACCATGGGTCCATATGATGTCAACTTGCATGAGGTAAGACAATATGAACTAAAAATAAGGTAATTGCATAAGACCTAATGTGATTACTCTATATAGCTACTGTATATCTTTACAAATGTAGCATTGATGAGTTTGTCTCCATACTATTTCCTTCTTCATTCATGCATCAAATTCATTGAGACAATGTAATAGATTTCTCCTAAGTGATATAATAATAAATCCCTAAGAAAGCATAATACACATTTGTGGGAATTCACCAATTGTAGTTGAAATAGAACTTGGTAGAGCAGATATAAACTCGTCTATTTGCGCACCAAAATAGTGTTAGGAATTTAGAAGTGCAAGAAAAGTGTCGGAATTACTAAGCTGCACCTAATTTAGCAAACAAAAAAAAAAGCGTGAGTGTCAGAAAAGAGGCAATATTTTGGCGCTGACACATCATTAATATATGGCACACAAGACGCAGCAAGGGAAAAAAAATAAAAAAACTGTTGGAAAGCCAATAATGAATCTCTTCATCTCTTCTTTTATACTGATATTATAATGAAATTGTACTAAAGTAGCTTTATAAATAACATGGATTCGAATTTTTTGTGCATGAATTTTGCAAAACGCTTGGTGACTATTTTCTTGTTCCGAGCTGAAAAATTCTCTCTGCCAGCATGAAAAGGGTAAATGCTCATAACAGGTAATTAGAAAGATAACACTGCCATCTAGTGCTCACTTTTACCTTGCTTACATACGCACAGTGATCATTTCATTCTCAGCAGGGATGAAATTTCCATCAAGTGCAAAGAAATACATGAATAGATGGGGATCATTCCTTTGATTCGGCAAAATAAGCGTTTTTAGAGAAAGTACATGAATAGATGGGGATCATTCCTTTGATTCGCCAAAATAAGCGTTTTTAGAGAAAGTACATGAATAGATGGGGATCATTCATTTGATTCGGCAAAATAAGTATTCTTAAAGAAAGTACGGTATGTGAATAGATAGGGATCATTCCTATGATTCACCAAAAAAAGTGTTCTTAGAGAAAGTACATGAATAGATGGGGATCATTCATTTGATTCACCAAAATAAGCGTTCTTAGAGAAAGTACATGAATAGATGGGGATCATTCATTTGATTCGCCAAAATAAGCATTCTTAGAGAAAGTACATGAATAGATAGGGATCATTCCTATGATTCACCAATAAAAGGATTCTTAGAGAAAGTACATGAATAGATGGGGATCATTCCTATGATTCACCAAAAAAAGCGTTCTTAGAGATAGTACATGAATAGGCATAGCCATCCACAATGGTCTAGTCATGGTGTTAATTGGGAAATAAGATTATCCCATTATGAAAAATAGCCTCTATCTCAGAACATGAGTAACAAAGGTAAAAAAGACTGAGTTCTAACTTAACTATGCATCAGATTTGGTCTACACCCTCTTACAACTTTAACAGGTGCTCTGAAATCAACCGCTTCCCATAGATTCCCATTTTCGTTTTTTTGCATTTCAATTCTTTGCTCCCCTTCTTTAAAAATTGCAAGAGGCTAGCTTCTGGAGGGATGGGGGGTGCACACGATAGATGACCTGCACCACAATGGATCGATCTTTTAGATCTTTTGAGAAGCTATTTAACCAGTATCAACTGCGGCATACTGACTTTTCAGATATCCTCATACTCAACATTCTGACCCTCCCCCACAAATTTCAGCTTATCCCCTCATTGGGATAGTTAGTTCCCAGGGACCTGGAGGCATCATTTCAAATATGTTTTCTTTTTTGATAGAAGCCAAGGTGAATAAGGTACAGCTACCGGCCATGCAGGCATGGCTAGAATTGATCGCAGAATTAGATGATGATACCAAAGCACAGTGGTGGCGAACCTATGGCACGGGTGCCAGAGGTGGCACTCAGAGCCCTGTCAGTGGGCACTCAGGCTGTTGCACCATGGCAGTGTTCGCCAGACAGGGATCCTCCTGCAGCCTCAGGACTTGCCATGTTTAGCATTATTTTAATGTAGAGCATCCTGGTATACCTGAGGCTGCAGGAAGAGAGAGGAGGTGTGGACAGGGTCAGGTTATCATTGGAGCCCCACCTGTGCGACCCCTCAATCTTTCTGTTTAGGAGGCTGTCAAGGGAAGCTCCAGTGACAACCCAAATTTCCTCTCCTTCTGACAAAGATATTGGTGCCCTCACAGGCCCATTGAAAGTTGTGGTACAGCACGGAGCAAGAAAATTGCAATAAGTTACTGCTTGAATTGCTGTTTTGGCCCTTTGAAAAAAAATATGCAGGTTTTGGGTTGCAGTTTGGGCACTCGACCTCTAAAAGGTTCGCCATCACTGCCATAGTAGTTGTGTTGGAATCCCATCTTTATGTCTCCCTAGCTATCAATAACAGACCAACCCAACTTTATATTATTCATCGTAGCTATCTGACCCCACTAATGCTTTAATAAGATGTGTAGGCTACCCTCTCCTCAATGTTTAAGATGTGCACAAACTTCGGCCAACTTCAACCATATGTACTGGACTTGCCATTATACATCATCTTTCTGGCAGTCGATCACACGGTTTTTATCTACCAGTCCCTATCTCCCCTGTTCTATGTCTATTTGGAATCTTAAAGGAGTGGACACATTGGGGCATATTTATCAGGACCTCTGCGCACCGCCACTGGCGCAGAGGCCCTGAAATAATCGCAAATGCTAGCTTATTGCTAGCTTTTGCGATTATTTTCCCCAATCCGCCACCTTCACGCCAGTGGGTCGTGAAGGAGCGTGAAGGGGGGGGGGCGCGGCCGGCCGAGCGGGGGGCGCGGCCGGACGGGAGTGGGCCGGCGCGGGGCGTTACTGTCCCCGCGCCTGCGCACTTGCTGCTGCCGGCGACTTTTCAGACGTGAAAAGTCGCCGGTTGCGTTTTTTTCTACGCCAGGCCAGGATAAACGCTGCGCAACTGGCAGCCCGATACATGAAGTGGCAGAAGCCTCTTCATGTATCGGGCTGCGAATTTGCAGCGGCGGGGCTATCATATGCTTGCGCACGAGCGCCAGCGTATGATAAATATCCCCCATTATGAGAGATTTTTTTCTGAGGGAATCCCTATTTATGGTACATAAGGCTATCGGCCTGCGTTGGATGAGTGATACTAGGCCCTCCCTTTTTTAGTGGAAATCCCTGGTAAATAAGATAATTCTAGTCGAAAAAGTTATGTATAGGCGCAGAGGACGCCTTGTGAAATTTAATAAGGTGTGGGATACCTGGAATGGTTCTGCTCTCATTTCCTATTCGCTGGAAGAAATGGCCGACAGACTTGGTAGATGATATAACCTTGGCTATGAGTATATCTTATTGAGAATGTGTTGCTCCTTTCCATTATATTCCCACTACCCCTATTCTTCACAACTCTTCACTTACTGCAGAAAGTATTGACATGACTTGTGGACAACTGTTACGTGTTTATTTCTTTTATTCTTGTTGTTTTTCTTGTTCTATTTTATTGATGATGCATATTAACACCAAGCAGTGACTTTATGCTAGGACTAGGTAGGATACCTAATGTGGGTGACTGAGTTCATGTTCACCTCAGGTAATGATATAAAGATACATTTCTATTGGTATTCTTTTTATAATCCGCACATACTGGTCTAACTACGAACTTATGTTATAAGTATGTATGACATGTATCTTGCCTGTCTTTAATTCAAATACTAATACCACTGATGTATTATGATATATGCATATTTTTCAATATAACTGTTAAAATAAAAAACTTGATTGTGTGTACAGTATAGTGCAATACATGTGTAAGTCAGTTGTCCTGGAAGCCCTTAGCCCCCAGCTTCTTGACACCCTGCAATTTTGTCATTAGCAATAGGGCGGGGTGAGGAGCCAAATTAAATTTGATAAATGTAACCTTCCAGATTTGGAACTAGCTCTATTCCTGGAAGCTGCACACAACGTAAATGGCATATATTATGATGTATTGTTACATCAAATGTTGGGAAGGGTTAAAATACACCATATACTGTACACCTTTCATTCAGTCATTGTAATATTGATGTATACAACCTAGTGCAGATTACCCATTAGCAGATGGAAAGAAAGTCCTTGGACTTGCTTGATACCAAATCTAAAAAAATAAAAACCCAGAACAAGTATAAAATAATATGTTAAACAGAAACACAGTGGATACTATCAACTGTCAGGAGCGGTAATTGCTCACAGATTGCTTGGCCCATCTCATGGCACATGCTGTCTTTCAGCTCCACACAAAAAAAGCCCTTCAGAATATGCCAGCGGTGGGTTTTATTGAACAACTACATGAAAAGTATAGTGTGTCACAGAAAGAAAAGCAGTCAGGCTCTTTCATTTGAACATCAATAAAAAATACATGCAAAAGACACAGAGCTGCCCACAGGACTGGAGAGTTCAATTCCTAAAGCAACAGAGCGCACTGCATTCTCAAGAGTTTGTCTTGGACCCGGTTATTTCATGACTCCTGGGTTATACTGATGTAGAAAATGCCCCTCGAGGCATTGCGTCTTTGAAGTAATACTAGTTTTTTTTCTGCCCATTTTATCAGAGGGCATTATAATCCAGGTAAATTATAGGATTAGATTGATGGAAAATGAACTTTAAAAAACATTTCCACTGGAGGCATAACTTCAAGCTTCAGAGCCCCAAAGCAAAATCTGTAACATAGCCCCACCTGCCATGTTCCATTTACAATACACATGTCTACTTATACGGCAGAAAGGCATTTGTGCCTCATAAGGCACCAGGTACCAAATGCAACTCATGTAACTAAACTGCATATAGTTAGAACACTGCTGCATAAGTTATCATTGTTATAAAAAAAACTATTTTTCATATATATTGTTAGAATTTTAAACATTATTTTAAGAAAAACTTCACTTGCGCCCTGGCCACTTACCATATATACTAGAGCAGTGATGGCGAACCTTTTAGAGATTGAGTGCCCAAACTATAACCAGAATCCACTTGTTTACCGCAAAGTGCCAACATTGCATTTTAAGCAGTAACTTATTGTTACCTTTTCTTCAACATCTTTCAATCGTATCGGCCCCCTGAGGCGACTAATACAGTTGAAAGAAGGAGGGCACATTCAGACTATCATTGTAGCTTCTCACCAGCGTCTCTCTGTACATGAAGGATGGTGGGTACAGCAGAAGGAGCTATAAAGATAATGCAGTTCTATCAACACCTTCTCACTTTTCCTGCAGTTCCAAACAGCCAATGAAGTGTCGTTTTAAAAAGCGCTGAGAGCAGCATCTCTTAAATTGCCTGGGACTGCAGAAAGATTAGTTGAATTTGGTCCTGTTTGGTGCACTCTGTCTTGGGGTCAATGGCCTGAGTGCCCACAGAAAGAGCTCCGTGCCATAGGTTCGCCACCACTGTACTAGAGCAAAAGCCGAGGCTCATAATTTTACCACAAAAAACTGGGAAAACCTATTGACTCGAGTATTAGCCCAGGGTGGGAAATGCATTGGTCACAGCCTCCCCCAGTATATAGCTATTCAGCCCCCTGCCTTCAGTATATAGCCAGCCACTTGCCCACAGTATATAGCCAGCCTGCCCCAGTATATAGCCAGCCAGGCTTCCCTCAGTATATAGCCAGCCTGTGCCCCAGTATATAGCAAACTTGGCTTATAATTGAGTATATATGGTAATAATGTGCTGAAACTTTCTTACATTTTTGCCGCAATTACGTAGAGGCAAAGTATCATCAATTTAGGTACCACTGTATCTACCATTGGTTATAGTCACAGCTCAATTCTTCTTACACAATTACCTCTGCACAGGTCACAAATGAAACTTTCTAGGAACTAACTAGAAAACCCTCCCATAGACCTCAATACTATTGTAACTATGGTTTACATATACACTAAAAAGCAAAACTCTAAGAGTAGTTAACATAAGTTAAAATGGCTTCCCCTTAATCATGTACAAAAGAATATAAAATGAGCAAAGATTTAGGAAAAAAGTCAAATGTATCAGATTTTATTTAGCAAGAAAAATGCAAGACATACCCTTTAATGGTTAACCCTAATGCCCCCTGTAGTTTGATAATAGTGTTAATTTTTAATTTTTTAAGAATTTTTAAAGAAATAATGCCACAGGCACAGGCTATACATAAAAAGTTCTAGATTTTTGTTTCCCAAAATGTGTGGGCGCAGCATTCATGTCAAAATAAAGAAACATAAAAAATTGTATCATTGAGAGTAATGGGACCCATGATGCTTTACTGGAATTGATTCAGATATCTCTCACCCTGAACCAAGGACTAAGAGACCTAACATACACTCACCGGCCACTTTATTAGGTACACCTGTCCAACTGCTTGTTAACACTTCTAATCAGCCAATCAGATGGCGGCAACTCAGTGCATTTAGGCATGTAGACATGGTCAAGACAATCTCCTGCAGTTCAAACCGAGCATCAGTATGGGGAAGAAAGGTGATTTGAGTGCCTTTGAACGTGGCATGGTTGTTGGTGCCAGAAGGGCTGGTCTGAGTATTTCAGAAACTGCTGATCTACTGAGATTTTCACGCACAACCATCTCTAGGGTTTACAGA
Source organism: Engystomops pustulosus (assembly GCF_040894005.1). NCBI lineage: Eukaryota > Metazoa > Chordata > Amphibia > Anura > Leptodactylidae > Engystomops > Engystomops pustulosus. The sequence goes on from NC_092417.1 coordinate 110,330,957, forward strand.
GAATGGTCCGAAAAAGAAAAAACATCCAGTGAGCGGCAGTTCTGTGGGCCGAAATGCCTTGTTGATGCCAGAGATCAGAGGAGAATGAGCAGACTGGTTCGAGCTGATAGAAAGGCAACAGTGACTCAAATCACTACCCCAAGTTAGGCAGAAGAGCATCTCTGAACGCACAGTATGTCGAACTTTGAGGCAGATGGGCTACAGCAGCAGAAGACCACACCGGGTGCCACTCCTTTCAGCTAAGAACAGGAAACTGAGGCTACAATTTGCACAAGCTCATCGAAATTGGACAGTAGAAGATTGGAAAAACGTTGCCTGGTCTGATGAGCCTCGATTTCTGCTGCGACATTCGGATGGTAGGGTCAGAATTTGGCGTCAACAACATGAAAGCATGGATCCATCCTGCCTTGTATCAACGGTTCAGGCTGGTGGTGGTGGTGTCATGGTGTGGGGAATATTTTCTTGGCACTCTTTGGGCCCCTTGGTACCAATTGAGCATCGTTGCAACACCACAGCCTACCTGAGTATTGTTGCTGACCATGTCCATCCCTTTATGACCACAATGTACCCAACATCTGATGGCTACTTTCAGCAGGATAATGCGCCATGTCATAAAGCTGGAATCATCTCAGACTGGTTTCTTGAACATGACAATGAGTTCACTGTACTCAAATGGCCTCCACAGTCACCAGATCTCAATCCAATAGAGCATCTTTGGGATGTGGTGGAACAGGAGATTCGTATCATGGATGTGCAGCCGACAAATCTACGGCAACTGTGTGATGCCATCATGTCAATATGGACCAAAATCTCTGAGGAATGCTTCCAGCACCTTGTTGAATCTATGCCATGAAGAATTGAGGCAGTTCTGAAGGCAAAATGGGGTCCAACCCGTTACTAGCATGGTGTACCTAATAAAGTGGCCAGTGAGTGTATATACACAAGGCTAAAGGGGTTAATGTAGGAAGGCACTAAAATAGAGTTACATTCTGCATATGTGAATCTTGTGTGAGTTCTTCTCACTGTAATGTCACATATTCAAATCAGTCGCACAGCATCTTAAATGTCAGCTCCACGCTTTAGGGCTGTGTTGGGACCTTGGCTCAACTTACATCTTGGCACAAAGTTGGAGGTCCCAAATAGCAAAGTGTAATAAGCAGACACGACTTACAGGGGTGGGAATTTTACACTATACAAAATGAATTAACTTGCGTGTTGAATTTCGGCTGTTAATATGTCAAAGCAGAAGCCAGGGGCTGAGGTCTTATATTAGTCTTCGGCAAAGCCCTAAGCTGAAATTGGAGGAGGGGAATTACTGTTATGTTTTAAAGGAACAAGTTTGATACAAAATCACCAGTAACAGTAAGGCTGCATCCAGATCTAGTCTAGATATTCACTTTTATCAGAGACTGGTACAGGCAAAGGAAGATCTGCACAACATATGATCACTTTTTGTTTTAACTTGCACAGCTGCAACTCATCTTTTCAGGGGAACTTATGATGCTAGTGTGAATCAGTACAAGTGTCTTCATCGGGGCTATGCCCCAGAAAATGGCCTGCTGTGCCTCGATTATAGATCAACACAAGGGGGAGATCTTGTTAACACTCCTAACAAGATGCTCAATTTCCTGCACCACCCATAAGAAACCAATTTATTACCTGTTACCTGGGGTGATGGTACTTCACATGCCCAATTCCAAGATTTAAAAAGGGTAGAGCCCTCACACCCCAAACCAATCAGCAATCCCAGGACCTAGATTGCAATTGTGTAAACCCGTTCCGTTTAATAAATTAACCTTTTGTGCCAGGTTCCAGGCACCTGCCTTTTCTGCACCACGTATTAACACCCCAAAGGTTCTTCTATGTTATGCATGGGTGGATCTCCAAAGAACCAAAGGATCAGTCAATTAAATTCCAACTTACCCAAACTTTATCTGTTTCCACATCTATCAGGAGGAATGAGGCCTCACGCAAATTATCCGGGACAGACTCCTTTCATATTATTGCCTTAGAGCGAACCTGTCACCAGGAATGTCATTTCCTGTACCACGTTAATTACTTTGACGTTAATTGTGTTGCACGCTCTATGTTAAACACTTGGTGCACACTCTCTCGGAACAATGCAGGGTGCGCCAGATTATTGAAGACCTTGTGCAAGAATTATCTGGTGCACTCTGCATGTTAGAGAGGCAAATAGTGCAGTTTTCACTGCTTTTGATAAATGTGGGCCATTGATAACAAAAATTATAACTTGGAGTTTATTCTGTTCTTTGTGAACAAACAAAATGGCAATACAGTATAAACTTAAGCAAAGCCCCTCATGTTAAATTTGGATTAACGGCCATTGATTCCTGCCAAGCAATTGAATAGTGGGATTAATTAATTTATGAACTTGTCATTACAAGCTATTGATTCCAATGTCCTCCCTTAAAGATTTCATTATGCCTTAAGTTAAAAGATTTGCTAATTATTGTGTTTTATCTAATTGAAGCTTTGTATTACATATAAAGTGCAAAGGTTTGAGACAGTTGACCTTTTAGCCATTTGGACAGGATGAGAATTTAATTAGAGTCGTCACTAATTTGGATTGGTTTCATTTAAATATTCCTAGGAAGCAACAGAAACTAAATAGTTTGTAACTCAGAAATACTTTACTATTTAAGGGGATGTATAAATTACAAAAAATCGTGATGGAATTATTATGAAATTGCATAGATATTTAGCTTTATTTCAATTGATTGTGTATCCCCATCAGTACCAATGAGCTAGCCCAGTTCCATTGGCAGAGCCATTCAAGGTGCTAGGAATAGGACCTGTTCTATATTTTGCCAGCATATGCATTCATACAAAAAGAATTGCCACGTGTACAAACGGCATATTCCCCCATCCGAATGCCATAAATGCCATAAATGAGGAACATGACTGCTCAACTCCTGCAGTAACACTTTTCCATGCAGGAATCATCCAGGCCCTTAAACCCATGGATAAATAGCTAGCCACTATGTCCTTCCATTACAGTTGCTGTAGGCCTGGTAACAGTACGTACACCTGACAAGTCCTAACAGCTCTTGGGTCCTCTCCTGCTCTGCTTTGACTCCTGACTGAGTTCACCTGGGATTGATGAGAGGTTGAAGTATGTATCTACCACTTCTGGGACCTTTCCTGTTCCAAGCCCACTCTACTCGGGGTCCAGATGATGGGGAAAATTACCAGCATCAGGAACTAGACAAGAGCGTCACACTGAGGAGAAGAGGAGTTTGAACAAGTGTGTATTTTCACTTTATTTTTTTCAGCTCTGGCATTTTTTTGCTTTGGGTTCCTCTAGTATTTTTTTGCTCTTGGGTCTCCAATATTACTTGTCTTCTCTGGAGTCTCCAGTATGATTTGTCTGCTCTTAGGGCTTACATTGGTATTGTCTTCTCTGGGGTCTTCAGTATTATCATATGCATGGGGGGGGGGGGGGAACACTGATTTAATGATCTGCAATATTATTGCCTGGTCTGGGATCTGTATTACTATTTATTTTCTGTCTTAGTTATTGTGTGAATGCAGGTATTTATTATGGTATTCGGTTCTGTGCTGTGGAATTAATCATTTCTGGAGTGGCATTTTGTGCTGCATCACTAGTGCAACCACTTAAATTTGAACACTGTGCAAAAACAGGTTTGTACCCCTAATCTACATATAGAATTGATTTACTAACTTTGGCGATAGGCGATGATGAAACATGGTGACATCCTAGAGTAACAAATAGTTATAATCTGGAGCTGATTTGTATTTCATGGTTGGAGCCCAGTGAAAACCTTGTCCCACCGCTTGGCCTTGTGGCATCACTTTTTTACATTTGAAATGCTTTTTGGTCAATAGTATCTAGCCTACTGTGGTTAGTAAGCTGCATATGGCCTACAATGCTCATGGCCTAATGTATTATCAAAAACACCCTGACATATTACATTTAGCTTTTTCATTTACTGGTCTTTCTTCAGAAAAAGAGCAAGACTGTTGGTCACATTTAATTTAAACCCAGCCTAACACCTTAGAAGTCAAAGCTAAGCAGAGCTCTCTTGCAAGCGCCTGGTCAATGCACAAAAGAGATGTTTAATCTAGTCAATTAAAGTATGCTCAGGACTAGATGATTATTTTGTCAATATAATTATTTCTTTAGTAGCTGTGGTCTATTGATATCACATTAGCCATAACAAACAGAGTCATGTAGATAGATGCAGGTTAGCTGTAGTGCTAAAGCTTGTTTCACACGTGTAAGAAAATGTATCCGCTGCAGAATACATCATTCTCGCTGGCTTCTTTCTTTAGCTGTAATACCAGCATAATCATCCCCATAACTCCCCATACGTTATACTATTAGAACGTTGCCCTTAGTGCTTAAATGCTTACATATATTATCAATATACATAGTTAATTAGACTTTCAGAATTAAATCAAAGCTATGTAAGCTAAAGTGTACAAGTTATATTAGGGAGCCACACCCCTAAAGAGAACAAGTTAGCTACTAGTTAGGCAGCCAGTATGTGTGAGTAGGAGTATTGACTGCACAATTCATAGCAGGGCTGATAAACCAGGGACACTTACTCATAGATCCAGGCACTGTGATTGTGGTAATCTTCTTATATTTGTTCCTGGATCTGCCTAGTTTATGGCAGAAGACAGGGCCACAATTCTGGTGAATTAGTATTGCAACACCCCTGCCAATGTATAGGAAGGCTGGTAGTTGCGAATAGCGCTCTCTCCAGGTCAGCAGCTGTTAGGGGGAGTCGTGAACCCTTTAGGAAGGTTCTAGAACCTGGGTATCGTGTAATTGCAGCTGTAGATATTGCCTTGTCGGGCAACAGTTAACTGGTGTATGTAATCATCCAATGATGTGGCTTTTATTTTAGCTGGAATGTGATTGGAGAGGTGCTACCACCTGACCAGGGGGAGTATAAAAACCCCTGCTGATTGGAATCACATGGTCTAAGCTGTCAGTGAGCAAAGAGTGAGAAGCACACCTTCAGTGCTACTACAACCATCAATCCCATGAACTACTAGTGCCTCAGGCCTACTGCCTAGCACACAGGGCAGGTGTGCTAGAGACTTAAGCCCAGAACTGCAGCTTTCACTACTTGGACACAGTTCCACCTGAACTATCCCAGCCTGCATCTACTACTGCATCAGACTGTGTGCAGCTTTCCTGCGGACCAACTCTCCATGATCATTCCAGCAACAAAGATTTGCTGTTAACCCGTTTATGGGCGTGGCCTTTGTTCAATAAAGAACTGTAAGTGGATTTGCACAACGTTGATTCCGTCTGATCCTTGGATACGACTGTTTAACATACAAATGGTGCACAGAAAAAAGGCAGTCACCCCCAGACGGAGGCTCTGTTAGAGCTGAAACGTGCGCCAGGGAAGCAGTCATCCCCGTACATTGGAGTTGCATACACCCTCTTTTTGGTAAGGACTGGCTTGTGTCACCACAATTGCCCCTTCCTCAACTTGATTGTACATTTCAGTACTATGCATGAGCGAATTGCTGTGCATCAACTCTAGCCTAGGAGGTTTTAGTGGGTTTTAGTGTGCCTATTTTTACTACACACCTCTATTTTATGTCCGGGCCTGACTGCCTTTTTTATGTGCACCATTTGTATGTACCGTGCATCAATTTATGTGTTTTTTACCATGTAATGTTCCTCAATCCATATCAATAAAGGTTGTATTAATTTTTATTTAAAAAAATCTCCACGGTCCCTCCTGACATTCCGAGCCACCAATGGTCTCTTTTTTATGCTCTTGGACAACCCCTTTAAAGCTAAAACTAAATGTCTTTAACCCTACATATATGTGACGTAACACTTAAAGACATTTAAGAAGTTTTGGATACAAACTTAATTTAGAATTTGATACATAAACAGACTGATAAATCTACCTGTGTCCCCATGTTATAGATGTGTAAATAACAATCTCCCGTAGAAGGTAAATGAACCACAGGAACTCCTGCAGATGTGTGAATTACACCTACACTGCTACAGTTACAATGTGTCCACCTAATCCCACTGGATGTACAGTGCGCTGGCAACCTATATACTGGTGGGGGGGGTGCAGTGTGCTTTATAGCTATATGCAGGGGGGATAGTGTGCTGGCTACCTAAAAACTGGGGTGTACAGTGTGCTGGCTACCTATATACTGGGGGGCAGTATGCTGGTTGGTAGAAACAAAAACACTGGGGAAGTGTGCTGGATACATATATACTGGGGAAAGTGTGATGGATACCTAAATACTGGGGGGCAGTGTACTGGATACCTATATACTGGGGGTGGTGTGCTGGATAAAAATATACAGTGGCAGTGTGGTGGCACAGTGTATTACAGTTGGACAATGCAATTTCTGTGAACTCCGGTGACCGGGTAAGTAAATGTGGTCCAATATATATAGTCTCCGGCAAACGGGTCGACTATGGTGGTGTTTTTTGTATTGTAGCGGGGGTGTTTTTTAATATATGGGGAAATGTCAATGTATTTTTATCAATATTTTGTGTGTGTAGATTTTTACTTGATATGTCCCCCAAGAGGTCATAATAGACCCCTGGGGGACATTTTCACTTTTTTTTTTTATTTTACTTCTTACAAGTTTTACAGAAATTTTTAGGGCCACAGTGTGGAGATGTGCAACAAAGAGCTGAAGACATCTGGTGGCAAATTTCTCAGCAATAAATTATTGCGGGAGAAGACACTATGAAATGAAATTATGTTACCACGGACCCGATGAAGCAGAAGGTCTCCTGTGAGTTACTAGATGCTACTCCTGCCTTTGTGTGATCAGTAATGTATATGTGCAGGTTTTGGGTATTTGGTATGTAATGTTGGAATTACCCATATGGGGCCCTAATATTCCTAATGGCCATTCTGCCTACATAGCAAACTGCAGAATGCTCTGTAACCAATGAATTGGCCCCTCTACTCTCCTGTATGAACTTTTAAGCAGGTTTATGATCAAATTAAAGTTAAAGTTTGTTTAAAGGACATCTACAACCAGGATGAAGGATTATAAACCAAGCACACTGACATAATAGTGTGTACCACCTCTGGCAGGATTTGTTCTTCTTTAAGCTTCCAATGCCCTTGTTTTTAAGCAAAAAGGTGTTTATGCAAAAGATTCTGAGGGACTCCAGGCTCCATTAACACATATAGAGCCTAGAGCCCCTCAGGGTCATTAGCATAACTTTAAAAGCCTTTTTTGTAAAAACCAGGGCATAAGAAGCTAAAGGAAGAGCAGATTCTTCCAGAGGGGGCGGACACCAGTATGTCAGTGTGCCTGGTATACAACCCTTCATCCTGGTGGTTGATGTCCTTTAATGAAACTGCTTAGAAGTCGCTAACAATTATAATTTGGTTGAAATTATCTGTTCTGACATGAGGATGTGGTCTTATATATCAATCTGATCAGCGCATGACAAGTCAATCGCAGGCTGAACTGCATTTTCAGTGAGCCATATTTCTTATATTTATATCTGGCTGAAAATGTTAATTGAAGAACCGGAAATCTTGTTATTTGGTTCCCTGCATTTGTTTGCCCATATAAAGTATAAGCACTGACCACGTCAAATAGTATCCGGTTGATACCTGCAAATGGAATAGTCCACACTATCCTCTTAATTTTTCATATGATATAGTACAAGGGTGGACATCCCTATAACGGTGGACATGAGATGTCTGCTCCACCATTCAGTAATGTTATTGTAGTACAGTTATATGGGGCAGCATGGTGGCTTAGTGGTTAGCAATACAGCCTTGCATAATTATATGGGGCAGCACAGTGGCTTAGTGGTTAGCATTACAGCCTTGCAGAACTGGGGACCTAGGTTCAAGTCCCAGGGTCAACATCTGAAAAGAGTTTGTATGTTCTCTCCGTGTTTGGGTGGGTTTCCTCCCACACTCCAAAACATACTGGTATGTTGATTAGATTGTGAGCCCCATTGGGGACAGGGACCAATTTGTCAAGCTCCGTGTGAGCTATATAAATAAAGAAATTATTATTATTGTCAATAACCATGCATTTGCACAAATTGACAGGAAAACAAGAACTTCATAAAAATCATTTGCACTATGTCTCAATTTGCTTTCATAACTGAAGTCCAGCAATCATCTCCAGTTTACTGACTGGTGCATGAGTTCTGCATTCATAAGAACAATGCTGCTCTGTACGTGTATTTTGGCCTTGCTTCTGGCTGTCAATTCTTCAGCAAACAGTTTATCAAGCACATATTTAACTTGAAGTCTCATGTGTTAATTTCAGGCTATGGCAGGGTCTTTGATCCCCCAGTGGGTCACACATTATAATGCGCTGCTAAGTTAAACAAACAATAACAATAGTTTGGTACAGTTTGTCGATTTCTAAGTCCTCTGGCATTTTCTTCAAATATTATTTACAAGTGTCAGCCTCTCTCCTACACCTCTCTGGAGATTTTTGTGTGTTTTACATTTTCAAGGTTTATTTTTGTACCCTATAACCCTGTGTCTTGATGCCAATGTACAAAGCCAAGTTTGCATTTTGGAATTCAAAATAGTTTGACTCCTGCCAAGTTATATCTCTACTGTATCACCTGCAAAGAGGGCAAAAAAAACGTAACATGGGTGAATACAAGGCCAGGTTAAAGAGTTTACACTTGAAGACTTTTGGATACTGATCTCAACAAGCAGGCCTCCTACTTTCATCGGACAAAATTGGTGAAGAGAAAAAATATGGGACAGTACAAGGTAACTACCAAATAGCACAATCTATGCCACTTATTCATTCTGTCAGGATCTGCCATTTTGTGTAACTCACAAATAATAGGTGTCGCTGCATTTGTGTGAAAGCTCTATCTCTTGTTACATCTAGATTACACCAGTATCTGCAATGCTATGTACAGTAAGTCAAAACTGATGGGTGTCACTGAACAATAGTAAAATTACTGAATACTTGACTTACAGGTTAAGTACTCTTGTACAGGGCTGGTTTTAGACCCAGTGTGGTAGAATTAGGGTGGGCAAAATTAGAGGTAGGGGCACCTAATACTGAAATACAGTCCCCAGTTATGTACAAGGGGTTCTGTAGGTTTGTTCTTTTGTATACAAGACGGAAATGGTATATTTTTTATAAGTGTAACTCCAGAACAAGTATTTTTTTTCGTCCTAGTGACAATAGTATTTTAATAATTTTTGACACCTTTCTGTTATGTTAGCCATTGCAGCCTGGGGCTAAAGATCAGTAACTTACCATCATCCAGATAGCATCACCATTGGTCACAGTGGCCAGAGTGGTCCATTGGTAACTATAAGTCGGGTGTTCTTAAGCTGGGGACTGTCTGTACAAATCTGTCCTTTTCAGATGGCAGTGTAAGGAGTGCTTTCGCCATCCCAACACAAAAAAAAAATACCTACATGGATATCAAATAATAACACCCTCACAGGGACAAACACATAGGGGAACATTTACTTACCCGGTCCTGTCGTGATTCCGCGGTGCGTTGTCCAACAAGGATTCAGGTCTGCCGCGATTCACGTAGCCCATGCGCCCGTGTTCCTGCATCCGTCGCTTCCAAGGCGAGGTCCGCCGGAGTTCACCTTCTTCTTCCTAGTGCATGCGGGTGCTTGATCTTGCGACACAAATCCTTTTTTAGATTCTGCGGTTTGTCCGATTCCTTCGGGTTGTCCGACGGGCTGCCCCCTGATTTCTGTTGTGTGCAAGCCAGGGCCGATGCGCCAAAATCCGATCGTGTGCGCCAAAATCCTGGGGCAATTCACCGCAAAACGGAATTTGTCCGACGGACCCTTAGTAAACGAGCCCCATAGTGATCACAGAATATTACCGTACTGTGAAAAACAATATACAGCAGACACATACCACAAATTGGCATGATCACTACTGGCACCAATCACAGCAGTTAACGGAGTCAGGTCAGTTTTTAACCCTATTTCAACCCAGGTCCTAATGAACCGGTGGTTTAGGGTACCAAAGCAACATTTTTGAAGAAGGTAAAAGCTTGTAAAATCTTCTTTTATTCAACACAAAGGATAAAAACAGAACACATATCCACAGAGACCAACCCACGGACCTACGCGTTTCGGCTGACAAGCCTTATTCATGGTCTGAATGAATAGATGCGCTGTATTTACGGAATGAACCCGTTAGGTGCCAAGTGAACAAGGGAAGACTTTTTTTTCCTAAAGGCTTAACATCTTACAGAAAACTTTTTAAAAATTTGATGGCAAGCGCTCCCAAAGTTGTCCCCGACTTAAGGACACCTGACTTCCAGACGACCCCTAGTTATAGAGGGACCTATCTGCCCATTGTGACCTCTGGTGTTTCAGTCTCCAAGGGTAGTGGACCTACTGGACCACTGCGGACGATTACGTAATCCGACAACTGGGACTGGAATCTAAGTGGCACCCGGTTTTCACCGATGCCCGTCGCAAAGCGGGTTGAACTTGTTGCGGCGTGGTACCACCAGGTCGTTCCACAGGTGTGACTTTGTCCACGGTGGCAGTCAAGGCAAGTTACACCGAAGTTAAGCAGAATTGTAGTCGGTTAAAGGAGGTCAGGACGGGCAGCACGGAATCAGAGTCGGGGACAAAGCCATAGGTCAGGGCAGGCGGAACAGGATCAAAGTCAAATACGGAACCTGGGGAAACAACTGAAAATCACACTAAGAATGCAGGGCATCAGGGAACAAGCTTTTTCAACGGCAGTAAGCACGAAGATCCAGCACGGTGTGCTGGGATAGGCTGGTTTATAAGGGATTTTGGGAAATGGCCAGCGCCAATTAACAGTGTGCTGGACCTTTAAATGTCCTGAAGCTGGCGCACACACCCTAGGAGATGGGGATGCGTGTGCACGGCCGAAGGGCTGGAGACAGGAGTGGGGTCGGGTAAGTTAGAGCTGCGGGGTGCTGTGGCAGAGAGGTGCACAGGAGAGCCTAAATCCTGAGGCATAGGTCGCAGGAGCACCCGTAACATGGTGAAGCTCTCTGGATGCTTAAGTATAGTCCCAGGCTGCAATGATCAGCTGTAAGGTGTCTAATAAAGTTTTATTGGTAATCCTTGGTACCTTTTGAAAAAAAATTGGAAAACCACATTGTCTGGTGCTACAATTATAAAATATACAGTTCTGACTTACATACAAATTCAACTTAAGAACAAACCTAAAGAACCTTGTATGTAACCCAGGGACTACCTTATAAAATTCATGAAAATGTAGAGGGTGCTCAATCCCCAGAAAATGGAATCCAATTCATATACAGCAAAAAGAAGTTGGAAGAGAACTCACCCAATTGCAGTCAAGAATCAAGGTTCTCTTTCTGTAACATTAAGCTTTATTCTTAGACATTGGCCCTTCAGAAGACAAATTTTGAACAATGAAGTACTAGATTAGGATATACACTGAGAAGAAAACTTAGCAGACATTTCTTTTCAAGGCATGCAGGCCAAAACATGCGCTCTTTATTGACTTGTCACTGACCAGACAACAGAAACAGAAAGTTACATCAATAATGACCTAATGAATAAGCATTAGAAGGTCTCGGCATTAGTAGAATCTAAATGTTACAAGATCATTAACACTATTCACAATTAACTTGCAAATGGCTTGCTAACACACAGCCTGGCATGAAAGAGAGATGATGCCCCAAGGCAAGTCCTACAAATGAATTGTTAGCTGACGGGCGCTTTGGCAGAGATGAAGAAATGGAATCTGCAGATAATATCATGGAACCAAATTTCAGTTGCATTCCACCATTTGTGGATAAATATTTGATGTAAGATAAACAATATACATCATAATTTTTTTATTTGTTTCAATAAAATAGGACTGGATTGGCTCTCTTAAGATCACTATTGTACCCCAACTGGCTATATACCATTTAATGTGCACATGCCTGGTCCGCCAGGTTTGCAGAAATTTGCAATGACAGACGGCACAAATATATAATGATGTCAAAGCAATGCCCATATATTCAGGTATCCCTCGGGTGACTACAACTTGCAGAAAATATAATTGCATATCCTGGTCATGATCCTATTGTATAATGTTGGTGTGTGTATGACCTATGCACACATAAGGGTTAATGGTTGATGTTGCTTCTTCTTCTCCATATATAAATTGTGTAGCTCATTGTTTGGAATGGTTTCGCTTACTTGATGCCAATACAGATGTTTTAGAGTTCAATATAATATGCAGCCATAAGCCTACCACCTTGATTAAGAGGAGGCAAAAAAATCTTAATCTTATCTCCATTATCCCTATGGCAGTAGGAACTCGAAAAATAAAAATTATTCCCATAAAATCTGATATTTTCGGTTTCAAGGGCAGTATCCGGAAACTTCTTGTATAGTACTGCAAGCATTTCAACATCCAGTGGCAACTTCCATAGTTTTAAAGATTATATTACACTCCACTTCTACCCCCAGTTGCCTAAACACAGTTCACTACTGATACCATCTCCCCATCCTATACATCTACCTCACCAGGAAAAGGATTTCTCCAACCTCCTAGCCATCCTCTCTCACAGTGAGAAGCAGACCCCCTGCTCAAGAGTTTGTAGTAGCAAAGTCAGCCCAGTTCTTCAAGAACCCAAATCCTCCTTCCTACAAAGTTACTTATCCATTTATCTTCCTAATACTTCTCCAGTGTGGCACATAATAGTGGTAGATTTTCAGAAAATGTTTTGAAAAATACTACAAAATAAATAGGGCAGTGGTTAGCACTACAGCCTTGCAGCACTGGGGTCCTGGGTTCAAGTCCCATCCAGGTCAACATCTGCAAAGAGTATGTTCTCTCTGTGTTTGCATTGGTTTTCTCCGGTCTCCTCCCACACTACAAAACATACTGGTAGGTTGCCTAGATTGTGAGCCCCATGAGGACAGGTACTGATTTGGCAAGCGATGTGTCACCTGTGTGCGCTATATAAAGAACTATTATTATTAAATACTACTAAGGCCACCTTTATAAAGAATTTCTACAGTTTTCACTGCAAGGGTGGTGGAATAAAATTGCACATAATAAATTCAGCAAAGTGCAAAAATAGAATAATAAATGTAGATGTCACTAATAGTCACACTAGATTTTAAGTGGCAGTAGAGGTCTCCAGTGGCCTTTCCAGCAGTATCATACACCAACTAATCTAAAATTAATTAAAACTATCCATTTAATTTCATTTACTGGAAGAACAGTCATCTGTTAAATATGCTTCACACTCACACATACCTAAAAAAATTAAAGAAAGAAACCATTAAGTCTGTAATGCTCCCTTTCCTTCATTAGCCTGTCTTTTGGGGAAATATAATTAAAAAGCTTTGATAAAAATGTATGGTAACATCGATCACAAGGCTTCAGCTATTTGGATTAAAAGGGAATATATCATGGATAAAGTAGGGAAAGTTTAGCAGCATAAAAAGTTGTATAGAGCTCACTACTGATAATTACATGATAACACATGATTTATTACAAGGAATCACCACGCAGACCTCAGCAGACACATATCTATACAGAATGAACAGACCACTAGATAGATAAATAAATAATAATTAGTGATTGAAAAATAGCTAGCATTGGACACACCATTCAGTCATATAATGTATATCCAGGGCAGGATTATGGGGAGGGCTTCCAGGACCTCCACCACTTGGTTTCTAAAGGGACCCCAACCCACACATGAGGGATTACTCTCACTATATGTGTGAGAATTGAATACAGACGGTAGCTGGAAGATTACTTCAATCCCCACACCCCCAGATTTCCAGAACCAGATTATAGGTGAGTTCCCAGATTGCGTCTGTCATAGTCTGGTCTGGGGGGGTCAGTGGCGTCAGCTATGGTCTAAGGAGGTCGTAGGCCATGGTCTGTCTGGTGAGGTCATCGTTCAATGTCTGTTTTAGGGAGGCCATCTGCGTTAGCCATGGTCTGTCTGGGGAGGGTATCCACCATGGTCTTGTATAAACTGGTATTATTACCATTCTGGAAAAATGTTAATGGGATCTACACATGGCTCTCTCCATAACACCTTTAATTGAAGGCCCCCACTCCCCTAAAAAATGGAAGGTGCTTAGTTATGAGTGGCACGGATATAGGGGTCACAAATGCGTTCACACATAGCATTTTTGACCCCTCTCCGCCCCCCGGACACAGACAACCATTCTATACATGCATTTTTACATGTAACCATGTATTTCTATGGTGTAAAAGCCTTTTTCTACATTGCAGAAAGTGTAAGCAGCTAACATTTTAGGAGCTGCTTACACTTTCAGTAGTGGAGAAAACGCTTTCAAACCAGTGAAATGTTTGGTAACATGTAATAATGCATGCAAATGCATTGAATGATTGTCTGTGTCGAGCAAGGGGCATCCACCAAATTTTGCGCCCAGGGGTCCCCAGCCGCTTGTGTCAATGGCTGGTAAGGGAGGGAACATTACGCTCCCTGCTCTGCCAAAGACAGTGGAATGTCTAGACAGGGAGGGGGCTGTATACATTTATTACTGGGGGACTGTATATAAGTATTGTGGGGCTATATATGTATTTCTGGGGGGGGGGGGTATATATGTATTATTGGGGAGCTGTAAATTTTTATTACTGCCAACATTTCTTCATTAAAAAAATTGTGGGTACAGCCCCTACCAGTCTGTGCCCAGGGGTCTCCAACACCCATAAAATATCCATTTCAGATCAATCTATTTCATATCTATCAATCAATAAATCTCCTTTGCATGAAAAAGGGCCATGGTTTCCCAGGAAAGACATTGAGATTGATCTGGTGCAGTATATGGTCACTTTAACATGAGCAAGTTTGTTCCACCACACTTGCTCTGTTTGTAGGATTTACTGGACCTAAACTAGAACTGATACACTCAGTTCTACATAGTCAAGAAGAACAATGAAACTGAACAAATACAGGAGATCTTGTGCTGCAGGCACACATAATATGATGGTAGCCAGAGGGAAGAAGAGAAGACATGCGGGGGCCATTGGAAAGGTGAGTATTGACTTTCTTTTTTTATATGTTGGGCAAACTGGAGCTGGATATATACTGGGAGCAGGCTGGCTAGCTGTATACTGGGGGTAGGCTGGTTGGATATATACTGGGGCAGAGGACCGGCTATATACTGGGGGCTGGCTGGCTATAAACTTCAGAATGGAGCCGGCACAAGAAGCTGCAGGTTTACGCAGCATAAAGCAGACATTCGCTAAATGTAAGTTATCAAGTTATTTTGCTGTTATGACTAGGTGTTGAAAAAGTAGCAAATTTAGAATTTTCAAAATCAAGAATTCTTCCATATTTCCGCCACACATATCTTTTTTTTCCCAAAATAAACGCCAAACATATCACCTACATTTTTCAACTAACATGAAGTAAAATTTGTCACGAGAAAAAAATCTCAAAATCATGGATGTGTTAAAGTTATAACCACTTATCGTGACACGTCAGATTTGAAAAAATGGGCTTCTCGCTTTTTTACGTTTTCCGCATGATTAATCGAATTTATTAACTCCTGCAATGGAATCTGTTGTTTTGCTACTTGTTTTTTAATTAAAACTTTTGCAAAGTTCACTGTACAGTATAATAAATTTGATTACATTATTCTATAGGTTAGTACAATTAAGGAGAGGCCAAACAAGTATTTCTTATGTTTTACTACATTAGCAAATAAAGACTATTTGTAAGAAAACGGCATTTGCATATGTGTTGTCATATTCTGAGAACTTTTTTATTCCTCAATCAAAAGAGGGTTATTAGGGCTAGTTTATTGCAGTAAAAGGTAACAGTTAGATAGATACTATTATAGGGTACATCTGACTTTTTGATCACTACCACTAAGATAGATAAATCACCGGGGCCAGATGGCATACACCCCCGGGTTCTGCATGAACTATGTACCGTGATAGACAGACCGTTATATTTAATATTTGAAGATTCACTGAGGACTGGTTATGTTCCACAGGACTGGCGCATAGCAAATGTGGTACCAATATACAAAAAAGGATCAAATAGCGATCCTGGAAACTACAGACCCATGAGTCTAACTTCTGTGGTGGGGAAAATATTTGAGGGGTTTGTTAGAGATGCTATCCTGGAGTATCTCACTGTGCACAAGCTTATAACCCAGCGTCAGCATGGGTTTATGAGAGATCGGTCCTGTCAGACTAATCTGATTGGTTTCTACGAGGAGGTAACTTCAAGACTGGATCTGGGGGACGCTGTGGATGTTGTATATCTGGACTTTTCAAAGGCATTTGACACGGTGCCACATAAAAGGTTGGTATATAAAATGAGACTGCTGGGAATAGGAGAAAATCTGTGTATTTGGGTAAGTAATTGGCTTAGTGATAGATAACAGAGGGTCGTCATTAATGGCACATTCTCAGATTGGGTTGAGGTTACTAGTGGAGTGCCACAGGGGTCAGTATTGGGGCCACTTCTTTTTAATATTTTTATTAATGACCTTGTAGTGGGTTTACACAGTCAAGTTTCAATATTTGCAGATGATACTAAGCTGTGTAAAGTAATAAATACTGAGGTCGATAGTTTAGCTTTACAGAGGGATTTGTGGAAGCTTGATGTGTGGGCAGAGAAATGGTTGATGAGATTTAATGTAGATAAATGTAAAGTTATGCACTTGGGCCATGGAAACAAAAAGTATAATTATGCTCTAAACGGTCAATTACTTGGTAAAACTGGAGCTGAAAAGTACTTGGGGGTATTGGTGGATGGTAAACTTAATTTTAGTGACCAGAGCCAGGCAGCTGCTGCCAAAGCAAATAAAATTATGGGATGTATCAAGAGAGGAATAGATTCTCATGATAAAGACATAGTTTTGCCCTTATACAAATCGCTGGTCAGACCACACATGGAATATTGTGTAGAGTTTTGGGCACCAGTGTATAAAAAGGATATAGTAGAGCTGGAACGGGTGCAGAGGAGAGCAACCAGGATTATTAGGGGAATGGGGGGATTAGAATACAATGACAGATTACAAAATTTGGGATTATTCAGTTTAGAAAAAAGACAACTGAGGGGAGACCTCATTACAATGTACAAATACCTGAACGGACAGTACAAGGATCTCTCCAAAGATCTTTTTATACCTAGGCCTGTGACCAGGACAAGGGGGCATCCTCTACGCCTAGAGGAGAGGCGATTTTACCATCAACATAGACAAAGGTTCTTTACTGTAAAAGCAGTGAGACTATGGAACTCTCTGCCGCAGGAGGTTGTTATGGCGGACTCTATGTACATGTTCAAGAGAGGCCTGGATGCCTTTCTGGAGAGCAAAAATATCACAGGTTATGGGGATAAAACATTTATTTAATTCTTAAATGTTGGACTTGATGGACTTGCGTCTTTTTCCAGCCTTATATACTATGATACTATGATCACTTTCTATTACATTTTTGGGAGGTAGGAAGCACTAAAATAGCAATTTTTAATTAGCTTTTTTATATTTATTTGATACTCTTCACAATACAGGTACGTATGCAACGTTACTCATTTTCTGGGGGTTTTTAACATCAAAGAGAAAAATATATAGGGAATGGGTAATTTTTTGGTGTTTTTTAATTTTATGTTTTTATTTATTTATTTATTTAATTTAACTTTTAGTTACTGTCCCACTGGGAGACTTAAACGTTGGATATATAAGGACAGATTGTTAATTCCTGAAAATACATTGTGGATGTTTTATTAAAAAAAAAGTGAAAGAAAACATGCAGAAAGAAGATATTCCAATTATTTTTGGAGTAAAGTAGTTTTACTAGTATCCTGAATCTCTGGAAAGAAATGGTGCTCCTCTTCCAAGGGCTGCTAGCTGGGAGGCACTTGTAAAGCGTCTTCTCCTGCCAATATGCAATAAACACATTTCAGGTGAAGGTATATTTTTAAGCATGCAAAATATCCTTTACATTAATCATATATTCGGCTAGAGCTCAGAAAGTCTTTCTCATTTCACTATACATGGAATAATTCTCTTCCTGTTGATCTGGCAATACTTTAGTTTCAGCTATGCAGTAAGCTGTGCCTGCTTGCTTGCCTGCCCGTCTGTCTCCGTTGTCACACTGTGCAGTTTCCCTTATGTGCAAAGTAAATAAAACTAGATTAAATAAAACCAGATTAATTCGGCGAAGGCTCAGTTCACTCTCTGGGTTAATGCTCAAAAACGACATTGCACTTGGCTTACGGAGCCTCACTCAGAAACGGTGCACTCCTAGGGAGTTCTACTTTCAAGGGTCAACAAGAAAT
The DNA here is from genome assembly GCF_040894005.1 of Engystomops pustulosus. NCBI lineage: Eukaryota > Metazoa > Chordata > Amphibia > Anura > Leptodactylidae > Engystomops > Engystomops pustulosus. The sequence continues at coordinate 110,349,216 of NC_092417.1, forward strand.
ATTATCTGAGAGAAACTGGTGTCTGTGTGTTTCACTAAGCTAGTGGAAAATATCAAATCCCCTAAATAGCAATTTAGATTTAGAAAACATCTTATTCAGCTCTTTGAGGATTTTTTTTTTTAACTTGGGATCCGCAATGTATTATCCAGACTGTCTAGAAGGGCGCTATTAATTTCACATTTATGGCTCGTTCACAGACTACTGTGCCATTGCAGAGGCTGGGGAATGGCATTTCTATTACTTACCATTCTCAATTTGCCATTGCTGCCAGAATTACACCAATAAAAGTTTGGTAGGGTCTCAATTCGTGTTTTCAGAATCTTATTCATATTAATTGTTCTGTCCATACCACCAGAGGCACAACTTTAGACACCTTGGCCCCAACATAAAATATGAGTCCTGAATGAGACTCATATCTCTATGACTACTGTATCTAAATATTGTCCGTACATTTTGAGTGTCAATGTGACCCTTTCTATAAAGATGTGTTTGCAAAAGCAAATCATAATAAAACAATATTAAGTCATCCTTTCTTATAACTTTCCTTTGTGCTGTTCCTCTGTTATTCCTGATAGAAATATATGAATAATAATTAATAGTGTTACCAGTTGGGAGTATGTGCCTACATAGTCTGTCATTGTCTGCAAATATCAGGCTGTGTATTAACACACTCAAGTTTTCAAAATATCCAAAAATTTCTAGAAAGATTAATGGAAGGGAACACAGAGTTCTGAGATAAGATGCTTGTGGGGAATGCAAGTATTTATTAATGGTGGTGCCTCTCTGCATGGCCAATTGTTGTCATTTAAAGGGGTATTAAAATATAAGCTAAATGGGTAATTATTGTATATACTCAAGTATACGCCGACCCGGCACCTAGACGAGGCACCTAATTTTACCACCATAAACCGTGAAAACCTATTGACTCGAGTATAAGCAGAAGGTGGGAAATGCATTGGTCACAGCCTACACCCAGTATATAGCCAGCAAGCCCCCTGTAGTATATAGCCACGCCCTGTGGTATATAGCCAGCAACCCCCCTTTAGTATATAGACCTGCCACTGCCGACAGAAGCAGAGAAGACTTGCAGTCTTTTTTGAGCTGAAAAACTCAAGTATATACGGTAGTTATTAAAAATTTTGCTCCCCTTAGCAGAAAAAAGCTATGATATACAGTGTAATAGAGAATTGAAATGCTACTGGCCCTTTAATCACTCCGTTGATTTCCTCCTCGTGAAGCAGACATAGGACAGAAGATGCCACTGGTCACATGTCCACATCAAATGTCCTACACCAGCCTGGGCAGGTCATGTGATCATCACTATGTTTGGCTGTGGTCAATTGGTTGCAATGCATCCAGTAAGGCCAGTGTTGTTTAGTGACGTCATCTCAGTGAGGTAATGTGCAGTGATGGCAGTTACACACATCATTGCTATGGTAATGGAGCAGGACAGTATGTTACATCATCACTGGGAGAAAAGCATAAGAGGGAGTAGGAGTTACTGGGAACTTGTAATTTCCAGTGGCGACCATTTTGTTGATATTTTGGTGACATTTTGTGAATTATAAAATTATTTAAGCTCCATTTTGTGACTAATGATATTGAGTTTAGATATTCATCCACGTATGTGTTTTTGTATCAGACGTTCATATTCCCAGAATACCCTTTAAAACCCCAAGTTTGCATAGACAACATTATCCTATCCTATCAGATCCTGTAATATCAAGTTACATACAGCCATAAGAAATTCTCTTTGAATTTGAATCTGAATCAGGATAATTTGTCCCTTGAAAATAAAAAAAAAATCAGATCTAAAGGCAGACAAAATATTTACTGTATTATTCTATATTTAACAATAACTACTTACATGTTTCAGGAAGCTTCTTGGCTTCATTTTTAGCAGGTTTCATCATCTAACCCCTGAAAAATTGTCATATGTAAATTATCTGAAAAGCATCACATTTTGACAAAGAGATAACCGAGGCTGAGAACAAATTTTAGCTTTCAAAGCTTAACAGGAGTAGGTCTTGCTGGTGTAAGCCTAGCTGCTGGGTTAGCTGTTAGCTAGCACAGTGGGAGTGCTGTAAGCCTAGCTGCTGGTTTAGCTGGCACAGTGGGAGTGCTGTAAGCCCAGCTGCTGGTTTAGCTGGCACAGTGGGAGTGGTGTAAGCCTAGCTTCTGGCCTAGGTGGCACAGTGGCAGTGGTGAAAGCCTAGCTGCTAGCCCAACTGGCACAGTGACAGTGGTGTAAGTCTAGCTGCTGGCCTAGCTGGCACAGTTGCAGTGGTGTTAGCCTAGCTGCTAGTCTAGCCGGCACAGTAGGAGTAGTGTAAGCCTAGCTGCTGGCTTAGCTGGCACAGTGGGAGTGGTGTAAGCCTAGCTGCTGGCCTAGATGGCACAGTGGCAGTGGTGTTAGCCTAGCTGCTGGCCTAGCTGGCACAGTGGCAGTGGTGTTAGCCTAGCTGCTGGCCTAGCTGGCACAGTGGCAGTGGTGTTAGCCTAGCTGCTGGCCTAGCTGGCACAGTGGCAGTGGTGTTAGCCTAGCTGCTGGCCTAGCTGGCACAGTGGGAGTGGTGTAAGCCTAGCTGCTGGCCTAGCTGGCACAGTGGCAGTGGTATAAGCCTAGCTGCTGGCCTAGCTGGCACAGTGGCAGTGGTGAAAGCCTAGCTGCTAGCCCAAATGGCACAGTGACAGTGGTGTAAGTCTAGCTGCTGGCCTAGCTGGCACAGTTGCAGTGGTGTTAGCCTAGCTGCTAGTCTAGCTGGCACAGTAGGAGTGGTGTAAGCCTAGCTGCTGGCTTAGCTGGCACAGTGGCAGTGGTGTAAGCCTAGCTGCTGGCCTAAATGGCACAGTGGCAGTGGTGTAAGCCTAGCTTCTGGCCTAGCTGGCACAGTGGCAGTGGTGTTAGCCTAGCTGCTGGCACAGTGGCAGTGGTGTAAGCCTAGTTGCTGGTTTAGCTGGCACAGTGGGAGTGGTGTTAGCCTAGCTGCTGGCCTAGCTGGCACAGTGGCAGTGGTATAAGCCTAGCTGCTGGCCTAGCTGGCATAGTGGCGGTGGTATAGGTCTAGCTGCTGGCTTAGCTGGCACAGTGGCAGTGGTGTAAGCCTAGCTGCTAGCCTAGCTGGCACAGTGGCAATGGTGTAAGCCTAGCTGCTAGCCTAGCTGGCACAGTGGGAGTGGTGTTAGCTTAGCTGCTAGCCTAGCTGGCACAGTGGGAGTGGTGTAAGCCTAGCTGCTGACCTAGCTGGCACAGTGGCAGTGGTGTAAGCCTAGCTGCTGGTTTAGCTGGCACAGTGGGAGTGGTGTAAGCCTAGGTGCTGGTTTAGCTGACACAGTGGCAGTGGTGTAAGCCTAGTTGATGGCCTAGCTGGCACAGTGGCAGTGGTGTTAGCTTAGCTGCTGGCCTAGCTGGCACAGTGGCAGTGGTGTAAGCCTAGTTGATGGCCTAGCTGGCACAGTGGCAGTGGTGTAAGCCAAGCTGCTGGTTTAGCTGGCACAGTGGGAGTGGTGTAAGCCAAGCTGCTGGCATAGCTGGCACAGTGGCAGTGGCGTAAGCCTAGCTGCTGGCCTAGCTGGCACAGTGGCAGTGTTGTAAGTCTAGCTGCTGGCCTAGCTAGCACAGTGGGAGTGGTGTAAGCCAAGCTGCTGGCATAGCTGGCACAGTGGCAGTGGCGTAAGCCTAGCTGCTGGCCTAGCTGGCACAGTGGCAGTGTTGTAAGTCTAGCTGCTGGCCTAGCTGGCACAGTGGCAGTGGTGTAAGATTAGCTTCTGGTGTAGCAGGCACAGTGGCAGTGGTGTACGCCTAGCTGGCACAGTGGCAGTGCTGTAAGCCAAGCTGCTAGTTTAGCTGGCACAGTGGGAGTGCTGTAATCGTAGCTGCTGGCGTAGCTGGCACAGTGGCAGTGGTGTAAGCCTTGCTGATGGCCTAGCTGGCACAGTGGCAGTGGTATAAGCCTAGCTGCTGGCCTAGCTGGCACAGTGGCAGTGGTATAGGTCTAGCTGCTGGCTTAGCTGGCACAGTGGCAGTGGTGTAAGCCTAGCTGCTAGTCTAGCTGGCACAGTGGGAGTGGTGTTAGCCTAGCTGCTGGCCTAGCTGGCACAGTAGCAGTGGTGTAAATCTAGCTGCTGGCCTAGCTGGCACAGTGGCGGTGGTGTAAGTCTAGCTGCTGGCCTAGCTGGCACAGTGGCAGTGGTGTAAGCCTAGCTGATGGCCTAGCTGGCACAGTGGCAGTGGTGTAAGTCTAGCTGCTGGCCTAGCTGGCACAGTGGGAGAGGTGTAAGCCTAGCTGCTGGCCTAGCTGGCACAGTGGCAGTGGTGTAAGCCTAGCTGATGGCCTAGCTGGCACAGTGGCAGTGGTGTAAGCCAAGCTGCTAGTTTAGCCAGCACAGTGGGAGTGGTGTAAGCCTAGCTGTTGGCATAGCTGGCACAGTGGCAGTGGTGTAAGCCTAGCTGCTGGCCTAGCTGGCACAGTGGCAGTGTTGTAAGTCTAGCTGCTGGCCTAGCTGGCACAGTGGCAGTGGTGTAAGCCTAGCTTCTGGTGTAGCAGGCACAGTGACAGTGGTGTAAGCCAAGCTGCTAGTTTAGCTGGCACAGTGGGAGTGCTGTAAGCCTAGCTGCTGGCCTAGCTGGCACAGTGGCAGTGGTGTAAGTCTAGCTGCTGGCCTAGCTGGCACAGTGGCAGTGGTGTAAGTATAGCTGCTGGCCTAACTGGCACAGTGGCAGTGGTGTATGTCTAGCTGCTGGCCTAGCTGGCACAGTGGCAGTGGTGTAAGTCTAGCTGCTGGCCTAGCTGGCACAGTGGCAGTGGTGTAAGCCTAGTTGATGGCCTAGCTGGCACAGTGGCAGTGGTGTAAGCCAAGCTGCTGGTTTAGCTGGCACAGTGGGAGTGGTGTAAGCCAAGCTGCTGGCATAGCTGGCACAGTGGCAGTGGCGTAAGCCTAGCTGCTGGCCTAGCTGGCACAGTGGCAGTGTTGTAAGTCTAGCTGCTGGCCTAGCTGGCACAGTGGCAGTGGTGTAAGCTTAGCTTCTGGTGTAGCAGGCACAGTGGCAGTGGTGTAAGCCTAGCTGGCACAGTGGCAGTGGTGTAAGCCAAGCTGCTAGTTTAGCTGGCACAGTGGGAGTGCTGTAATCCTAGCTGCTGGCCTAGCTGGCACAGTGGCAGTGGTGTAAGCCTTGCTGATGGCCTAGCTGGCACAGTGGCAGTGGTATAAGCCTAGCTGGCACAGTGGCAGTGGTATAGGTCTAGCTGCTGGCTTAGCTGGCACAGTGGCTGTGGTGTAAGCCTAGCTGCTAGTCTAGCTGGCACAGTGGGAGTGGTGTTAGCCTAGGTGCTGGTTTAGCTGGCACAGTGGCAGTGGTGTAAGTCTAGCTGCTGGCCTAGCTGGCACAGTGGCAGTGGTGTAAGTCTAGCTGCTGGCCTAGCTGGCACAGTGGCGGTGGTGTAAGTCTAGCTGCTGGCCTAGCTGGCACAGTGGCAGTGGTGTAAGCCTAGCTGATGGCCTAGCTGGCACAGTGGCAGTGGTGTAAGTCTAGCTGCTGGCCTAGCTGGCACAGTGGGAGAGGTGTAAGCCTAGCTGCTGGCTTAGCTGGCACAGTGGCAGTGGTGTAAGCCTAGCTGATGGCCTAGCTGGCACAGTGGCAGTGGTGTAAGCCAAGCTGCTAGTTTAGCTAGCACAGTGGGAGTGGTGTAAGCCGAGCTGTTGGCATAGCTGGCACAGTGGCAGTGGTGTAAGCCTAGCTGCTGGCCTAGCTGGCACAGTGGCAGTGTTGTAAGTCTAGCTGCTGGCCTAGCTGGCACAGTGGCAGTGGTGTAAGCCTAGCTTCTGGTGTAGCAGGCACAGTGACAGTGGTGTATGTCTAGCTGCTGGCCTAGCTGGCACAGGGGCAGTGGTGTAAGTCTAGCTGCTGGCCTAGCTGGCACAGTGGCAGTGGTGTAAGTCTAGCTGCTGGCCTAGCTGGCACAGTGGCAGTGGTGTAAGTATAGCTGCTGGCCTAACTGGCACAGTGGCAGTGGTGTATGTCTAGCTGCTGGCCTAGCTGGCACAGTGGCAGTGGTGTAAGTCTAGCTGATGGCCTAACTGGCACAGTGACAGTGGTGTAGGTCTAGCTGCTGGTTAGACAATATATTTGTATATGGTTAGAGTAAAATGCCAACTTTTAACATAAAAAAGTAGTGTTAAAAATGACATCTTATTACCATACCTGCTGTTTTGTGGCGAAAATGCTGATGACAGCAAATGCCCACAAACCTCAATCACCTGTAGAAACTTTACACTATGGTAGCTGAAAGGGCAAATCCAAAGTTCTATGCATTTTCATGAGTCCTGCATTGTGAGGAACTGCTGCATAATTCCCCTGTAACATAATCCATTTTAATATTAATTTCATTTGATTTAAAGAATATTTTTTATATATATTCACAGCTGCTCTCAAAGGGAAACAAAATGCTCCATAAAGTTCCCATTAACATAGTAGAGCTGTAACATCTGCTGAAATCTTAATAAGCTTATTACCTGCAGTTCTGCACCGTATTATCTGCAGTTGGTCACCTCTGCCCCTACCAGTGGGTGTAGCAGCTTCTAGGAGACAGGGCAGTTTCAATGCCTGAGCTCATAATGTAGATGCATAGAAATGTCCTACAGGTAAAGAAAAATATACAAGATGTCCCATGCTGTCTAGTTTTACAGTAAAGCACATCAATTATTCATGGGCACAGATTCTCCTCTCAGCACCTTTTAAAACAATATCTTGGCAGAATTCATTAAGAAAGTTATGCCAACAATTAAATAAACCTGCATGACATTAAGTGGAACAAGCTACAAATGTTTGCTTTGATAGACCTTCATGGTCTATTTTTTCTTCTGTAGGTTAACGCAGTCCATTTCTGCTAGGCCTTGTGCGCCACCTTGAGGACATATGAGAAAAATACAGGCACATTTACTGGGCTCACAGCGGATGATCCAACCTGTGTGGTAAATGTTTTATGCCAAGTGTTTCCAGTGACAACATAAGATTCCTGCAGATCTATCCAAATTATCACCGGGATACCAGGAATGAATTAGATATTTTCTGGTTGCGTCTGGTTTTTTTTTGAAAATGACTTATTAGCCACTAGTCAGAAATATGTTTTTGAAACGGATTATCTAAGCAATAAAAAAAATGTTGTAATGCAATCATTATTAAAGTTTTATGAAGAATTTAATCTGCATCTGTACACAAACATGTGAGAGAATCTCTTTAATCCCTTATCTCCGCGCCTGTTTTCCACATTAATGCACATTTCTGTTTTTACTTCAATGGCCCAGATTTATTAACAGGGTTTTGCGCCAGTTTTCTGTCTGACTTTGCACTGAAAGAAACTGCTTGCACATGTATTTATTGTTTAGTTTTGTGTCCGTCAAGAAAAAATGTCCACCTAAAGGGGCGTGTTAGTGCTTAGTCAGAGTTTGCGCCACAAATCTGCAGCATGAACAAAGTGCACAAAAAAAGTTGTTTCCTCCCAGAGCAGTGCAGGGGGCACCAGATTAATGAAGACAATGCATTGGTTTTGATTAATCTGGCACACTCTGCAACCCTTTCTATCCAGCATATGTAATATTGAACAGGGGAGATCTTGTAACTCACTATTCTGTGCAGGAGACATCTGTATCTATAGTACTGAACACATCCAGCTCTGCTATATACATAGAGAGAGCTCTGTCACATGACCTTCTCCTCTGTGAGCAGCCCCTCCCAGGAGTTTGCTTATACTGCTTACTCCAGGGCTTGTCAGCACAGGGAGAGGAAGCAGTTACTGCAGCACTCAGATAATCTGAGGGGGATAGCAAAGAAACTGCTGCATATAGGTAGCAAAAATAATAGGCAAAGTTGTTTTACATCCCAAGAGCTATTGTTGCTATTGTGAGGTATTTATGGGAAAAAAAACTTCACAGTTATTCTTTAATATAATTTTTTGTGTGATGGATGATTAACAAATATCAATTTCGGCATTTTTATTTATAGTTTTTTGTTGCACGGGTTGAATACTATTATGGCTTGGTAGCCTGGGTTTGTACAGCTGGGAAGGTACAAAAAGTGCATGATTTGCCTTTTTTTTTTTTAAAGGGCGGCTGATTTTTTGTGGAGTGGGATTTTTTACATTTTAGTTTTTGACTCTGACTTGAGATGATTGTATCTCTTATCTCTTACATACTGAACGACACTATTTATGTAGTAGAGTGCATTATATGCTAACAGCCATCTATTAGGCCAGGCCCCCAGTTAGTTATTTTTGACAAATTTTGTCTCTTTTAATTTGGCATGGTTTTTATGGTTTTCTACTATGTTATGGGGCTTAGAATTGTGGGTGCAATTTTTCACTTTTTTATGAAGATTGCCAAAACCTACATTTAGATGGACCGGCTAAACCAGTGGTGGCAAATCTATGGCACAGGTGCCAGAGGTGGCACTCAGAGCCATCTCTGTGGGCATCCAGGCTATCACCAGAGAGGACTCCAGGTATCTTTCTGCATTCCCAGAGAGTCCTGGGCTGTGCACAGAGCTATTTTAAAGTGACAGCACTCCCTGGGACTACTAGAGGAGTGGACAGATCTGCATTATCATTGTAGCTCCTGCTCCAGCGCTGACAATTCTTCCTGCTTATTGGACCCTGGATGGAAGCTGCAATGATCATCCAAATTTCTCCTATTTTCTGCTTTATTGTCGTCTTCAGGGTGCTGCATGAAAGCTGTGACAGAGCAGGGAGCATAAATCACTAATTAAATTTCTGTGTGGGCACTTTGCGATAAATTAGTGGGTCTTAGTTGTAGTTTGGGCACTCAGTACCTAAAAGGTTCGCCATCATTGGGCTAAACTATCAAATGACTTTGAGGGGCCTAAATAGTAGTAAAACCCCAGTATATTACCACATTAGAGAAACTACACTACTTAACGTATATAAAACCAACTTTAAGAAGTTTGTTAACCCTTTAGTTGTTTCACGGGGTTAAAATAAAATGGAGGTACAATTTAACACATTCATAAATGACAAACATCTCCAGAGAGTTTAATACCCAATTTCTCCCGATTATGCCGATACCCCATATGTGGTGGTAAACTACTGTATAGGAACACGGCCGGACATAGAAGGGAAGGAGGCGCCATTCAGAGCAGATTTGCATTGTCACATTTTACAGGCTATAAAATGTTTTTTCTTTATAATGTGGACATATGGGGGATTTTTGTGGGATGAAATCCACTATGCAGGTGCATCATTTAGGGGGATTTAATAGCTAATTGATGAGATTTTATTAACTCCATCTTTAACGGGGGAAAAGAAAATCATTAACTCTGGTTTAGGGTTTTTAGATTTTTGTTTTTTGGGTTGTTCACCGTACAGTTGTACATGGTACAGAATTATGCACATGGTATATTATGTATACCATGTTATCTTTACTCTATAGGTCACCATAGTTATGGTGATACCCAGGGTCAGACTGATCCGCCGGGGTAAGCACCGGTGGGCCCTGACACCTGCTGACTCCGTCCCCTCGCTGTGTCGACTCCGCCCCCTTTCCCCAGTCGGCACTTAAACTCTGTGCCTGTCGGAGTAGCAAGCATTGTGCCTCTCTGCTGCTGTGTACAGCAGGTCAGCAGGCGAGATATGATGACATCATCTCCTGCCGGCCTTGTGTACACAGCAGCACAGAAGTGGAGCTGCTGAGGACCGTGGAAAGGTGAGGTATATGGTGTTTGTTTTTTTAACTACCGTATATTCCGGCGTATAAGACGACTTTTGAAGACAGAAAAATCTTCTGTCTTCTCTGGGGTCATCTTATACGCCGGTAATCCCGACCGCCCGCCGTGTATTCACGGCGGCGGTCGGGTCCCGGTGCATGGAGAGGGCTCACGGGCTGAGCCCTCTCCATAGCCGGTAAGTCTTTGCTGCATATTGCAGCAAAGGCTTACCGGTAACACCCGGTTGCCGGCAGCCTCAAAGAGATAGCGGCGCATGGGCGATCCGTCTCCATGGTAGCCTCGGGTCTTCGTTTTAACCCCTTCATTACAATGTGCTGATAGCACATTGTAATGAATGAGGAAAATCCCCATATACTGCCATACTGTAGTATGGCAGTATATGGTAGGATCGATCAGACAACTTAGGGTTAAAGTACCCTAGGGAGTCTTAAAAATAGTATAAATAAAAATAAAAAAAAGTAAAAAAAATAATAATAATAAAAAAACCTAAAATTTCAAATCACCCCCACCCCTTTCCCTAGAACTGACATAAATATAAATAAACAGTAAAAATCATAAACACATTAGGTATCGACGCGTCCGAAAATGCCCGATCTATCAAAATATGATAACGGTTTTTCAATGCGTTTAACCCCGTAACGGAAAATAGCGCCCAAAGTCGAAAATGGCACTTTTTTGCCATTTTGAAAAATATAAAAAAATCTATAAAAAGTGATCAAAAGGTCATACAGTCCTAAAAATGATATCATTGAAAATATTATCAAATTTCGCAAAAAATGACACCACCCACAGCTCCGTACACCAAAGTATAAAAAAAGTTATTAGCGCCAGAATTTGGCAAAATCAAAAAAATAATTTTTGTACAGGAGGTTTTCATTTTTGTAAATGTATGAAAACATTATAAAACCTTTATAAATTTGGTATCCACGTAATCGTACCAACCCAAAGAATAAAGTAGACATGTCATTTGGGGCGCTCAGTGAATGACGTAATATCCAAGCCCACAAGAAAATGGCGCAAATGCGTTTTTTCACCATTTTCATTGCATTTGGAATTTTTTTCCCGCTTCTGAGTACATGGCATGGAATATTTAATAAAATAAAAATTTAAGGTACAGTATGGTAACATTTACAGTAAAATGGACGATGGTAATGTTGTTGTTGTATGCCTTATGTTTATGAGCGACAGTTTTCCTGCTATATACCTGCATGTCATAAGAATTTAAATTAAAAAAAGGACCATGTTAAATTCAAATCAGTTTTTTTTTTTTTTTACCGGTGTTTTGTATGCGTTGGAAAAGGGGTAGTCTTATACGGCGAATATATCTTAAACTCTATATTTTAAACAGGAAAGTAGGGGGGTTGTCTTATACACCAGGTCGTCTTATACGCCGGAATATACGGTATGTTTCAAAAAGGAGAGGGGGCCACACTAAGAGTGCGGTAGATGAGGGGGCCCACAAAATTATGGGGAGATAAGAGGGGGCCACATTAAAAAGAAGGAGATGTGGGGCCACAAAAAAGCGGAAAAATGAGAGGGGGCCCTGAAAATGGGGGGGGGGGGCAAACAAGATTGGAGAGAGGAGCGATGAATGATAGGGGTTAAAGGGAGTGCAGAATACCAGGGGGCCCCACAATAAGAGCGGGAGACACCTGGGGGCCCATAATAAGAGTAACAGATACAAAGGGGCTTCAAAATGAGAGGGAGATGAGAAAACCATAAGAGGGGGAACAGAAGATGAGGGGGGCAACAAGAAAGGGGGAGATGAGCGTGGGTTAGAAGAAGAGGTGAGGGGGAAGATGAGAGGAAGATGAAAGGAAGAAGAGAGGGAGATGAGAGGCGGCAAAGAAGATGAGGGAAGGCCACAATGAGAGCAGGTCAGAAAAAGAGGGGGGAGAAGGGAAGGGCCACAATAAGAGGGGAGGATGAGAGGGGACCCACAATTTTTCAGTGTGGTCTAAAAATGTACTGTATATACTCAAGTATAAGCCATCCTGAGTATAACCTTATTTTAACACAAACTGCTGGAAAAACCTATAAGCCCTGTATATAGCCTGCAGCCCCTGCCCCCCTGTATATAGCCTGCAGCCCCTGCCCCCCCCAGTATATAGCCTGCAGCTCCTGCCCCCAGTGTATAGCCTGCAACCCCTACCCCCAGCATATAGCCTGCAACCCCTGCCCCCAGTATATACCCTGCAGCCATTGCCAACCCAGTATACAGCCTGTAGCTCCTGCCCCCATTATAGAGCATGTAGCCCCTCCCCTGTTAATGCCCAGCCTATAAAAAGAAAATAAAATGTGTACTCACCTTCTGATGCCCCCTGGCATGTCCTCTTCTTTCCTTGATGCTTCGGGTCCCCCGTGCTTCGGGTCCCCCGTGCAGTGCCATCGCTTGCATTATAACATCATAGTGTGTGCCGATAGGGATACCCACACTATAATGTCAGAAAGCAGCTGACGTCATGAAGAGAGTGAGGGACCGCAGGGAGACACAGAGCATCGATTGAAAAAAGTGGCCCTGCTCCTGGGGCGTGGAGTAGCCGTGCCGTGTAGCCTCATGTCCGGCTACTCCGGAAATCTTTGTTCTGGGGGAGGAGGTTGGGCAACAGAATCCCAGCTAGGAGAGTCTTTGTACAACGACTTGTTGCCGAAAAGGCTTTAATTCTTTGGGGGTGAGGTGGAGGGCTCTGCATTTCCAACTGAGGATAAGCGTGGTGAAGATAATTCCATTGAAGTTGATGCACTGTCTACCATGTAATTGACCATTTCCGCAACTTTGTGTGACCTATTGGGGACTACCATTACACGCTGCAGACCCTGGCACCTACTTGAACCAGAAGAACTTGGAGTAGGCAGTGTGGAATGGCGTTTGGAAATCTGACCCTTCTCCTATATTGCACATGTCCAGTCACATGTTCAGCCTGGCCAATCACAGGCATGCCTGCAGAGGACAACATGCCTGTGGTTGCTAATGGGCTGCAAGCTGCTTGATTGGATGCTCAGCAGTCAATCAAGCAGCTAGGTGCTTTTTCCGGAATAGCAGTGCTTGTTGTGTCTCCAGTTTTGTCGGTGTTGACCTCACCAAGTTCAGTACGGTCACGAACTGCTCATCGCTTGTCTTAATACCTTTAAAAAAAAAATCAAAAAACCTTGCATTAAAAAAATGCCTTGCCTCGCCATTTGATGCGAAAATAACTTCTTTATGCTTTATTGTACGAAGCTGTGTAAAATGTCCTTGTTCTTGTTACCTGAAGAACATGCCTTTCCGCAGTAAGTGGGAAATGACTAAGAACTTTGAAGGGGAAAACATATCTTTGGACCTGTGCAACCTCATTAATGTGAGCTGATTGACGGTACAGTACTGGTGGGCAAGGAGGAAAAGTTGCATGGGGACCCCAAGCTTAAGTATTTCTCTGGGATATGTGAATCTTTACTCATTACCCTACCGGATGACAAGTAGTTACCCTTTGGCATACTGAAAATCCAGTTGGACCAGAGTACTGCTTTTTTTCCTCATAGCATTAAATGACTTTATCACTCTTGATAACTTTTGTTCATTACTTCAGAAAAGCAGATAAGTATCGTTCACTTGAAAGACACTGAGCTGTAATACCAAGCATGGCCCAAACACTAATGGGGCACTGTTTAGGGTATATCTTATCCTATTCTAACCTCATGCAAATTCTTTATTGCTTATTGTTTTTCTTCTGTCAAAACATTTATCCATAAAAGTCTTGAGCCAGTTTTGCCTCACAGCTGGTATATACTTTAACATGGATGGATGGAGTTGTTACAGTATAAGGAAAGTGCTGCAGTGTCCAGCAGAAGATGTATTCCTTCTTTGTGTTTACACGCCTTCACACATGCTTAACACATAAAGGTTTCCAGATCACAGCAACCTACTGCATGCTTGCCGAAAAGATTTTCTACATGAGCCAAAGCTGAACCTCTGGCGTGGCTCCCTCTATAAACTTTATGGCTTGCTTGCTCCTAGAAGCCCTGTTGTTTACATTTTTCAAAACTAACCTCATCCATCATAAAGCCACATCCTGCAGGAGCAATCAAAGTCTTGCATAATGTAGTCTGCACATGAGCCGGCTCACGCATACATAAACACTCAGCAGTGCCCAATGTGCTCGCTATATATTCATCAGGTGAATAGGGCCCAAAACCAATACTTTAATATGCCCTGTTATCCTCTCTTCCCTGAAGTTAATGTCTATAGCTTGGCTCACCTCTCTGACATCTTAGTAATACCTTTTCCAGCTGTTCAAATAAAGGGATTTAGGAAATCAAAACAACATCAGATGCGATGTATTGCTCATGGTACCACAGGGTCTTATTACTGAAATGTGTAATTGCAACTCCTTTGCTATTGGCAATGGCTGATGGGCATGGGTGAACCATGAAAGGAGGCCCAGATGAACCCTAAAGCTCACAAGGAACATGGCTTGGCTCATCTAGTACTTTGAAATTAACTTAAAGAAACAACCGGCTGACCTATAAAAAAGAAAAGTTCACTTAAGTTCCATGTAACTGGCTCTGTTTTTGCATAAACATCATTGATGGTGTGTAACCTAAGAACTGGTCAAGTTTAATATGGCAGGATTTGCCATAGTAAAAATGATGTAAATGGTGAGATATGAGTTATGATAAGGCAAAAAAGACCCTGTAGACAGGAACATACATAAATATCATAGGGCCCCAAATCAAAAGCCTGGTTTGAGTGCCCTTTCTCCCCCAATAAAAATCTGTATTTTTAGACTCATTGGAAAAGATTTATCATGCAGTGACGTAAGATGAGCCAACATAAGGGGCGTAAGAGGCTTAGGCCTCCTGTTGTATCTGGCGGGGGGCAACGGTGCGGTGTATATTTATACTCCAGATCCTACCTGTCATAGGCCTACTCACAGTTTTCTATAATCTTTGTGGGGTGAGCGCTATCATTTTGCAGTGGATAGGATTTATTGCTCTCTATATCAATTTCCATATTCTCTCTGCTATACAGAACACTCCTCCTGTTATACATTGCCGCCCTTCTATACAATTGCCCTTCCATCCTGTAGAGCAGCAGTCCCCAACCGCCGGTCCGTGGCTCTGTCTTCTTCTCTTCCTGGCAAAACTGGGAGAGGCACCGCTGTCTGCCCTGCACACGCGCACACACTATGATGGAACGGTATCACGGCTGCGTAAAGTCATAATGTGTGCACATGGGCAGGGCACATAGATGCACCTCTGCCTGCTCTGGACATTTCATTATTGAGGAAGAGCTCTGCTGTGGAAATTTCATTAACCCCTTACCGACATGTCATGTAATAGTACGTCACATGTCGGGTCCCGGCCCGCGAGCCCTCTCCATAGCCGGTAAGTCTTTGCTGCAAAGGCTTACCGGTAACACCCACGATCGGGAATGAATTTTACACCTTAGGTTTATACTCAAGTCAATCATTTTTTCCAGTTTTTTGGTGGGGATGGATTAAGTGCCTTGGCTTATACTCGAGTCGGCTTACACTTGAGTATGTACAATATGTATATTTTAAAGGGTCACTATCAGTAAAGGGTCACAGGAAGGGGCTACAGACAAGGAGGCAGCTGCGGGAAAGGTGGCATTTTAGATCAGAGACTGCTGGAAATGGAACATTAGATGGGTTGGGGTTTAGATATGTGGTACTTGTGGGGCAATCACAATTTTTTTTCCCCAGGGACTATGGTAAGGGGGTTACCTGACCCGGTCCCTGGAAAAAATTTTTTGGGTGCAGTGGGTCCCAAGATGCAAAAATCTCTCTGCCTGCATGCTCTCCAATACTATGGTGGTTATCCCTACCATAGGCATCTGCTTAAAGACAGTCCCTACATCATATATCTAACCATAGGCTGCAATAGAGTCAAGGAGTTTTCTTGACATTCTCTGTGCAAGGAAGGGAGGGGATAAGTTGTGACATCAACTATTGTCAATAGCAATGTAATGGTGGATCAGTGATGTTATGTATAAAGAGGCCATTTTATGGAGGAGATGCTGTTCTACATTTCTATGGGAGGTGCTGTGCTAACTAAATTAATGAGGAAATGGTGAATATGAATTAATGAGGGGGGAGACTATGTAGTATATATCATAATAAAAATCAAAACCTACACAGAAAAAGCCATAATTCCATAGCAACTATATGAAAAAGAGTATTTTTATTGATATCAATCAATTAAAATGACAATGGAACAAATTTAAACAGAAATGTCAGCTATGCTGGACAAACAACATATAACATCAGGGGGGACGTAGTGTGTGAAAATCCACAGTATTGACTCAAAGTAGCAGCAATCATTATGTAGAAGGTAACATATGCCAAATGCTATTCATGTTCCACGCTAATGATTTCAATAGCACCAATGCATATACAAAGTGCCAAGTGCTGTTCTTAAACCAGGTTTCCAGATCTAGACATAGACAGATCTAGAGTCTGCATTGTAACACAAAGTACACAATAACGTTAATACATATTACCTGGTACACAGGAAACACACCCGTCCTCCCGGATGACTGACACCCCATATATATCATAATATACTAAAGGTTCACAGTATATTATATTTATATAGGGGTCTCATCATCATCAGTTTTGAGGCGTAATTATTACTAAGGAGCACTACGGTACATACAGAAGTGCTCCAGAGGACAAAATCACCAAGCAATTTCTCGAATGATAAGTCATGGCCAAGAGAGCGATGACAGTCTGTACCTAATAGAAAAGGACTTCCACCTGTAAGGAATCCTCTAGGGTTTAGCTCCCAAAAATACAACAAAGTAAAAATTTCTATAGAACAGCTATGAGAGAAAGGTGGGACACACAGCTCATGAAGCTGCAACATAGAGTGGTTTTGGTAACACCCCTCCAGAGCCCTTCAGGCTCATCAGCATAATTTTAAAAGTTGATTTTAGAAGGAAGGAGGCCATAGATAACATAGATAAGAAGATCATCACAGTCATGGTGCCTGGATCTATGAGTATGTGTCCCTGGTGAATCATGCTTGATTGTGATTGTAGATTTCCTTTAAAGAGGACCTGTCACCACCCTCAAAAATGTCCCCCCTAATCCTGTCTCCAGCCCCTTTATATTTATTCAATTTTTATTAAAATTTGTGTGAAAACTCTGTTTTAATCAATCCAAACTCTTACCAAATAAGAGGTTAGATCCTCGTACAGGTACCCTGGCAGGCGGCCTCATGAACATTCAACCGGCGCTGTGAATAAGCACCACGCATCCGCTGTCAGTGCAGCGACTGCCAGGGGACCTGTGCAAGGATCCGACCTCTTATTTGGTAAGAGGTCAGATCGGTTAAAACAAAATTTGCACACACAAATTTTAATAAAAATTGAATAAATATAAAGGGGCTGGGGAGAAGATTAGGGGAAACATAAAAGGTGACAGGTCATCTTTAAAGCAATATAATGGTGAACTTCTTAGAGATTAAGAGATCAATTTATCACAAAGTGCCAACAGAAATTTAACTTCAAACATTAAGGCTTAAATCCTAAATACCTGAACCCATAGCAATAGTACCCTTCCTAATAAATTTAGTGCCTCCTCTGAATTTTTCTTGCCCCCTTGCCTCCAAAATTTTTGTGCTACTCCTAAAATGTTGTTCACCTTACCACAGAATTAGAATCTCCCTTACATTTTGTGCTTGATTCTGCCCCCTCATATGTTATTTGCGCTCCTCCTTCAACATCTTTACTTTAGGCCCCCAATACAGTTGGGGTTCTTTCCCACTCTTGAGATCATAGCACGTCCACAATAATATTATTGGCAGTCCTTGTGTTATCAGTGCGTTCTATCTGCATAATTTTTGTCATGTTCCCAAAAAAGAAAAAACGTATGCTTGGCTTATATTGGATGGCAAAACACCTGGTTTTTCAGGAGCATCTGAGATTTAAAAAAAAACAAAAAAACCCACATATGCAGACCACATATGCAGATCCATTGAATTTTTAAAGCATGGATCAATGTACAGTGAAAATATAAAATGAGAAAAACCGCAAGAAAGGAGTCAGTATGCTAGCTGTGAAAATCATGGATAGCATACAGGCATGAAGCATAAAAGAGTCCTTAAAAGAGCTCTCATGGGGAAGTTAAAAAAAAACTGATGCATGGCGCGGGTCAGACACCATCCTGTACATGGCCTCTGAAGTCCAATGCAGATCACAGGATTAATTGATAAAATTGTGCAATTGTCTGCTCCTGCTACAGCTTTCAATGGATCAGAGAACAAATTGGAATTGGATGTGTACAAGATAAAGCAGGAGATATTGAATATGTGGCTGATCAGTGATTATATGTAGGGTCAGAAAGTAAAGAGTTCACCTTAAGGAAACTTTGTCAATCAAGGCCGCCTTATAGGCGTGTGGAGACTTATAACCATTGATGCTCCACTGGGGGATTCTGGGAAAATATGCAAATAAATTTTCCTGAATGGGAAGGAAAACCTTGTAGGACAGCCCCCTTAAAGGAAACCTACCACTTGAAGTGGCAGGTACAAGAGGGAACTACCGAGCACCAGCTCAGGGTGAGCTGGTGCCGGAGCTTATTTTTGTTAAAGTTTTAAACCGCAGTATCGCGGTTTAAAACACTTTTTAAACTTTATGGCCGAAGCTGCTTCGGCGCAGGGAGGTACGCGCTCGGCGCACCATGCGCGCGACCGTGCCCGCGGCTCTCATTCACTTCCTATGTAGCCGCGTGCACGATCGCGCGCATGGTGCGCCGAGCTCGTACCTCCCTGCGCCGAAGCAGCTCCGGCCATACAGTTTAAAAAGTGTTTTAAACCGCAGTATCGCTTAACAAAAATAAGCTCACCTTGAGCTGGTGCTCGGTAGTTCCCTCTTATACCTGCCACTTCAAGTGGTAGGTTTCCTTTAACACCTAGCACCAAACACCACTGGTTAAAGCCAAACCAGTGCATATATTCCAGAAGGAACAGATTCCCAACTGTAGACATTGCTGTTTCAATGTGTTTTCTTACATAAGCAGACAATAAATCAAGATTCACTCCTAGCATCAAAGAACAGGTTATAACACTATGTAAAAATGCAACGCTACTCTAGCAAACCAGCTTGATCAAAATCAAAACATCTGATTTTAATGACGATGGCAACCTGTGAAGAAACAGAAAACGTTTGGGGGGGGGGAGCTGGAAAATGGGGCTCATAGGCCGGAATCTTTATTGAAAAAACACAGACACAAAGGGGAAGATAAGGAGGAAGGAGATATATCCATTTCAGAAAAAACAGATTCCTGTAAACAGCACTCCTTCAATGTGGTTGCTTCGGACATTTGGGCGCTATTTTACGTTACAGTGTTCACTGCCAGGAATAATCTTTTTAATATTTTGATAGAACAGACAATTTGGGACGCAGTGATACCCATTATGTTTATGATTTTTACTGTTTATTTCTTTTTATGTGTAACCTAGGGAAAGGGGGTCATATAAACTTGTACTGTTTTTACAATTTTAAAAATATTTTTTTTTTTGCAGAAACTGGCGTTGAGTAGGATACCGGGGAGTGACCTCCCAGACGGTTTAGATAAAAGAAATAAAAAGCGCAGGGGACTCAAGGGTATTCTTCTTAATAGAAATGGTTTATGGTAGTGAAAGACTCTAACCTTATGTATTAGAATAGAAGGCGTATCACGTCATGCAAGGGGTTGCTTAAACATTGAAGACTTTTGTGTGACTTTTCACACAAAAGTCTCAAACAACCAACAGATTAAAACCCTACAGAGCCCAAAACCCTACAAAAAAATCCCAAAAACTAGACACACGTTCCCCCTAGATTCCAAAGATAAATCAGACACTACACTGTAAACTTGGTGGAGAACTTTGTTGGACAGGTAAAAAGTCACAAATCCACTAATATGCCCAAAGAAGTCGCAAAAAGTGCTTTAAAAAATTAGAAAATAATGTGATAAATCCCACTAGGGTTGTTGGAACATTGGAGCACCCGTGCACCAGGTTTCTGTCGGACTTTGCAAATTATTTTTAGTGCAAACTGCTTGCACAGGTATTTAAGAAGTGCCTGTGTCGCACACAACCCTTTTGTGCTGCACTAGACATCATGCGATACATAGGATGTGGGCGTTTAGGATGCAAAGTCTGACTGAATTGTGTTTAAAGCTCCATGTTAAAGGTGCACAAAAAAAAGTGGTGCACTCTGTCAGAGCAGTGCAGGGAGTGCCAGATTCATGAAGAACATGCACCAGAAAGCCTGAATCCTGCATTTAGTGCAGTTTGAACTGTTGTTAGTAAATGTGCCTCATTGCTTGCTGCACAGTGTTCTAACTACACTCTACTTCATATGTCTCCCAACACCAGAAGAAACACTACAAGAGACATGCTCGATGGCTAAAGTATTCCAGTCCCCATTCGTAACTTTTTTTTGTTTTTTATTAAAATAGGAGACAAACCAACCTGATTATAGATCAGCTGCATGCCACCCACTCTGCATCTTATTGGCCTTTATACCACGCTAACAGAAAACGTGGCAGCATGCTATACACCCACTTCAAGAACTTGAAAAAGATTCTGGTGTGAGTCTGAGCTCTACAGTCTTTAAAGGGAACCTGTCACCAGGAGACCCATTTTTAGCACTCCCCCAGTCCCCACAGAGCATAGTACATACACTGCCATAGTGTTTTTGTATTAAAAATTGGTTTTACAGAAAAAAAGATATGTTATATTGTACCTTTCATCAGCATCTGCTGTGTGACTAGGCAGTTGCTAATTGGGAGGGTCTGAAAAGGAGCAGTCCCCCCCCCACCCTTGGGAAACAGATGACCTTCTCAAATATATGAATAACTCCCAACACTCGGGATTGGCTGTAGAGGAGCAGGGGGCGTTGCTAAGCCCAGTGATGGGTGTTCTCATATTTGAAAAGGTCACATGGAGAAGCTGTTCCCCAAGGGGCGGGGGGGAACTGCTCCTTTCCAGACCCTCCCAATAGGCAACTGCCTAGTCACACAGCAGCTGCTTATGAAAGGTACAATAAAACATATTTTTTTCTGTAAAACCTATTTTTAATACAAAAACACTTTGGCAATGTATGTACTATGCTCTGTGGGGACTGGGGGAGTGCTAAAAATGGGTCTCCTGGTGACAGGTTCCCTTTAACTTAGGGTTCATTAGACAGCCACGTGCTCGCCCACACCGGATCAAGAGCAAGCACAGGGCTGGGAGTATGAGGGGTGAGCACTCTTCATCCCTCCTCCCTCCAAAGGCAGACAAAGGCTGTGCCGACATGTCCTATACACTCACCGGCCACTTTATTAGGTACACCTGTCTAACTGCTCGTTAATACTTAATTTCTAATCAGCCAATCACATGGCAGCAACTCAGTGCATTTAGGCATGTAGACATGGTCAAGACAATCTCCTGCAGTTCAAACTGAGCATCAGTATGGGGAAGAAAGGTGATTTGAGTGCCTTTGAACGTGGCATGGTTGTTGGTGCCAGAAGGGCTGGTCTGAGTATTTCAGAAACTGCTGATCTACTGGGATTTTCACGCACAACCATCTCTAGGGTTTACAGAGAATGGTCCGTAAAAGAAAAAACATCCAGTGAGCGGCAGTTCTGTGGGCGGAAATGCCTTGTTGATGCCAGAGGTTAGAGGAGAATGGGCAGACTGGTTCGAGCTGATAGAAAGGCAACAGTGACTCAAATCGCCACCCGTTACAACCAAGATAGGCAGAAGAGCATCTCTGAACGCACAGTATGTCGAACTTTGAGGCAGATGGGCTACAGCAGCAGAAGACCACACCGGGTGCCACTCCTTTCAGCTAAGAACAGGAAACTGAAGCTACAATTTGCACAAGGCCATCGAAATTGGACAGTAGAAGATTGGAAAAACGTTGCCTGGTCTGATGAGTCTCGATTTCTGCTGCGACATTCGGATGGTAGGGTCAGAATTTGGCGTCAACAACATGAAAGCATGGATCCATCCTGCCTTGTATCAACGGTTCAGGCGGGTGGTGGTGGTGTCATGGTGTGGGGAATATTTTCTTGGCACTCTTTGGCATCACACAGTTGCCGCAGATTTGTCGGCTGCACATCCATGATGCGAATCTCCCGTTCCACCACATCCTAAAGATGCTCTATTGGATTGAGATCTGGTGACTGTGGAGGCCATTTGAGTACAGTGAACTCATTGTCATGTTCAAGAAACCAGTCTGAAATGCTTCCAGCTTTATGACATGGTGCATTATCCTGCTGAAAGTAGCCATCAGATGTTGGGTACATTGTGGTCATAAAGGGATGGACATGGTCAGCAACAATACTCAGGTAGGCTGTGGCGTTGCAACGATGCTCAATTGGTACCAAGGGGCCCAAAGAGTGCCAAGAAAATATTCCCCACACCATGACACCACCATCGCCAGCCGCCTGAACCGTTGATACAAGGCAGGATGGATCCATGATTTCATGTTGTTGACGCCAAATTCTGACCCTACCATCCAAATGTCGCAGCAGAAATCGAGACTCATCAGACCAGGCAACGTTTTTACAATCTTCTACTGAGCTGAGCTTGTGCAAATTGTAGCCTCAGTTTCCTGTTTTTAGCTGAAAGGAGTGGCACCCGCCGTGGTCTTCTGCTGCTGTAGCCCATCTGCCTCAAAGTTCGACGTACTGTGCGTTCAGAGATGCTCTTCTGCCTACCTTGGTTGTAACGGGTGGCTATTTGAGTCACTGTTGCCTTTCTATCAGCTCGAACCAGTCTGCCCACTCTCCTCTGACCTCTGGCATCAACAAGGCATTTCCGCCCACAGAACTGCCGCTCACTGGATGTCAGAGGTCGCATTAACGCCTCACCACGCGTCATAGACGCGTGATGAGGCGCCATTACCCCCCAAAATAATTGCCATGCGTAAAGTTACGCTTGGCAATTATTCCCTGTAGCGCGCAGGCTGAGCGGCCCGGTGCGCGCTGCAAAAGAGGGGAATGTCACTAGCGCGAACATAGCACGCGCCGGGCCGCTCAGAGGGGTGTGACTAAGGGGCGTGCCGGAGAGACCCGGAGTTAGAGCACCGGCCACAGAGGAGACATGTGGACAGCGGGGCTGTCCCGGCGACGGGACTTAAGAGCAAGGCCGGGTGAGTGTAGTGTTGTGTGTGCGCTGTGTGAGTGTAGTGTAGTGTTGTGTGTGCGCTGTGTGAGTGTAGTGTTGTGTGTGCGCTGTGTGAGTGTAGTGTAGTGTGTGTGCTGTGTGAGTGTAGTGTAGTGTGTGTGCTGTGTGCTGTGTGAGTGTAGTGTTGTGTGTGTGTTGTGTGAGTGTAGTGTTGTGTGTGTGTTGTGTGAGTGTAGTGTTGTGTGTGTGTTGTGTGAGTGTAGTGTTGTGTGTGTGCTGTGTGAGTGTAGTGTTGTGTGTGCTGTGTGAGTGTAGTGTTGTGTGTGTGCTGTGTGAGTGTAGTGTTGTGTGTGAGTGTAGTGTTGTGTGTGAGTGTAGTGTTGTGTGTGTGCTGTGTGAGTGTAGTGTTGTGTGTGAGTGTAGTGTTGTGTGTGAGTGTAGTGTTGTGTGTGAGTGTAGTGTTGTGTGTGAGTGTAGTGTTGTGTGTGAGTGTAGTGTTGTGTGTGAGTGTAGTGTTGTGTGTGAGTGTAGTGTTGTGTGTGAGTGTAGTGTTGTGTGTGTGCTGTGTGAGTGTAGTGTTGTGTGTGAGTGTAGTGTTGTGTGTGTGCTGTGCGAGTGTAGTGTTGTGTGCGAGTGTAGTGTTGTGTGCGAGTGTAGTGTTGTGTGTGTGCTGTGTGAGTGTAGTGTTGTGTGAGTGTAGTGTGTGCTGTGTGAGTGTAGTGTGTGCTGTGTGAGTGTAGTGTGTGCTGTGTGAGTGTAGTGTGTGCTGTGTGAGTGTAGTGTGTGAGTGGTGTGCGTGCTGTGTGAGTGGTGTGCGTGCTGTGTGAGTGGTGTGCGTGCTGTGTGAGTGGTGTGCGTGCTGTGTGAGTGGTGTGCGTGCTGTGTGAGTGAGTGTAGTGTAGTGGTGTGCTATGTGTGAAGTGTTTTACCAAAATTTTCATACTCCTCCTCGGGTAAAAATACTCCTCCAAAATGGTGAGAGGAGTATTTTTACCCTTCTGGAAAAATGTTAGTGCGACCTCTGCTGGATTTTTTTTCTTTTTCGGACCATTCTCTGTAAACCCTAGAGATGGTTGTGCGTGAAAATCTCAGTAGATCAGCAGTTTCTGAAATACTCAGACCAGCCCTTCTGGCACCAACAACCATGCCACGTTCAAAGGCACTCAAATCACCTTTCTTCCCCATACTGATGCTCGGTTTGAACTGCAGGAGATTGTCTTGACCATGTCTACATGCCTAAATGCACTGAGTTGCTGCCATGTGATTGGCTGATTAGAAATTAAGTGTTAACGAGCAGTTGGACAGGTGTACCTGTATATCATGGTAACAAGAACATCACACTGTTTATTTGTTTTTAATAAACAATTTTCAAAAATGTTCTCTACCAGATTTGGGGTCCTCCCCATTTTACAAAGTCAGCCAGATACAATAAAGCAGCAGCACTATTAGCACTACAGGGGGAAGGGGACATGATAATACCAGTCTCCATCCATCCCAGTACTCTCATGAGATGGATGGGTACTGAATTGCACCTTATTCATTCCAGTATCCTACACAAAGACTAACTTCACATGCTGAGCACTCTACATATAGTCAGGGCGTTTGCTGAATATTACAGCAAACACCTGATATCTTGGTTCCTTGAGTCATGCGCACAGATGTCTGTCTCTGCTCGGTCTGTAACAGACATTGCAAACTCAGTGAAGTCTCAGACAAGATGCTTTCCCGACCCTAAAGTCATAAGATCCAGGGTCGGGTCTAGGGGCACTTGAAAATGTATAAACCAGGACTGATAAAGACAGGTTGGTATTATATCTGTCAAATGCTATATTTTTGATAATAACAGTGAATTAGAGAATGCGTTATTTTGTTATCCTAAGCATACATAAGAAACTTGTCTTTGTGGGAATACCCCTTTAAAGTGGTTTTCCATTGTTCGGTGATCAGGTCCTCCATGTCCATTACACACACATTCATTTCATGGAAATTGGGCCTAAATAATTGTTAATAAAAATATGAACACAAGTTTAACAAATCTGTTAAGATGTGCACTGATTTCTATGGACTTTTGTTAGTAACACTTCAATATATGAGCGGAAAAATGGACAGAAGCTACAACGCAATTTTGTTAAACCTTGAATAACGGAAGCGATGCAAGTAGACACTGAAGGAAGCCATTAGAGGTCCATTGATATCTGTGGACGTTTTAACAGATCCTTTTGACCTCTTATCAGTTTAGTGACAGACATTTTTTAGTAAAGGAGGTCTAATTGCAGGTGTGAACTGGGCCTAATACTGTACTATCAATCATTTTAAAAAAACCTTCATGTATCCGCTGCAATGGTAACTCAAACACAAATTGTCAGGTAGTGGCAACGTCATCCACAGCAATTCCACTATTCACTGAGAAGCTCTGGGAGTATTGTACATAATCTTTCCCCGCTTCTTCTTACGCCCCTCTGTCAGTAGCACATGGCCGCAGCCGCTTCTTGGGGATCTCCATTCTTTCCTATGTGCCTTCTAGAGCGACTCCTCCCACACACGTCTGATCACATGGCCATGACGTCATCGGAGGTCCTTTAGACCATTTGGAAACAGCGTCTACCAAAAACAAATCGTGTGCGCAACACTTCCCTGCAGTACCGGGCAGTAACCAGCAGGGGCACCATATCACTGACTACAGGAAGGCGCGCCACGTGACTACCTCATGGCGAACAGACCGCGCCCCTCTCCGCGCCTCTCCTGACGATGTTTCCGGTGTTGCTATAGGAACTGAAGAAGCGACAGTTTGTTGTCAGCTGTGTACAGCCGGGGAACTAGGATGGTGAGTGCGAATCTCCCGGGAGCCTTCTAACTCATCACCCGTGTAATGTCTACATGCGGGGGTGTAGTAGGGTATACCTGCGGGGGTGTAGTAGGGTATACCTGCGGGGGTGTAGTAGGGTATACCTGCGGGGGTGTAGTAGGGTATACCTGCGGGGGTGAAGTAGGGTATACCTGCGGGGGTGTAGTAGGGTATACCTGCGGGGGTGTAGTAGGGTATACCTGCGGGGGTGTAGTAGGGTATACCTGCGGGGGTGTAGTAGGGTATACCTGCGGGGGTGTAGTAGGGTATACCTGCGGGGGTGTAGTAGGGTATACCTGCGGGGGTGAAGTAGGGTATACCTGCGGGGGTGTAGTAGGGTATACCTGCGGGGGTGAAGTAGGGTATACCTGCGGGGGTGTAGTAGGGTATACCTGCGGGGGTGTAGTAGGGTATACCTGCGGGGGTGTAGTAGGGTATACCTGCGGGGGTGTAGTAGGGTATACCTGCGGGGGTGTAGTAGGGTATACCTGCGGGGGTGTAGTAGGGTATACCTGCGGGGGTGAAGTAGGGTATACCTGCGGGGGTGTAGTAGGGTATACCTGCGTTATACCGATGGCAGTGCGCAGTCTACGGGCGGGGGTATAGCTAAAGAATTGTGCATGGTCAGCTCCACATAGGAAAATGCCTATAAGTGATTGCACAGCATAATGATGCAGAGGAACCTCCAGTAGTGGGATATCCAAGGTGACAGGTTCCCTTTATGTAGTAGAGCATGTCCTAGTCCTAACCGTTTTTCAGAATACTAAGTTCTAATAACTATTACTAGTTTAGGAGGATCTGTGTAAAATGGATGCCAGGATGATGAAAAATCCATCCATCCATCCATCCATCCATCCATCCATCCATCCATCCATGAAAAATGGAAGAAAGTGTCAGTTTTTCACAGCTGAGAATTGCCTCTGGTTTGTGCAGGTAGCCTGAGACCAGAGAGAAACTGCACAGGCTCATCATAGTGTCTGATGCTGAATAATGCATGTAGTATAGTCTTAGGCCTCATTCACACGGCTGTGTGCTCGCCTAGACCGGATCCCGGGCAAGCACAGGACCGGGAGGAATGGGGAGGGTAGGACACTTCACGCCTCCCCTTCCTCTAGTGATGGGTTGTTCACGAACGAGCTGGCACAAAGAGTCGGCTCACCACGCCCCCTTTAAAGGGAACCTGTCATCAGGAGACCCGTTTTTAGCACTCCCCCAGTCCCCACAGAGCATAGTACATACACTGCCAAAGTGTTTTTGTATAAAAAAATAGGTTTTACAGAAAAAAATATATGTTCTATTGTACCTTTCATTAGCATCTGCTGTGTGACTAGGCAGTTGCCAAATGGGAGGGGCTGGAAAGGAACAGTTCCCCCCCACCCTTGGGAAACATGTGACCTTTTCAAATATATGAATAACTCCCCACACTCGGGATTATATATTTGAAAAGGTCACATGGAGAAGCAATTTCCCAAAGGTGGGGGGGAACTGCTCCTTTCCAGCCCCTCCCAATAGGCAATTGCCTAGTTACACAGCAGATGCTAATGAAAGGTACAATATAACATCTTTTTTTCTGTAAAACCAATTTTTTTTATACAAAAACACTTTGGCAGTGTATGTACTATGCTCTGTGGGGACTGGGGGAGTGCTAAAAATGGGTCTCCTGGTGACAGGTTCCCTTTAACCCGATAAAATCGGGTTATAAGTGTTGTGGTGTAGGGTGACTGACTGGCCTGCAGCTCCCTATTATATATTTAATAGGGAGCCGTTCAGGAGCCAGAAGAGCCGGCTCTTCATAGTGAGCAGAGTCTAATGAGCCAGCTCACTAAGAAGAGCCGGAAGTAAGTACCATTGATAAACAGCACATAATGTCTATATCTTGCTTTATTTGCAGTCTGAGGTAGAAGAAACCTTGAAGAGGATTCAGTCCCAGAAAGGAGTGATTGGAACGATAGTAGTAAATGCTGAAGGTAGGACTTATAATGCATAGAAACCAGATTTGTACCTGTCTATAGTGTTCACTGGTTGCACTGGGCAAATTATTTGGGTATATTGAGGGCAAAGTTCTTATATGCCACAAATATATTTATAGGACTTCTCTTACCTGATGGGGGCCTAAAGAGTGTCCCTCGGTCCACCACTGTGGTGGTTTGTGAAGGCAAAAGTTGTTTTTTTTTTTGTTTTTTTAATAGAAGCGGGAATAGGAACTCATCTGCAGTGGACTCAACAGGAATAGAAGTATCAGACCAGCACTAATCTAATATTGAAGATTTTTTCTATGGAAAGGTCATCAATATCATTATTTCCAAAAACCAGACTGGTTGTAGGTGAAAATTGTACTTGAGTTCTTTAAATTGAACTGTTGGCCTTCACAAAACACCACAATGGAGGACCAGAGGCCACTATTTAGGACACCATCAGTCCTACACATTTGTTGTATACAAAAATAGATTTTCCCTAGTATACACTAACAATTGCCCGGGGGCCACCAGTGAACATGCTAGTCATTATGTGCCAGATAATCTCTTGTAGATCTGCGGGTGCCATTTATTTCATAAATTATCTGCATCTTGAACGACCTGTTTCCTGCTTTTGAAGCTATGCACACCTTTTATCACTCTTTTTTTAATGAAAGCATTTCATAAACTGTATTGCTAAGTAGTTTTTTAAATTAATAATTGTACTTTATTAAAAATTCATAACTGTTTGGCTTTCGCAATTTACACATTGCAGAAAATAGCAATCTTTTCACTGCTGAATTCTGTCAGATCACCTTTTATGCAGCTCTTCTCCAGACTCAATCTCCTCTCTTCAAAGCGCTCATACACATGAACTCTGATCAAATCAACAAGGTTAGAAGGCACGGACTGACCACCAAGCAGAGGAGACAGAGAGGGCCATCCCAAATCTCCCTTGATAGATTCAGCTATAAAGGGTATTATGCAGCCGGCTATACTAAATGAGAAAAGAAGGCAGAAACTTCCAGATTGTTCAAAAGTATACATTGTGTTATACCACATAACATTGTTTGTGGATTATTGTATTAGAATCAAATATAAAAATATTTTCTCACTAAGTGTTGAAATCTGGAAGCCATACCATTGTGTCAGTATATTCATAACTGTTATATTAGGTACAGGCAGGTTACATATGTAATGTAAAGATGTATTCATGTGCAGGCATCCCCATCAGGACCACCCTAGATAACTCCACCACAGTGCAGTATGCCGGGCTCCTTCACCAGCTGTCCATGAAAGCTAGAAGCACAGTACGTGATATTGACCCTCAAAATGATCTGACGTTCCTCAGGATTCGTTCCAAGAAGCATGAGATAATGGTTGCTCCAGGTATGGCATTGATTTGAGTACAGGCTGCATTCACACTATGCTTGCAGTGTACCCAGTTTATATTTTCAGTTTATCCATGGGTGCCAGTCCCCTGACAAGGGGTATAATAGTGTCCTTTTGATCTTTGTTGGGTTGATCTATGTGGGTACTTAGGAAGCTATCTAAGGGTCATGCCACACATGGCGTTTTGAACCAGTTTTTGGTATTTTTTTTTTAAAACGCTTGCGTTTTTGACAGGTTTGACCAATTATCTTAATTGAAACTGGTCAAAAACGCATGCGTTTTTTGAAGGACTGCTCAAAAACTCGTTCAAAACAGCCATGATAACAGCCATGAAGACCAATTTGATGCAGTCAGGGGCATATGGTCAGAGCACTGACAAGAAATGTGATAATAAGTGGGTCTTTGGTTGTAGTTTGGGTACTGTGCCTCTAAAAGGTTCACCATCACTGGCCTAAGCCGTCTTTACATAGAAATCCTCAAAGAGCTCTTTGCCATGGGCTGCCATGTTGTAGTTCAATTGACCAATGTGAGATTGATAAAGCGCCTGCTATCCATTCACAGCTGAGACCTTGTAACACTTAGGCCTCTTTCACACTTGTGTTTTTCACACACATTCTTTTTCACGCACACATGCAGGGTTTTTTTTTCCGCACGTTTAACCCCTTCCCGACGCGCGCCGTACTAGTACGGGTCCCGCGGGCCGAGCCCTCTCCATAGCCGGTAAGTCTTTGCTGCATATTGCACCGATCGCGGGTGTTTTTACCTCGATCGCATGGGCGCCGCCATCTTGTCGTGGATCGCCACTCCCCGATGACGTAATGGGGAGCAGCGATCCTTCGCCATGGTAGCCTCGGGTGTTCCGAATACCCGAGGCTACTTCGTTTTAACCCCTTCATTACACTGTGCTGATAGCACATTGTAATGCATGGGGAGTAAAATCCACATATACTGCCATACAGTAGTATGGCAGTATATGATAGGAGGAATCAGACTACCTAGGGTTAGAGTACCCTAGGGAGTCTGAAAAATAGTAAAAGTAAAAATAAAAAAAAGTTTTAAAAAAAAAAATTTCAAATCACCCCCCTTTCCCTAGAACTGATATAAAAATAAATAAACAGTAAAAATCATAAACACATTAGTTATCGCCGCGTCCAAAAATGCCTGATCTATCAAAATATAATAAAGTTTTTTCACTGCGTTTAACCCCGTAACGGAAAATAGCGTCCAAAGTCGAAAATGGCAGTTTTTTGCCATTTAAAAAAAAAAAAAAATCATAAAAAGTGATCAAAAGGTCACACAGTCCCAAAAATTACAGTAATGAAAACGCCATCAAAATTCGCAAAAAATGACACTATCCACAGCTCCGTACACCAAAGTATGAAAAAGTTATTGGTGCCAGAAGATGGCAAAATAAAAAAAAAATATTTTGTACAGGAGGTTTTAATTTTTTTAAATGTATGAAAACATTATAAAACCTATACAAATTTGGTATCCACATGATCGTACCAACCCAAAGAATAAAGTAGACATGTCATTTGTGGCGCACAGTGAAAGCTGTAAAATCCAAGCCCACAAGAAAACGTCACAAATGTGGTTTTTCACCATTTTCACTGCATTTGGAATTTTTTTCCCACTTCCCAGTACACGCCATGGAATATTAAATACCATCACTATGAAGTGCAATTTGTTACGCAGAAAATAAGCCATAACACATTTTTTTTAAGGAGTCAAACACGTGAAAAACGCACTATACAAGTCTATGGAGATGCATCAAAAACGCAATGCGTTTTTCACTGATCAATTGGCATAGAAAAGATAGACCTCAGTCCTGAATCCTTTTCACGCATGTTATCTGCATGTGAAAAACACAGCAAAAACGTGCGTGGAAAACCGAGAAACTGAACAAACTGTGACTGAAAACTGATTGCACTCTGATGCAAAATGTCACTGACCAAACCCTGATCTCACTCTGATCACACTCTAACGTGATCTGCAACGCAAGTGTGAAAGAGGCCTTATGATTCACATGACACCGCTAAGAGATAGTGCAGTGATGGCGAACCTTTTAGAGGCCAAGTGCCCAAACTACAACTAAGACCCACTAATTTATCCCAAAGTGCCAACACAGAAATGTAATTAGTGACTTATACTCCCTGCTCTGTCACTTTCATTCATATCATCCCCCTGAGGACACCAATAAATTAGAAAATAGAAGAAAGTTGGATGATCATTGTGGCTTCCCTCCAGGGTCCCATAAACAGGAAGAATTGTCAGGGCCGGAGCAGGAGCTACAATGATAATCCAGATCTGTCCACACCTTCCCACTCCTCCAGTAGTCCCAGGTAGCGCTGTCACTTTATAATAGCTCTGTGCACAGCAAGTCCTGGGTTGTCTGGGACTGCAGGAAGATACCTGGAGTCATCTCTGGTGATGGCCTGAGTGCCCACAGAAAGGGCTCAGAGTGCCACCTCTGGCACCCGTGCCATAGGTTAGCCATCACTGAGATAGTGGGTTATTGAGCACAATTTGGTCACTTAGGGGTTTACTGACTTTTGTTCTCAGCAGTGATTCCACTTGTTTGATGCATGGCTTGCTCCCTAAATAAATGCCCAATCTGATATTTGTTGCAAATAGTCTGTCTACCCTGACATCAGACTGTTCCGGCTCCTTCAGTACCACACACTGGTGTTACTCAGTCTGGAATGGCAGCTCTGCAGTGATCATACCCCTGTGTAGGAGTGGAAGGGTGAACACTGGGGTTGCCCAGGGTCAAACTGGTTCAGTAGCACAGTCTTCATGTGCAGAATGTTGAGAGGAAAACTGCTGGAATAAGAAGTATGCAAGCTAGATATAGTATTATTCCTTATTTATGTATGAGATTTTCTTTTGAAAGGTTGCGTAAGCTTTCCGTTTTAAAACCATATTCAGGTGTATAATTTTATCAAAATATCTAATACGTATAGGAGTCTCTGGTGCTCCCTAGTAGCAGTGGGGACTAGCAGCAGCTCCCCTCTCCCCCATTCACTGCAAATAATCTGCATATAAACCTGAATTGTCTGGAATAGCTGCTATCCAAACAGTATGGTCAGCTTTATAGATAATGTGAAAGATCTGCTGTTTATCTTAATGAGCTTTAATTTAGCATTTTATTTTATAGACCATTACATTTTTTTTCTTATTTTATGTTTTTCAGATAAAGATTATCTCCTGATTGTAATCCAGAATCCATCAGATTGAAAGAACTGATGGATTCTGAAAGATGATGTGCTGATCCATGAGCTGCATTCTCTGGAACACGTTTTCTTGTGAGATCTTTACATAAAAGTTTTATATATTTTTTTTTATTTTTGGCTAATTAAAAACTTGCATTGATGTACATTCATTTCTTGCTAATCTGTTCTTTTCTGGTTACGCCTTCACTGAAGATGTTCCTCAACTGGAAAGAGTTTTAGTCACACTCTGCAATCTGTGTAGAGGTCACTGTGCAGGCAGTGGGTGAAGGTGAGCGGTGACATCACCTTTTATCAGTCCTGAGTAATCTACATATAGGTACAACCTTTTATTGTAATTCTGCCTCTGATGTGCACAAAACAAGAGCTTCCAGTCTGTTATGAGGCTCTGAAGTTACAGTATAAATTACAAGATTCTTTGTTTTTAAATGGATGGTGACATAGATAACTTATTGAGAAAAAATGCAAACCTTTTTTTAAGATATAAACACTTGATTCAATCAAAAGGACTTTTTCTGTTGACACATTTCCTTTTAAACAGAACCTGTCAGGAGCCCTTTTTCTAGCTCATCCATGTCCCCATAGAGAATAGTGTGCACATTGCCAAAGTGTTTTTATAGTAAAACTTGCTTTTTCTGAAAAAAAAAGTAGTTAGAGCTTTGTCCCTAGTCCTATGGGAGTGGTCAGTGAGGAGAGCCCTCCCCCACCCTAGGGAAACTGCTCTGTCATGCATAGATTTCAGATTAAAAAAATCTGTCGCTTCCCCCCTCAGGACATCATACATGTCTGCCCCACTCCTCACTGGGACTAGGGTCCCATCATCATACATGTCTGCTTCCATAGGACTAGGGACACAGCTCTGCATGCAGAAAGGTAAACTTTTATCTAACTTACCTTTTTTCAGCCAGTTTTACTAAAGAAACTCTTTGGCAATGTGCACACTATTCTCTATGGAAGCATGGGAACCCAGAAATGGGGTTCCCGATGACAGGTTCCCTTTTAGAACCTTTCCTTCCATGTGCAATAAAGAGGAAAACCTAAAATGTTCTAACCGTACACATGGAGCTAATTCTACCTTCATGTACTAGGGATAATGGAAACCACAGTGCAGAGCATATCATAGATATATCATACTAAGGCCTCATTCACACGGCCGTATGGTGGAAGTATGTTCAGATGCCAGCTTGCGTTCATACATACGTCCCCGATATACGGCAATGGCCGCACAGAGCGATATGGTGCCTAATTCAGCCTAACAGTGTTTTATAGTGAATCCTCTTGGCGCCAATATAACTGTTCAAGATGAGAGTTGACAGATACAAAGTGTTATCCTGATTTTTGATCATTTTATTGCTGTCTCTTGTTCTGCTGTGCTGTTATGTGACCACTTTACACTCCAACAAGAACATGTGTTTACTGGACTTACAATAAAGTATTACTGGCAATAAAATAATGCTGTCTTATTGTTTCATCCTTGGCTGCAAATTCTCACATTGGGCCTCCTTTATTAAAACTGTCTGAGAGAAAAACTGTTTCAGTTGCTCAATGCAACCAAATCACAGCTCAGCTTTCACTTTATAAACTGCTGCAGGAAAATGAAAGCTGAGCTCTGATTGGTTTTCAGGTGCAACTAGAACAGTTTTGCCTTCAAGCACTTTTGTTAAATCTCCCCTGGTAATTGTAACTACAAATATGCACTTTATTTGTCACTGACCTCGCCTACTAAGAGCTCCACTAACAAACAAATGACTGCAGTCCCTGTCGTTTGGACACTTCCTCTGTTGATGATCTCATCACTGTTCTTCTGGATCATACTGCAGCGCTCCTGCCTGGTTGGATGGCAGTATTGGGTTATAAAGGCAGCCAGTTCCAAACATAAAGTTCATACCTTGCTTTGCTTTCATTGCTTATACTGCTGTTCCTGATCTAAACTTCTGACTTCTTCCTTGTTCCTCAATCTGCCTCACTCTTGGAATTGTTTATCTTTTACCTATTGTATTCTGACTTCAGACTTTGTTGGCGCTGTCACTAAATCCACCCTCATCCTTTGTCCTGGCACACCCAGACACCTCTCTGTCTGTGACAACCCTTGGCTCGCTTTCTGACTAGGCTACTACTGCATTAACATCCCTGCCGCAAAATGACTATTCTGATACCACCACTGAACATTTATGTGTAAAGTTTACTACCTTTTTTCTGTTGTTGTAATAGCTTAAAACTACCAGGATAACTTTCCCCCCTGCATACATTGCCTGGGAATACAACTGGCTGGATGTCCAGCAATCCGGGGAAAGAGGAATCAGTAGGAAATATTACTTTACAGAAAGGGAAGTAAATACTTGGAACAAACTTTCGGCAGAGGTGTTTGGTAAATGAACAGTGAATGTTACCAAGTCTGGTGTAAACGTATAACTATACTAAAATAAAAATGTATGAGTAAGGAGAGACCAGATGCACATACAGTATGTAGTCATCATATTAAACTAAGTACTTAACTGAACATAAGGCAGATGTAAATTATTAAAGATGTGATCAGGCTGTAAATTCATGGATAAGACATAGTAATTATTTGCTGTGCATTGTCTTCGGGACTCCAGTGTATGTAAACTACTATAATAAATGACAATTTACATAACTAACAGAAAGTTACCTTCTGCCCTGACTGAAATATAAATAAGAATTTGTTGCTGTTTGATGAGTGCCAACATAAGTCTTTTAGTACATGTGGCGATTTAAATGCGACATGTTGATTGACTGCTGAGCAGTGTCTTCTGTGGGCATGGCTGTGATTGACCAGGCACCCTGTATAAGTGCCGGTCACAGGTCCGGACGTCATTACATACCAGAGACAGAGCTAGGATAAGGCTGCTGATTTTTGTAGGGCCAGATAGGCAGGTACTTCTCAAATACCAACGATTGCCCATTTCAGAGCACTTAGGTAGAGACGGTCAGCTGCTGTGATAAGGAGAAAGCACAATCTCAGTATAGTTTGCAGTTCCATCAAAATATTAAAGGGGCTATACTGTATAGTTTGCAGTTCCATCAAAATGTTTAAGGGGCTGTCAGATTTTAGTTTGTAGTTCCATCAAAATCTTAAATGTACGATTGCATTAGAGCTTGCAGTTCCATCACAATCTTAAAGGGGCTGTTGCAGTATCATTTGCAGTTCCAGCATCATCCAGTGTGAATCTAAAATAATAGTATTAGATCTATTTCATAGTATATATGGCTGGAAAAAGACAGTAGTCTATCAAGTCCAACCTTTGTCTATTAAGTAAATCATTTTCTTTAACCTGTGAAAGGCATCCAAGCCAGTGCTGTGGAACAGGACCTTTCCTATCACAGTACATGATTTATGCAGTAGCTGACACCTGGAACTGAAATTAAGTGGCACCCAGTCTTCACCAGAGCCTGCCGCAAAGCGGGATGGTCTTGCTGCGGCATGGTGCCACCAGGTCGTACCACAGGTGCAACTAACCCGCGGTGGCAGCCAAGGTCGAGGTTACAAGAACAAGGTACAAGGTTTGGCCAGTGGTGTGCTGGCCCTTTAAGAGACAGGAAGCTGGCGTGTGCGCTGGGTCGCTGGAAACTACGAGGGGAAAGGAGGTAAGGAGGCCCGCTGCTGCTGTGCACAGGGAGAGAGGGGTGCACAAGTGTACCTGGGATCTGGGTTGCAGGAGCCACAGTGAGAGTACCCCCCCTTCGGCCTCCCCTTTTCTTGGTCTTAAGGAACTTCTGTAGAAGGTCACGGTCCAAGATGTTATCCTCGGGCTCCCAGGATCTCTCCTCTGGCCCAAACCCCTTACAGTCGTGAAGGAAGAACCGTTTCCCTCTAACCGTCTTCATATCCAGGACCTTCTTTACCTCGAAAACACTGGTGGAATAAACCTCAGAAACAGAAGGAGCCACTTGCCGAGAGAAGCGATTCAAGAGAGAGACGTGGAAGGAGTTTGAGATGCGCATGGCGGGAGGAAGGTGAAGCTTATATGCCACAGGGTTGTTGCGCTTTAGCACTTCAAATCGACCCAGGAATCGAGAACCAAGCTTGCAGCTGGAAATTTTCAGCCGGACATATCTGGGAGACATAAAATACCAAAAGAAGAAGCAAAAGAGGAAAAGAAACACAAGGCTACAAAATGAGTAATGGAAAAGTGATAATCTTTATTACATATCAAAAGACATAAAAACTATAAAAAAATAAAAGATAAATGCATCACAGGACGAGATACATAATGCACGCCAGGTAATAGGTCCTGATAAAGTAAAGTATCAGAAGAGTAGTACAGATAATAAGTAATATAAAGTCACAAAAGCAGATATAATATAGCAAGAGGTAATAGACCATAGACACTAGTATACGTGTACATGCTTACATCAATCAATCAAGGTGAGGGTGTACCATAGCTACCAACAGATGTACGTCAAACGTGACAAGAGACATAACATGATCAGTGATAGATAAGTAAACACCAAAAAGTGGCGAAAATAAGGTTGGAGAGACAATAACAGGACAGACTATTACCTGGCGTGCAACCTGGAAGACAGCCA
This sequence comes from Engystomops pustulosus, assembly GCF_040894005.1. Classification (NCBI taxonomy): domain Eukaryota; kingdom Metazoa; phylum Chordata; class Amphibia; order Anura; family Leptodactylidae; genus Engystomops; species Engystomops pustulosus. Next base: position 110,386,026 of record NC_092417.1, read on the forward strand.
GACTTAATCACCTGGAGAGAAGACTGGAGGAGACCTGCGTTTCTTGTCAGACGGGGTCCAGATGCCCGGAGTAGAGACTGAAGCTCTCAGATGGACTTGAGATCTCAGAACAATTCTTCCACGGCAGTAACATCCAAAGGAACAGACAAAGGGAGAGGTGGGCATGGAATTCGTCCATAGACAATAAAGAAGGGGGCAGCCCCGGCAGAATCAGAGTCCAGGCGTTCAGGTTGAACAATGGGGCAGATTTATCAAGCAGTCTGAAAATCAGAATATTCTTAGTTGCCCATGGCAACGAATCACAACTCCCCTTTAAAATATTCCTGAGTACTGGTAAAATAAAAGCTGAGCTGTAATTGGCTGCCATGGGCAACTAAGAATATTTTGACTTTCGTGACAGCTTGATAAATCTGCCCTAATATGCTAGGGAGAACGATCTTCCCTAATGACATCTGAGGCACAAGAGAGAGCATCGGCCATAACATTCTTTTCGGCAAGACAAAAATGTATCAAGAAATTGAAGCAGGAGAAGAAGAGGAACCAACGAGCCTGTCGTGGTTTTAGACGCTGAGGAGTCTGGAGGTACAGGAGGTTCTTGTGATCAGTATAGATACTGACTGGATGACGAGCTCCCTCCAGAAGATAACGCCACTCTTCCAAGGCAAGTTTTATGGCCAGAAGCTGAGAGTAGTTCCTCTCTGTGGCTGAGAAGGTCTTAGAGAAGAAACCACATGTGAAGATTTGAACCTTTGGCCCTTTCTGGGCAAGAACGGCTCAAGCACCAACCGAGGAGGCGCCAACCTCAAGCAGGAACGGTTTCTCAGTATTGGGCCGGGTGAGTGCAGGAGCAGAGGCAAAGGCAGACTCCAGCTTGGAGAAGGCTTCTTCAGCTGTAGGAGGCCAGAGTTTAGAATTGGCGTTCTTCTTGGTCAGCCCCACAATGGGAGACATGATGGAGGAAAAATGCGGTATGAACTGCTGGCAGTAATTAGCGAAGCCCAGTAATCTCTGGATAGCATGAAGTCCTACTGAGCAAGGCCAATGAAGTACCACAGACAACTTGGCAGGATCCATCTGTAGTCCCTTGTCAGAGATTATATATCCGTGAAATGGTAGACTCTTCTGGTGGAACTGGCACTTTTCAAGTTTGGCATATAGGCAATTAGAAGAGAACACAAGGATATTGTCCAAGTAGACAACTACACAAGTGTACAGCAGGTCTCTAAAGATGTCGTTAACAAATTATTGAAATACTGCAGGAGCATTGCACAGTCCAAAGGGCATGAGCAGATACTTTGAAGTGGCCGTCCCGAGTGATAAAGGTGGTCTTCCACACATCACCCTCACGGATACGGATAAGATTATATGCCCCGGAGGTCCAATTTAGAGAAGACCTTGGCTCCTTGAAGACGGTCTAAGAGTTCCGTGATCAGGGGTAGCGGGTAATACTTCTTCATCATAACCTTATTAAGACCACAGTAGTCAATGAAGGGGTGGAGAGAACCATCTTTATTGGCCTCAAAGAAGAAACCAGCATCGGCAGAAGAAGAAGACTTGCGGATGAACCCTTTCTGCAAATTCTCCTTGATATAGGCCGACATCGATGCGGTTTTAGGCAATGACAGTGGGTACACCTGACCCCGTGGAGGAGATGTGCCTGGTATGTGTTTTTCACAAGAAGATTTGTTTTGTTTTTAAAGATTTGTGTCAGTGTTATTTCACACTACCAGTTTTACAAGTATTTGTATCACTGTTAACTTACACTATCACTCTTAGACCTATTTTCATTATACAGTACTACATTGTAGTGCCATTGTTATTATTTCACCGATACTACAGGTTTGTTAAAATGAGAAAAGCAGGAATTAAGGGACAGGGACATGGCCATTGTGGTGCAGCTGGTGGTTGTAATGCAGGTGGTGTCAGTGGAAGAGGGGGTGTTTCCTCTCTGGCTGAGTCAAGTTTCTCTGGTGCGTGTAGGTGCCAGATTGTGAAATGTATACTGGTAAGCCACAATAGGCACATAAAGTTGAGGCATTGGTGATTTACATGGTAGACTCATGGTGCCTCAATATCCATTAGATTATCTTCGATAATCTTACCCTCTGTTGAAAGTGCCCATCCAATTGCCCCTGAACCAGACAAGGAGATGCAAGTTTCCCAAGACCTTATTGAAGAAAGAGGGTGTGGACCGAGGACCATAAGAAAACATATACGATAATGACAATGAAATCCAACTGTCATCTGCTGTGATTTTCTTCAATATGCAGACAGAGAAGGAGGGCAGCGATGAGGGATAAACAGTAGAAAAAGCGAGGGGTGATGCTGAAGTCCTACATGGGTGGAAGACAGTGATAGTGCATACGATGAGGTGGTGGACAGGAACCCACAGGCAGCCAGGAGAACAAGCGGGACCTAGGAGACGGGGACCTGCATGGGCCATGGAAGCGGATCCGGAACGGGGGCAGGTGAGTGGGACTGGCTCTGTGCCTGCGGGCAGCGAGGAGAATGGGTGAGCCTGCGACCCATGATATGGGTCATGGAAACACCCGTGACATCTACTTTGGGGTGGGGAACTTCACTTATATTAAAGAGTCACTACATAGATGATTGGCTGTCTCATCATGACATGGTGATCGCAAAGGCATATAGCACTATAGCATAATTTCCCCATAGTCCATATATGGATGTGATAGTTCCGATCATGCTCAGTGGATCTTGGACATTGGTAGCAGTACTTCTCTGTAATTTCCAGAAACAAGCTTTGTACAAGGCACTTCACAGTGCCTAGGCGCAGCATCCTGCCCATTGCCATGTTGTTGCCTGTTAATGCCCAGCGTGTCCAAGGATCCAGAAAACAAAAGTCATCCCACGGGCTGTCTGTGGCATGGCATTATTTCTCCCAGAGTGCAGAAGAAATATGTGTAATTTGCACACTGTGCAACTTGTCCATGAAGTATGGCCAAAGCCTTAACAATCTTAGCACCTCATGTATGACCAGGCACCTGTAAACTAAACATGAGCTGCAGTGGATGAGACACCAAAAAGCCTGCAGACACCTGAGGCTCCCTCTGCTGCTTCAGTTGGCACAGCCTGTACCAACGCCTCCTGATTGACAAGGCCACCTGTCTCTCGGCTAAGGGAGAATGTAACACCACCACTAGCAACACCATCATCAGCATCACCAAGCTGGTCCACACTATCTGTTGAGCTTTCAATCCCCCAAATAATTAAACTAAGAGGAAGTTTAGCGCATCCCGCTCCCCAGCTCTGGGCCTGAATAAGAGGATTTGCTGGACATTAGTCCTTGCCTCCAGGTGCCTTCTCCTCTTCCACCCGATTCTTCCTCTCCTTCATCCAGTCAGTGCAGCGTTTGCACCTCTGGTTTTAGCAAAGCCATGGGGAAATGGTGAAACTCATTTGTCTGGGCGAAAGACCACACACCGCCTGGGAAATGTGGAATGCGTTCCAGGAGCAGACAGACAAGTGCCTGCTGCTGCTTGCCCACAGCAAGGTGGTGTGCCTTATGAATGTGCTGAATCTGGCAGTACAAATGTCCCTGCCCAACTACACAGACCTGCTGCAGCTGCTGTGTAAAGTGCATGGTGAGTGTTCACATTTGCAGTTTTCAAACCCTGCTGCATCTCTACCTAACTATACTGCAGAGGAACTGGCCTGCCCACCTTATATGAGATGTACCAACCAGTTCCATTTGCGTATGCTGGAAAAGGTGTGTGAGTAGCAGCATGCAATTGTTGATTTCCAGCTCCAGAATGCTTGGTTGAGTCGAAGTAATGACCAACAGCACTTTACCAACAATGACTGGCCCACCATAAGGGTCGTTTGTTCTGTGCAACCAATATGGTCAGCGCCAGGCCGGGGCTGTCACTAATGCCTCAGTCTGTTGAGGCCCGGGCCCCCCGTCATGCATTGGCTGGCAAAATATGGAATTAGTTTTACCGGTAATTCGGCTTCCACTAATAACCATGACGGCCCCCACCTGGAGGATGCTCCTTATATCCTGTAGGGACAGGAAGTCACAAGAGTTTAAAAGGCTCCTCCCTAGCACCCCACACCAGTGTCTACCAAAGTACCACCTGGAAGGATGTAAGTGCATACACCTTTTGACCCATGACCAAGAAGGTAAGAAGGGAGGGAAATAATTAGGGGCCGTCATGGTTACTAGTGGAAACCGAATTACCAGCAAGACTAATTCCATATTTTCCACCACGTTCCCATGACAGCCCCCACCTGGAGACTTACCAGATTACCCATTATTTGGGAGGGACCACTGCCTGGAGAATCTTTCTGCCAAACATCAGATCACCCAGAGAGGCAATGTCCAAGCGGTAGTGCTTCGCGAATGTTGAGGAGCTTGACCACGTAGCTGCACGGCAGATCTGGTCTAAAGATCACCCTCTTTTTTCTGCCCATGAAGTTGCCATGGCTCTGGTGGAATGAGCTTTAATGCTTTCTGGTAGGGAAGCATTTGCTGACTTATAACAAAGCATGATGGTAGACTTAATCCATCTGGCTAAAGTTGCTTTAGAGGCTTTACTGCCTTTGTTTTTTCCCGCAAAATTTATTAATAGATTAGAATCTTTTCTCCAACTTTCTGTAGCTTCTAGAAGCACAGTCCTTCTAACATTTAAGGTTTGCCATTTCTTTTCACAGTCTGTTTTAGGGTCTGGATAGAAAGAGGGAAGAATAATTTCTTGTTTGCGATGGAAGTCTGAGACCACTTTTGGGAGAAATAAGGGGTCTAGTTTAAAGGAAACCTACCACTTGTAGTGGCAGGTTTCCGATGGCAATACCGAGCACCAGCTCAGGGTGAGCTGGTGCCAGAGCTTATTTTAGTTAGTGTTTTAAACCGGGGTATCGCGGTTTAAAACACTTTTTAAACTTTATAGCCGGCGCAGGCAGGTACGCGCTCGGCGCTTACCGTGCGCGCGGCTACATAGGAAGTGAATGAGAGCCGCGCGCATGGTAAGCGCCGAGCGCGTACCTCCATGCGTCGGCTATAAAGTTTAAAAAGTGTTTTAAACCGCGATACCGCGGTTTAAAACACTAACTAAAATAAGCTCCGGCACCAGCTCACCCTGAGCTGGTGCTCGGTATTGCCATCGGAAACCTGCCACTTCAAGTGGTAGGTTTCCTTTAAGAACTATTCTATCCTCTAGAACTCTTAAGAAGGGATCTTTACATGAAAGGGCCTGAATTTCACCTAATCTATGAGCTGTAGTGATAGCTATAAGAAAGGCTGTTTTTAGTGTAAGGTTTTTTATGTTATTTGACTCTAGGGGTTCAAAGGAGGGCCCTGTAAGATGGTTTAACACTAAGGAAAGATCCCAAGGGGGAATTTGGTTTTTAATGTATGGTCTAATACGGGAACACCCCTTGATAAATCTTTTGACCCACTGGTGGTTGGCCAGGGAAAAATCAAGAAAAAGTGCAGCAATCTGGACCTTGAGTGTACTCAGTCTAAGACCCAAGGAAAATCCCGACTGTAAGAAGTCTAACACCTGAGCTAAATTTGGGGTTCCCTGAGAGGGAGGACGGTCTCCGCACCAGCAGGAAAATTTTTTCCAAATTTTTTGATAGATGGCATTCATTACAGGTTTTCTGCTTGCTTTCATGGTGCTGATTACTTCACTAGAGAGACCCTGGGCTTTTAAAAACGACCTCTCAGAATCCAAGCTGTCAGTTTTAACTTTTTTATGTTTTGATGATGTAATGGTCCCTGTGGGAGAAGGTTCTGACGGTAGGAAAGATGATAGGGATTTTCTATGGACAGTCATTGAACAACCAGGAACCAGCTCCTTTTCAGCCAGAACGGAGCAATGAGTATCAGTAAAACTTGTTCGGATCTTAGTTTCTGTAGCTTTTTTGGAATCAAAGATATATGGGGGAAGGCATAGACTAGACCTGTTCCCCATGACTGGCTGAGAGCATCTAGGCCTGATGGAGAGCCCCTGGGGCCCAGAGAGAAAAAGAGGGTCGCCTTTCTGTTTTGAAAGGTGGCAAACAGGTTGGAGTCCCCCAAAGATGGCAAATTTCCACAAAGGTTTCTGGATCTAGAGACCATTCGTTTGGGTCCAGTATGACTCTGCTCAAGAAATCTGCTTTTATATTCTCTATCCCCTTTAAGTGAATGGGAGAGGGAGAGAAGGTAAGATTCTGCCCATTTGAAAATTTGACGACATTGAATTCTTGCCTCAAGCCCATCCTGCGAGATGACATCAGTATCGCAAATGTGGAGTCCCTATGGGTGGAGATAAGGGGAGGGAAAAAGAATAATAAAATATTACTAGGGGTTTGTTATAAGGCTCCAAATATAGTGGAGGCAGCAGAGGAAATGCTGATAAGTGAAATGGATGCGGCTTCAAAGCAAGGTGAAGTACTTATCATGGGAGACTTCAATTACCCAGATATCGACTGGGGGGCAGAAACCTGCAGGTCCTTCAAAGGCAGCAGGTTCTTGTCAACAACAAAAGACAATTACCTGTCGCAACTAGTCCTGGAGCCAACAAGAGGGGGGGCACTGCTGGACCTTATCCTTACCAACAGACCTGATAGGGTATCAAAACTACAGGTTGGGGGGAACCTGGGAAATAGTGATCATAATATCATTGATTTTGTATTACGCTTTACTAAGAGCGTTAGTGAAGGGGCAACCAACACTCTAAACTTCAGGAGGGCAAATTTTCAGCAACTAAGGGAAGACCTTAAAGGCATAGACTGGGATAATGTTCTCAAAGACAAAAGCCCCCCCCAAAAATGGGACTTTTTCTCATATATTCTGAAAAAGTCCTGTGAGAAACACATACCTTATGGGAAAAAGCATAAAAGGAACAAGAAAAACCCTACGTGGCTAACTAGTCTTGTAAGGAAAGCAATAAGCGAGAAAGATAAAGCGTTTAAGGTGCTAAAACGTGAAGGTAGCGATGAGGCATTACAGGATTATAGAGAGAAAAATAAATCCTGTAAAAAGCAGATAAAGGCCGTAAAAATAGAGACTGAGAGAAATATTGCCAGGGAGAGCAAAAATAATCCCAAATTATTTTTCAAGTATATAAATAATAAGAAACTAAAAACAGAGAGTGTGGGTCCCCTTAGAAATAACATGGGGGTCATGGTGGAAGGAGATGAGGAAAGGGCCAATCTACTGAATGTCGCCTTCTCAACTGTCTTCACCCAGGAAAATCCCCTGGTGGAAGACACAATCAGGAATAATATAAATTCTCTCTGGAATGTCAACAGTTTAACCCAGGAAGAGGTACGGCGCCGCCTCACAACCACTAAGATAGATAAATCACCTGGGCCAGATGGCATACACCCCCGGGTTCTGCATTATGTACGGTGATAGACAAACCGTTATTTTTAATATTTGAAGATTCACTGAGGACTGGCTATGTTCCACAGGACTGGCGAATAGCAAATGTGGTACCAATATACAAAAAAGGATCAAATAGCGATCCTGGAAACTACAGACCCGTGAGTCTAACTGCTGTGGTGGGGAAAATATTTGAGGGGTTTATTAGAGATGCTATCCTGGAGTATCTCACTGTGCACAACCTTATAACCCAGCGTCAGCATGGGTTTATGAGAGATCGGTCCTGTCAGACTAATCTGATTGGTTTCTACGAGGAGGTAAGTTCAAGACTGGATCTGGGGGACGCTGTGGATGTTGTATATCTGGACTTTTCAAAGGCATTTGACACCGTGCCACATAAAAGGTTGGTATATAAAATGAGACTGCTGGGAATAGGGGAAAATCTGTGTATTTGGGTAAGTGATAGAAAACACAGGGTGGTCATTAATGGCACATTCTCAGATTGGGTTGATGTTACCAGTGGAGTGCCACTTCTTTTTAATATTTTTATTAATGACCTTGTAGTGGGTTTACACAGTCAAGTTTCAATATTTGCAGATGATACTAATCTGTGTAAAGTAATAAATACTGAGGTCGATAGTTTAGCATTACAGAGGGATTACAGAGGGATTTGTGGAAGCTTGAGGAGTGGGCAGAGAAATGGTTGATGAGGTATAATGTAGATAAATGTAAAGTTATGCACTTGGGCCAAGGAAACAAAAAGTATAATTATGTTCTAAACGGTCAATTACTTAGTAAAACTGAAGCTGAAAAGGACTTGGGGGTATTGGTGGATGGTAAACTTAATTTTAGTGACCAGAGCCAGGCGGCTGCTGCTAAAGCAAATAAAATAATGGGATGTATCAAGAGAGGAATAGATTCTCATGATAAAGACATAGTTTTTCCCTTATACAAATCCCTGGTCAGACCACACATGGAATATTGTGTACAGTTTTGGGCACCAGTGTATAAAAAGGATATAGTAGAGCTGGAACGGGTGCAGAGGAGAGCAACCAGGATTATTAGGGGAATGGGGGGATTAGAATACACTGACAGATTAAAAAATTTGGGATTCTTCAGTTTAGAAAAAAGACGACTGAGGGGAGACCTCATTACAATGTACAAATACCTGAACGGACAGTACAAGGATCTCTCCAAAGATCTTTTTATACCTCGGCCTGTGACCAGGACAAGGGGGCATCCTCTACGCTTAGAGGAGAGGCGATTTTACCATCACCATAGACAAAGGTTCTTTACTGTAAGAGCAGTGAGACTGTGGAACTCTCTGCCGCAGGAGGTTGTTATGGCGGACTCTATGTACATGTTCAAGAGAGGCCTGGATGACTTTCTGGAGAGAAAAAATATCACGGGTTATGGGGATAAAACATTTATTTAATTCTTAAAGGTTGGACTTGATGGACTTGCATCTCCTTCCAGCCTTATATACTATGATACTATGATACTATGATAGATTCGTCAGGCTCTATGATTTTGGTCCTTGCCTGCGAAGGTATGCGACCGTAGTCGTATTGTCGGAGAAGATTTTGATGTGTTGACCTTCTATGGATTTGTGGGCAGCTTTGAGCATTTCTAAGACCGCTTTCAGCTCTCTGTAGTTTGAGGACATGGAGCGGGATAGATCGTCCCACTTTCCTTGAAGATGTAGGCCTGGAAGAACTGCCCCCCAACCTTTCAGACTTTCGTCTGTTTGTATTGTGAGAACCGGAGAGGGATTCCACTAGACCCCCTTCCTTTTTGGGGATTTGACTAGATAGTGTTTGACTAGATAGGGAACCTTTACCTTGCGATCTAGATGTAGCGGATTTTTGTCCCAGATTCGGATTGTCCAAGCCTGCATAATTCTCGTGTGATTTTGAGCCCAAGCCACGCACTGGATGCAGGATGTCAGGAGTCCCAGTAGAATTAAGGGTACGTTTTCCATAGAGAATAGCGGCACACGGCCGCACACACGCCAGAAGATAGAGCATGCTCTATCTTTTTGCGGTGTGCGGGCCGGATCGGTGCCACACATGTGTGGCACCGTATCTGCGCCGCGCCGCTATTGCCGTCTATGGGGACGTACATGTACGTCCCCGCAGACGGCCATGTGAATGTGCCCTAAGGCTGCACGGATACTACCCCTGAAAGAGACTTACAGCTTGTTTTAATTTTAGGAATTTTTCTTGTGGCAAAAAGGAACTCTGTTTTATTGAGTCCAGCATTACCCCTAGAAATGTCTTTGTTTTCTCTGGGTAGAAATCGGATTTCTCTTGGTTTATTATCCAACCTAAATCCTGAAGGAGAAGTAGAGATGTCTGTAAGTGAATTTTTAACTCTGCTTCTGTTCTCGCCACTAAGAGCAGGTCGTCTAAGTATAAGATAATCCTTTATCCTTTATTAGTCCCACAGTGGGGAAATTCACAGTTAAGTAGGGTACTATTACAATGTTTCTCATTCTTAAGTAGGCTACTACTTCTACCATTAACTTGGTGAATATGCGTGGAGCGGATGAAATTCCAAACGGTAGTGCCCTGAACTGAAAATGAAGAATTTCCCCCTGTGGGGATAGAATCGCAAACCTCAGATATTTCTGGTGGTTTTGGAAGATTGGGACGTGATAGTACGCTTCCTTGAGGTCCACTGTACATAGAGAATAATTTTGACCTATGAGAGGCACTGCAGATTTTATTGACTCCATCTTGAAATGTTTGGTTATTATAAATTTGTTCAATTTTTTTAGGTTTATAATTAAATGGTAAGTGCCGTTCGTTTTTTTTAACAAAAAATAGAGGGAAATAGAATCCTTTCCCTTTCTCGGTCTCCTGTACTGGGGCAATCACATTCATGTGGCACAGCTGCTGAATGTTGGCCCAGAGCTGGAGATTTTGAGTCTTGGTAAATTTGGGAGAAATTTGAAAGTTGGGGGGGGGGGGGGATGGAGAAATTCTATCCTGTAACCTGATTGAATGATCTGCCGAACCCAGGGACTCAGGGAAATTTCCTCCCATTTTGTTACAAAATAAGAAAGCCTCCCCCCCACCTGTAAGTCATTGTGTCTTTTGTTTTTGGTTGAGGTTGAAGTGCGACCTGCACCGCCTTTTGCGTAGCTCCACCTGCTGGACTTCCCCTTGCCTCTATATTGGGTTTTGGGGGCAGGTTGTATACTACTGGGGGCAGGCTGTATACTACTGGGGGCAGGCTGTATACTACTGGGGGCAAGCTGTATACCACTGGGGGCAGGCTGTATACCACTGGGGGCAGGCTGTATACCACTGGGGGCAGGCTGTATACCACTGGGGGGGCAGGCTGTATACCACTGGGGACAAACTGTATACTACTGGGGACAAACTGTATACTACTGGGGGCAGGCTGTATACTACTAAGGGCAGGCTGTATACTACTAAGGGCAGGCTGTATACTACTAAGGGCAGGCTGTATACTACTGGGGGCAAGCTGTATACTACTGGGGGTAGGCTGGGCTGGCTGTATACTATAGGGGACTGGTTGGCTATATACTAGGGGGGGTCTGTGACCAATGCATTTTCCACCCTCAGCTTATACTCGAGTCAATAGTTTTTCGCAGTTTTTGGTGGTAAAATTAGGGGTCTCGGCTTATACTCGGGTCGGCTTTTAATCAAGTATATATGGTAATAACTAATTCATAGTAATAAATAACTGAATAAATATATACATAAATAGAAAAATCTAAAATGCATTATATACGTCATTAAAGTATAAATACAGTAGTAGTTTATAACATTAAAAGTAGTGATTCATACAAACCAAAAAATAAATAAATACATAACCAGATGATAAATAATATGTACTTGCAGGGAACATTCAAAAAATATACTAATAGGATGTGTAAAAGTATAAATTAGTGTAACTGATAGGGTTTGCTATGCTTGTGGACAAAAGTATGAAAAGATAGACTGTCCGGGGGGCGTGGCCTGACTGAGCAGCGAGACGGACGCACATCCCTGAGCTCCGTCTCAATACCTTCAGAAGTGACTAAAATACAGCACCCTCACCGCTCTTTTTTGCCAAAAAACCCTCACTTCTAAAGGGAGATGGTCACCAGACGCAAGGCGTCCAAACCAGGACCGAAAAAACTCACGGACTTCTTCCCGGGAGGTAGCGCACGCAGCAGCGGCTCTTCCCGCCACTCCGGAGGATCTTCTCCCTCAGGCTCCAGCACCGCCAACTCCAGGAGTGGAAGAAGTCCACCACTCTCCAGTCGCAAGGATGCAGGGGAGAAGACAGGAGAAGAGAGAGGCCTAATTTCACCGAGAAGTAGCCCGGGAAGTGAAGGCTTGGAACAACGGGCCCAATCCAAGATGGCGCCGAGAGAAAATGCCGAGGCGGGAACTAACGACTACCAGAGATCCCCAGCTAACAGCCCGGCAAAGCATCGCCCGAGACTGGAGATACAAGGGGTAAGCACACCTATACTTACCTCAGACATCGGGGGAGATATACTAGATCCCTTTGCAAACATCCATCCCACTGGCCAGGCCGCGTCAGAGTCCTTCATGAAAGATATGATGGTGCGACTATGGGGCTCTTTTCAAGCTGACATGGCCTCATTAGCACATAAACTGGACTCTTCAATGGAGGAATTAGGAGGAAGAGTTGACCATGTAGAAAATAAAATGGGAGAACTAATAGGATCCCATAATGAACTAGTGGATGGTCATTATCACCTGGAGGAAGAAGTACAAGTGCTCAGGAATAAGTTATCTGACCTGGAAGACCGCAACAGGCGGAATAACGTTAAATTTAGGGGGATCCCTGAAGCGGTAACCCAAAAAGAACTTAAGCAGTACATTGCTAAACTAATAAAAGATCTACTACCTGACTTGCCAGATCAGGATTTGATTATCGACAGGGCACACAGATTGCCTAGACCTAAAAATATACCAGAAGAGACCCCGAGGGACTCTATAATAAGAATGCATTTCTATCATGCAAAAGAAGCTCTCATGATGTCAGCTCGTAAATTAAAAGAATTACCAGCTCCATATGAAGAAATACATCTTTATGCTGACCTATCACAGGCAACTCTTCAGACAAGAAGGCAGTTCCACGCGATCACCACGACCCTCCGGGAAGCAGGAGTACAATACAGATGGGGATACCCAACAAAGCTCCTAATACATAAAGAAGGAAGGCTGGTGATAATCCGAAATCCGGAAGAAGGGGTTACTATGCTCAACTCCCTAGGTTTGAAAATAAAAGCCACAAAAGAGAACACAACGCGGAAAGGTCCGAGCCAGGTGCAGCAGGAATGGCAGGAGATGCGTCGAGGAAGATGAAGCCTATATAAGAAGGTTGGTCGTAATAGCAGGCGAACTTTGTTTCCTCAGACAAAAGGCAGGAAGTGCATTAGAAATCTGCCTAATAGAACTTTCTTAATGTTGAGTGAAAGATCACTCGTAGTTATGGTTATGTCTGTTAATTATTCTGTTATATGCTATGCTAAGGGGACACAATCTGAACTAATATCAGTATGGGACTATGTCACTTAAAATAAGATCTATAAATGTCAAGGGGCTAAATGTACCTTATAAAAGATATGCGTTTTGGAAGGATGCAATTTCAGCACACGCGGATGTCCTGTTTGCCCAGGAAACTCATTTTAAGAGCCAAAAAGCTCCCAAAATGACACATAAAAATTTTCAACATATTTATACAGCTAATGGACCTAAAAAAACAGCCGGGGTCTTGATAGCTATCAAAGACTCAGTGGTTTTTAAGGAATTAGAAGTAGTTTTAGATCCAAACGGCAGATATGCCATCCTAGTGTGCGAAATCAATAATGTTATTTTTACGTTGGTTAATGTGTATGCACCCAACACATCACAGGTTAGATTCCTGAACAAAATAATAAAAAAAATTAGGAAAATACAAAAAGGCAACTTACTAATCGGAGGAGACTTCAACTTAATCCCTCACAATACCTTAGACACCACAGCCATAAGACAGCGCACATCACAGACTCTAGGACCCTGGATTCACTCCCAGGAACTATACGACACATTTAGATGTATGAATGCAAGTTCTAAAGAATTTACCTTTTACTCACCCAGAATAGACCTTTTCCTCACAGACAGAAACACCCTATCAATGGTTAAAGCGTCCGAAATCCATACAACCTCTTGGTCAGATCACTCACCTATCACGGTAGAGCTAATACCTTACCCATTAACCACAAACCCCAGACCGTGGCGAAATAACACCTTTCTAATGTCCCTCCCTACCCAGAAGGAGCAAATTAAAACAGAACTAGAAGAATATTTTAAAATCAACGATACTTCAGAAGTGGATATTTTTTCCCTTTGGTCACTTCACAAACTAAATATTAGTGCTTTCATGAAAGAGCAAGCGGCAAGACACCGTAGAAAGAAAGAGGCAAAGCTAACTAATGTAATAAAACAACTGGAGGCCACAGAACAGCTGCTATTAGTAAACCAAACACAGGCACTGCAGGATAAACTGTTCTCATTGAGACAAGAAATAAGATCCCTTATGATAGGGGAATATGATAAGATGCTAACAAGCAGAAAAGCAACACACTACGCAGCATACAATAAACCTACTAGGTTAATGGCTAACAAAGTCAAACCTAAAGCTGCAAAATCGAGAATTGCCTCCATTCAAGACCTAAAAAATCTGTCTGTCCAAGTTACTCACCCGATGGACATAGCAAATAGCTTTAGCGCCTACTATAGTCAACTCTACAATCTTAAAGATGATCCCAATACCCCTCAACCCACAACAGATTCAATTACCTCCTTTTTAGAGAAGCTAAAACTTCCATCCCTTTCGGTAGCCCAATTAGAGGAGTTAAATTCTCCATTCACAGAGGAGGAATTAGGAAAAATCATAACGAAAGCGAAAAGACAAAAGGCTCCGGGCCCAGATGGCCTAAGTAATGAATATTACCAGAATTTTAAAGATATTATCTTACCCTACCTCCCAAAAATATTTAACAAAGCAAGCAATATGGGGGCCCTTCCCCCTGAGATGCTCCAGGCCACAATAGTGACAATCCCCAAACCTGGGAAATCACCACAAAACACAGCTAACTATAGGCCGATTTCACTCTTAAATTGTGATACCAAACTTTATGCTAAGGCCATAGCACAAAGATTACTCCTCATTCTCCCCAATTTAGTACACAATGACCAGGTAGGTTTTACTACTGGTCGGCAAGCTCCAGATGGAACAAGAAGAATGGTGACCTTGATGTCAGTGATGGAGACCTCTCGTTTGACAGGATTAATTGGCAATTTGCATTCTCCACGCTCCACAAATTCGGCTTTTCAGGACACATTCTATCTGCGATCCAGTCTCTATATAGTAAACCATCAGCTAGGGTGTTAGCAAACGGAGTGCTCTCAGCTCCTTTCACTATCACCAATGGGACGAGACAGGGGTGCCCCCTGTCCCCTTTAATATTTACTCTTATTATGGAACCATTTGCAGAAACCATAAGGATGAACCTTGAGATAAAAGGAATCCCCGTAGGAGGTAGACAGCATAAAATAGGTCTCTTTGCGGATGATACAATACTAGCTATTACAAATCCGTTACAATCACTCAGGGAAATCACCAAAACAATCCAACAATTCGGACAAGCTTCATATTATAAAATTAATGAATCTAAATCGTCCATACATTGACCCCATACTTAAACCCCAGATACAAATGGATTTCCCCTTCCAATGGGCCAAGACGACCATCCCTTATCTAGGTATCCATCTAACTTCCCCGTTAAACAAAATGGCAGAAACAAACATTAACCCACTAATACAAAACCTCCAAAAAGAACTGGACATGATGCATAAAAAAGAATTTTCATGGTTGGGCAGAATGGTCATGTATAAAATGATGATCCTCCCTAAAATCCTGTATTTTTTTAGAACACTAACGATACCTATTCCCCTAGCACTTCTAAATAAACTGCAAAAACAACTTATGTCCTTTATATGGGGAAAATCCAAGCCAAGAGTAGCATGTAACATTCTCCAGACCACAAGACTAGAAGGAGGAATGGGAGTTCCCAACCTTAAAGCATATTATTATGCTTCCATTATCAAACAAATAAAGCCATGGTGGTCACACACCTCAGCCTCTAGTTGGCCAGAAATGGACAAGGAGCTGAACAGTAACAGACCCTTACGTTGCCTTCTTCTGGCCCAATCACTTCCGAAACCACCACCTCTCCCTAGACCCCCATCCCTAAGATTGTCAGTTATAGCTTGGAGATATTTGCTAAAAGAAACAAAACAAAGTACAGAAACCTCAAATATAGACATACCTCTTCAAACATTAAACTTGTGCTATGATCATATTCCACACAAAAAGCTCAGAGAGCTAGGGATTATGGGAATCTCTGATTTTATAGAAAACCATGAAATACTGAGCACCAAAGACATAATGGAAAAGTTTGCCATTCCTGCCAAATATGGTATATACATATCCCAATTAAGAGAGCTCATACATAAAAATAAATTACATGAGATAAGTATACCCACAGCCCCACACAATTACCTACACAAGGAAGGTTGCAAAGATTTCCATTCCACAAGGCCCATTTATAATATACTAGTTGGAGGTGGCAGACTGGAGGAGAAAAAAGCACACATGCTTAAATGGGAGAAAGAACTGAAAGCAGAATATGAATACAAGCAGTGGATTAAAGCGTTCAGATGGGGTAGCTCAGCATCAAAATGCACCAGTCTCACAGAAGTGCATTACAAATGCCTGACCAGGTGGTACCACACACCGACTAAGATAGCAAAAATCTTCCCAGGGAGTACAGATTTATGCTGGAGAGAATGCGGGCACAAAGGCACGCTCCTACATATATTCTGGGAGTGTCCCAAGATCAAAACCCTTTGGAATGTAGTGTTTACATTGATACACACATTGACAGGGACACAGATACCGAAAGAACCCCACAGAGCAATTTTACTAATGGAACTAGAAGAGTTGAAGATTCAACATTGCAAACTCATAGCACACATTCTTCTCACTGCCAAACTATTAATAGCCAGGAAATGGAAATCAGCAACGACGTTGGGTTTACGAGATCTGAAGGAACTTTTAGACCATCAATGTATTTATGAAAAAATTTACGCCATAAGAACAGGCAAACTCCAAACCTTTTTCAAGGTATGGGATCCATGGTTGAGAGTATACCCTACATCCACATAAAGAATGCCAGTCGGCCCTTGACATTATACCCTGTCAGTTACCATATTTAGTACATCAGGTGTGACACCCTACTCTATACTCTAAGAGAGTACCCGAAGTAACTTAGCAGAAGTTTTTCTTTGAAATTTTATAGTTATGTTTGTATTATAAGAAGTTAAAATTGATTGCTTTGTAAAGCATATGTTGCTTACTCTGAAGGTAACACTACTTTATTTGCTTAGGAATGTTTTAACTGAAAATGTAAAACGAGTCCATGCGAGTTTGATGACTAAATGTATGTAATATGCTTTATTTCTGACTCAATAAAAAGAATTGAAAAAAAAAAAAAAAAGATAGACTGTCCAATAGAATAATCTGACTAACGGTTTAGTAAATGCATTAAAATGTTCAGGAGCGAAGGAGATTGGCACATATAGCTTTTATGTGGAATGGTAGATTCTTACCTGATGCCGAGGAGACAATCAGAACTCTTCTGGCATTCAGGATAGTGGGGATCTTCTCTTCAATTTATCTAAGAATGACGGGAAGCGGCTCGTGCCTAAACTTGATTCTGGCGCATGGGTAGGAGCGCAGATCAAACCAAAAACAGGAGCGAAGATGTATGCCGGTCCTACGCATGCACTGTGAGTCGTCTCACCGGGACAAGGTGATCCTGCTGTATCCACAGGCGTATTGAGGGATATGTCTCTATAAGCACAGCGGGGACTGTGCGAGAGTGTATGAAATGCAGCTAAATCAAGTGAAAGTTATAGCAGATCAGCGTAAATAAAATGAGTATAGATAAAATGAAATAAAAGTAATCAAAAAGGATCAGTATGAATGAAGCGTTAACATATGGGAGGCAATTGGATGTGCAGTTTAGAAAAGATTTGATATAGAGTTCTTTGGTTGTATTGCTCATAAATTGTTTGGTTTTTTGGCTTCTTATTTAGGCACCATTTGCAAGTTGACTGTCCGCATTAATAACTGCCGATGGTTTTGGGAAAGAAATTTTTGACCTGGGATGTGTTCTTTAAAGAGGGTGGGTCTCTCTGTTAATTGTGGTTTTAGTTAGGGGTCGTTCAACAGGATCGATCAGTGTTTTTCAAGGATCTCTCTTAGACAAAGGTGATTATCGTTATAGGTGGTTACAAAATTCATTTTACATCTCTTTTGTTCCTAATTGGAGGATCTCTTCACACGGGGGATCAGACAGTCTTTTTGTGATCATTTTTCAGCGCATGTAAGCGTGTAAGGTTCCTACTTTAGGCCTACTTTTAGTTACTCTAAACCGTGCTCCAGAATTTTGGGTGCACGGACGATACCCCGCAAGCCACACCCCTTTTAGCAAGACCAGTCCCACTTCCTTGAAGGTCACACCCCTTAATCGGTCAAGTTGGGAAAGTGCCAAAAAAGGTCTAATAGCCTTGATAACGATGGTGCAAGGCATTTTAGACAGTGTTTTTGGTGAAACACCCACAATTTTGGCACATGTGCGTTTATAAACCCCCTTCCCCAATGTATCACAATAGAAAAATCTCAAAATCTCCTGGATATGTTAAAACGTTCAACTTATAGTGACACAATGCAGATTTTTAGGGTTTGGTCTGAATGGGGCTAAACTTGAAAGTTCGAAGTATCTGAAATTTTAATTTCTCTGAACATCCAGAGCTCCTTTATCCTCAATTAGCGGAAGGGTTTGTGGTTTTTCCATTCTTCTTTTAATGCTTTGAGAATAACTGAACACTCAGAACACATAGAGAACCCCAGTGAGATGAAGGGTGTGGTGTTTTTTCCTTGCTTCTTTAACCCTTTACCACGCCATGATGTGAGAACATAATGGTGAGCTTGTATTTCACGCACCATGAAGTTCCCCAATGTCATGGAGATCACACAGGCTCAGAAGCAGAGAGAAGTGATCAAAAAATCACATTTAACCCTGCATAATACCAATAAACAGTACAACTCGTCCCGCAAAAAATAAGCCATTAAACAGCTCAATCAACAAAATAATTAAAGTGTAAAAGCTATATAAAAGCTATATAAATGGGATATCACCATAACCTCACTGACCCATAGAAAATAAGTAACATGTTATCAATGCTATTTGGTGTGTATAACGAAAAAAGGTAAAAATCAATTATAGAATTGAATTTTTTAGCAAAAAAAAGCTTATAAAGGTTAAACAAGGGGGTATTGCGCCCCAAAATATAGTGTTACTGCGATCCTTGAGGGGTCTAGTTTTAAAAATGAGTCCACTCTTTGGAGGTTTTTACTACCCTACTATCTTAGGGGTTCAGCAAATGCGACATAGCGCCTAAAACCTGTTACAGCAATATCCGCCAATAGACGTTCCTCCCTTCCAAGCTCCTCAGTGTCCCCATACAGCAGTTTGTGATCATGTGTGGGATGTTACTGCATTCTAGAGAAACTTAGTAACAAACTATGGGGTGCATTTACTTATTTAACCCCTTCTAAAAAATTTTAATTTAGGGGTCAAAGCAAGGTTTTTCTGGAAAAAGATACTAACGCGTAAATACTTTCTATAAAACATCTATTGTGGTAAAAAGGTCAATGCAACCCTTGATAAATTCTCTGGGTGGTATAGTTTCATTGTTCAGGAACTTTTCAAATGTGTAATGGCACCCGAAAACAATTCATCAAAATCTGCCCTCTAAATCCTGAATGGCTCCTTCCATTCTGCGCTCTGCTGTGAGCCCCTTAAGTAGTTTACATTCACATTTGAGGTATTGCCCCACTCATAAGAAACTGAACAACAAAATCTGAGATGTGCTTTTTTCCTTTTATCCTGCATGAACATGTAGATTTTAGGACTAAATGATCATTTTATTGTTAAAATTAACCATTTTGTTTTAATTCTTGTGAGATACTTAAAGAGTTAAAAACCTTACCAAAGGCTGTTTTGAATAGGTTGAGGGATACAGTTTTAAAAATAATTTGAGTTTGTAAAAAATAGAACTTTGAAAGCCCTAATGAAGATGAATTCTCCTCTAAATGATTTTATCTGAAATTTGGGAAATCGCTGTTCAAACTTTAAGCCTCTTAATGTCCTAACAATATAAAAACATATAAAAAAAGTATGTCAACATAAAGCAGACATATGGTTAATATTAGTTGGTTAGCAATCAGTTTCGGCGGTTAACCTAACTGTATGATGAGCATAGCATTTAGAAATCAGAAAATTGCTAATTTATCTTCATTTTTACAAAATTTAAATTTTTATAAAAAAGTGCAAAAACTAAAATGTTAGATTAATGTGAAGCACAACATGTCATGAAAAAACAGTCTGAAAATAAAATTGGTAATATTGTTCCAAAGTTATAATTGCATATTGTGAGATTTGAAAAATCGTGTCCTAAAGGCAAAAACGAGCTGTGTCTTCAAGGCGCTAAGTCTCTATGGAAATAACACATTTTAATGCACAGCACCTTTAACTGCTTTAACATTAATATATATTTTTTAAATAATTAGTTTTTGATGATTTATTTTATGTTATGTTATTACCTTAATATCGCCATCTTTATTAAGATTGCCGCGCCCCCGAACGTCATCGGGGGGCGGCGATCGGTTGCCATGGTAGCCTTGGGTCTTCGTTTGACCCGAGGCTATCTGGCATCTGCAGATTCATTACAATGAGCCAGTGGCTCATTGTAATGAATGAGCTGCAAAAATGCCATATATTGCAATACAGAAGTATTGCAGTATATGGTAGAAGCGATCTGACCATCTGGGTTAATGTACCCTAGATGTTCTAAGAAATAGTGGAAAAAAAAAAGAAATACAAAGTTTAAAAAATAAAAAAAAATTAATAAAATATTAAAAATTCAAATAACCCCACCTTTCGCTAGAACTGATATAAAACATAATAAACAGTAAAAATCACAGACACATTAGGTATCTCCGCGTCCCAAAATGCCTGATCTATCAAAATATAAAAACGATTACGGCCGGGGGTGACCTCCAAGACGGGAAATGGCGCCCAAATGTCCGAAATACGAAAAAATTATCAAAATGTCGCACAGACCTAAAAATGGTAGCAATGTAAAGGTCGGCTCATTTCGCAAAAAATGACACCTAACACAGCTCCGTGCGCCAAAGTATGAAAAAGTTATTAGCTTCAGAAGATGGCAAAAAATGTTTTTTCTTTTTTGTACACATTCGTTTATTTTTTTATTTTTTTTTTTTGAGTAATAATATTTATTATCATATGCAAAGTGTACATCAATACAAAAAACGTGATAATAATTGTCAGCAATTCTTACTTCCCTTCTTATATTCCAACAAATATATGCCAAGTTTACAATTTCCATATTAATTACCCATATATTCCCACCCCTGCCCACCCTTAATGATTTATTTACAAAAACGGGAGAGAGACATTCACCATTGTCTATACAAACATTGTCATATAGGTACGTATCATCACCCGTATATACATCTATAATTCGAATTAAAGTTAATCATCCCCTCCCCGTCCCTCCCACCTACTGACAGGAAAAGGAAAAGAAAAAAAAACCAAAAAAAAAAAACGGGGAAATACTTGTTACGTTCACTATTACTCCCTCTTCCTTTTTCCTCTTTCTTTTCCCTTCTCTCTTTCTCCTTCCCTCTGCCCTTCCTTTCCCCTTCCCTTATTTCCACTTCATCCATATCTCTGCCCATTTCCCACTTTTCCCGACTTTGTTAGCATAAATTTGCTCATATCTTTTGATTTTTTGAGAAAGGTTAAGCCATTGATCTATATTTGGCGATGTGTGGCTTCCCCAAGTTCGAGTTATGAGGACTTTAGCAATCATCATTAATTTAGTTATTAATACACCTTCCTTGACGCTAATGTTATGGCTGGGTCCGTAAATTCCTATAACTGCGACATTAATTGATGGGATCAGGGATTTCCCCAGCACTTCATTTATCCTCGAGAATATTTTGTCCCAAAATGTTTTTATATTCGGGCATATCCAAATTAGATGAAGGAAGTCAGCCTCCTCCCTTTCACATCTATAGCATTTGGAGGATTCCCTTAGTTTCATCTTGCACAGAGCGGCCGGTGTGTAGTACAGCATATATAAGATTTTTGTCTGTATGGCTCTGTGGTTTTCGCTAATTGATCCAATTTTTACATTCCTGTATATTTCCCCCCATCCCTCCCTCGAAATCATTCCTATCTTATCTTCCCAGAATTCCTGTGACTTGTGTTTAAACCCTAAATTATTCCCTTTGATCAGGAATCTATAAATCCCTGATATCAAACCTTTTTTCCTCCCAGTGTGCTTAATAAACTCTATACATTGATGTGTTTCAAATTTTATACTTCTGTGGGTTTTTATTGCATTAATTGCATGTGTCAACTGTAAATATCTCAAAAAATCACCATCATTCAAATTTGCTTTATCTTTAAGTGCTGAGAAACTCATGACTTTCCCCTCTTCCAAAACCTGTGAAAACAAACGCACCCCTCTGTTTTCCCAAAATATGGGGTCAGGAAGGTCTCGTAACTCTGGAAAGTTAACGTTTGACCACAGAGGAGTATCCTCCATAATGCCATTGATAAGATTAATCTTTTTTAAAGCTTTCCATCCTTTATGAATGGCTTCCTTTATCAGGTTCTTATGTTGTTTGTTTTGTTCTATCCCGCTCTCTAAGGCTTCAAAAACTGTGTAGGTTTTCCCATCTTCCATAAGTAATGTTTTTAACGGTTCCTTTCTATCCTTCCACCCCACTATACGGGACATCTGAGCTCCGAGGAAGTATCCATACAAGAAAGGGATTCCCAGTCCTCCTTCTCCCATAGGGGCGTATAGATAACTAAGTTTGATTCGGGTTCTTTTCCGACCCCAAATAAGTTCATTAAACAGTGCTTCCAATGCTTTAAAAAAAGAGCTGTCTATCCAGATTGGACATGGGATTAGAAAGAATAAAATCTGCGGCAGAAGGACCATCTTTATTAATGCAATCCTATCTGCGAAGGAGAGAGGTAGTTTATCCCAGATATGAATCCTGCATCTAACAGAACTTATTAGGGGTTTCAAATTCAGGAGGTCATAATCTTGTACCTGTGCTGATATCGTAGTACCCAAATATTTCAACGAGTCTTGGCAGCGCATGATGTTACCGGCTTTAAGGGCTTCCGTCCTATTCCCATCAAGGGGCATCAGACCTGATTTACTCCAATTAATCTCCAGGCCGGAGAACTGGCCGAACTCTGTAATTACTCTAACCGCATTAGGGATGGATGTTGGGAAGTCACGAAGGCACAGCAGAATGTCATCTGCATACATAATCAGTTTATCCTGGGGTCCACCGCTCCCCCCTCCTCCTATGCCATCAGAAGCCCTGATTTTAATGGCCAGAGGTTCAATGAAAATAGCGAAAAGGAGAGGGGAGAGGGGACATCCCTGTCTTGTGCCACGAGAAAGGGGGAAAGACTCAGATTCTCTGTTATTAATATAAACTCTAGCTTTGGGGGAGTCATATAAACACTTAACCCACTTCGTAAATACTTCTCCAAATCCGAATCTATTCATAGCTTCCCATAGAAATCCCCACTCGACCCTGTCGAAGGCTTTTGTCGCATCCAAGGACAGGATCGAGCGGAGGTCCCCCCTACCCCTCTCTATAGATACAAACAATCTATCTAAACAGTCGCTCACATTCCTACCTGGGATAAACCCCCTCTGGTCCCCGTGAATGATACTGGTAATTACCCTCTTAAGCCGTATGGCGAGGATTTTTGCAATAATTTTTGCATCTGTGTTAATAAGAGATATTGGTCTAAATGAGCCCGGCTCTAGAGGGTCCTTATCCTTCTTGGGGATGAGTATAATACTGGCTTCCGACATTGAGTCCGATACCCTTCCATTACTTTGGATTACTTGTAATGTCGACCACAGCATAGGGGCCAGTACCTCCCTATATCTCCTATACAGACTAAAGGGGATGCCATCTGGGCCTGGGGTTGAGTCCGTATTACAGGAGTCAATTGTTTGCTTCAGCTCATCTAGCGTAATAGGGGCGTCCAGCATTTCTACCTGGCTCTTAGTTAGATGAGGGAGAATGATGTCATGAAAGAAATTTTCTATATTCCTTGGGTCTATATCTCCTGATGTTTCATATAACCGTTGAAAAAAAATTCTAAATTCTTGTTGGATCTCATCTTGTTCCCTACAGATTTGGCCTTTATGTCCCCTTATGGCGCGAATGTTACCATTCCCTTTTGTATTATTTTTAATCATATTGGCTAGGAGTTTTCCTGGTTTACCCTTTTCTGTAAAGTATCGCTGTCCCTCGAAGAACACCTTATGTTGAGCTTTGTCTAGCAAAAAATCATTATATTTTTCCCTGGCTACATTGTACGCCTGTGTGTGTCTTCTTTCTCCTGGCTTGTCTAGGTTCTTAGCTGTCTGTTCAACCTGTTTTCTTAAGTCGTCTTCTTTCCTTCTAAAATTCTTTTTTGATACATTAATGGCATGAGACAAGGTATTTTTAATAGATAATTTTAGAGTATCCCATACTACCCGTGTATCTGCAGTGTTGATATTCAAGTCCCAAAATTCTTCAATAACTGATTTTAGATCCAGAGTGGGTTCGAGAATAGTTAACCAGTAGGGGTTGAGTCTGAACCTTCTCCTACTAAGTAAAGGTTCCCCAGCATTCGTTTAATTTTTGAAAATGTATTAAAACACAATAAAACCTGTATAAATTTGGTATCACCGCGATCGCACCGAACCAAAGAATAAAGCTGAGGTGTTATTTTGAGTGCACAGTCAAAGTCGTAAAAACTGAGCCCCAATTTTTCCACATTTGGAATTTTTTTCAGCTTCGCAGTACATGGAATGTTAAAATAAATAACATTACAAGAAAGTAAAATTTGTTACGCACAAAATAAGCCCTCACTCAGGTCTGTACACGTAAAAATGAAAAAGTTATGGATTTTTGAAGGTGGAGAGCGAAAAATGAGCGAAAAAACCTTGCGTCCTTAAGGGGTTAAACAAAAAAACTCTGAACTCCATCAAGAATTTCTTGTGACTCTATTTTCATATACAACAATCTATGCTACTCCATTTCTATTGGAATAATTGGTCCCAATCTCTCATGTTTAGAAATAAAAATTTTCTTAAATTAACCCTTCTTGTCCAGGTTCTTGAAGCGCATTTGCACTGCAATAGTCATTTATTTATCCAATGAATTTATAACTTATATTGCAGCCTGTTGCGATGTAGTATGCGAGCCAATGACTGCCGGTAGATCTTATTTTCAGAGGAGGCCTTATATTTTTAAGTTTTAAAAAAAATTGTGCTAATTCTTATTTTTTGGGGTTGTCTTATTTTCTGGGAAACAAGGTAGTTTACTCTAAATTGCAGGTGTTTAGCTGCTAGCAGAGGCTTTACCTTGTCCCCCCTGGCTAATCTCCATATGCCTTGCTTTCTGGTCACCATGGGAAAGCGTATATAGAACAGCTAGAGATGACAGGAGGCATGTTGGGGGGAGCAGTAGTAAAGGAATGCAAAAAATAGGACTTGGAGTGACTTACCACATGCTTCTGGTCGTCCAATTACAAACATGCTGTCCTCATTCATGTGAATGCCAGGATGTGCTGCCCACTTCAGGAATAGCTGAATTTGATTTCATAAGAACTGATGATACATATACCAGCCTGTCCAGCAGCATGATACAGGTATGGCATTGTTGTCAAAGTCTCTCTCCAGCTGTGCTAAAACTAATTTTTGGCAATAACTTTACAGTTGCTCTTTAAGTACCCTAATTAATCAAGCCTATTTTGGTAGGGCAACTACCCTATAATTTCCAACATTTTTCAGTGTTGGTGGGTTGCAGGGTGTTGTAACACAAACAATCTGAAATTGAGGACTTATTCTATATATAACATATATATTAATATATATATACAGGCGGTCCCCTACTTAAGAACACTCGACTTACATACGACCCCTAGTTACAAACGGACCTCTGGATATTGGTAATTTATTGTACTTTAATCCTAGGCTACAATAAACAGCTATAACAGTTATTACATGTGTCTGTAATGAAGCTTTACTGTTAATCCTGATTCTTATGACAACCCAACATTTTTAGAATTGTCACAGAGACCAAATAAGTTCTGGCTGGAATTACAATGATAAAATATACAGTTCCGACTTGCATACAAATTCAACTTAAGAACAAACCTCCAGACCCTATCTTGTATGTAACCCGGGGACTGCCTGTATCACTATTTGTAACTAGAAACACTCTTTCATTTCGGTCCATCTACCATATATTTTCGTGTATAAGCTGAGTTTTTAAGCACAGAAAAATGTGCAGAAAAATCTCACCGTGGCTTATAAACTAAACTTACATACTCACCTTCCATCGTCCTGATTCTTGTTGCAGCTTCCCGATGCTCGTCGTGGGTCCAATTCTGTCTTCTTTCCGCTGTAACAGTCGACAGAGCCGCGGCCATTCTATCTGCCAGCCGGGGCATACTATGATGCAGCCGTTGGTGACGTCATAGTATCCGCCGGCCAGCAGATCACATGGACACGTCTCTGTGGGCTGTTACAGTGGAAAGAAGACAGAAGAGGACCCACAAAGAGTATCAGGGATGCCAGAAGGTGAGTATGTAAGTTTATGTTTTTATGTGGACTGACTATATACTAAAGGGGGCTTGCTGACTGTAGAGTAAAGGGGACTGGCTGGCTGTATACTTAAGGGGCTGGCTGGGCGGCTGTATACTTAACGTGGCTGGCTGGCTGTATACTTAAGGGGGCTGGCTGGCTAACTGTATACTTAAGGGGGCTGGCAAGCTATATGCTACTAAGTAAGAAAAAAGGAGCCACGCAGTTCTCAAATATAAAATTAAATAGAAATTTTATTCAGTTAGCATATTAAAACAAAATTGATTACAATTACCTTTTGGTGGATATACCCTTTTGTGTTAGTGACGTGGGCAGCTAACTCGGACAAATAATATTGGATTTCTTCCATTAATATCCATTGTAATCAATTTTGTTTTAATATGCTAACTGAATAAAATTTCTATTAAATTTTTTATTTGAGAGCTGAGTGGCTCCTTTTTTCTTATATGGTATTGATTATGTTTGGAAGTAGTTGCCCGGTCTAGCAAGATGAAGATGTCGTTTCTATATACTACTAAGGTCTGGCTGGCTATATAGTACTGGGGGCTTGCTGCCTATATACTACTGAGGGCTCGCCATTTACTACTGGGGGCTGGCTGCTGGCTATATACTACAGGGGGCTGGGAGGCTGTGACCAATGCATTTCACACCCCCGGCTTATACTTGAGTCGGTAGGTTTTCCCAGATTTTGGTGGTAAAATTAGGTCTCAGCTTTTACTCGGTCGGCTTATATTCGAGTGTGTACGTTATATAGAATTTCTCTGTCTGCTAGTACATTTCATTCATCTTTTATGGTCTTGCAATATTCCAAAGTCTTAATTTAAAATCTTAATAATTCAACACCTATTTTTACCATGAATGATGGTCTGTGAGAATTTTATGATATTAAACATGATTTATAGTTACTGCACATAACAGTCTCTACAGAATCTTTTATTAAATTGAGCACATTACTACATATTTTAGTGTATTACATTGCCCTTAAGGCCTACATTATTTCATAATATCTCCCATCTTTTTACAATTTTATAATAATATCTACTTTACTGTAATACTGTAATGTGCAGCATGCTGGAAGGCCATTACGAGAAGACTTTATACATGGAGCAATATGGCAAGCAGTAAGTCTTACAGATGAATTACATACAAGCATGTGAAGGAGAATGGAGAATATGACTCGAGAATTGTGATGCCCAGATCTTCCTTACCTGTGACCAGGGTAGCCATCATTTTTACTGCAGTCATGGGCCTGGACAGGAGATGAGAACTGGAGTCACAGTACTACCTGCTTCCCAAAAAGGGCCGTCACTAGAAATTTTGGGGCCCCTGACTGGAAGATTTTTGTGCCCTCCCCACCAGTGTCAATTCCCACAGTGATACAAAACATTGTATACACAATTTTTTTGACCAAAACATTGTTAAGCCATGACAAGCTAGATTCTTTTGACAGGACTCTACTCTACTGCATGTTCCCACTCAGTATATAGATAGCCCCTGGACAAGCCCACTGAGTATTTAGATAGTCCCTGCATGTGCCCACTCAGTATATAGATAGCTCCTGCATGTGCCCACTCAGTATATAGATAGCTCCTGCACGTGCCCACTCAGTATATAGATGGCCCCTGCACGTGCCCACTCAGTATATAGATAGCCCCTGCACGTGCCCACTCAGTATATAGATAGCCCCTGCATGTGCCCACTCAGTATATAGGTAGCCCTGCACATGCCCACTCAGTATATAGAAAACTCCTGCACGTGCCCACTCAGTATATAGATGAAATATGAAATAGTAGGTATAAGCTGCAAATACCGAGCACCAGCTCAGGGTGAGCTGGTGCCGGAGGTTATTTTCTTTGTCATAAACCGCTGTATCGCAGTTTAAACACTTTTTAATCTTTATATCTGAAGCAGCTTCGGCGCACCATGCGTGCGACCGTGCGCTTGGTACGCCAAATCTGCTTCAGATATAAAGATTAAAAAGTGTTTAAACCGCGATACAGTGGTTTATGACAATAACCAAAATATGCTCTGGCACCAGCTCACCCTGAGCTTGCTATGAGCTTGCTATTTGCAGCTTACTATTTCACGTGGTAGTTTTCCTTTAGCTAAAGCATATAATAAATACAATAACATATAGGTAATAAAAAAAAAAATCACCAGGACAATGTTTACAATACATATAATTAACTGTCATAAAATAAAGGTTTTACTGTCAAACTAAAACTACACCTCACAAAACATGCAAAGTCCCTGAAGGCACAATCTTTCCTATCAGTGGGTCCTGCCGCATTACCACACTGCAAATCTGCAGCAAAAAACTTTAGCAGTGTTATGTATAGGACATATGACAATCCCATACACACATTGCAGAAAATATCGACTTCAGAATTGTCTTATCACTGCGTATTTTTCATCTGTGTCAAATAAGTGACACATCACTTATTCCTGTGGGTGTCGGTGCGGAAGGCAACCTTAACAATGCAAAATCACAATGCATAAATTCATTAATCCAGTTGGCTGCGGGATTATTGCTGGGTTAAATCCGGCAGCCATTCTGCTACCATTTCTATTTTTTCATAACAAAGTATCATTTTGGTATTGAGTATAGTGATACTAAGTATCGGTATCACATTCTGGTATCGATATAACCATAGGTCGGACACTGCTATGCTGAACTGTCCCTAACTAATACGTTTAGTTATACTATAGTGCAGGGATGGCGAACCTTTTACAGACCGAGTGCCCAAACTACAACCAAATTCACTTACTGACCGTGAAGTGCCAGCATGGAATTTTATACAGTAACTTATTGCTCTCTGTTCTTCCACATCTTTCAATTGTATCGGCCGCCTGAGGCCACCAATACAGTTGAAGGAAGGAGGGCAAATTCAGACCATCATTGTAGCTTCTCTCCAGGGACTCTTTGTAGAGGAAAAATGGTTGGTCCAGCGGGAGGACCTCCAAAGATAATGCACTTCTGTCAACATCTTCTCACTTTCCCCGCAGTTCCAAACAGCCAATGAAGTGTCGCTTTAAGATAGCGCTGAGAGCAGCATCTCTTAAGTTTCTTGGGACTGCAGGAATATTCACTGTTTGGTGAACTCCGTCCTTGGACGATGGCCTTAGTGCCCGCAGAAAGGGCTCTGAGTGCCACCTCTGGCACCCGTGCCATAGGTTCGCCACCACTGCTATAGTGTATGTGTAACAGGTCTTGTTATATTAGTGTTTTTATAAATCATAAAAAGCTCTTAAAGGTGGAAGACATTTTTATTTAAAGCTCAGGGTCCTGTGATAGTTGTAAAGAGATGTTTGCGATATGGTATAGTACAATATCATGAGAAACTAATGCGCTGCCAGTGACAAAGGTTTAGTTCACCACCCTCATCTTATATATACATATACTGGCACAAGTATAGTGGCTAATTGGTACCCCTTCACTGGCAACTAGATTCTACCCACCCCCTCCATCCCAGCATCTGATACAGCTCTGAAACAGGGGACAAGTGGACGTGCCAGGTGGGCAGAAGTTGTCCAATGGCACAGGAGACCGGGAGGGCCGGAGAAGGTAACCACAAGTTCAGTTTTAATAAAGTCAGACAACCATACCTCCCAACATTTGTGAAAAGGAAAGAGGGACAAAATGGCGGCACGCGTAGCGGGCGATCCCCCTAAGCCACACCCCCAATCACTCCCTGGCCACGCCCCAAATTTTAGCCATATTAAAATAATAAAAATCATCTCAATAATTATTGAGATGATTATTATTATTTTTACCATTATTAATAATCATCTCCATAATAATAAAAATAATAAAATTTATAATAATAATAATAGTCTCAATAATTACAATAATAATCTCTGAGAAGATCCCTCTCTATATATCAGTGCATTAGTCTGTGTCACAGTGTAAATGGCAGATAACATGTCTTAGTTACCAGAAATCCTCAGCTCTGTATCACTGGGCTTATAGCTCAGTTAGTTAAGCTCCTGTCTATGGTGCAGAGGGTCCCAGGTTCAAATCCCAGCCTGGCCAAAACTTTATGTAATTTAATTATATAAAGAGCTTGTGTCTGGGGAAGCCCTGGAGACCATATATGGACAGATACTGATCTGACCTGATGACGTGGTCCCTGCTCTCTCTGCTAAGCCCGACACTTCTCTGAAAAGGATTCCCTGCCCGATGTCTGCTCTGGGGAACCCTAGGAGATGCAGTGACCATATATGGACAGATGCTGATCTGAAGCTGATGACGTGGTCCCTGCTCTCTCCGCTAAGCCCGACACTTCTCTGAAAAGGATTCCCTCCCGATGTCTGTAGAAGCCATTCTGTACTGTGAGTTCAGGCTTTCAAAGTATTTACTATGCGGACACAGCGCCGGGACAAAGCGGGACCTGGGGGGAAAATCCGTGACAATCTCATAGCTGCCCGTGACGCGGGGCAGAGGTACGAAAAACGGGAAAGTCCCGTCAAAATCGGGAAGGTTGAGAGCTATGAGACAACCCTTTAAGATAATAGGTAAAGTTGTTTTACCTCCCAAGTGCTATTGATTTGTGATAAAAAAAATGTTACAGTTGCTATTTAAAGGGGTATTCTGGGAATATGAACTTCTGATACAAAAACGCATAATGCTATAAATAAATGAATAAAACAAAACTCAATGCCATTAATCACAAAACAGAGTTTCAATAGTTGCCCTTCTGAGTCAAAAAAATTTATGAGCTCTGCCCTCTTCTGCTCTTCTCCCAGATGATGTAACAGACTGTCCTGCTCTGTTACCATAGTATGATGTGTGTAACTGTCATTACTGCACATTGTCCCACTGAGATGATGTCTCACTACAACACTGGCCATACTGGATGCACTACAACCAATGACTACAGCCAAACATAATGATGATCACATGACCTGCCCAGGCAGGGGCAGAACATCTGATGTGGACATGTGACCAGCAGCCATCTTCTGACCTGTGTCGGCTCCACAGGGACAAAGCCACAGGACTGATTAACCCCTTCACGCTCCGTGACGGTTGTATGAAGAAGGCTCACGGGCTGAGCCTTCTTCATACAGAGATGGGCTTTGCTGCATATCGCAGCAAAGACCCATCGCTATCACCCGCGGTCGGTGCTTGTACCGATCGCGGGTGCTAACCTTTTCTTTGCCGCCGGCAAAGTCGCCGGTGGCACTTTAAATTTGGCGGCGCATGGTCGCCGCCATCTTACTTCCGATCGCCGCTCCCCCGAACGTCATCGGGGGGCGGCGATCGGTTGCCATGGTAGCCTCGGGTCTTCGTTTGGCTTCTGCACATGCATTACAATGAGCCTGTGGCTCATTGTAATGTATAGTGAGTAGAAATGCCATATACTGCGATACAGTAGTATTGCAGTATATGGCAGGAGCGATCAGACCATCTAGGGTTAATGTACCCTAGAGGGTCTAAGAAATAGTGGGGAAAAAAAGAAAAAAAAAAGTTTAAAAAATGTAAAAAAAATAATAAAATATTAAAAGTTCAAATCACCCCCCTTTCCCTAGAACTGATATAAAATATAATAAATAGTAAAAATCACAGACACATTAGGTATCGCCGCGTCCCAAAATGCCCGATCTATCAAAATATAAAAACGATTATTGACGGCGGTGACCTCCGGAACGGCAAATGGCGCCCAAATGTCCAAAACGCGACTTTTACACCTTTTTAGATGACATAAAAAATGTAATAAAAAATTATCAAAATGTCGCACCGTCCTCAAAACAGTAGCAATGAGAACGTCGGCTCATTTCGCAAAAAATGACACCTAACACAGCTCCATGCGCCAAAGTATGAAAAAGTTATTCGCGTCAGAAGATGGCAAAAAATTTTTTTTCTTTTTTGTACACATTTGTTTAATTTTTGAAAATATATTAAAACGCAATAAAACCTATATAAATTTGGTTTCACCGCGATCGCACCGAACCAAAGAATAAAGTAGAGGTGTTATTTGGAGCGCAGAGTGAAAGTCGTAAAAACTGAGCCCGCAAGAACATGACGCACATGTAGTTTTTTTCAATTTTTCCACATTTGGAATTTTTTTGCGGCTTTCCACTACATGGCATGGAATAATAAATAACATCATGGGAAATTAAAATTTGTTACACACAAAATAAGCCTTCACACAGCTCTATACACGGAAAACTGAAAAAGTTATGGATTTTTGAAGATGGAGAGCGAGAAATTAGCGAAAATACCCTGCGTCCTTAAGGGGTTAATAGGCCAGTAGCATTTTAATTCTCCATCCACAGTCCACTGTCCAATGTTCACAATATTTTTCTGCAAAATTTTAAATAAAAACTGATGACATATTAGCTTATATTTTAATAAACAATTTGATTATGAATTATGCTTATTTCTGGAATACCCCTTTAAGTGATTTTTTATGTTCATTTATTGTATACTCCAGTGTTAGCTGTTCACCAATTAAAATGTATTTCACTATTTGCCATTGGTGAATATGCTTTACCATTTAGCTTATGCTCTGTCTTTCGTATTAATGCAGACTCCCTGAACTTTCTCCTAAACTCTATAAATGTAACAGTGACCCTGAGAAATACCAGTATTTCTCTATACCTCATATAATATAACCCAGATAAAATGCATACTTTCTTGCTGTTCTATTATTGATCCAATATTAGCACCTCCTGTGGTTCTTGAGAACTGGAGGGTGAAATAAACTGCAGGAACATCCATATTAAAAATATATAAATAGGTGAGGGAAATATAAAATATAACTTTTAATATAACGGTTAAAAAGTACCAACGTAATCCATCACATATAACATAGAAAAAGCAAGCTGACCAAAGTCAAATTATTGGTTAATCCAAGGGATACAGTAACCATCCAAGTATGATGCAAACACAAACAGCATTAGGTATATGTACTCAGATTTCCAAAAGGAAAATGTAACCAACCTATAGAGGAAAAATGCAAACACATACAGCATCAAAACTATAGACTCAAGATGGGGAACTATAGTTATAGATAAGAGTAGAAAATGTTCAGATCTCACCCATCCTGAGGTAGGACAAGACGAGGATAGTAGATGATGGGTCTCAGGTACATCAGGTCAGGAAAGGATGGATGTACTGTCCCTAGATGGCCCTCTACTTCACTCGCCCTAATCACCCAAATGTTGCTCCTGTCCTGACAAGGACAGTCCCAGGTTCTCCCTGATCGTAGAGTTACCCTAGTAAGCCCTATGGGTGCTTGAATCCAACAGCGTTCCCGACGCGTTTCCAGTGCCACAAGAAGTGGAACTTTCCTCAGGGGAAAAAGTGTTAGTTTAAGTCCTGCTGCAAGGAAACCGACAGTGGTCAGCAAAGTGGATTAGCAGTGGTCTAATCCAATCCTGTAGCAACCATTAGTCCGAGGTCAGAGTATTTATGGTTTTTAGTGGTTGGGTAAACACCCACCCATTCCATAAGCCTCACTCTGATTGGTCCAAGTAGCCCTATACTGTGTGAACCAATAGTGACCTGTCAGGGATATAGGAGGTCACACCCTATTGGGTGTGATCAGGTTACTGTGATGGTAAGGCTAGGCAGGGCGTAGCTGTCGTGGAGCACTTGTTTACTTACCCACGTGTACTGCCACCATCCCCCTCCAGCATCTCCTCGTGTTGGTAGGCGCGAGCAGTTCCGGTGTCGCGATACGTCACTTCCGGTTGTCCGGAATGTGTCAAATTGTGCCGTCGTCAAGGAGACGTGAGGGTAGGTTGGAGGCGTGGCGGGGCTAAGCCTATCGATACGGCGGCCCCAGTCCACAGCCTCCTAAAGTAATTAAGATGGGACCTGGAGTTGTTATTAGATCAAAGAGGTCACAGCTCCTCTACTAGACAACAACGGGATCCCTAAGAAGTTTTACCATACTGGCCCCTCTAGTTAGGAATATTCAGCGGGAGAGTACCCGATGAACAACAATTGTCAGAACAATCATATATAACAATTGTATTGGGGCTACCCGTTATCCATTCTCTACCTAAGGGAGGTACTACAATGGCCAGTGGGGTAACATAGAGTAATAAAAATGACACTCATAATAAATGTGATTATTTTGATTGGTTTAGAAGCACGGAATACACAGACTAAAACCACAGAAGCATAATCACATCAATTGTACATTCCCCAAATAGATAAGGACAAACCCAAATCCTAGAAAATATCGTGTTAGGTAGAGCAAATAAAGTCAAATGAAAGGTGCAAATGATACATTTTCATTCAGGCCTTTAGGGGATACTGTATCACACCAGTAAATCCACTTGGCCTCTCTCTGAAGAATAAGGCGATCCCAATCACCACCTCTTGGGTTTGGTCTCACCACATCAATGCCCATGAATCTAATCTTGTTAATGTCCCCCGCGTGATGTGAATTCATATGGCGTGCCACTGGGATATCACGATTATGGGCGATATCCCCCAGATGTGCGCCAATGCGTCGTCTCAACTCCTGTCTCGTTTTCCCTATATATTCGAGGCCGCAATCACACTCTGCCCTGTAGATGACACCACACGTGTGACAGTTTATAAATGAACGTATCGAGTAGATCTTCCCCGTCACGTTCGATGTAAAATTCTTGCACGTTTGTATCACAGGGCATGCAATACAACCACTACATCTGAAGCTACCACTTATATTAGATGTTATCCAGGTCTCTTGTCGTAGTGCTATGTAGTGGCTATTGACCAGGTGGTCCCTCAGTGATCGTCCCCTCCTATATGTCACTTGTGGGGTAGGGCTTATCACATCTTGTAGGTCCGGGTCCATACCCAGAATGGACCAATGTTGTTCTAGTATTTGCCTAATGAACCCAGCATCACCACTAAATGTGGTTATCATTCTGATGGGTTCACTAGTGGTAGGATCTTTATCTGCTGAGTTGAGTAGGGAGGTACGGTCGCTCTGTAGTGCCGTATTGTAGGCAGCCCTAAGGATCCCATCTGGAAACCCTTTTGCTAAAAATCTCATCCTTAGGTCTTTTGCTTGTTTCTTGAATTCAGATTCAGAGGAGCAGTTGCGCCTCAGTCTCAAATATTGGCCCTTAGGAATGCCACGTCTCAGTGGGAGGGGATGGTTGCTCTCCCATCTAAGTAAGGCATTAGTGGCAGTGGGCTTCCTATAGACCGTTGTGTCAATTTTTCCATTGATATCCTTACTGATCAGGACATCCAAAAATGGTAGTCTATTTTCGTGTATCTCAAAAGTGAAATGTAACCCAATGACGTTATTGTTGAGTGATGATACAAAGTCCTCAAAGTCCTTTTTGGGTCTACTCCAGATAACCAGTATGTCATCTATATATCTTAGCCATAGTTCGATGCCTCTGGTGTTCTCCTCACCGTCCCCAAATACAATTGTTTCCTCCCACCAGCCCAGGAGCAAATTGGCATAGGTGGGGGCACATGCCCACCCCATTGCCGTGCCCCTGAGCTGGTGGTAGATCTTGGAGTCAAAGAGGAAAAAGTTATGGGTCAGCGAGAAGTCCAAGAAACAAAGAATCAACTCATTATGAGGCTGATATTGGGTACCCCGTGTTCTCAGGAAATGGGAGGTGGCTAAAATACCATAGTTGTTCAAGAACATCCATATTATGCCTATGATAATAAAAATGTAGTCCTTACAAAGTTTAAAAAAAAAGATTACTATAGCCATAGACAAACAAAAGGGGCCCCCACCAAGTGTTCGGCTACCATCTGGTTCGCTGAATGTAGAATGCCGACATCCCAGAAGAAGAAGTTACCACACACCAGGGGAGCGGGGGAAAGTGAATGAAATGTTATTATTTTTGCAGGACTGTATGTATAGATGTATTACTGGGTGTGGGGGAGTATGCTGGATATAGGTCTATTAATGGGGGGCTGTATATAGGTGTACTACTGTGGGAGGAGGCTATAAATATATATTACACTCACCGGCCACTTTATTAGGTACACCATGCTAGTAACCGGTTGGACCCCCTTTTGCCTTCAGAACTGCCTCCATTCTTCGTGGCATAGATTCAACAATGTGCTGGAAGCATTCCTCAGAGATTTTGGTCCATATTGACATGATGGCATCTCACATTCTGAGATGATTCCAGCTTTATGACATGGCGCATTATCCTGCTGAAAGTAGCCATCAGATGTTGGGTACATTGTGGTCATAAAGGGATGGACATGGTCAGCAACAATACTCAGGTAGGCTGTGGCATTGCAACGATGCTCAATTGGTACCAAGGGGCCCAAAGAGTGGCAAAAAAAATATTCCCCACACCATGACACCACCACCACCAGCCTGAACCGTTGATACAAGGCAGGATGGATCCATGCTTTCATGTTGTTGACGCCAAATTCTGACCCTACCATCCGAATGTCGCAGCAGAAATCGAGACTCATCAGACCAGGCAACATTTTTCCAATCTTCTACTGTCCAATTTCGATGAGCTTGTGCAAATTGTAGCCTCAGTTTCCTGTTCTTAGCTGAAAGGAGTGGCACCCGGTGTGGTCTTCTGCTGCTGTAGCCCATCTGCCTCAAAGTTCGACGTACTGTGCGTTCAGAGATGCTCTTCTGCCTACCTTGGTTGTAACGGGTGGCGATTTGAGTCACTGTTGCCTTTCTATCAGCTCGAACCATTCTGCCCATTCTCCTCTGACCTCTGGCATCAACAAGGCATTTCCGCCCACAGAACTGCCGCTCACTGGATGTTTTTTCTTTTTCGGACCATTCTCTGTAAACCCTAGAGATGGTTGTGCGTGAAAATCCCAGTAGATTAGCAGTTTCTGAAGTACTCAGACCAGCCCTTCTGGCACCAACAACCATGCCACGTTCAAAGGCACTCAAATCACCTTTCTTCCCCATACTGATGCTCGGTTTGAACTGCAGGAGATTGTCTTGACCATGTCTACATACCTAAATGCACTGAGTTGCCGCCATGTAATTGGCTGATTAGAAATTAAGTGTTAACGAGCAGTTGGAAAGGTGTACCTAATAAAGTGGCCGGTGAGTGTATATATGCATTACTGGTGGAGAAGGAGGCTGTATATAGATGTATAACAGGGGGAGCAGGGGGCTGGTGGGAGGAGGATGCTTTATATACATGTATTACTGGGGGGAGAAGGCTGTATATATAAATATATGTATTACTGGGGGGAGGAGGAGGTTGTATATTGATGCATTATTAGGGGAGAAATAGGTTATATATAGATGTATAACTAAGGTTAGAGGAGGCTGTATATAGATATATTACTGAGGGTGGGGGAGGCTGTATATAGAAGTATTAGGGGAAAGGAGGCTAGATATAGATGTATTACTTGGGGAGGAGGAAGTTGTATATAGATGTATTATTAGGGGAGAAGGAGGTTGTATACAGATGTATAACTAACTGTGGAGGAGGCTGTATATAGATGTATTACTGAGGGTGAGGGAGGCTGTATATAGAAGTATTAGGGGAAAGAAGGCTGTATACAGAAGTGTTAGGGGAAAGTAGTCTGTATATAGATGTATTATTGGAAGGGGGGGTTGTAAATAATAGATGTAGTACTGGGAGTGGGGGGCCCCCACCAGATTTTAGGTCCAGACGGCCTTAATACGGCCCTGAGTACACCCCATAGCTCAATTGCTTGTAGGGCCAGCTTTAGCAGCAACTGGAAGCAATGGCAGATTTCCCCTTAAAACATACAAGGCCACATCATTCTCAAGGTACTGTGGGTGTAGCAGTTGGACAACTGGGAATTTCTATTTAAAAAATAATGGGGTAATTTAATATGGCTTACCGACCTGGTTCACTTATACAGAATGGAAATCCAGAACTTCCTCTTTAATTTTAATGACCATGCGCCAAAAATAATATAATTTTTTTAGTTTTTTTTGTTGCATATGTAGTATTGCTATGCACCAAATATATTACGGCTGTGCCCCACAGTATTCCATTACTGTGTATAAGCCGACAGCTAGTTGGAAATACCACAGTCATGTCTTTTAAGCAAAAGCCCACCCTGCATCTGGGTGAATGTTATCTTATAGACAAAGGAGATTGAAGCTTGTTTACCTTTGTCTGATTGGTGGAGTAGCAGACATTGGTTATACTAGAAACGTGCATGCCACTGAGGTTTTTGAGAAGCAGTCACCCAAGCAACACACCACCCTTGGACTCCTGCTTAAAGGGATTGTTCACTTTCAGCACATATTAGATATGGTTTGTATAAGGAAAAGTTATACATTTTTCCAATATACTTTCTGTATCAATTCCTCATGGCCTTCTAGATCTCTGCTTGCTGCCCTGCTGTAAAAGCTTCCTTTAAGCCCTTCACGCTCCGTGGCGGATATATCCGCCACGGAGCGCAGTGACTTAGCGCTCAGTGGCGGATATATCCGCCACGGCGCTTATGCCGGCTCGGCTCTGGATCAGAGCCGAACCGGCATCGGGAAACACGGGGTGCCGGCTGTAACTAATAGCCGGCACCCCAGTGTAACACCCGCGGTCGGAGTGGGCTCCGATCGCGGGTGTGTAACCCGTTAAATGCCGCGGTCAGCACGACCGCGGCATCTAACATGCCTCTGGGGGTCTTTCCCCCACGATCGGGCCCCCCGAACCGTTTTCGGGGGACACCGATCGCTGCTATGGAAGTGCTGGGGTCCGATCTGGTCCCCAGCACTGCCTGCAGGCACTGCCAGTAAGATGGCGTCTGTGACGTCATCTTACTGGCATAGTGCCAGCCTATGCAAGTGCATAGGCTGACACTGATAATACTCTGCAATACATGATTATTGCAGAGTATTATCATGAACAAGCAATCAGATGATTGCTTGGTCATTTCCCATGGTGGAAAAAGTAAAAAAAAATGTTATTCAATAAAAAATAAAGTAATAAATCAATAAAAATGCCCATAAGCCCCATAACATATAAAGAGACATATAACCCCAAAAAAGTCTAAATCATAACAAAAACCCCACATATATAGTATCACCGCGTCCGTAACAACCCGTAGAATACAAGTAAATCATTATTGAACCCGTATGATGAACGCCGTTAAAAAAACTATTGAAAACCCACCAAACATTTTTACCTATTCAATCTTACAAAAAATGCCATCAAAAGTGATCAAAAAAACATATGTACTCCATAATGATACTGCTGCAAAGTACAGCATGTTCCGCAAAAAACAAGCCATCAACCAGCTCCCAAGTTAAAAAAGTAAAAATGTTATGCCACTTGGAAGACGGCAATGCAAAAATGATAGATTTTTTCCCACATTACGGTTTTATTTGACAAATTTAGTAAAATGTAAGAAAATATATTCATGTCTGGTATCCCCGTAATCGTATCATCCCATAGAATAAAGCTAACATGATTATTAGGCTAAACGGTGAACACGAAAAAAAAAAAAAAAGTCAAAAATCCAGTACAGAATTGATGCTTTTCTACTCATACCCTCAAAAACGAGTTCCTAAATTTTCAACAATAGGAGATACCAACCCCAAAATGGCAACACTGGAAAAAGCATCTCATCCCGCAAACAAAAAAATGCCAGCACATGGCCCCAATAACGAAAAAGCGAAAATTTATAGCCTACAAAAGGGACCAAAGAGGAAACTAAAATCCTGGCAGCTGCAGGGCGCTCCTTCCCTTCTGCGCCTCGCTGTGCGCCCATAAAACAAGTAACGTCCACATGTGGGAGGTCTCTGCACTCTGCAAATTGTATGGTGGGTTTTCTATTTTTATCTTTTGGAAATGTGTAAATTTTAGGGCTAAATGAGCGTATAACCGGAACAATTTGACCAATCTAAATTTCACCTCCATTTTGATTCAATTGCTATGAAGATCTCAAGGGGTTAACAATCTTCCTAAAAGCTGTTTCTGATAGTTTGAGGGGTGCAGATTTGAAAATGGGTTGATTATGTACGGGGGTTTTGATACTAAATATGTAACATTTCATGCAAAACTGTATTTATCCGCAAAAGAGTAAATTCTGAAAATACGGAAAATCGCTATTCGATTTGTAAGCCGAGCTACATCAAAATATATTATCCAGACATTTCAAAAATTATGAAAATGTAAAGTAGACACATAGGAAATGTTATTCAGCAACTTATTTTGGTGGTAAATCTATCTACCTGAAAATGTAATGATTTTGAATTTCAAAAAAGTGAGATTTTTCAAAAAAATCATCATTTTTTCTTTTTTTGGAAAATAAACGCAACATTTACCACTAAAATGAAGTACAACATGTGGGGAAAAAAAACAATCTCAGAATCGCTTTGATAAGTAACAGAGTTCAAAAGTTATAACCATATAAAGTGACGCAAGTCAGAATCCAAAAAATGGGACTGAGCCTTAAGCTGTAAAATGGCTGCGTCCTTAAGGGGTTAATTCCAATGGGCAGAAATCTGTCCACGTGATGTGATGGAGGTGCAGGTGCACAAGGTGTTATTATCACACAGTTCCTATTACTCTCTGTGATAATAACGGCTCGTGCACTTGTATGTCCATCACATCATATGGAAAGATTTCTATCCACTGGAAGTAAACATATAAGCTTTCTATAGAATGACAACAAGCAGAGATCTAGAAAACAGTGAGGAATTGATACAGAAAATATTTTGGAAAATTGGATAAATATTCCTTACGCAAACCGTATCAAATATTTGCTAAAACTGGACAACCCGTTTAAGTTTTCTCTCCATACAAGCTTGAAGTATTATAATGGGAAATCTTGAAATCTATGAGCTCTCCTACCTCAGCCATTTCAGGCTGGTACTGTATAAGTCTATCTGGCTGGTTATAAAAAATGTAAATAACCAGCCAGATACAATAAACCAGAAGCCTGGCACTAAACCAATGGGAAGCCAGCAGTTTTTGGGCTTTCCCAGCCCAATAGTTCCAGCCTGCAGCCACCTAGTACCCAGTTATCTGCAGAGGATTGAGTACTAGATTGTAACTATAATTTGCAGCGCCCATATACACTGACGGACAGAAGGGTAGCAATGTTTAGAACTTTTGACTTTCAGGCTCTATATCTTACATCTAATAAAGCTTTAAACCAGAGGCTACCATCATTCTGAACAACAAAATGGATGAATGCGGCAAGTATTATGTCACATTATTTTGTTGTTTCCAGCAGTCTGAACTGGGCTCTAGTGCCTGTCTTCCAAGAGTTAACACTGTGGACCTGTGATTGCTTCCACTTGCGGCAGGATGTTGTCTTTCTATAAGGGTGGTGACACACATTGCGTTTTTGTATAAATCTTTTTATTTATTCAAATAAAGTTTACAGAAGACAAGAACGAAGGTACATATGTGCATACGAATCTTATCCATCTGTTATAGATTTGTATGAAGTGCAAAATTTTACTCAATATTATGCTAAGGGTGTTATGGCATTATTAAGTACTTACAATCGGTGCATATCTGCAGCATATGTAAGGGAGGGGTTAAGGGGAGGGGGATCAGATGAGTATAATTTCAAAAAACCATGAAACCATCTTAAACATACACACATTGCGTTTTTAGGATGTTTTTGGGCTCTTTTTAGTAGTGCGTTTTCAGATCGGAAAAAAATGCATGCGTTTTTTGAAAATGCATGCGTTTTTGACCAGTTTGAATTAAGATAATTGGTCAAACCTGTCAAAAAGGCATGCGTTTTCTATGATCTGAAAATGCACTAACTAAAAATGGGCTAAAAACGCCATGTGTGTCACCACCCTAAGGCCCCTTCCACACTAGCGTTGCATTTCACGTCAGGGTGCAATGCGTGAAAAACTGACGTTTTTGGCTGCGTTTTTGTTCCATTTTTCCTTGGAGTAATTAGCGTTTTTGCGTTTTTCACACGCGTGTTGTTAGCGTTTTTTTTGCGTTTTCGGCGCGTTTTTCATGCGCGAGTCAATGGGAGACTCGAGCATTTTTCAAAGGGACCATGGTTTGGGATTAAAATGTGTTATTTAATTGAAAAATAATGTCTTCTGATAAGTTGCAAACATCTGCGATCTATTCTCCACTGTTCCCCGTGTATATTATCTCCCGACAAGTTAGCAGATGTGAAGAACAGTGAAGAATAGAATAAAACCAGTGAACACAGGATCATTTAAGAGAAAAACACAGTGCAGAACACAGTGCAGAATAGATTACAGATGTTCGGCACATCTGCTTACTTGTCGGGAGATACGCGCGGAACGGTGCGCCCAAAATAGCATGTGAAGAACAATATATATGTGTGTGAAGAACACATTGCAGATGTTTAAATACTGTGTTCACTGTTTTTATTCTATTCTTCACTGTTCTTCATTCTGTTTTTTTAATTAAATGATCGTTCTCGAGCAAGGGAAATACTGTTATTCTGGTCACCTAGCAACCCTTACGTTTAAAACGCATTGCACTCGCATTGCACTTGCAATGATTGCGAGTGCAATGCGTTCTTGATGCATCTCCATAGACTTGAATGGGGCGGGAAAAACGCGCGTGACACGCAAAAGTAGAGCATGCTGCGATTTTGACGAACGCAAGCACGCGCGTGAAAACCAACGCTAATGAAGAAAGACCCATTGAATACAATGGGACAGAGTGCAATGCAAGTTCTGCGCGTCAAATGCATGCGCAGAACTCGCGCGTGAAAAACGCCAGTGTGGAAGGGGCCTAAGTGTCCAGCTAAGCCTTCACTCCTTGCTTGTCAAACTGCTGTTAAGCTATATTCACACTAGCTCTTTCTCTTGCTTTGTCTAACTCTTGGTATCTGTTCTCTTGTTTCTATTTTGGATTTATGCGATTAGATCATTGTTTATTCCTACTGTTGCCGACCCGGGTTGTCTTCTCTGCCTAAGGGTGATGTCACACGTTCAGTTTTTCAGATGCAGTTTTTGATGCCCAAACCAGGAGTGGAGTAGAAGTAGGAGGAGGAGCAGCACCTTTCAATTATTTGTCACACCCATTATGATCCACACCTGCTTTTGGCTTAAAAAAACTGCATCTGAAAAACTGACCGTGAGCCATCACCCTTATTGTGTTTTGTCTGTCAGTCTTGTTACATGTTCAAACTTTACCAAGGGAGGGAACATTGACCAGTTATTAGCCTCCATTTGGGGGGGAGCCAATAAGCAGGCAGGAACAGATTAGGGAGCTCAGTTCCAGGGCTCACTTTCCTTGTTTATGTCCTACCACTACATATTGTTTATTAGACACCATTAGATAAATAGATCACAATACAATAGGCCAGTGATGGCAAACCTTTTAGCAGCCGAGTGCCCAAAAAGGATCCAAAAAAACCCTTTATTTATCACGAGGTGCCAACCAAAAATTAAAGCAGTAACTTATTGCTCCCTGATCTTCAACAACTTTCAATCATATTGGCCGCCTGAGGACAGCAACACAGTAGAAAGATAGGAAATTTGCCTAATTTTAGCTTCTTTCAAAATATGACTAAAAGCAGCATCTTTTAAGTTGCTTGGAACTGCAGGAAGATTCTTTTAGCTCTGTCTGGTGTGCTGGGGTGATGGCCCGGGTGCCCACAGAAAGGGCTCTGAGTGCCACCTCTGGCACCCGTGCCATAGGTTCGCCATCACTGCAATAGGCCATAGAGATTGGATGTAAGCTGTGTCCATCACTAATTGTAAATGTATTATCTATATTTGTTCATTGTAATCCTGGCTGATGATTGTTGCAAAGATCCTCAGCAAAAGTTCTAACATTAAACTGGTCAATGTGCAAACTGCAGATGAAACATCC
Organism: Engystomops pustulosus; assembly: GCF_040894005.1. Classification (NCBI taxonomy): domain Eukaryota; kingdom Metazoa; phylum Chordata; class Amphibia; order Anura; family Leptodactylidae; genus Engystomops; species Engystomops pustulosus. The sequence goes on from NC_092417.1 coordinate 110,429,973, forward strand.
GTGCCGACTTCTTCTTCTCTTCACAAAATGTGGCTTATGAGGCTTTAAAGGGGTTGTCCGAGAGTTATGAAAACTAACTAAAGGTGGCCGGAGTTGGCTGCTTAAAAAAAATAAAGAGCTACTTACCGTCCGGCGTCCTGTGGGTGTCCCACACTGCTGACGCTCCGGTCCGTGCGCCATGTAAACAAACATGGCCGCCGAAGCAGCGCTGGACTCAGCTTCCGGCCGGCCGTGGCCGGGCACTCCCTATTCACAGCAATGTGAATGCGGGCCAGAAGGTTGTCGGGTCCGGCCGGAAGCTGAGTCCAACGCTGCTCTGGCGACCATGCTTGTTTACATGGTGCCCGGACCGGAGCAACAGCAGCGTGGGACACCGGAGGGCATCGGAAGGTAAGTAGTTCTTTATTTTTTTAAGCAGCCCCCTCCGGCCACCTTTAGTTAATTTTCATAACTCTCGGGCAACCCCTTTAAGGTTCCCTGATGTTCCATGTCTGTGTTTAACTGTTGCACCACAGCCTCTATGCAGCTCTGCTCTGGTTCAACATTAGTAAACTGCTGTGATTGACAGAGCTCTGCAGCTGAGGCTCTCCCAGTGCCTATTTATGCCGCACTCATTGTGTCGCATTGTATTTTGCTGTGCTCTGTTATACTACTGTTTATTCTGGTTTGCTGATCTCTGGGTTTCTTTATTTTGGTTTACCTCTGACTATCTTCATTGTAACCCGTATACCTGACCGAGTCTTGTTTTGTGTCTGCACTGTGGCTTAGAAAGGGAACATCTGCATGGTTGTCCCGTATCACCATTGGATAAGTAAGGCAAGTAGGCACATTACAGTTTTGGGTAACTCAGATTAGGATTCACTATCCTAACTGTTCTCCCTGTGCCCCAAACCATCATTAGAGTAGAACTTTAAAATTATTAAATAAACAAAGGCATACAATGAAAAAAAAAGTCAAATCGTTGAATATTAAGGAATAACTGTAAAGCATAAAAATGTAAACTCTCATGAAGCTAAAATAAGCAATTCCCTTATTTACTCTCAATAGATACCTGCAGGCATTTGCCTGCTAGCAGGGGTTTAAACTTGTCCCTCTGGCTGTCCTTGTTTGGTTGGTTGCCATGGAAATCCTTATCTAGATGGTTGAGAGGAATGGAGGGTGGGTGGATGTTGTTAAGAGGGGCACTAGGAGATGTTCAGCTCTTGATCAGTAGCCTGCTGGGTGCAGGAGAATATCAGTCCCAGCAGCATGTAAAAAATTCCAGGACCTTGAGTGATGTCACAAGCATGTGACTGATTACATGCTTCAGGTCATCCAATTAAAAGGAGAACATTGCTACCTGAATGGTATGTAGTAGGGCTGTTTGTTTGAAAGTTGTAGCAGAATTGTGTATGTATGAAGTTTGAATGCACAAATAAAAACTGAGCTCAGGCTCCCCATCAGTTCTAATTAATGGCTCCAGATCCTGCACACACAGCACCGTATATATACAGTGCAATCTCTTTGCACAGGAAAGGGGTGGTCTGCTTCCATAGAGTATAATGGCAAAATAATGAAAAAAAAAAAGTAGTGATAAAAAAAATATAGTGAATAAAAAAAAGCCTTTTAGGGAGTGGGTCCTCCCACAGAGGTGGTCTTCTCGAGAGGTTTCACTGCTTGTCGTGTGCGTCCCTGTCTTCAGAAGATGTAAAAGGCCAGCGCACCGCTGATTGGTGCTGGCCCTTTTCAGGAAATGCTTAAAACCTGGTTTCTCCCAACATACCCTGCTGGATCTTCGTGCACTATGCCGTTGAGAAACCTTGTTTCCTTACCTTGCCTCAGTGTATTGATTTCTCGTTGTGACCCCGGACCTGTTCCCATTTACTCTCCTCCGCTGCCTGCCCTGACCTTCTGCTGTGCCTCTGACGTTGACCCTGTGCTGCCTGTCCTGTCCCCAACGACGAACCTGCCTTCCATTTCTGTACCTCGCCTTGGCTGCCACCATTGACAAAGTCGCACCTGTGGAACGACCTGGTGGTACCAAGTCCCAGCAAGTCCAACCCGCTTTGCAGCAGGCTCTCGTGCTACTTAGACTGGTCCAGTGGGTCCACTATCCCTGGAGCCTGAGAAGGTCCAAAATCTTTTTCTTTGTTGTGCAGCAGATTACTGTATGATCACTTCTGCTCTGTACTATCAGCTCTGTGTCTTCCCTGCTTGCTCTTTCCTAGATCTCTGTACAAGCAGTAACACTAATTTTGTGTCCTGATTGGCTGAGTTGGCTGTGCACGTTCATTTGAATGCCCTCAGTGCTCTGGCCCCAGTTCCCTTAGCCGATGTCACAACAAGGAAGTCCTGCCCACTTCAGGAAAAGCTGAAAGGATTTTACAGATAGCCTCATATATCTATTAGCCCTAAATCTCAGGCTAGGAAGAAGCCAGAAGCATGATATAGTATCATTGGAATTGTTTTCAAAGGCTCTCTCCAGATTTGCTAAAACTATTTATTGTCAAGTAACCTTACAGTTACTCTTTAAACATTTCAAGATGTGATCATTTATAATAATTATTTGAATCCTCACAAGCAGTTAAATAAGCAATTGTGTTTGAAAGACACATTTCTACAGTTCTGGATTATGCTATTGAAAACATAGCTAGCGTAGCCTAATATAGGTAATATAATATGTTTCAAGGTCTTAATAAAATCAGACTTGTACAGTACATCTCTAAGATACTTGCAGGCAAAGGGATGTGTTGTCAAACTCTTTCTATGGAAATAGGACTCGAGAGTCTAATTATGACTTCCTTGAAGAAAAAGGAATCCTATGGGCACATGGTGCCCCTAGTGAAAGGTCTCATGGGTGTTAAGCTAAAATATATGGTTTGCGCAGTATCTGGTAGTGAAGTCTGCATAATGTAGTGCATTGCTGGAAGGTAAGTATTAGAGATGAGCGAGCACTAAAATGCTCGGGTACTCGTTATTCGAGACAAACTTTTCCCGATGCTCGAGTGCTCGTTTCGAGTAACGAGCCCCATTGAAGTCAATGGGAGACTCGAGCATTTTTCAAGGGGACCAAGGCTCTGCACAGGGAAGCTTGGCCAAACACCTGGGAACCTCAGAAAAGGATGGAAACACCACGGAAATGGACAGGAAACAGCAGGGGCAGCATGCATGGATGCCTCTGAGGCTGCTTAATCGCACCATTATGCCAAAATTATGGGCAACAGCATGGCCATGACAGAGTGACCGAATGAGGCTAGATAGCATCTAAAACATCCAATAATTGACCCTGACACTATAGGGGACGGCATGCAGAGGCAGCGGCAGCAGCGGCAGGCTAGAGAGTGGCATGGCAACATACCCTAAATGGACTCAGGCTTCAAACCAATGGGTGGCAGAGAGGAACCAAAGGAGGTGAGCAAGAAGCGCTCAAATAATATCGGTACATGATAAAAGTTTGCCAGTATATTTTGTGGATTACACAGCAGGGTGGCGACAAAGTTAACATGGAAGCCATGAAAACAATCCAAAATTCTGCCTGACACAGCTCGTTTGATAAGGGGACCATGTATGGAGGCAGTGAACTAGTAGTAGATTAAAGGTGCTGCAGTTAAAACTATGTTAGTTGGATCTTGGCATGGAGCTGGCGCTCCGCTGCCAGGCGAGCTTTTGCCAATCCAAGCCCCTGTCTCTAGGCTACTCCCCAAACAGCACTTCTAAGAACCTTTTGTATAAGATCAAGTGTAGTAGCGTTCTTATAAGTTTGGGATATGGCGGGTGAGGGGAATGTAAACATCTGCGCAAGAAGCGCTGAAATAATATCCGTAAATGAAAAAAGTTTTCCAGTATATTTTGTGGCTTACACAGCACGGTGGCGACAAAGTTAACAACTTTGATGTGGAATGCCCTGTAATAGCTCTTGGGCGGTGTGCCTTTTATCACCTAGGCTCAGCAGTTTGAGCACCGCCTGCTGTCGCTTAGCGACGGCACTGCTGCTGTGCCTAGAGCTACCGACTGATGGCGCCATGCCCACGGATGGTAATTCGGAGGAGGAGGAGGAGGTGGAGGAGGGGTGGGAGGAGGAGGAGGCATAGTAGGCCTGAAACACCTGGACCGAGGTAGGCCCCGCAATCCTCTGCGTCGGCAGTATATGACCAGCCCCAGGGTCAGACTCGGTCCCAGCCTGCACCAAGTTAAGTGTAGTAGCGTTCTTATAAGTTTGGAATATGGCGGGTGAGGGGAATGTAAACAGATGCGCAAGAAGCGCTGAAATAATATCCGTAAATGGTAAAAGTTTGCCAGTATATTTTGAGGATTACACAGCAGGGTGGCGACAAAGTTAACAACTTTGTTGTGGAAGCCATGAAAACAACCCAAAATTCTGCCTGACACAGCACGTTTGATAAGGCGGCCATGTATGGAGGCAGTGAACTAGTAGTAGATTAAAGGTGCTGCAGTTAAAACTATGTTAGTTGGTTCTTGGCATGGAGCTGGCGCTCCGCTGCCAGACGAGCTTTCGCCAATCCAAGCCCCTGTCTCTAGGCTACTCCCCAAACAGCACTTCTAAGAACCTTTTGTATAAGATCAAGTGTAGTAGCGTTCTTATAAGTTTAGGATATGGCGGGTGAGGGGAATGTAAACAGATGCGCAAGAAGCGCTGAAATAATATCCGTAAATGGTAAAAGTTTGCCAGTGTATTTTGTGGATAACACAGCAGGGTGGCGACAAAGTTAACAACTTTGATGTGGAATCCATGAAAACAACCCAAATTTCGGCCTGACACACCTCGTTTGATAAAGGGACGATGTATGGAGGCAGCTATATGGACGACTTTTGGAGGTAGCAATGGAGACAACGTGTGGAGGCTGCTATGGAGACAATTCAATTTGGATAGTGCCTGTATGTGGCAGTCCAAAAAAGTTTTCAAACCAGAGGAGCAGGTAGGTGGCCCTCCAGAAAAATGGAATAGATTGAGTGCCTGTATGTGGCACTCCCAAAAATTGTTTAAAACAGAGGACCGGGTCGGTGGCCCTCCATAAAAATTAAATGCATAAAGTACTATAACTAGAGCCAGTGGGCCCTGTAAAAAAATAGCCAGTTTCCTGCTTTACTGTACAAAGAGGAGGAGAAGGAGGAAAATGAGGAGGAGGAGGAGTGGATAAATTATTCAGGTTGAGCTTCCTTCACCTGGTGGAGATTGGAAATTAGGAGAAATCCAGGCTTTATTCATCTTGATAAGCGTCAGCCTGTCAGTCGACAGGCGTGTACGCTTATCGGTGATGATGCCACCAGCTGCACTGAAAACCCGCTCGGACAAGATGCTAGCGGCAGGGCAGGCAAGAACCTCCAAGGCGTACAGCGCCAGTTCGTGCCACATGTCCAGCTTTGAAACCCAGTAGTTGTAGGGAGCTGTGTGATCATTTAGGACGATGGTATGGTCAGCTACGTACTCCCTCACCATCTTTCTGTAAAGATCAGCCCTACTCTGCCGAGACTGGGAACAGGTGACAGTGTCTTGCTGGGGTGACATAAAGCTGGCAAAAGCCTTGTAAAGCGTACCCTTGCCAGTGCTGGACAAGCTGCCTGCTCGCCTACTCTCCCTCGCTACTTGTCCCGCAGAACTACGCACTCTGCCGCTAGCGCTGTCAGAAGGGAAATACTGTTTCAGCTTGTGCACCAGGGCCTGCTGGTATTCATGCATTCTCACACTCCTTTCCTCTCCAGGGATGAGAGTGGAAAGATTTTGCTTGTACCGTGGGTCCAGGAGAGTGAACACCCAGTAATCGGTGCTGGAATAAATTCTTTGAACGCGAGGGTCACGGGATAGGCAGCCTAGCATGAAATCTGCCATATGCGCCAGAGTACCAACGCGTAAGAATTCACTCCCCTCACTGGCCTGACTGTCCATTTCCTCCTCCTCCAACTCCTCTTCTTCTGCCCATACACGCTCAACAGTGAAGGACTCAACAATAGTCCCCTCTTGTGTCTCGCCAACATTCTCCTCCTCATCCTCCTCCACCTCCTCCGATATGCGCTGAGAAACAGACCTAAGGGTGCTTTGGCTATCAACAAGGGAATCTTCTTCCCCCGTCTCTTGTGAGGAGCGCAAAGCTTCCGACTTCATGCTGACCAGAGAGTTTTTCAACAGGCCAAGCAGCGGGATGGTGAGGCTGATGATGGCGGCATCACCACTGACCATCTGTGTTGACTCCTCAAAGTTACTCAGCACCTGACAGATATCAGACATCCACGTCCACTCCTCATTGTAGACTTGAGGAAGCTGACTGACCTGACTACCAGTTCTGGTGGAAGTTGACATCTGGCAGTCTACAATCGCTCGGCGCTGCTGGTAAACTCTGGATAACATGGTCAGTGTTGAATTCCACCTCGTGGGCACGTCGCACAACAGTCGGTGAGCGGGCAGTTGGAGGCGGCGCTGCGCTGCCCTGAGAGTGGCAGCATCTGTGCTGGACTTCCTGAAATGCGCACAGATGCGGCGCACCTTCGTGAGCAAATCAGACAGATTGGGGTATGTCTTGAGGAAACGCTGAACTATCAGATTTAACACATGGGCCAGGCATGGCACATGTGTCAGTCTGCCGAGTTGCAGAGCCGCCACCAGGTTACGGCCGTTGTCACACACAACCATGCCTGGCTTCAGGTTCAGCGGTGCCAGCCACAGATCAGTCTGCGCCGTGATGCCCTGTAATAGTTCTTGGGCGGTGTGCCTTTTATCGCCTAGGCTCAGCAGTTTGAGCACCGCCTGCTGTCGCTTAGCGACGGCACTGCTGCTGTGCCTAGAGCTACCGACTGATGGCGCCATGCCCACGGATGGTCGTTCGGAGGAGGAGGTGGAGGAGGGGTGGGAGGAGGAGGAGGCATAGTAGGCCTGAAACACCTGGACCGAGGTAGGCCCCGCAATCCTCGGCGTCGGCAGTATATGACCAGCCGCAGGGTCAGACTCGGTCCCAGCCTCCACCAAGTTAACCCAATGTGCCGTCAGCGATATATAGTGGCCCTGCCCGGCAGCACTCGTCCACGTGTCCGTGGTCAGGTGGACCTTGTCAGAAACGGCGTTGGTCAGGGCACGGATTATGTTGTCTGACACGTGCTGGTGCAGGGCTGGGACGGCACATCGGGAAAAGTAGTGGCGGCTGGGGATCGAATACCGAGGGGCGGCCGCCACCATGAGGCTGCGAAAGGCCTCGGTCTCTACTAGCCTATAGGGCAGCATCTCCAGGCTTAGCAATCTGGAGATGTGCACATTAAGGGCTTGGGCGTGCGGGTGGGTTGCACTATATTTGCGTTTCCGCTCCAGCGTCTGGGGTATGGAGAGCTGAACGCTGGTGGATGCTGTGGAGGATCGTGGAGGCGACGATGGGGTTTTTGTGGCAGGGTCCTGGGCAGGGGGCTGTTTATCAGCTGACACAGGGGAAGGAGCAGTGGTGTGCACGGCTGGAGGTGAACGCGCTTGTTGCCACTGAGTGGGGTGTTTAGCATTCATATGCCTGCGCATACTGGTGGTAGTTAAGCTAGTAGTGGTGGAACCCCTGCTGATCCTGGTTTGGCAAATGTGGCACACCACAGTCCGTCGGTCATCCGGTGTTTCCTTAAAGAACCTCCAGACTTCTGAAAATCTAGCCCTCGCCGCAGGAGCCCTCGCCACGGGAGCTTCACTACGTGACACATTTGGCGCTGATGCACCTGCTCTGGCCCTGCCTCTCCGTCTGGCCCCACCACTGCCTCTTCCAACCTGTTCTGGTCGAGGACTCTCCTCCGTCTCAGAAGCACTGTGTTCACCCGGCCTCTCAACCCAGCTTGGGTCTGTCACCTCATCATCCTCCAATCCCTCAGTCTGCTCCCCCCTCGGACTTCCTGCCCTGACAACAACTTCCCCACTGTCTGACAACCGTGTCTCCTCATCGTCGGACACCTCTTTACACACTTCTTCCACTACGTCAACAAGGTCATCATCACCCACAGACTGGGACTGGTGGAAAACCTGGGCATCGGAAAATTGCTCATCAGCAACCGGACAAGTGGTTTGTGACTGTGGGAAGGGTCCAGAAAACAGTTCCTCAGAGTATGCCGGTTCAAATGGCAAATTTTGCTGGGAGGGGGCAGACTGGGGGGGAGGAGGCTGAGGTGCAGGAGCTGGAGGAGTGCCGATTTCGGTGACATGGGTGGACTGCGTGGAAGACTGACTGGTGGACAAATTGCTCGAAGCATTGTCGGCAATCCACGACATCACCTGTTCGCACTGTTCTGGCCTCAACAGTGCTCTACCACGAGTCCCAGTAACTTCAGACATGAACCTAGGGAGTGTAGCTCTGCGGCGTTCCCCTGCTCCCTCATCAGCAGGTGGTGTCTCACCCCGCCCAGGACCACGGCCTCTGACCCCTGCAGTAGTTGGACGCCCACGTCCCCGCCCTCGTCCTCTACCCCTAGCCCTCGGGTTAAACATTTTGAAAATGAGAGTTATAACTTTAATTTTTTTTTTACTTTTTTTGTGTTTTTTTTTTGTGTGTTTTTTAGTTTTTAAAACCAAACGATGCTATCCTATTGCTATGGCTATTTTCTAGCCAAGTATGAAAGCACACTGCTATGCCAGATGAGATGACGCTGAGTTATGAAAAAAATAAACGTAAAATAAAAAAGGAAATGGCAGACTGTGCCTAATTGAAATCCAACCCCGGGCCCTAATAAATTTTCCCACTTCGATCTTTGCGATGGATATGTGCGTCACTAAGCGCAAAACACAGTGGTCGCAAGTCTCACTCCAAATTGCTCACAATTTGCTAGTAGATGCACTGCAACAACTACAGCCACCAGCAGATCAACCAGAAATCAAATATATATAACGCTACTGTAGGCGTAAGTAAGCCGTTTGGATTCTCCTATGGCTATTTTCTAGCCAAGTATTAAAGCACACTACTATGCAAGATGAGATGACACTGAATTATTAAAAAAATAAACGTAAAATAAAAAGAAACTGGCAGACTGTGCCTAATTGAAATCAAACCCCTAATAAATTTTCCCACTTTGGTGTTTGAGGTGGATATGTGTGTCACTAAGAGCTAAACACAACGGTCGCAAGTCCCCCTGCTAATTCCTCACAATATGGTACTAGCTGCACTACTAGTGCCAGCAAGCCCAGCCACAAGCAAATAAAAAAAAAAAAAAAAAGGATAACGTTATTGTAGCCCTAAGAAGGGCTGTTGTAGAATCACTCCTGCCTAACAGTAAGCAATTAGAACACCCTAACGCTTTCCCTGACCAGCAGCAGCTCTCTCCCTAGCGGCATCCAGACAGAGAATGATCCGAGCAGCGCGGGCAGCGGCTAGTCTATCCCAGGGTCACCTGATCTGGCCAGCCAACCACTGCTATCGACGTGTAAGGGTACCACGTTATGCTGGGTGGAGTGCAGAGTCTCCTGGCTTGTGATTGGCTCTGTTTCTGGCCGCCAAAAAGCAAAACGGCGGGAGCTGCCATTTTCTCGAGCGGGCGAAATACTCGTCCGAGCAACGAGCAGTTACGAGTACGCTAATGCTCGATCGAGCATCAAGCTCGGACGAGTATGTTCGCTCATCTCTAGTAAGTATGTATGATTTGAGCTATTCCTACCTACATTTATCATACAGGTAACAAATTGTACTTTCCAGTAATGGTAATTTTTATCCCATGCCATGTACTGGGAAGGAAGAAACAAAATTCCAAATGCAGTAAAATTGATGAGAAAATGTATTTCTGACATTTTCTTGTTTGTACATCTTTCATTGTGCAATCCATATGACACATCCACTTTATTCTGGAGATTGGTACAATCACAGAAATAGCAAATATTTTAGCCCACTTGAAAAAAGTTTTTTTTTGAAAGTTTTAATAGATTTTAAAAAATGTCTTGTTTCACATATTATGACATGAATAACATTTTCATAGTGAGATTTTTTTATTCAAAATGGCAAGAATGGCAAGATAACTATTATTTTAATTTTTTTTTAACCATTTAAAGCTGCAGACAGTGGCAAGTAACAGCCATGGAGAGATGTGCAACTTTACCTTTATGTATGTTAGCATAAATTTTTGCTCTTGCAATGTCCACCCACGGAGCTTTCCGCACTGACTTGTAGAGCGGCCTAGCAATAGAGTTATGTCATGGGTGGCTTGGTTCAGGAGAACAAGCCTCATCTACTCCTCATCGGGGTCAGTGAGGGGATGCAAGAAGAGGTGGAGACCAAAATGCAGCGGAGGGTTCTCCCTGGGACACTCCTGGTGTGCATTTAGTGATGGATCCCTGGGCAGGTGGTAAAGCGGAGGCTGGGATATTAAACAATGAACCCACAGTTTCTTTAAAAGACAGTCAGTTCAAAGCAGCAGAAGGTAACAATCTGTAACGCTTCCCCTCTGCAGGGTACACTGAGGCAGTGGATTGGTTGGATCTGTAGCTTCGCTTGGGAGAGTACATCAGCTCTGGTCCACTAGTTAGGGGCTGGCCAGTAGATTTGGCTGCTTAGAAAGCAATCTTGATGCAGACTTTGAATTAAGTAAACAGAGCTGCTGGGTCTGGACCCAGAAATCTAGCAAGAGGAAATATATATATTATATATATAACTTCCAGCTCAGGGAGATTTCCAAGGGCTCCAACCAATGGCTGACCTGGAGCTGCAGAAAAGATTTCCAAAAGGAAACATTTAAAATAAAAGGTGTGAAGACTAATCCTCTAACACTCAAGCCTAGCATATGTCCGATGTAGTACCACATAATGTTATTAGGTGATTATATAAGATTAGAGATAAAGGAAGGCATCCAGTCGAAATAGATGTGATAGGGCTAAGTACAAGTATATGTGCAAAATTCGAGAAAAAAAATATGGCAATCACCAATATTCTTAGCTGGTATTTTATTTTATAAACATGTTCACAGTAACATCATATACAAGAACAAAAAGTCTATTCGTGCAAGGAAAAAGGGAGGATAAACTGGGGTGCTTCCAATACGTCTACGTTAGGCTACATCTGTTTTGCACCAACTAATGCTTCTTCTGGCATCAGTGTGGTCACATGATTTAGGACTTCTCTTATTTAAGCCACCTGCCTAATCAAAACGCTCCCATCATGGGATTGGTATACAACTACATCAATTCAATATGAGGGGCTTGATCCGAATAATTACACAGGAGCACCTTTTTATGTATATGTATAAGACTGGCAATTTAACACTCACTATTTAATAAAAGGATAGCTACCTCACAATCCAACATATCTTTGATCTGTTTCTTTTACAGAAAGCAACAAAAAAAATGGGAGCAACCTCCAACATGGCTTGATGTTTCTTAACCCCAACAAAGATGGTCACTACACCAGTTCAAAGAATGGCACAGCACCTATCATTGCAACACCACTTGGTGGATGGTACCAGGGGAAGGGGCCAAAGGTCCAAAAGGATGGAATAGTGATGTCAAAGTGCAATTTGATAAAGCCACAGACACTGTGGTGCATATATACAAAATAGTGGAGGCTGTGCTAGTGGTAAATATAACAACACCTGACCCCATAAAAACACTTTACATCAGAAAATCAACCCATGTAACATCTCCAAAAAGGAAATTTTCTTCAACATCACTACATTTATATTACAATACAGTACATTGGCAAAGTGGGTTATATAAATTATCCTATGAGGGCCCTCAAATATATCGTCCATTGAGTCATATGAATTTTGTCATTCAAACCTATTGGGGCTTGTGCTCAGGAGCATAAGATCCATTTATCCTCTCTCTTCTTAGAAGCTCACAATGGGGGACATGTGTTACTTCTATTGCTTCTTTTTTTGTGCGACTTTTTGCAGTTTGAGACTTTTTAGGTACAGAATCAAGCAGCTTTAAGGATTTAATGCAGTTTTGCTGTATTTATCTTTGTAACCCAGATGTTTGTTCAACTTGTGTGTCCCATTCTAGCACCTAATAAGTTGCAAAGCATAGCATGTCCCCCCACCCTAGACTTACTTACTATTTGGGACAAAAAAGTCGCACACCACAAAAAGTCTCCAAAGTGAGACTAAACAGGCAACTCATCACATGTATCGCAAAGGGGAAAAACTTAAAATACATTGCAATGATTAAGAAGGCCAACTCCAGGAAACTTGAAAAAGTATGATACATGTGACCCAATTTCTATCTCCACCTGTTGTTAAAGGTGGGACCAGGGCAGCCATCAGGAAATTCGGGGCCCCATACAGCAAAGCCTACAGGAGGACAGGCGGGTATACAGGGGGACAGGCAAGTATACAGGGGGACAGGCGGGTATACAGGGGCACAGGCAAGTATACAGGGGCACAGGCAAGTATACAGGGGCACAGGCGGGTATACAGGGGGACAGGCGGGTATACAGGGGGACAGGCGGGTATACAGGGGGACAGGCGGGTATACAGGGGGACAGGCGGGTATACAGGGGCACAGGCGGGTATACAGGGGCACAGGCAGGTATACAGGGGGACAGGCAGGTATACAGGGGGACAGGCAGGTATACAGGGGGACAGGCAGGTATACAGGGGGACAGGCAGGTATACAGGGGGGACAGGCAAGTATACAGGGGGACAGGCAGGTATACAGGGGGACAGGCAGGTATACAGGAGGACAGGCAGGTATACAGGGGGACAGGCAAGTATACAGGGGCACAGGCAAGTATACAGGGGCACAGGCGGGTATACAGGGGGACAGGCGGGTATACAGGGGGACAGGCGGGTATACAGGGGGACAGGCGGGTATACAGGGGGACAGGCGGGTATACAGGGGGACAGGCGGGTATACAGGGGCACAGGCGGGTATACAGGGGGACAGGCAGGTATACAGGGGGACAGGCAGGTATACAGGGGGACAGGCAGGTATACAGGGGGACAGGCAGGTATACAGGGGGACAGGCAGGTATACAGGGGGGACAGGCAAGTATACAGGGGGACAGGCAGGTATACAGGGGGACAGGCAGGTATACAGGAGGACAGGCAGGTATACAGGGGGACAGGCGGGTGTACAGGAGGACAGGCGGGTGTACAGGAGGACAGGCGGGTGTACAGGAGGACAGGCGGGTGTACAGGAGGACAGGCGGGTATACAGGAGGACAGGCAGGTATACAGGAGGACAGGCAGGTATACAGAGGGACAGGCAGGTATACAGGGGGACAGGCAGGTATACAGGGGGACAGGCAGGTATACAGGAGGACAGGCAGGTATACAGGGGGACAGGCAGGTATACAGGGGGACAGGCAGGTATACAGGGGGACAGGCAGGTATACAGGGGGGACAGGCAAGTATACAGAGGTCTGGTAGCTATATACATGAGGGTGTGATGAGACAATCTCAGTATCAGGAAGTCTCGGAGGGTCCTGCAGGAGATGCTGCGTCCTGTCACTTCCTGGCTCTCATCTCAGATACTTGCACTGTAGTGACATAAAGGTGTCTGCCAGCCCTGTGCCAAGTCCCCTGCCCCATGCCAGTCACCTTGACACTGCAGCCAGTGCAGGAGGATGAGCGTTGTAGTACAGTCACTCCCTGCTGCCCCGCGCACGCTCTGCCACTCACCCGCGCTGTCCTGCACCTTGGGTGCGAGCTGTCTGACCAGCACCTGGATCTTCTCCCATTGCCCTTCAGCGCTCAATCTCAGCCTCCAGCTTCAGGTGAGACTGGGACAGCCGGGCGGCCATGACGTGTCATCACCCGGGCACAGGCGGCGCTGACCACACATATTGTGCAGCACAGACCGCACAGTCTGCGGCCCAGGGCCGATTCTAGCCCTTTTGCTGCCTGAGGCAAAAACTGAAATGCGCCCCTCCCCCCCCCCATAACATGTGTTTTCGCTTTTTACATTAATATTAATAATAATAACTCCTTTATTTATACAGCGCACACAGATTACACAGAGCTGCACAGTTTTGCCAAATCCGTCCCTGTCCCCAATGGGGCTCACAATCTAATCAACCAACCAGTATGTTTTGGAGTATGGGAGGAAACCAGAAGACCCGGAGGAAACCTAGGCAAACATCTTGAACCCAGGTCCCCAACGCTGCAAGGCTGTAATGCTAACCATTAAGCCAACGTGCTGCCCTACTAAGCCACCATAAAGCAAAACACACATTGCTGTTTACAAAATGCATATGCATCAAAATACAGTATAAATGCATCAGTCTGTCCTCTAATTAAATGTCCCTGGATGGGGCTGCTGAAAAAATAAACATTTACTTTCCTCTTGGTGTCCCCCACCGCCGTCCCACCACGCTATGTCTCAGAACTGTATATGGGGACCAAGGAGGTAAGTGAATGTTTATTCTTTTTAGCAGCCTCCTCCCAGCCACATATCCATTTTTCCAGGTCTAGGCCAACCCCTTTAATATACACCCCGCTATTATTATTCATTTACATAGAGCCCCTCTTATGATTTTATATACACTGCCACCCTAATCTAATACATATATATTTCCCCCTCTTAGTTACAATAATATAATGACAGTGACAATGACACATTAACAATGTATATAGAACCCCCTAATGCATTTATGCACAGACCCTTCTTATTTGTTATACAAATATAATTATTTATATACAACTCCTTTCAAGGTACAGAGCCCCCCAAATTACATTATATACAGCTCCCTTCAATATAGCCCCAAATTTACTAAAAATCGGGCCCCCATATACAACCCCCTACCCACAGTTTTATTAAAGTCAGGCCCCTATATACAGATCCTCCCCGTATAACTATATACAGTAAACCATATACAGCTCCCACACTAGTTTCTAAGGTTCCTATATACAGTTTTCCCCATTGAAATTACTGTATATACAGCCTTCTACATACAGATCCCCATCCCCAAGTTTAATGAAATTCTGTCCACATATACAGCCTCCCAGGCCTTGTTTAGTTATGTAAGCAGCCCCAGAAAGAGTCTCCCACTCCTCATTTGATTATGTTGCAGTCCAATTGTAAAGTTTCTCCATCCCCACTTTTACCCTAGTGCACAATCTAATTGTTATACTGCAAGAAAAACTTAAACTTACATATTGTTGTCTTCCCGCGCTGACGCTATCATTTACTTCTCCTCCAGACTCTTCAGCTCGGGTCGCGGTGACGTCATCCCTCGCTGCCCGCGACCTGAACAGAAGTGCCTGGGTCTCCCGGAGCAAGAGAGCGGCGCAGAGAAACAGGTCGGTGCTGCGCCGCTCTGCATATCAATGGCATCGATGTCTGAAGACACCGATGCCATGGATATACATTGCGCTGCACGGACTTGCCAGCGGCAGCTCTGCACTACTTACTGTGAGCGATTCGGGCACTTCCCGAATCGCCTACATTGCAATTATGCCGCTTCCAAAACGGCTCTGTCATCTGCCGCCTGCGGCCCACCGGCCGGGCCCCCGGGCCCCCCCCCCTAGTGTCTTAGAGTCCGGGCCCCATAGGGCAGTACCAGTTGTACTGCCCTATCGGCGGCCCTGGGTGGGACTATTTCTATGCCTGCAAAGGTGAGATTTATTCTCTTATATAATGGAGAAATATGGGTACTCCCTCCCTTGTTTTGTGGTGTAAGGTCTCTCTGCATCAACTGACATAAATTTAAAGCCCTCCTCCCATTGTACATCTTCGAGGGCCCACAAGAAAACATATGCTAGAGTTCAGAAAGCACTGCAAGTCCTGCAGAGATCTCTTGCGAGAGCTGAACGTCTGGATTAAATGTTAACTTCTTTACTACTGTTTTCTAAAATAAAGCAACCATTTAGATGTCATTATAAAAGCTTTTCCAAGAACTCACAAAGATAGCCTATTTTTAGGATTGCTGGGGGTCAATCCCTTCTCAGTAAGCAAAACTGGTCTGTCCTATTTACTTGAATGGGTCTAAGCTGCAGTACAGGAATAATCAGTACATAAACCAGCAATCACAAATTCATCAATCCATAAAATATTAAAATGCATCAGTTGATACAATGAGCATACAGTAAAGAAAATCCTCCTCATTTTTCCTATCTTGCAAGTTTCTGAGCCTTGATAAGGGCTTATTAGCTGGCATCAAACCCACATGTTTTTAAAGACTTTGTAACATTCTTTATACTGTAACTGTACACAGCTGCATATATACAATAATCTAGTGGTCAGACTTTGGTGTCCATAAAAAAGCTTATCAAATTCTAGAAAATCTGATCACATGCTTCTTCCATCACTGTAGCATCCTTAAAGGGAACCTGCCATTAGCAATTGGCCTAATAATCCACTACCGGTATATTGTCAAACAGCGTAATACCTTCTAGTTTTTGTTTCTTTCATGGTCCAGTGTGATGGCATTATCCAGTAAATCAACTTTGAAGTGAGATGTAAATTGGTTGAATAAAGTCAAGGAGGCAAAGAGTTCAACACTGAAGTCAAGGGCGGGAGCTCTGGACACCCCCTCCTCTGTGATTGACATCATGCTTGGACTTCAGGAGATCTGGCGAGTGATGTATCTGGATGCAGGAACATCAATTACAGATAATTAATCAAGGAAGAGCATGTCTTCAGTGTTAAAATCTCCGCCTTCTTGACTTCATACAACCAATTTACATCTCACTTCAAAGTTGATTTTATGGATGAGACCACAGGGTAATGAAAGAAACATGATCTAGAACAGTGATGGCAAACCTTTTAGAGACCGAGTGCCCAAACTACAACAAAGACCCGCTTATTTATCGCAAAGTTCCAACACAGAAATGTAATTTATGATTTATACTCCCTTCTCTGTCACAGTTTTCATTGATACCAGCACTCTGAGGACCAATAAAGCAGAAAATAGTTCCAAGTACAGCTGTCACTTTAAAATAGCTCTGTGCACAGCAAGTCCTGGGCTGTCTGGGACTGCAGGAAGATACCTGGAGTCATCTCTGGTGATGGCCTGAGTGCCCACAGAAAGGGCTCTGAGTGCCACCTCTGGCACCAGTGCCATAGGTTAGCCATCACTGATCTAGAAGGTGTTTAGCTGCTTGGCAACATACTGGTAGTAGTTTATTAGGTTATTTCTGCTGACAAATTCCCTTTCTGCCAGTAATAGTCAGGTTGGGACAGAGCTCATCAATGAAGGAAGAAGTGATTTTCATGTGACCATTGTTTCCAGGATCCCATTCTCAAAATATATGCAATTCCCACCAATTGTTGATATGTCATATATTCTCTGAAAGGAAATACCCCTTTAAAATTATATTGTTTCTTGTATTAAGATGCTATCCTAATTTGGAAGAGAAAAAATACAGAATGTGTACTCAATATAAGGTCCTGTAAATGAGATATGAGAACCATGTAAAAATGCCAGAACTGGATCTGTTTACCTCTAAACAATAGAGAAAAAAAACAAGTCTTGACTGAACTCTGCAGCAATGAAGTTCAACTTTGCCCAATGCTTCTGCTCATTACGCCCTCACTTCCTCTTCAGCTATTCTATTTATACTGACAGCAAAATAAAAAGTAGCAACTGCTAAATCTAATATATTCGCTGGAGTTAAACTTTTTCCAACTAGATGCCCAGATATTACTTCTGCTAAATACATATTTTATCTTCTCGGCATTGAATTCTTACATTTAGAGCTTTTCAGTTCTATTGCCCTAGGACAAGGTTTGTGTTCCCTTTGTTTTGTCACAAATGTATCCACAGACAGTGTATCCAAGGGCACTGCAAATAAACAACAGCTCTCAAAAGGAGTAGAAGAACCAGATATGTGAATGAGAAAACAAGAGAAGTGGCAAGAAATGGAATAGTCATTTAAATGGTGGTGTAATCTGTACAAAAACAGATAACCGGTAACAATAACGCTAGATTAAAGGGATTGTCAGCAGTCATCTGTAATTTACAGGGAGATATGGCATCCAGTATATAGGGCAGCTACAATACAGAATTAAAGGAAATCTCCTGACATACTTGTATGCCCCCTGGGGCAGAATCCACTTTTCCTTTAAGTTTCTTATGCCCTTGTTTTTAAGAAGAAAGGGCTTTAAAATTATGCAAATAAGCCTAAGGGGCTCCAGGCATCATTAAAATCTATGGAGCCAGGATCCCCTCAGGCTCATGTGCATAGTTTTAAAATCCTATTTTGGTAAAAACCAGGGAATGAGAAGCTAAAATAAGAGCAGATCTGAGGAGGCACAAACCAGTATGTCAAAGTGCTGGGTGCATGTGCATTCATTTGCTTTGTTCTTGTTTGCTAGGTGGGGAAGGAAGGGGCGAAGCATACATAATTGGCCAATCAGTAGTGACCTACTTCTAATGTGTTTACATCTATCCGCCTTACATAATAGGGCTATGCCTAACCAAAGCACATGCCAATTTTTACCAAAAAAACAGTCGCCAAAATGTGGCTCTTATTTTATATTTCGTTTTTTTGCTGCACTGTTCCTGCAAGAATGACTGCAGGTCTTCCACTCCTTTCATCCTTTACAGATAAAAGGTGGAAAGTGAAAACCGATTATATGCACTCACATGTGGAATATATATTTACAATACGGTGGTATTCAGGGGTAGTGTCCCACTGTACCAACGCAGATGGTGACGTAAGCCGCCACCTTGGAGTGGTGTCTAAGTGGTATCCGGTTTTTCACCAGAGCCTGCCGCAAAGTAGGTTGGACTTGCTGTGGTGTGTTACTACCAGAACGCTCCACAGGCACAAATTTGTCCGCAGTGGCGGAAAAGGCAAGGTCATGAGGCGAGTCCTGAGGCAGAATCGTGGTCAGGGACAGGCAGGAGGTCAAGACAGGAAGCACAAGCTCAACGTCAGAGTCAGAGCAGAAAGTCAGGAAAGCAGAGAAGCGATATCAGGAACAGAACCGGGGTCACAACAGGATATCAGTCTAAATGCAGGAGATATTTTAGAAAAGAGAGGGAAAGCGGATGTGCAAACAAGATAAATTTTATTATTTCATCAATATACAAAGATAAAAACATTTAAAAACCCAAAAAATGGGAAAAAGAACACAATGGTCTCTCCTCAGAGAAATATTTCATATATGTACAACCAACAATGGATAACAAAGCTGCTAAATATAAAGGTGTAAAAATATGCACAAAATCACATGTAATAATAAGGTGCAAAGTGCCTAGGCTGAATACATACAACGGTTCTTAGACTGTGTGCTGTTTGGTGTACAAGACAAGTAGAGACAGTGTCTCAATGCAAGGTGTTTACATATTATGAGATCAAAAAAATGAAACAAAACATAGATAAAGTGCTACGTGCAGAAAATAGCAGCTAGTGGTGTAGATACACAATTCAAGTAGATACAATAAAGCAGTACATCACATTATATTACCTAATGTAGAGCATGGAGAGGAGAGACCACAAACGCCCCACGCGTATCGCCCGTCTGGCGGGCTTCCTCAGGGGATAAGGAAAGGGAAATCAACCCAGCTATTTAAATCATCCAGTCCCGCCCCCCAGCGGTGTATGGATGTCCTACCATACCACCCCTTTTAGTGTTAGAACACATCAAAGTATGATTCATAGTTCATGGTGAGTCTAAAAAGGTACTGTATCAGAGGGTTTCCCCTGCCGATTTGTTAGTTTGTTAAGTTAATCTGATGTGTGAGCCAGGTTCCAAGCCTTAGTAGTGCGGCATAAACTACTTCCGGGTCAAGGAGGTCAGAGATCCTGAGTCAAGTATGCATGTGTTGCCAAGCAACGGGGACAGACCCCTTGCTAAGTTTGAAGATCCGATCCGTACAACAGAAAAAAGGAAAAGACGGTAAGGTATGTGCAAGCCATCACTGTGGCAGATATGACTCAGATGGAGTTGTAACGATCGAACAGAGTGTGTATATAAATGAACTATAGACGCATAGACGCATGATCGTAGCAAAGTCTAACACTTGCGCTGTCTAGAAGATACCAAGGCAGCGTAATGCATAAAATGCCAAACTGTATGTATAATCTGGAGTACAAAGATGACGGCGAGAGATCCAGATATGTGTCAATTGCGGCGGCGCACAGAGCTCTGGCAATCAACCGGGCGACACAATGTCCGCAATATCAAATTATGAATACATGCAATCTATGGTATACATGCAATCTATGGTATAGAGGTAGCAGAAAAAAGAAAAAAAAATGTAAACAAAAAATGTAAACAAAAAATGTAAACAAAAAAAAAATTGAGCATGTGTCAATTTATAAATGCGAAAGTTAATTGGAGCGGCGCATAATACAAACAGAAAATCAAGAAATGTAAAAATGAAACGGCGCACAGTGCATATACATATGGTACGACGCAAGATTTAAATACATGTAATGCGGCGCAAATACAAATATGAATGATGCAAAAAATTGGCATGCGTAAGAACACAATTATCGATATCTATCTATTAAGTAGAGTGCAGACTGCAAATGCGGCGTATCGCCTATTGGACTAATCTTTGCAGGTATCTATATATACAATCAAAATGGTGTAAAAGAACCCAGTATTGGATGTCTGTCCATTAATTAAGGTACAGATTGGAATTGCGACATGTCGCCGATTAGACCTGTCGTTGTAGATAACTGCGTATGGAGTCCAAATAATGCGCGCTGGAAATACATTATCTGAGAATCATCGAAGTAGCATCGTGTATAAAGTATACCGCTATCCATACAGTCCTTAGATATATATACATGAATATATGATGCAAGTCACTAAGGACAAACCAAGCAGCGCTACACAGTATATAGAAAGTAAGTAATCTAGTACAAGAACTGTAGTGTGGGCAGTAGCAGGACCTAAAGGTAAGTATCACTAGTCTCAGGACGCTATCCTGGTAGGGGGCGGTATGGCAAGGACATCCACCACAGGGTGGGGTGAGGGGGAGAAGGAGAATGGAAAAATATTCAACAATTATCAGCTAGTAATATAGTACACAATTATCAATTTTTATCCTTATTATATATCAAGGTCACCAAATGGATGAATATTAGGCAGCAAGAGATGGTAGCGGGCAGGAATGATGCATAACAGACTGTTATATGCAGCAGTACATTGATATAGGGGCTAAAGAAGAATAGGAGTCCAACTTGTGGGAGTATACAGACATTGATTAGAGCGAAGGGATCGGATCCAATAGCACCTGTGGGTGCATCGATAGCATATCTTGAAAGAGTATTGGTTATGGTCCCTCTATTAGAGCAGCAGACTGTGAATCTGAGAGTTAGGCAGATAAAAGTGATCTCATCATGCGTGCTGTGAAAGAAGGTTAACACCTATATAAAAAAGAAAAAAAAAGGCAAAACGCAAATTAGTGATACAATGCAAGTGAGAGTATTAGGGGGCCCAAATACAAACTAGACTTTAAGGGGTCCAGGACAGTGACCAAACCAGTGAGAGACTGGATAAAGAGCTAGAAATAGCTGAGTGAAATACACCAAAAAGGTGAAGAAATAAGGAATGCTGTGTCCAACTGATAGAAAAAGGGATAACCAAACAAGATAGAAATAAGGTGATAAAAAAGGCATATAAAAAATGGATTGGTGTTCCAACTATTTTTTATAATGACCTGTAAACAGTAGTTCTTCGTTCAGGCCTTGTGGAGCAACAGTATCCAAGATATAGATCCATCTCGATTCGCTTCGGAGAAGTTGTGGCACTAGGCTTCCACCTCGAACATTTTGTGAGATTTTTTCAAGACCCAAGACACGCAGATCCTGTGTTCGACATCTATGAAAATGGAGAAAATGGGCCGCTACTGAAGTGAGGGTCTTTCCTTTTTGTAGATCGGAGGCCGCTGTATTGATGGTGGACAGATGTTATTGGCATCTCCTACGCAATTCTTGTGTGGTTTGACCCACATAGAGTTTTGGACAGGGACAGAGTAGTACATAGACCACTCCCTTGGTTTTACAATGTATGTAATCCCGAATTTTAAAGTTTCCATGATGCGTGGGGTCCTGAAATACAGAGGTTTGTATTATGTGTGGACATATCGAGCAGCCCCCGCATGGAGATGATCCTGTGAAACGGACTCCCCTCCACAATGTGGTAGTGGGGCGCTGGAAATGACTGTTTGTGAGAGTGTCCCTCAAGTTGCGAGCACGTCGAGCCGTAAGTAACGGTTTGTCCGTGAGGAATGGGGCCAATCTCACGTCACTTTTTAAAATCCCCCAGTTTTTGTTCAGGATGTCATACAGGTCACCCCATTGATTGTTGAATGTAGTGACTAACCTTGGTCTAGAGTCCATTGTCCGAGACTTGGTTTGAAGAAGGTCCTTTCGCTCACTCAATTTAGCTCTGGTAAAGGCTCCGCAGATCATTTTCCGAGGATATCCGCGTTCTTGGAATCTGTGGGTCAACTCCCGTGCGTGCCTCCTAAAATCTGATTGGTCGCTGCAGTTTCGCTTGAGTCTAAGAAATTGTCCCGTGGGGATTCCGTTCTTGAGGTGTCGAGGATGGAAGCTAGAAAAATGCAACAAGTTGTTAGTCGCAGTTTGTTTGCGAAAGAGGGAGGTAGTCAGAGTCAGATGGTTATAGGAAATGGAGATATCTAAGAAGTCGACTGTCGTTGTGGATAGGGTGGACGTTAACTTGATGTTCCAGGGGTTGTTGTTTAATTCTGATATAAATCCAACTCAATCCTCTGAGGAGCCGGTCCAAAGGAGGAGAATGTCGTCAATGTATCAAAACCAGCCCGATACATTGACGACATATCTCCACGTGACTGCACGTGTTTCTTTAGAGATAACCATGGTTAACAGAAGAGAAACAATGATGCCAAGAACCAGCCTCCTTTTAAAGTGTCCATTGGTGTGATTCTTACTTAATCATTACGGATTGATCTCCAGCCCTGTCCTGGTGCTGGCCGGCCGCCTTCCCTGTTAAATTTCCGGCCCCTTCCTGTGTCCCCTGCCGAATCTTTGTGCTTCTATGCCATTGCGAAAGATGTGTCCCATATCTCCTGCATTAAGCAAGATTTGAGAGGGGAAAATAATTCAATAGACAAATAACACATCCAAATAATGATACTTTAGAAAAGAGAGGGAAAGCGGATGTGCAAACAAGATAAATTTTATTATTTCATCAATATACAAAGATGAAAACATTTAAAAACCCCAAAAATGGGAAAAAGAACACAATGGTCTCTCCTCAGAGAAATATTTCATATATGTACAACCAACAATGGATAACAAAGCTGCTAAATATAAAGGTGTAAAGATATGCACAAAATCACATGTAATAATAAGGTGCAAAGTGCCTAGGCTGAATACATACAACGGTTCTTAGACTGTGTGCTGTTTGGTGTACAAGACAAGTAGATGGCAGCAAAGAAGCCACTTCTCTCCAGAAAAAACATCAGGGACAGAATGATATTCTGCAAAAGGTACAGGGAGTGGACTGCTGAGGACTGGGGTAATGTCACTTTCTCTAATGAATCCCCTTTCCGATTGTTTGGAACATCTGGAAAACAGCTTGTTCGGAGAAGACAAGGTGAGCAATACCAACAGTCTTGTCTCATGCCAACTGTAAAGCATCCTGCAACCATTCAGGTGTGGAGTTGCTTCTCAGCCAAGGGAATCGGCTCTCTCACAGTCTTGCCTAAAAACACATCCATGGATAAAGAATGGTACCAGAGCAACTTCTCCCAACTGTCCAAGAGCAGTTTGGTGATCAACAATACCTTTTCTAGCATGATGGAGCACTTTGCCTCCTTGCCTAGAGCAAAGGTGATAACTAAATGGCTCAGGGAATAAAACATAGAGATTTTGGGTCCATGGCCTGGAAACTCCCCAGATCTTAATCCCATTGAGAACTTGTGGTCAATCATCAAGAGACGGGTGGACAAATAAAAACCAACAAATTGTGACAAAATGCAAGCATTGATTGTGCAAGAATGGACTGCTATCAGTCAGGATTTGGTCCAGAAGTTGATTGAGAGCTGCCAGGGAGAATTGCAGAGGTCCTGAGGAAGAAGGGTCAACACTGCAAATATTGACTAGCTGCATTAACTCATTCTAACTGTCAATAAAAGCTTTTGTTACTCATAATATGATTGCACTTGTATTTCTGTATGTGATAAAAACATCTGACAAACACACATAAAAACCAGAAGGCAACAGATCATGTAATATTTGTGTCATTCTCCAAACTTTGGCCATGACTGTATATCTGGTGTTTGCCCGATAACAAATGGGAGGAGGACATAGGATGGATTGGTAAAGGGAGAGTTGACATTTCATGCAGTTAACGAGAGTGATAGGCTTGCCTAAGTAGAGTTGAGCGAGCACTAAAATGCTCTGGTGCTCGTTATTCGAGACAAACTTTTCCCGATGTTCGAGTGCTCGTCTCGAATAATGAACCCCATTGAAGTCAATGGGAGACTCGAGCATTTTTCAAGGGGACCAAGGGTCTGCACAGGGAAGCTTGGCCAAACACCTGGAAACCTCAGAAAATGATGGAAACACCACAGAAATGGACAGGAAACAGAAGGGGCAGCATGCATGGATGCCTCTGAGGCTGCTTAATCGCACCATTATGCCAAAATTATGGGCAACAGCATGGCGGTGACAGAGTGACCGAATGAGGCTAGATAGCATCTAAAACATCCAATAATTGACCCTGACACTATAGAAGATGGCATGCAGAGGCAGCAGCGGCAGGCTAGAGAGTGCATGGCGACATACCCCAAATGGACTCAGCCTTCAAACCAATTTAAAAAATTCCTTTTGGCGAGGATAACGTGTAGCACTGTATGTATCAGTATTTTGCCTGGCTAAGGCAGCAGAGAGGAACCAAAGGAGGTGAGCAAGAAGCACTGAAATGATTTCCTATGTGAACAAAAGGTTGACGGTATATTTAGTCGATAACACAGCATGGTGGCGACATAGTGACCAAGTTCCATAACGTATCTGGTGAAACACGCGAAAAATGAGCCTGACACAGCTCGTTTGATAAGGGGATGACATGTGGAGGCAGCCATGGAGACGACTTCCATGATTAAGAGTGACAGTATGGGGCATCCATATTGCGCTGCTATGACTGAAATTTCAGGTCTCCAGCATGGCGGCAACAGATGAGCCGAGTTCCATTATGTATCTAGTGAAACACCTGAAAATTCTGCCTGTTTGATAAGGGGATGATGTGCTGTATTTCCTCTCGCGCTCCAGCGTCTGGGGTATAGGCAGTTGAAAGTTGCGCATGGAGACATTGGTGGACGCTGTGGAGGATCGTGGAGGCGAAAGGGACAGGAAACAGCAGGGGCAGTATGCATGGATGCCTCTGAGGCTGCCTAATCTTGGGATGGAGCTGACGGTCCGCTGCCAGGCGAGCTTTCGCCTGTCTAAGCCCCTGTATCTCGACTCCTCCCCACCCAAAATGGACCTGGGGGCCAGAAGCGTTTACTTTGAAAAAATTATAATTTTCAAAGCAGGCAGGGTCATTTGAATATTTCATCTAGGAATAATGGAATAGCATAGCGGTTCTATTTGTAATTGTTTTTTCGGAAATGGTTCCATGATTAAGAGCGACAGTATGGGGCATCCATATTGCGCTGCTATGATTGCAACTTCAGGTCTCCAGCATGGCGGAAACAGATGAGCCGAGTTCCATTATGTATCTGGTGAAACACCAGAAAATTGTGCCTGACACAGCTCGTTTGATAAGGGGATGATGTGCTGTATTTCCTTTCGCGCTCCAGCGTCTGGGGTATAGACAGTTGAAAGTTGCGCATGGAGACATTGGTGGACGCTGTGGAGGATCGTGGAGGCGAAATGGACAGGAACCAGCAGGGGCAGTATGCATGGATGCCTCTGAGGCTGCCTAATCTTGGGATGGAGCTGGCGGTCCGCTGCCAAGCCCCTGCCTCTGGGCTCCTCCCCAATTTTCAAAGCAGGCGGGGGCTACAAACAGCAATTCTAAGAACCTTTTGTATAAGATCAAGTGAAGTACTGTTCTTATAAGTAATTGGCCTGGTTATGGCGGGGGAGGGGAACGAAAACAGATCTGCAAGAAGCGCTGAAATAATATCGGTCAATGATAAAAGATTGGCGGTATATTTTGTGGATAACACAGCAGGGTGGTGACAAAGTTAACAAGTTTGATGTGGAAGCCGTTAAAACAACCAAAAATTCTGCCTGACACAGCTTGTTTGCAAAGGGGACGATGTATGGAGGAAGTAAGGTGGTAGTAGTAGATTAAAGGTGCTGCAGTTAAAACTATGTTAGTTGGATCTTGGGATGGAGCTGGGGGTCTGCTGCCAGGCGAGCTTTCACCTGTCCAAACCCTGCCTCTGGGCTCCTCCCCACCCAAAATGGGCCTAAGGGCCGGCCGCGTTTACTTTGAAAAAAATTATAATTTTCAAAGCAGGCGGGAGCTACAAACAGCACTTCTAAGAACCTTTTGTGTAAGATCAAGTGAAGTACTGTTCTTATAAGTTATTGGCCTGGTTATGGCGGGGGAGGGGAACGAAAACAGATCTGCAAGAAGCGCTGAAATAATATCGGTCAATGATAAAAGATTGGCGGTATATTTTGTGGATAACACAGCAGGGTGGCAACAAAGTTAACAAGTTTGATGTGGAAGCCGTTAAAACAACCAAAAATTCTGCCTGACACAGCTTGTTTGCAAAGGGGACGATGTATGGAGGAAGTAAGGTAGTAGTAGATTAAAGGTGCTGCAGTTAAAACTATGTTAGTTGGATCTTGGGATGGAGCTGGGGGTCTGCTGCCAGGCGAGCTTTCACCTGTCCAAACCCTGCCTCTGGGCTCCTCCCCACCCAAAATGGGCCTAAGGGCCGGCCGCGTTTACTTTGAAAAAAATTATATTTTCAAAGCAGGCGGGAGCTACAAACAGCACTTCTAAGAACCTTTTGTATAAGATCAAGTGAAGTACTGTTCTTATAAGTTATTGGCCTGGTTATAGTGGGGGAGGGGATTGTAAACAGATGCGCAAGAAGCGCTGAAATAATATCGGTCAATGATAAAAGTTTGGAGAAAACGTGTGGAGGCAGCTATAAAGACGACGTGTGGAGGCTGCTATGGAGAGAATTACATTTGGATAGTGCCTGTATGTGGCAGTCCAAAAAAGTTTTCAAACCAGAGGACCGGGTAGGTGGCCCTCCAGAAAAATTAAATACATAGAGTACCTGTATGTGGCACTCCCAAAAATTGTTTAAAACAGAGGACCGGGTAGGTGGCCCTCCAGAAAAATTAAATACATAGAGTACTATAGCTAGAGCCAGTTGGCCCAGGCAAAAAATAGCCAGATTCCTCTGCTTTAGTGTACAAAGAGGAGGAGAAGGAGAAAAATGAGGAGGAGGAGTGCATACATTATTCAGGTTGAGCTCCTTTCACCTGGTGGAGAATGGAAATCCTGAGAAATCCAGGCTTCATTCATCTTGATAAGCGTCAGCCTGACAGCGCTGTCAGTCGACAGGCGTGTACGCTTATTGGTGATGATGCCACCAGCTGCACTGAAAACCCGCTCAGACAACATGCTAGCGGCAGGGCAGACAAGAACCTACAAGGCGTACTCGCCAGTTCGTGCCACATGCCCAGCTTTAAAATCCAGTAGTTGTAGGGAGCTGTGTGATCATTTAGGATGATGGTATGGTCAGCTACGTACTCCCTCACCATCTTTCTGTAAAGATCAGCCCTACTCTGCCAAGACTGGGGACAGGTGACAGTGTCTTGCTGGGGTGACATAAAACTGGCAAAGGCTTGTAAAGCGTACCCCCGCCAGTGCTGGACAAGCTGCCTGCTCGCCTACTCTCCCTCGCTACTTGTCCCGCAGAAGTACGCCCTCTGCCTCTAGCGCTGTCAGAAGGGAAATACTGTTTCAGCTTGTGCACCAGGGCCTGCTGGTATTCATGCATTCTCACACTCCTTTCCTCTCCAGGGATGAGAGTGGAAAGATTTTGCTTGTAGCGTGGGTCCAGGAGAGTGAATGCCCAGTAATCGGTGCTGGAATAAATTCTCTGAACGCGAGGGTCACGGGATAGGCATCCTAGCATGAAATCTGCCTTTTGCGCCAGAGTCCCAATGCGCAAGAATTCACTCCCCTCACTGGCCTGACTGTCCATTTCCTCCTCCTCCAACTCCTCTTCTTCTGCCCATACACGCTGAACAGTGAAGGACTAAGCAATGCTCCCCTCTTCTGTCTCGCCAACATTCTCCTCCTCTTTCTCCTCAACCTCCTCCACCTCCTCCGATATGTGCTGAGAAACAGACCTGAGGGTGCTTTGGCTATCAACAAGGGAATCTTCGTCCCCCGTCTCTTGTGATGAGCGCAAAGCTTTCATGCTGACCAGAGAGTTTTTCAACAGGCCAAGCAGCGGGATGGTGAGGCTGATGATGGCGGCATCGCCACAGACCATCTGTGTTGACTCCTCAAAGTTACTCAGCACCTGACAGATATCAGACATCCACGTCCACTCCTCATCGTAGACATGAGGAAGCTGACTGACCTGACTACCAGTTCTGGTGGAAGTTGACATCTGGCAGTCTACAATCATTCTGCGCTGCTGGTAAACTCTGGATTACATGGTTAATGTTGAATTCCACCTCATGGGCACGTCGCACAACAGTCGGTGAGCAGGCAGTTGGAGGCGGCCTTCGTGAGCAAATCAGACAGTTTGGGGTATGTCTTGAGGAACCGCTGAACTATGAGATTTAACACATGGGCCAGGCATGGCTCATGTGTCAATCTGCCGAGTTGCAGAGCCGCCACCAGGTTACGGCCGTTGTCACACACAACCATGCCTGGCTTCAGGTTCAGCGGTGCCAGCCATAGATCAGTCTGCGCCGCGATGCCCTGTAATAGCTCTTGGGCGGTGTGCCTTTTATCGCCTAGGCTCAGCAGTTTGAGCACCGCCTGCTGTCGCTTAGCGACGGCACTGCTGCTGTGCCTAGAGCTACCGACTGATGGCTCCATGCCCACGGATGGTAATTCAGAGGAGGAGGTGGAGGTGGGATGGGAGGAGGAGGAGGCATAGTAGGCCTGAGAGACCTGGACCGAGGTAGGCCCCACAATCCTCGGCGTCGGCAGTATATATGACCATCCCCAGGGTCAGACTCGGTCCCAGCCTCCACCAAGTTAACCCAATGTGCCGTCAGTGATATATAGTGGCCCTGCCCGGCAGCACTCGTCCACGTGTCCACGGTCAGGTGGACCTTGTCAGAAACGGCGTTGGTCAGGGCACCGATGATGTTGACTGAAACGTGCTGGTGCAGGGCTGGGACGGCACATCGGGAAAAGTAGTGGCGGCTGGGGACCGAATAGCGAGGGGCGGCCGCCGCCACGAGGTTGTGAAAGCCCTCGGTCTCTACCAGCCTATAGGGCAGCATCTCCAGGCTGAGTAGATGTGGACGTTGAGGGCTTGGGCATGTGGGTTGGTTGCACTGTACTTCCTCTTGCGCTCCAGCGTCTGGGGTATAGACAGTTGAACGCTGCGCATGGAGACATTGGTGGATGCTGTGGAGGATCGTGGAGGCGAAGGTGTGGTTTTCGCACAGGACTCGGAGGTGTTTGAGGCGGGTTCCTGGGCAGGGGGCTGACTAGCAGAGGCAGCAGATAACACAGGGGAAGGAGCAGCGGAGGTGAATGGCCTTGGTTCCATTGAGTGGGGTGTTTAGCATTCATATGCCTGCGCATACTGGTGGTGGTTAAGCTGCTAGTGGCGGAACCCCTGCTGATCCTGGTGTGGCACAGGTTGCACACCACAGTCTGTCAGTCCTCCGGTGTTTCTTTAAAGAACCTCCAGACTTCCGAAAATATAGCCCTCGCCACGGGAGCTTCACTACGTGAAACATTTGGCGCTGATGCACCAGCTCTGGCCCTGCCTCTCCGTCTGGCCCCACTACTGCCTCTTCCAACCTGTTCTCGTCGAGAACATCTCAGAAGCACTGTGTTCACCCGGCCTATCAACCCAGCTTGGGTCTGTCAACTCATCATCCTCCGATCCCTCAGTCTGTTCCCCCCTCGGACTTCCTCCCCTGACAACAACTTCACCACTGTCTGACAACCGTGTCTCCTCATCGTCCAACACCTCTTCACACACTTCTTCCACTACGTCAACAAAGTCATCATCACCCACAGACTGCAACCAGTGGAAAACCTGGGCATCGGGAAAGAGCTCAGCAGCAACCGGACAAGTGGTTTGTGACTCTGGGAAGGGTCCAGAAAACAGTTCCTCAGAGTATGCCAGTTCAAATGCCAAATTTTCCTGGGAGGGGGCAGACTGGGGGGAAGGAGGCTGAGGTGGAGGAGTGCTGATTTCGGTGACATGGGTGGATTGCGTGGAAGACTGACTGGTGGACAAATGGCTAGAAGCATTGTCCGCAATCCACGACATCACCTGTTCGCACTGTTCTAGCCTCAACAGTGCTCTACCGCAAGTCCCAGTAACTTGAGACATGAACCTAGGGAGTGTAGCTCTGCGGCGTTCCCCTGCTCCCTCATCAGCAGGTGGTGTCTCACCCTGCCCAGGACCACGGCCTCTGACCCCTGCAGTAGTTGGACGCCCACGCCCTCATCCTCTACCCCTACCCCTAGCCCTCGGGTTCAACATTTTCAAAATTAAAGTGAAAAAGTGCAAATTTTTTGTGTGTTTTTTTTGTGTTTTTTTGCTTTTTTGTGTGTGTGTTTTTTTTTTTTTAACAAAGCGATCAGTAGAAATCACACAGCAACCACAGAAGATGATGATGATTGCTATGGCTAGTTTCTAACCTACACTGACTGCCTGTGATGAATTTCAGTTTTGAAAAAAAAAAAAAAAAGCGTCAGACTGTGCTAAATTCAATCAAACCCCTAATAAATTGTCCCACTTAGGTGTTTGAGATGGATATGTGTGTCACTAAGAGCTAAATAGAACGTTCGCAAGTCTCCCTGCAAATTCGTCACAATATGGTACTAGCTGCACTACTAGTGCCAGCAAGGCCAGCCACAAGCAAAGAAAAAAAAAATATTCTAGCCCTAACAAGGGCTGTTGGGTTCTTGTAGACTCACTCCTGCCTAACAGTAAGCTAATATAACACCCTAACGCTTTCCCTGACCAGCAGCTCTCTCCCTAACGGCATCCAGACAGAGAATGATGTTCACTCATCTCTACTTTTAAGAGCACGTACAGTGATTGGCACAAACTGGAGGCATCCATTGTCATGAGTCACACCTGTGGAGCGACCTGGTGGTACCACACCGCAGCAAGTCCAACCCGCTTTGCGCCGGGCTCTGGTGAAAACCGGGTACGACTTAGACTCCGCTCCCACGTGTCGGCTTACATAATCGTCCGCGGTGGTCCACTACCCCTGGTTCCTTACATCCGTGTAGTGTTTGGCCTGAAATACAAGCCTTGCTGCTGCATTAATAATAGATTGTAGTGGAGAGAGTTTAGTGAGTGGAAGACCGATTAGTTGGGAGTTACAGTTGTCTAGTCGACAGTGAATCAAACCAACAATTAGCATTTTAGAATTTTTAATTGTCAGAAATGGTCGGATTTTGGAGATGTTTCTGAGATGCATGAAGCAAGAGTGAGCAAGAGATTGAATACATAATGAAAAGGAGAGGTCAGAATCCAGCACAACCCCAAGACAGTGGGCCTGCTGCTTCGGTGCTATAGAGATCCCACAGACCGAGATGGAGAAATCATAGTTGGGTCGGTTAGTAGATAGTGAAAAGAAAAGAAGTTCAGTCTTAGAAAGAATACGTTTCAAGAAGAGAGAGGACATGATGTTAGAGACAGCAGAGAGACATTCGCTAGTGTTCTGGATTAAGGCAGGGGTGACATTACGTGCAGAAGTATATAGCTGGGTGTCATCAGCATAAAGATGATACTGGAAACCAAATCTGCTGATGGTTTGCCCAGTTGGGGCAGTATAGAGGGAAAACACTATATTTGAAACAAAGAAGATGGGATCATTGAGTAATTGTACACCAGTGTGGATCCCTAAGTGTTGCACCAAAAGATGTTGCTGCATATACTAAACATAAATCCTATTGTCCTGGAGGGGAGGAATCCCTTACCAGGATGAAGAAAAAGGCAGACTAAAAGGGATATGAAGAAATATAAAGACCTTTATTGCGTACAGTACATTTTAAAACTTGTTAAAACACCAGCCTTCGTCTGGCTCAATAGAGCCAAAACGCGCGTCGGGGAAGGTGCCATCCCGGGCTGTGGAGTGCGTTATCTACCTACCAGGGTAAGACATTTACAACAGTATAACTTTATGTTAGGTGTTTACTTTACTGAATATGTACTTTCCTTCGATGTGCCTTTTTTTTGGAATGCTCACCAACATTTAAGTTTGTCTATTCCCATTGATATATATATCCACTGGCCTCCATGCATTGTCCGGTGATGTCCCCTATAGTCCTCCTCTTTCATCATCTGATGTTTTAACAAGTTTTAAAATGTACTGTACGCAATAAAGGTCTTTATATTTCTTCATATCCCTTTTAGTCTGCTTTTTTCTTCATCCTGGTAAGGGATTCCTCCCCTCCAGGACAATAGCAGTATAGAGGGAACAGAGAAGAGGACCTAGGACTGAGACACTGAAAGTGTGGTCAGAGAGCTGTAAAGAGACTGTATAAACGGAAAACTATGACAGGAATAGGACCTCCTGAGTTTTTCTCAGGCAGTCAGCTCATGCATGAGGTGATGGAAACCACAGCTGCATGTAGAAATACATGGGGACATGTTCTAGCTGTTGATAAAATGGCTAGCACACTTCCCAAAAATGTCTAGAATGCATGAGGCTAAAGGCTTTGTTTTACTATCCTATGGTAATGGTGATTGACCATGCATGTCTTCTAACCTCTTCATTTAGAATTAAGATAAACTTAAAAAGCCCTTTATCCGAAGACATCACGTCCCTTCAAGGAGATACCTATAAACCACCTCTTTATGCCATATGTATTTTGCATACCCTTTATATATTGCCACAAGCTTCTGTTTGCCTCTCTTGTTTTGTATTGTTCATGTTCTGCTCTTCAGAGAACAAGCACCATCTGCAGTATATTTTTTTGGTCCCAGGTGCAGATCATTCATGATACTCTCTTAGGAGCCTCCAAGCTATTTAAACCCTCTCAGGAGAGGAAAATGGTTGATATAGGTGGAGTGCCCAAGAGAGGTTCTTGCCGTCTCCAGTGATGCATGGTACATATTTGTCTATTCTGTTTATTATACCTTTGTTTTCTGCATTCTACAGCTGTTGCCTTTGCCCTCCTATTCTCTTAAGTGGAATGTTTCCCCCATTTAAAAAAAAAATATATCATGAACTACCCCTTGTGGCTGGGTCGATTTCCCCTGTGTTTATGTGGAGTGCTTTTACACTCTAAATCAATCATACTATTACATAGAAATATAGTTTCATTGGTCTCATACATCTCTTAAGGTACACTTTTCTTATTGGTGAGAACAACCCAGTTCTCTATAACAAGCCATTAACTGCGGCCTTGGTGGTTTTGCCCCAATAGAGTAATCACTGATGGTAGCTTTATAGCCTGCAATGGTATGTGGTATGACTGGGTATGAACAAGAAAGGAATAAGGGAATAAGAATAAGAACAAGGAAGGAAGAAGGCATGTGTTCCCAAAAGCATCTTTCTCTGGGCATTGCAAACCTCATACCTCAAACCTCTTACTCACCTGGTGTCTCCATCTATCCTCCTATATAGATTGTGAGCTTTTGTAGGCAGGGTCCTCTTTCCCGTTGTTCCAACTAACTGAAGTTTTTAGTATCAGCATTTGTTCTGACCTTAATGTACGAGAACACATTTTTGAATGTACAGCACACATAATTAACCCCTTACCCACGTGTGACGTAGTAGTATGTCATGCATCAGCTGCGGTTGATTGGAGAAGGCTCACTGGCTGAGCCCTCTCCATAGCCAGTAAGTGTTTGCTGCATATTGCAGCAAACACTTACCAGTGACACCCATGATCGGTGCTTGCAAAGTTGCTGGCAGCATTAAAGAGTAGCTGTAAAAGTTTTTTTTTTCCACAATAGCTCTTGGGATGTAAAACAACTTTGCCTATTATCTTTGTAACCTATATTCAATAGTTTCTTTGCTATAGTCCTTAGATTACCTCATTGCTGCAATAGCTGCTTCTTCACCATGTGCTGATAAGCCCTATGAATTCGTAATTTGTTTACATTTTGTTTGGGGGGCAGTTGGGAGGGGAGGAGATGCTGCTCCCTGCTCACAGGATAGGAGGTCATGTGACAGTGTACGAAGCAGAGCTCAATGTGTTCAGAACTGTGGATACAGATGTCTCCTGCACAGAATAGTGAGGTACAAAATCTCCCCTGTTCCCTATAAGTCCCTCCATCCCAGTCTGTGATTCCACAGAATGTTCTCTGTCTCTCTCTACACCTTATGCTGCTTTTGCCTCCCCCACTTTGTCATCAGCTCTCTGCAGATAAGTTATTAACCCTTAGTGCTCACACAGCACAGGCTATAGACTGCATATAACTGGTGTACTTATGATTTCTTTCATTTATTACATGTTCCCTGCTCCTCCATCTGATGGAAGCTGCCAGGCTATCACCATAAACATCCTGTATGTATATTCACCATATACATCCTGTATGTATATTCACCATATACGGTACATCTGTATGCACCTGTATGTGCACTGGGTAGTGTTTAGTGGATTTACTTGTGGGAAACTAAATGGATTTAATGCTAAATTACTTTGAGAGAGAACACAAGGCATCATGGGATCTGTGGGCAAGATAACTGGCCTCAGCTTGAGGGCATAAACAGACAGACATTATTCTCAGCCTACTTCACCTCTAGTGAGAAAGATTTTTGTCAAACACTTTCAGAACAGAAAATGCCATAACTTTGGAAGGAAAAGGCTGAGCAGCACAAAGTAGGCATCGTTCTGTTTAATTTCAAAGGGGAATCACATATAATAATTAGGTAAATTCACTATAGCTTTACAGTTACGCTTTAAAGAGCCTGCGACGCATGGAGCGGATAGTCACTCGTCATTGGGGAGCAGCAATCCGTTGTTATGACACACAAAGACCCGGGCTGTCATGTTTTAGGCTATCTAATGTAATTGTAATTGCATATTGCAAATAAATGATGTGCAACATCCCCATATCAATCAGACAACCAAGGGTACCCTAAAGTACCCTAAAGGGTCTGAAAAATAGTAAAAAAAAAAATTCTAATCAACCCCTCCCCCCCCCCCGTTCCCTAGAACTGATATAAATATAAATAAACAGTAAAAATCATAAACATGTTAGGTATCACCGAGTCCCAAAATTTCCGATCTCTCAAAATATAATAATGGTCATTCCCGGTGTTTAACCCCATAACGGAAAATAGCAAAAATGTCACTTTTTGCCATTTTAAAATATATTTAAAAAATTCAATAAAATGTGATCAAAATTGCATACTGTCCTAGAAATGCATTGAAAATCATTGAAAATGTCATCAAAAGTTGAAAGTATGAAAAAGTTATTAGCGCCATAAAATGGCAAAATGAAGAATTATTTTTTGTACAGGAGGTTTTCATTTTTGTAAATGTATGAAAACATTATACAACCTATATAAATGTGGTATCCCTGTTATCGCACCGACCCAAGGAATGAAGGAGAAATGTCATTTGTGGTGCAAAGTGAAAGCTGTAGAATTCAAGGTCACAAGAAAATGTGCAAATGTAGTTCTTCACCAATTTCACTGCATCTGGAATTTTTTCCCCGTTCCCCAGTACACGGCAGGGAATATTAAATACTGTCACTATGAATTTCAATTTGTACGCAGAAAACAAGCCCTCATACAGATCTTTACTTGGAAAAATAAAGTATTTATAGATTTTTTTAAAGTGGGGAGTGAAAAATGGAAATGCAAAAGCAAAAAGGGGCCTGATCATTAAAGGGTTAATGGTCTTCTATGAATAATTAAAATAATAATAACATTATCCATGCATGTACTGTAACCTATGAAGACATCAATGTACAGGGACCGATTTGGCAAGTTCTGTAGAGCGCTGTGTAATCTGTGTGCGCTACACATTATTATTATAATGTTTAAAATCATGTATATGTGTCTGGGAGTCCCACTGTTGCAACCTTTTCCCCCTCTATTCAGCTCTATGGGACTACTGAAGATTTCCAAGTGCTGTACTACAGTCTGCAGAGCCCCCCTTAAATCATTCCGATTTCCTCTAGTCTTGAATTTATTTAAATACAGTTTTAACAGAAATTGTTTCACTTGTTCCCATGGACTGTATTGCAATGTATTTTGGACAATTGAATTTGAAAAAGCTTTAAAGGAAATCAACCATTTGCTTATTACTGTTTAAAGCTGCACTCACCTACAGGTTGGTGTTTTCATTCAGATACAGCCTGCTCCTTTAATTTTTCATGAAACAGTGACATTACTGAGAAAACAGATTAATAAAAATATGCAAATTAGGCTCTGGCACTCCAGAGCATCTCGGTTTATCTGCTTGGTGGTCCCTTGGCACATGATTATGCACACCTCTTGTGTGTATAGTTCTCTCCTCCTCCCTCACAGTCACTAAATGGCTGCTTCCAGTCAAAGTCACAACAGCTAATTAGCTAGCCTTAACAAGAGACAGCGCATGCATAGCTCCCAACTGTCCTGGATTTGGCAGGACAGTCCCGTTTTTTCACCTCTGTCCTGCCGTAACGAGCAGCTGGGAGATTTTCCCGGATACTCCCTCAAGGTCTTGCCTAGTAAACTTTCAAAGCCAGAACTTGTGGTACTGAATCACTTCTACAGACATCGGGCAGAGAATCCTTTTGAAAGATGTGTCGGGTTAGTGCAGAGCAGGTACCACGTGATCATGGAGAGATCACCATATATCCATATATGGTGTCTTCCTCTCCAAGGGCTTCTCCAGAGCAGACATTGGGCGGGGAATCCTTTTGAAAGATGTTTCGGATTAGCGGCAGAGCAGGGACCATGTCAACAGGTTCATATCGCCCTCTGTCCATATATGGTCTCTACACTTCCCAGGACTTCTCCAGACACAAGGCTCTATTTAATTCAATGAAAAATTTTTTGAACAGACAACCTCCACACTCCACCTGCCATAGAGAGACAGAGCCTCTATCCACTAGGCTATAGGCTTAGTGGTTGTCAATGAAAGGATTATTATTGTAATTATTGAGACGACTATTATTATTATTATTTTTATTATTATTATGGAGACGACTATTATTTTTATAAAACGTATAATAATAATCGTCTCCATGATAATAATAATAATAATACTAAAAGTCGTTTTAATAATTACAATAATAATCTCTGAGAAGATGTATCTCTCTACATAATGCATGGAGCCTGTGTTAAAGTGTAACAGTGAAACTCTTAGTTACATAAAATCCTCCCTGTGGATAGAGGATCTGGCTCTCTATGGCAGGTGGAGTGTGGAGGTTGTGGGTTCAAATCCCGGGCTGGGCAAAAATGTATTCATTATTATGGATTATTATTATTATGGAGATTATTATTATTATGCAGGTGATTATTAGTAATACAAATTTAGGGCGTGGCCAGGGGAAGGTGATAGAGCAGGAGAGAATTATGCACACAAGAGGTGTGTATAATTATGTGCCAAGGGAGCGCAAGTAGATAAACCAAGAAGTTTTGGAGCGCCAGATCCTAATTTGCATATTGTGATCAATCTTTTTTCTCAGCAATGGCACTATTTCATGAAAAATTAAAGAACAGACTGTATCTGGATGAAAGCGCCAACCTGTAGGTGAACACAGGTTTAAACAGTAATATGCAAATGGTTGATTTCCTTTAATGTCAGATACCACCAATTGGGGGAAACAGATGCTTATTCTTTTATACTCTTTATACCCTTTAAACCTGGGCGACTGGTAACATG
Organism: Engystomops pustulosus; assembly: GCF_040894005.1. Lineage (NCBI taxonomy): Eukaryota > Metazoa > Chordata > Amphibia > Anura > Leptodactylidae > Engystomops > Engystomops pustulosus. The sequence goes on from NC_092417.1 coordinate 110,467,768, forward strand.
TGATTGTGTCTAAGATACGTACAAATGAGAAATGTGTTTGCAACTGCCTTCAGACTCCCTTATATTGTCATTTAGAAATACTACAGATTCAATTTCTATAAAGTGCAGAGTGATAAAATGTTGTAAATTTAAAATCAATACATTCAAAGTTTGTATCCTGTCAAATGTATTGATTTATCTTGGTCACATGACATTTCCTTCTTCAATTGTACAGCTTCTGGATGTTGTAACAAGACATTATCATCCATCATCAGATTACCCATGGAATGCTGTCACACTTTTCCATTGTTATGAAAATAATAGGATTTCACTAAAATCCTGTATACGTTGTTTGTTTCAATATAGTTCTTTATATTTTTTCACAAATCACTGCACCCATTATCATTCACTTTGTGTTTGTTATGACATTAATTCAGCATAACATACACATATTGGGGGAGATTTATCATTAGTCCTATTCTAGCTTCTTGGCGTATAATTGTATAATAATTGCAAACATCGTTTTTGCGGGTTTTTAAGTGAGAAAAAAGGCAACTCTAAAGTCACGCAATGGTGGAAAAAATACACCTAAGAGTGTGCAACGCCACATTTATCAACTGAGAATTTTCAGAAGAACGCAAAACAACACCACATAGGAGGTAGTGTATGTGGGTCCATTGCTACTACAGGGGAAGATTTATCTCCAACTTGCTCAAATTTGTAGTTTTTGCTTAACTTTATGGGTTTTTTTTAAAACACATTTTATTCGGTTTTCAATGCAAAAACATAAGACATTATGACAAATATGCCGTGTAAATCAGTGTACATTTCTTTAAATTGAAAAAACTCCAGTTTTTGTTGATCACTATGCTGACATTTTCCGGTTGACAAAAAAAAAAGGCCATTAAAGTGTGTTGCCCATGGGGGAGATGGCCCTATGAGACACCCTCAATTTTATGTTTGGCAGATATTGGGCAGATATTGGGCAGTTGTTAAACATACGGTTGACTGGTTCAGTCTATTGGCACAGAGCACACACAGCTGATACTCCCATCAGAAGGCATTTAACACTGCACAGACACCGGACTATAGATCTGACTGGTGGAAAGCTGCCAGTCTAACACATAGATAACTGCTCAAAATGCTAAATCTCCCCCATTATGTTCAATTTGAAGGGGTTATTGATATTTAAAGGGATCCTGGTTTAAGGCCACTAAACATCCTGCATGTTATTATGCAATTGGACTTTAGGGCCTTAAACCTGTGTAATTCAGTAAAAAACTAACCTGGGGGCTCACTCTCTTCAATGAAATCCATGTCAGGCACTTCACTCCACTGTGCATGCCCTGCATTCGGGCGCATGTGCTGTAAAGCCAGGTTTTTATAACCTCTGTTTCACTAGGTGCAAAGCATTTGTGCCAGAGGGCTAAAGCAGACTAGAAAGAGCAACCACTTCCCCCAGTTTTATCTTAATATTCTCCTCCATCTTGTCATGGATATCAGCGTGTTACATAGTTTTTAAAACCTCAAATCGCAGCTAGATAACTGCAAATGAAGGGATTGTACATTTTATGTATGCAGCATGGACATACAACACATGGGATGTTCATCAATTTCCTCTGCATTTCATTAGCCAAAGGTTTTTTACCTGTTTCATTCAACATAGCAATGTAAGGGCTTGTTTATTCTGTGACTAGTTGTAAAGTGGGTACAGAAAGTATTTAGATCCATTTAAATTTTTCACTCTTTGTTTTGTTGCAGCCAATTGGTTCTTTTTTTGCTCATTAATGTACACTCTGCACCCCATCTTGACAGGAAAAGAAATAGAAATAAAGATATTTTTGCTAGTTTATTAAATAAGAAAAACTGAAATATTACATGGTTGTAATCACATGCTTTGCTGTGACACTCATATTTAACTCAACCTGAGGGTGCTGTCACACGTCGCGTTTACTGCATGCGTTTAAAAACGCATTGCTACAGCTGAAGGGATATTTCCCTAATTAAACAGCTGTTAACGCTTGCGTTAACAACCGCATGCGTTAACCGCGATGTTAACTCATGCGTTAACAATGCGTTAACGCTTGCGTTTTGTAAACGCAAGCGTTAACAGCTGTTTAATTAGGGAAATACCCCTTCAGCTGTAGCAATGCGTTTTTAAACGCATGCAGTAAACGCGACGTGTGACAGCACCCTGACCATTTTCTTCTGATCATCCTTTAGATGGTTTTACCCTTTCATTGGAGTCCATCTGTGTTTAATGAAACTGATTGGACTTGGTTAGGAAAGGCACACACCTGTCTATATAAAACCTCACAGCTCACAGTGTGATGAATCATCTTATCCTGTGAAACTGTGGAGTGTGTACATTGGGTCAGGAAGTAAAAGTTCTCCTTATGGAGAGTTTGCCAATTAAGGCTGCCTTATATGTTTTTCATGATGTGGTATTAAGCCAGACCAGTATATCTACTCCAGAAGGAATAAATTCCCAGCTGTAGACAGCGCTGTTTCCACCCGGGTCTCCTCAGTATAGTGTGGGAAACGGATTTGATTGAAAGGCTATTGACTAGGGTAAGTAAGAGTTCTCCTTATGGAGAGATTGGCAATTAAGACCTCCTTATATAAATTCTTAGGGCTTAATGATTGGCCGCTGCCAGACTCTATATTCCTCTCCAGCCACCTCCCCCAGCATCTGCTCTATAGACACTATTTTCACAGGAGGAAAGCTGTTAATGCTCAGACTATAGACTTCATGTAACTATTTCACTGTTGGTTTCTACTATTTTGTCCGTGCTCAATGTGAAGAAAGATGCCAGTTTGGGTCACTATATAGATCATGTATACAGACTATGTGGACTATGCTCAGTAGATTTACTCTTTGAAATCCCAATGGATTTACTACTAAGGTCCCTCATGAGTCCCTCAAAGCAACATGGCAATTGAGGGTAGGATGCAGTTGACTCAATTCTCTGACTGTTGTGATTTTTGAAAAGTAGCCCCAGAACACTTAAAAGGCAAGAAGAACCATATGGTCATTTCTCAGTATGTTTTGAAAGGGAGGATTTATAAAAACGGACGGATGCCACAACTAATTTATGTTCCGCACAAGGCACCTTTGTATCATCCACTTGATAGGAATCATTACATTGATTCCTTAATAGGGACCATGTGTCAAAGGTAGGGCAGTACAAGTTACAATTGGAGACTCTAAAGAAACAAGTTCCCTAGCCTACTCAAACCCTTGGCTATATTACCTAGCATCAAAGAGTCAATATTTGTGGGGAAGGGGGTTTTGTGATCACCTATAAAGGATGTTGGCTACACTGGGATTTCATCTGAATTGCCAGAATTTAAAGCAAATCTCCAATGTCATAATGATTTTAACCAAATTTTCATATGTGATCCCCCTTTTAAACAAAGAGAACAATGCCCATATTGTGTTCCTCACCATTTTCTTATGTTCTGAAGCTGCTCGTCAAAACTCTTCTTCAGCAGCATTGAAGTGGGTGAAATCTAACCTCTCATGCCGCCTTGTGTAAAATAAGCAGTAAATAAAGTGAGATTTTAAACACTGCATAGTGTATATAGATGATTGATATAGTGACTAAATGTAATCAATAGTAGAAAGCAGCAGTGAAATAGTGAAATAAAGTTTTTAGCTGTGCTGTGTGAGCACTAAGGGTTAGTCATCTTCCCTGTTGTGCAGAAAGTTACCAGAGAGCAGAAGGTAGGGGAGGGTCTGCAGGGGAGTGTGAGGTGCAGAGAGTGGCAGAAAGATTTCTGCAGAATCAAAGACTGGGATGGAGGGAATAATACTGATGAGGGGAGATCCTTTACCTAACTATTATGTTTAGGAGAGTTCTGAATCCACAGAGCAGCACACACTCAGGTATACACCTGAGCCCAGTCACATGACCTTCACCATCTCCCACCAGAGTGATCAAGGAAAAGCCGCCCCTCCCATTTGTGAAACCTTATTACTTAACTCTACAGAGTCATTAAAGAAAAGAGTACAGCCAGGAGATACAGCTACTGCAGAGCCAAAATATATTCAGTAGGATAGCAAAGCAACTGCTGTGCATAGTTAATTAATGTTGTTCTACATCACACAGCTATTAATTTGTGATAAAAATATTTTTTTTATTACTCCCACACAATATTGTTAGCAAACAGCAGCCCTTCCCCACATATGCATTTGTGGAGCTGTACACGGGCTTATCTTATCAGTAAAGCTAGGGGAAGCAGCTACTTCAGAAATAGGCTAACCTGAGGAGGATAGCAAACAAATGGCTGGATATAGGTAATCGAAAGAATAAGTTGTTCTACATTCCAAGAGCTATTGGTCCATGTGCCAGAAAATATTGTGATGCAGCTCGACTAACTAATAGGAGGTGCAAAATACTGCTCGCCAGTCTTATACTAGACCAGATTTCAGACACAATGATTAATCTAGTGAAGAAGAGAATGGCCTAGCTCTACTGTGCTGTGGTCTAACCACTTCCACATTAATACATTGCCACCATTGTATATGATGCCGGATGATTAATTGGGATGAACTTTGCACCTCCTATTAGTTGGTCTAGTTTGCAATATATATAGTGTATAGCTATTTTCTATCTGTTCACATCCCCAAGTCGGAAAACAGCCCAGAAATAGTTTAAGTCTATATTCACACTGCCGTTGCCCGCCCGTACCGTACCGTAGCGGGCAACGGCAGTGTACGGGGAGAGGAGGAGGAGGTGAGCGCAGCTCACCCCCGCCCCTCTCCATAGCAACCTATGGCGTACGGCCCCGTATTACGGGAAAAGATAGGACAGGTCCTATCTTTTTCCCGGGTACGGAACGGTACGGTGCCGCACGTGTGCTGCACCGTACCGCTCCCGTAGGGTGCCGTGCGCCCATAGGAGTGTATGGGGGACGTATATCGGCCGTATATACGTCGGCCGTATATACGTCCCCCATACGTTCGTGTGAATATAGCCTTAGACCTTTAGTAAATATGGCACACTGCATTTCATGTGCAAATTATAGATACATCTCCTCCTCCTATTGAAAAAAAATTATATATATATATTTCAGAGTTGTGGAATGATGACCCTTGATGCAGAGGGATTTCATGCTAAATGTAAGGAGGCGCTAACACTGACCTTTATTCAAAAAGTATATGGAAAAGGGTACGTGGTGTGGCAGGGTGTATGGACCTATTCCCATTGAGGGGTCTCAACATGCATATAGGGCGCAGGGTGCTGGTAAAATAGAATGCAGTTATCATCTATTTCCTTACTGGGATACAGAATTGGGTTATTCTCAATGTGATACTAACTTTTTTGAGAAAGTATTTTGACTTGATGACATACTACAGCTAGAGGTCTTCTTTGTCACTGTTCTATTACAATCTTGTATTGTCTTAATAAATAACAATGGAGTTTTGACCTTATTTTATTATTGTTATTTAGTAGTAACATTTTAGTCCTGAAAATGTTACTAACTAAATATTTATTTCTCAGAAGACAGGAGCAGATATTTCTTCAGCTGTAGTTGCTCCATGACCGTATTAATAACAGTTTAACATGCCACAAGAAGAAGCTGATATTTAAAGGTTATTTATAGCTCTTGGATAAGCTTGTTCTTTTCACAGCACAGGAGGCTATGTATATTATAGCATATCTGTGTTGTATAGTGTACATATGAGTATTTGCATCAAGTCCCAGTTTTCCGATGGAGTTTTGGGGTTTATTTGGAGTGGATTTTAAAATGCACTTTAAAAACACTAACTGGGATTCATGACAAGAAGCCAAGGTTGATGATCTCTTTCTGCCACTGATTTGCTTGCTGTTGAGCCTCATACAATAATGCATTTCAGTATGTGGTTGCAGCATTGATTCTTCCCCAAGAATAAATACTTACAGTGCCAAGCTTCTGCCTCAAATCTCAAGGATACGGAGTCTTAATGTAGGATATAAAACAAACAGCACTTTTAAAGGGTCTCATTTTCACTAAAGACAGGTTGCAAAAGCCAATCACACCTGCATTGCAAATATGCCTTTTTGCTCTTTTTAAGCATTTGCATTACAATATAATTGTACCCTTACCCTGACAGAATCCTCTGTGTAGTTCCAGGGATTGGGCTTCGGTTTGGATGCATTTATAAATACAACACTTGACTTGTTTGTGCTGCTTACTCTTCAGCTCTCAGCCCCCACCCTTGTGCTCTTTCGTAGGAACAGAGCTCACAGCATGGTGAGATGATATCAGTGGGGGAGGGAGGAGCTGTACAGGAGCACAAAGTTGGGGCTGTTAGCTGAGGAATGAGCAGCACAGAAAAGTAATGTGTTGATTTTTTAAATGTATCTAAACCAAAGCTCAACCCCTGGGACTTAACAGAGGATTATGTCAGGGTGAAAGGTAAATTATAACCAACAGAGAAGGCAGAAAGGTATATTTACAATGCAGCTGTAATGGATGTCTGCAACCTGCCTTTAGTGAAAATGAGGTCCTTTGTGAGAGGGTTCCTTTAAGTGCTCCAAATGAACAATAAAAGAGCTTCAAAAGATCTGTCTCCTTCTTTTTCCACTGATCCGATTGGTAACTGTATACACTGCTTTGAAAAATTGCACTACAGCTCTCCTACCGATCCATTGGTTTTTTAAAAAATATTTTGTGGACTATGTATAAGGGAAACAAATCCATAGTGCGAATCACCAATGGCTGAGAAAATGGTTACAATTATTTATTATACTCACAAATGAAGATAAAAAAGTGCCTAAAGCCGAACTCCCCACACGAGACACCTGGGAGTATTTTAAAAAACTATTTATTTTGCTTGTTGATTCTGCCCCACTCAGTGGTTGGATGCTGGACTACTTGTTAAAGAAAATGGGTTGCTGACCTTAACCCTTTGTGCTGAACTGAGAATGAGAACACAGACATGTGTTTGCTTTGAGAAATGCCAATTTTACCTGGACTGTATAGAGCTTTCAATTCTTGGCTGTGCACTCTTCTTATATCAGTTTCTTATATCAGCTAACGTGTGGTAACCGATTACCTATTGTCTACTTATGTTGAAGGGCTAGTTTCATCTGGAGATTCACATTTTATTTAATTCATCTGCCATATACATACATATTTCAATTGGATGTTATCAAAAAATTTACCTATGTGAAGATAATTTCCTATAAATGTAGTCACGTTGTTCCTTAAAAATAAGATTGTTCTCCATCCTACAATATTATTGCACAGTCATACTAGACCAACTAAAATATCTATGGAATCACGATATATCGAAACTCTGGTTGTACCTAAAACTCCAATCTTTAAAACACCATAAAATAAGAAATATACTAAAAGCCATAACCCTTCTGAATGCAATTTTACTTCCGACATTGACGTGGTTGAAGTGACTGTTCCTCACTTAAACCTTTAAAGATGGGAAAAAAGCTGCATAACCTTCAAATCTGAATAATGGGAAAATGGTCAAGTTAGGACCTTAGAATGGTTATCTTAGACCTTCTCCATCATCCCATCCGTATCCTCATCTCAGACTTCTTCATTCATTTATAAATTTCTTGAAATCAAGGACCCACAACATCATTTAAAATCGCTGATTGCCTTAATTCCCATAACACCGAAACCACAGGAGTTTCTATCTGCTACAAACTTTTTATAGACTCATAGCGTAACAAGCTAAGCAAGAAAAATGAGAAGAAGAACTAGATATGTCATTTTCCAGTTCCCAGTGGCATGCATCCCTCCTGGCTATCTTTTTAGTATCAAAATGTGTTACCCACCTGGAAACAGATAGAAAACTCCTATATATATATATGGTATTTGACACCAGTAAAGTTTTCTCTCCTATATGACACCTCTCAAGATTGCTGGAGATGTGGGCAAAAATATTTGGTGGGAATATTTGTACAGATATATGAAATTTATAGAAGAAAATAGGTAGCTTCTTATCCTGCCTGTGCAGCTTCCCTATTATATTAGATGCCCTATTAGCTCTACTAACTATAAATGTTGATAAATATTACCTACCTCACCCTACTATCATACTTCAAATCTTGTAGGTTACAAGGTCAAAAATTGAAAATCTAATATAATTCATCCACTACCCGAAATAATCAAGAGATTAACTACAGTAGCTGGTGCAAAAAAAATATTGCCTTTTCACTAAGTAAAGGCCACTCATTCTACAACAAATGGAATATGGTTATCAAACATTGAACATTAGGGGCACATTTACTTACCTGTCCCTGGCGCGTTCCCTGTTGTGTCCGGAGTGTCCGACTGGAATACATTGTGCTGCGATTGACTTAGATCATTCGCACGATTTCCTGCAGGTGTTCCTTCCCCCGAATAGGAGTTCACCATCTTCTTCCCGGTGTATGTAAGTGCATGTCTTGCGACACAATCTTAGAGTTAAATCCCACGCTTAGTCAGAATCAGTCGGATCGTCCGACGGCCTGCCTCCCAATTTCTGTCGGTTGAAAGCTGGCACGATTGCGCCAAAATCCGATCAGGTGCGCCAAAATCCCCTTCTAAATACATGTCCCAACCATGCGAAACCAGAAAACGTCGGAATATCCGACGAAACCCGAAAACGTTGGAATATCCGACGAAAGTGCAGTCCGCGGACCCTTAGTAAGTAAGCCCCTATGTCTTATAGGAAGTTCAATGATTGTCTTCTCCCTCCTGAAAAATTAAGATCCTACTCTGCTTTTCTCAAAAGAAACTCTCTCTTCATTCAGAAAAATTCTTTTATTGTGACTTGCTTTATACTATAAAATATTATTGTACGCTGATAATGACTGGCTGTTTATGTATACATTATTTCCCTTTGCCATACTCTCAACACATAGTTTATCACAGTAACATTTACGGATACTGTAAAAGTGTAATATGCAAAAAAAAACAAAAACATTTTACTATGTACCAATGAGCATTTGTATCCCACTGTTCCTTTTTGTAATATTAAAAACAGCAATAAAAACAAATGAGACAAATGAGAACTGAAATGAGAATGTTGTTATTGGATATGACAATTGCAGCTGGAGTGATAATACAAAAATCAAAGTTTTAGCATATGAACTGGCTGGAATTTACTGCATGTCCCACAGCCGTCCTGTGGTAATGAACACTGAATCCAGGTATTCAGGCAGGGCTTAATAACACCGCTGCCAGAGTGTAAGAGACAAAATGGCTGTCACAGTTCGTAGGGACAAACCGTCAGAGTCTCTGTGGGAGGAGTCTGTGAACTCCCTGGACCACCGCGGGGAATGATGGTACTAGCCACAACCGGGGACTGGAGTCTAAGTGGACCCCTAGTCTTCGCCAGAGCCCACCACAAAGCGGGATGGTCTTGCTGCGGCAGGAAGCCACCGGGTCACTCTACGGTTGCGACTAGGCCCGTGGTGGCAGCCAAGGTAGGGACACAGGGAAGGCAGGACCTTGGGATGGCAGGACCTTGGAATGGCAGGACCTCGTGATGGCAGGACCTCGGGATGGCAGGACCTCTGGATGTCCACCGGGATACAGGACCGCCACAGGAGTACAGGACCGCCACAGCAATACAGGACCGCCACAGGAACACAGGAAATGCCACAGGAACACGGAAACACGGAGGCGTCTGGAAACGCACAGGAAACACAGAGGCATCTGGAAATGCACAGGAAACACAGAGGGCTTTCTCTGCAGTGGAAAGACTTGAAGATCTGGCAGGGGATGCTTGGAGCCGCCGGATTCTGTAGCAGAGCCAGGAATGCCAGGGCCAATTAGGAGGACGCTGGCCCTTTAAATGCAGAAGAGTCATCGCACGCGCCCTAACAGCGGGAGCCCAGATGAGACAGCCGTGTGGTGTGGCCGAAGACCACAGCCTGGAACCCGGAGAGAGAAGTACAGGCCCAGGGGAGACGGGACAGCGGCAGCAGGCATGCGTGCACCTGCGATCCGTGACAAGGATTGCGGATGTAACTGTGGCAACAGCTACATTTATGAGAAATTATCTTCTCACAAGATTTTTTTTTATTAACATCCAATTGAAGAAATATTTATCTATGGTAGAACAATTACATTTAATGTGAATGCCCACATGAGAATAACCCCATTTGTTGCCGATCTCAGAAGTAACTGTAAGCCTTTGATTCTGGTCAATTCTATTCATAATATTCCTTTCAAGCTTTGTAAACTATTGGAGTCGGAGTGGTGCAGTGGTACATGCTATGATAATTTATTGCTGTGCTGCAAAAAGTATCTAAAATCAAGTGTTATCTTCTTATAGTTTTCACCATTTGCCATTTTTTCATAATTAAATACATGAGGTCTTTGTTTTGGTGCATCATGAAGTGCAAATAAAGTGCTTTATTGTTTGAATTGGTAGAAGCCCAAACCATGAGGTCCAGAAGCTTAAACAGGGACTGTCACCAGATTTAGCGTTACAGAAGGTACAGTACTTAACACGTAAATATCCTCAGGTTTATCCATGCCTCATTCTCCAGAGAAAGCAAGCAGCTAGCTCCTGGTGACAGCTTAGCTCCGAAGCCAAGTCAGGCTGTCAACATACATTATGTACTTTCCCAGCTCAGCTTCCTCTATGCTCACAAGCCTCCTGTGGTGAGATATCATTCAAGCTGGCACACTAGAGCCCATAAAAACATTTTTGGTCAGGGAATATAAACACTGGGCAAGCTATATTATATAAGCATTTTTCTTAATAACATTTTTTTATTCTAAATAATCTCCTTCTTAGCAATTGTAAAAAAATATTTATCTCCCTTTAGCACCATGAGCCCAACTGTTTCTGAACAGCACGATCTTGACCAAAAGAAAGAAAAAATAGCAGGGTGCCTTGCCCCTGCTTGTTTACTAGCTGCCAGTTGGTCAGTGATCTTGTCCTTTCCTCAGACATCATTTCTCATGAGCAATGTTCAGTGCAAACCCTAACACTGTGGTTCTTTAATTTATTTTAAATAATATAATTTAATTCTTAATTGTTTACAGTGTCCCCCTAATGAATTTATTCACAGGGCACACCCATGTCAATTTAGGAGCAAGTGTGCCTGGCTACATGGGACCCCAATATTAAACTTATATTCCCCAGCCCTTCTATACACCTTATTAGGTTATATCGAGCATAACCCCCGCCCCTCACACACACACAGTCTTGAGTATGGCTAAAAACAAAACTGACCAACCTATCCCATGCCTTGATTCTTTTTTGCCACTATGGACCTGCCAATAGTATTGTTAGGAGTCAAGCCAGTTTTGAGTTACAGAAACTACTGAAGGAGAGCAAAGCATGTAAAGACTAAAGTTTCATCGTTCTTGCAATTGGAAAGATACCAAGTACTATAGATAGAAAACAAAAACCTACATTAAAGTGGTTATGACCTCTACATTATATTTTAACAATCCTTTCCCTGGATGATGAAAAGTAAAGATATAGCTTGGCTTTGATAAAAATCCTCAAAACTGAACCTTCAGGGCTTGCAGTATTTACCGTCTTCATATGATACACTTTTCTTTCTTGGAAATTATCTGGGTTTTCTCCCCTGGAGGCCTATTTTGGCAGATATAGAACATTTTAAATCAGTCATTACAGAGAGCAGCCAAACTGAGTTTGGTAGGAATGCTATTATTATTTTATACGCAAATAGAAAGTGAACCAAAATATGCATAGACCTTTATCCAAGATGACCTTTAAAATGATGTCCCATGATCTACTTTTTTCAAATAAATAAATAATAAATGAATTATTTATAATGTATCAGTCATGTTACTCTTTTTTATTTATTCAGTCATCTGTAAAAGAAGATACCTCAACATATCATGTGTACCTAAGATAAACTTCTTTACCAATTACATATAAGGGCTTTTTTGATCCTTCCAGGCTTTGAAGCCAAAGTCTGATGACGCCAAAGTCCTCCGTAGCAATTTTCTGTTTTTCATATAAACAGTATGTAGAACATTTTATGACTATAACTACAGCCATGAGATAATAAAAAGTGCAATCTCTTTTAATTCTATGGTTTTCTGTATCTGGTCCTAAGGTGGTCTTAAATGAGATAAATATAACCTCAGATGCAAAGGCAAGCCTTAATTTAACACCCCTCCAGCACCATATTTGACAATTTGTGTGAGATGTTTTTTTTTTCCAAATATGCATTATGGGCAAAGGTTTTATTGTTCTCATCTGTCAAAAAAATAACTCAGCAAATTTAGTTTGTTCAAATGCTACTCTCAGCACATGAACACAGAGGAGTAGAAAGTATATATTAGTATGCATTTTCATTGTCATATTTGACCAAATGACCCTCACTATATTTCCAGGTAACATTTCCTGACAAGCCATACCTGTTCAGTCTATTTCTAGTTATACGGTCATGAACATGAATATTTTATCTCTAAGTGCACCATGACAGTATACTCAATTGTGTTGTGGTAGGGACAGTATGTAAAGAACTCATGGGCTGAGGTTTCTCATTTGAGGGCTGGTGTCAGCAGTATTATACAGCTGACACCTGTCTTTAAATGGCCCAACCAAAACCCCTGTCGGGGGGCACCAACATCTGAGATGGCCTTTATGAAGACATTTTAATATAGCTAAACTTTGTTCAATTTAGACAAACAAAGTCCTAGGGAAGGATGCTATTGTTGGATAAATATGTATAACTCATCCCAAAATAATAAATTCTTTGTTCTTCAAACCAAAAAAAAGCTGCTAAATTGTAAAAAGTTTTTTCAAACAATTTGTAAGCATTTCTGTACTGCAAAATTTTGATATGTGTTCTTGGATTTGATGATGATGAAAAGTATGTGGGATCTTTAAAAATAATTCGATATCTTCCTTGTAGGCCACAGGACTTACAGTAATAATGTAGTGTCTAATTTTGCAATTGACAGCTGGAGTCAAGAAAGATTTGGGTCTCTACCATTAATAAAGTGGTTTGTGTCTTCATATGAATTAGTTTAGGCTTATTAGTATAAAATGGCTGAACTCATTGAGGGAGATTTATTAGTAGTTAGCTCCGATTGGTTGCCATAAACAACTATAACTACTACAAAAAGACTTATCTTTTTTCCACCCAGTAACTGTATACTATGGGACAAATTTATCAAAAACCGCTTACTGATCAAGTTCATTTGAGCCTCGATGACCAAGCCCTAGTGACATGTGTCACTTTATCCGGTGTTCACTATAGAATGTTACGGCCACTTTCACACGAGAGTATGACTTCCCCAGTCCTGTTTTTCTGTGCCGAATTAATCTGTATATACATGACGTTTATCATCCATATATGTACTGTACCGTATCTGTATAAAATTTGGCAGCCTGGCAAATGATGGATGGCCGATTATTATTATAGAGAATGAACCTCCCCTGGTTCTGGTCTCCCTGGATACTGCACCTAAATATGGCAGCATACGATGCAGAACCGTAAGCAGCATGTATGCTACCAACATTTTAAATGTTCCCATAGACTTCTGTGGGGCATACGGTAAGGAAACTGGTGAAAATAGGACATGCTCTAAATTTTTTTTTACATCTTAAGCACTACGGTGGAGAATACAGCCATGTAAATGGATGGACGTATTGCCCATTAAAATGAATGTGGCAATATGCTACTCATATGAAATGGTACGGTACGTGTAGCACACAGCCGTTTACATATGTTTGTGTAAAAGGGACCTAAGGCCAGAGGCGGGATCTAGCAGTCATATAAGATCCAGAGACTTTCATTTAGCCCAGGGCTGTCCTCCAGTGAAAACAGCACCCTGCAGGATAGCTTACCTCTGCAGGATAACTCATTCAGATGGTGCAGTCACTATGAACAATGCATTTTTAATGTATTTTTATGTAATTATGTTGTATACAGATCGATCTGTTCTTCTGTGTTTTATTGAGCTGGGTTATGATTATGTATACCAAATGTAAGAAAGAGAATGTTTAAAGAAATTAAATTAAGAAAATCCATGTTACAAGCTTATAGAATGTTAGTGTGTCTTTTATTTATAAAAATATCTAAAGAATATTTTGCAATCTGACTGGTTTGGTGCCATTGGTGAACTTTGTCTGCATTGAAACTAATTCCATAACATGTTATAACTTCAAAACAGACTTGGGTCTCTCTCACTAACATTTTAATGAGCTACAGCCATTAACCTACTAGTTAAAGAGTAACCGTCATTTCAGGTGTTTTAGATATTGTGTGGCGTAAACATTTTTAAATATACTTCATTAAGAAATTCAGCAGTTTTTAGAAAAAACAAAACTAAAGCCAGCAAGATTTTGTCATATATCAAAAGTGGTCTAGACTCTCGGGACTGGGATATTCTGGTCACCGGTCCATAAAAAGGATGCCCAAGAGCTGGAGAGGGTACAACGAAGAGCCACAATATGATAAGGGATATGAATGGTCTCAGTTATGAGGAAAGAATAAAACAACTAGATTCATTTAGTCTGGAAAAGAGATGACTACGAGAGGACACGATTCATTTATATAAATATATGCATGGTCCATACAAAAAATAAGTGAAAAGTTGCACTGTCTCCGCCTGGAGAAAATAAGGTTGAATCACCAGAGACGACAGGGCTTTTTTACTATGAGAACTGTCAATCTGTGGAATAGCCTGCCTCAGGCGCTGGTCACAGTAGGGACCGCAGAGAGCTTCAAGAAGGGTCTAGATGCCTTTTTACATCTAAATAACATTGATGGTTATCTTATTTAGACAAGATTCCCCCAAATCCCTTCCTAGGTGTACACTTTAAGATCATACTTATGTTGTATAGAGAATATTTCTTGTAGCAACATATAATAAACTATAATTTATGGCTGTCAATTCATTTCAGAGACTTTCCATTACAAGCTTTGTGTGCTAGTGGGATGGAAAACACCCTACTGTATTAAAAAAGGCCCTTCATTCATTTATCTATTAGCCAGGATATTAATAGTACTTAGCACTTTTTATGCTAGTAACAGCACTCTTTGCATCAGATATTTATATACATAAATTACATATACAAGAACATCAGTTGATTGTGTCATAGATTTCTCATTTGACTTCTATTGGCAGTGATTTATAGGCCTGTCGATAAATTGTGCAACTGGTAAGATGTCAAAGTTAACAATAGTACAATTACCCAGGGTGTCAAGGGCTACATTCACTCATAGAATACATGACTTGAAGAACATGAGCCAGTGACAGAAGAACACTATAATTACTGTTGTTAAACCTTAAGTTTTCATACTGTATTCCAGGACACTCGGGTCTGCTCACTGAGTCAACCACTGCCAACTCGGAACAAATGCAAATTGACACATATAGTGTTAAGATGATGGAAAGTTTCTCAATCATTCATATGCTGCAGCAGTAATAACATACTGTATGTTCTAGCACCTTATATAGATTTTTCTTTTGTTTTAAAGGCATTAACAGTTAGAGGCACTGAAGTACAACACATGAAATTGTACCTGTTGTTTGCTGGATAAGCAAAGCTATCGATATTAAATGGCTTTATGCTATTATGCCCTTTATCACTGTTTCTGTATCTTCTAACAATGGTGTAGACAAAAACTATCATTTTAAAAAGTCACATTGATTACACCTCTGGTCAGCATGTAAAGAGTAACCTTTACTATCAGATAATGTATGTTATATATATCAGTAAGAAAAGGCAGGAGTTATGTAACTGTAAGTGGGTATTCCTGAAAAGGTTTGAGTGATCCTTATCATACTCTCCCTTTTGCTACTACCCTGTTTCCCCAAAAAATAAGACAGTATCCTATATTAATAGGTAATCCTGGAGGAACTGGAACTTGTGGGTATCAGCGAGACATGGCTGGACAGTAGCTATGACTGGGCTGTTACTATAGATGGTTATAGTCTTTTTAGAAATGATCGTATGAATTAAAAAGGGGGAGACGTTTGTTTATATGTGAATTCTTGCCTCAAGCCCGTCCTGCGAGATGACATCGGTGACGCAAATGACAATGTGGAGTCCCTATGGGTGGAGATAAGAGGAGGGAAAAAGAATAATAAAATATTACTAGGGGTTTGTTATAAGGCCCCAAATATAATGGAGACAGCAGAGGAAATGCTGCTAAGTCAAATGGATGTGGCTTCAAAGCATGGTGAAGTACTTATCATGGGGGACTTCAATTACCCAGATATTGACTGGGGGGCAGAAACTTGCAGGTCCTTCAAAGGTAGCAGGTTTTTGTCGACAACAAAAGACAATTACCTGTCGCAACTAGTCCTAGAGCCAACAAGAGGGGGGGGCACTGCTGGACCTTATCCTAACCAACAGACCTACAGGTCGGGGGGGACCTGGGTAATAGTGATCATAATATCATTGATTTTGTATTACACATTACTAAGAGGGTTAGTGTAGGGGCAACCAACACTCTAAACTTCAGGAGGGCAAATGTTCAGCAACTAAGGGAAGACCTTATAGGCATAAACTGGGACTGTGTTAGATATGCTATCCTGGAGTATCTCACTGTACATAACCTTATAACCCAGTATCAGCATGGGTTTATGAGAGATCGGTCCTGTCAGACTAATCTGATTGGCTTCTATGAGGAAGTGTGTTCCAGACTGGATCTGGGGGACGCTGTGAATATTGTATATCTGGACTTTTCAAAGGCATTTGTCACCGTGCTGCATAAAAGGTTGGTACATAAAATGAGACTGCTAGGACTAGGGGAAAATCTGTGTATTTGGATAAGTAAATGGCTTAATGATAGAAAACAGAGGGTCATTATTAATGGCACATTCTCATTAATGACCTTGTAGTGGGTTTACACAGTCAAGTAGTTTAATGTAGATAAATATAAAGTAATGCACTTGGGCCACGGAAACAAAAAGTATAATTATGTTCTTAACAGTCAATTACTTGGTGAAACTGGAGCTGAAAAGGACTTGGGGGTATTGGTGGATGGTAAACTTAATTTCAGTGACCAGAGCCAGGTGGCTGCTGCTAAAGCAAATAAAATCATGGGATGTATCAAGAGAGGTATTGATTCCCATGATAAAGACATAGTTTTGCCCTTGTACAAATCCCTGGTCAGGCCACACATGGAATATTGTGTACAGTTTTGGGCACCAGTGTATAAAAAGGACATAGTAAAACTCGAACGGGTACAGGGCAACCAAGATTATTAGGGGAATGGGGGAACTAGAATATAATGACAGATTAAACTGAATAATCCCACATTTTTTAGAAAAAAGACGACTGAGAGGAGACCTCATTACAATGTACAAATACCTGAACGGACAGTAGGGGGTCTATCCAAAGAGCTTTTTATACCAAGGCATGTGACCAGGACAAGGGGGCATCCTCTACACCTAGAGGAGAGGCGGTTTTGCCATCAACATAGGTTCTTTACTGTAAGAACAGTGAGACTATGGAACTCTCTGCTGCAGGAGGTTTTTATGGTGGACTCTATGTACAGGTTCAAGAGGGACCAAGATGCCTTTCTAGAGAGTAAACATATTATAGGTTATGGGGATAAAACATTTATTCTTTATTTATCAAAGGTTGGACTTTATGGATTGCGTCTTTTTCCGGCCTTACATACTATGATACCTTCCAGTTCAGCCATAAAAAGATTGTCATACTGTGGTGCACACCTTGAACCCATTGATGTTCACATATATTGTGGGTACAGAACCTCTCCAATGAGAACCTCTCCAAATGAGAAATAGTGGCTGAGCACAAATTGTATTCTGAGTATATTGTATATTGAGTTCTGTGACCAGTTCTCTTGGTAGGTTGTGCTTCTCCATGTGTGCCCGACATGCTGCTATTCCATCTTTATGGGGAATGTTATAGATTCCACATCCATGGTGGGCAGAATTGTACCTTAAGGAAGTGGGCCTACAGTCAGGGCCGATTCTAGCATATTTTCTACCTGAGGCGAAAAATAAAATGCTGCCCCCCCCCCCTTACTCGTGTTCCATTACCCACACCTGGCTCATTAAATGCTGAAAACTTTACTAACAATTAACATCCCCACAGGCAGACTCACTGACACTGTGTGACTGACTACAGGTTCTGAGAGTCATCAGTGGCATCTAGTACCTTATAGATGACAATCTCTTCCATCAGTAGAACTTTATTCCCAGTTACCCAATCCATGACGTATCACGGCTGAATTCACGCCCAGATATCATCAGCTCCGTGCAGCACATCTCCACCCGGCGTCCCTAAAAATACCACAGTCACTTACAGTATAAAGTCACCTGGATAACAACATTGTGCTCCTAAAAGATATATACCCCTTACAACACAACTTACCACATGCTCCCACACATATAAAATATCAGTGCATCATATATTTATATATATATATATATATATATATATATAGTCCACCACCCCAGTTGAATTAGTATCTGACCCTAATATATAGTGGCCATCCCCCTCTAGTTTAATTATATACAGACCCCCCATATAGCACCCCTAGTTTAATTAATATGCCACCTCCATATTTTGATCCCCTCTCAGTTTTACTATATACAGCCCCCCTAGATTAATAATTAACAGTTTATTTATACTATTTAGAACCAAATAGAAATCCCCATCAAGTCTAATCCCCAGTTTAAGGAGTATATGAATATATATATATAGACCTCAGACCCCTCTTTTAATACATCCTTTGCCAATAAAAATAATAAAACTTATACTTCCTTAAAGTCCACTTGCTCCCACGCCGTCTTCGCCTGGCTCCCGTCTTCTCCAGGCAGTCCCGGCTCCCGTCTTCTCCAGGCTTCCGTCTTCTCCAGGCACTCCCAGCTCCAGTCTTCTCTCGGGTCCCGTCTTCTCCCCGCTGTAGTGTCCTGGATGTAACTAGGAGTACTTCTGACCAGGGGTTTTAGAAAATTTTCCACACAACCTGAAATGCTTTCTGCCAAGGTGCCAATGCCAGAAATAATAGGCCTTCCTGGATTGCCATCTTTGTGGATCTTTGGGAGCATATAGAAACAGCCTGACCTGGGATCCTCTGGGATTTAAAGGTTGACCTTGTGTTGCATATCAGTTTGGCTACAGACCAAAAGTGACTGACAACCAAATAAGAAGAGCAGCAGCCATCAACAGAGAACATTTACTCACATATAAGGAGGCCCAACAGAAAGCCAGAGTACCCCTAGTAGTCACTTACAGCCCACAACTGGAGATCCTATGTCATATTACCAAGGAACTCCATCCCAATTCTGCATAAAGGTACAAGACTAATCCTCTTCTGTCCTTCCGGCAACCGCCAAACCTGAAGCAATTGGTTGTCCGGAGTGGTCTGAGACCTCCATCAGAAAATGGTACCTCAACCTGCCTGTAAACCAGATGTAAAACGTGCCAGCACATTTGCACAGGTGACAATGTACCTCAATCACAGCAGGTACATCGGTCAAGGGGATGTTTTTCTGAAGGTCTAATAATGTGGTCTACCTTATTATGTGTCAACAGTGTCCAACCACAGGCCTTTATGTTGGGGAAACATGCCAGAGACTCCATCAGCGCATGAACTCGCAACAATCAGATATTAAAAATGAAAGGAAAGATCTCTCAGTAGCCGCACATTTATCCAGAGCGGACCACACTATGGAAGATTTGCAGATAACTATTTTAATGGGACATTTTAAGACACAGAGGGAAAGGAAAGAATGGGAGTATAAATTAATGCAGAGATTCAACACCTTACAAAGTGATCTTAACATTCATGCCAGCTTCATGATCTGGAGGCCAAAAGCAGATAAGAGCCAAGGTTCTCTTGTCATGCCTTACAGGCTTTTAGTTTGTGTTTATTGCCATCCTGTCATAAATAAGATTTTTAATATCCTTCGATGATCACTGCCGGGTGTGTATAGATGCTGTAAATTTTCTTTTTCATGCATATCATCATGTCTGACGAAGAGAACTAGTATTATCGAAAGCTCACCATCAAATATACTTAGCCTCCAAAAAGTATCGCCTGATTTCTTCACTCTTCTTCTGCTCTCCATGGCTAACACGGTACAAATCTACACTACTAACAGCTAAAGAATGGTGGGTTTATCGCTTTGCAAATTGATGAGCCCTCGCAAGAAGATAATTTCCACTCCTTCCTATCTCAGCAGCACTGCTGCATGATGAAATTTACCATATAAGCATGCACAGAGCTGACATAGTTGTGCGATGTCTGCAGCCATGTGACAGAGTGCCCTAAGGAGAGGGCTCATTCATCTGCCAGGAATGTGACATCACTGGAAGTGGCAAAACCACAGCCAGGAGAAGTCACATCTAGCTAGACAAACAGGATTAAAACACCTTATAACATTTGATGGTTTGAGGTTAACTAATATATAAAAACGAGAAAATTCGACCTTACTATGATAAAGAACTAAACAGTGCCAAGAAAAAGATATTGGGGCAGATTTATGTATAAAGTTTATTTGAGAACAAATGAAAGCTGAGATGTGATTGATTGCTATGGGCTAGACATTCTGAATCTCCATTATGTCTATATTCCTATATTGTTCAGGGCAACACCAAAGCAGATGTTCTTGTATGTGTTTGTTACTCTATATGTAAATACTACTTGACTAATAGTAGTTTACTCCAGTTGATTTGGAATTAATCTCTCAGCTGTAAACTGGGTCAGCTATTTCTGTTCACCTGTACATATGAAAGCTCACTGACTGGTGCAGTAGTATAGTGGTGGGAAGAGCAGAATTGCCTTCTGAAAAAGCAATTTGCTCAAATTATTTGGTGCATGAAAATGCCAACTGGCCAATGTTTTGGTAAGATATTCTTTGTCACTGACAATAGGATCCTACTAAAAACCAACAATGCATTTGGAAATAAGTTTTGTACTATAAATATCAGTAAAGTAATATTTCTTTCAAAGGCAAAAATTAGCCTGGATAGGCTACTTTGTTATCATGATATAGATCTCCAGTTAGGGTTCTCTAGAAGGGTGCCACTTTGTTTTTTAAGTCCAGCTTTTCCAAGGTCCTGAATTTTATAATTGTTTTTTCAGCAAAACCACTCAGCACAGGGATTAACCAAGATATGTTTCTGCATCAGTGTAGCTACAGCATTCTCAAGGTATGTTTGCTTCATAATGCATAAAATCAAATGGTAGGTTTTCTTTATCAAGCTCTGTAATATACACTCACCGGCCACTTTATTAGGTACACCTGTCCAACTGCTTGTTAACACTTAATTTCTAATCAGCCAATCACATGGCGGCAGCATTTAGGCATGTAGACATGGTCAAGACAATCTCCTGCAGTTCAAACCGAGCATCAGTATGGGGAAGAAAGGTGATTTGAGTGCCTTTGAACGTGGCATGGTTGTTGGTGCCAGAAGGGCTGGTCTGAGTATTTCAGAAACTGCTGATCTACTGGGATTTTCACGCACAACCATCTCTAGGGTTTACAGAGAATGGTCCGAAAAAGAAAAAACATCCAGTGAGCGGCAGTTCTGTGGGCGGAAATGCCTTGTTGATGCCAGAGGTCAGAGGAGAATGGGAAGACTGCTTCGAGCTGATAGAAAGGCAACAGTGACTCAAATCGCCACCCGTTACAACCAAGGTAGGCAGAAGAGCATCTCTGAACGCACAGTACATCAAACTTTGAGGCAGATGGGCTACATCAGCAGAAGACCACACCGGGTGCCACTCCTTTCAGCTAAGAACAGGAAACTGAGGCTACAATTTGCACCAGCTCATCGAAATTGGACAGTAGAAGATTGGAAAAACGTTGCCGGGTCTGATGAGTCTCGATTTCTGCTGCGACATTCGGATGGTAGGGTCAGAATTTTGCGTCAACAACATGAAAGCATGGATCCATCCTGCCTTGTATCAACGGTTCAGGCTGGTGGTGGTGGTGGTGTCATGGTGTGGGGAATATTTTCTTGGCACTCTTTGGGCCCCTTGGTACCAATTGAGCATCGTTGCAACGCCACAGCCTACCTGAGTATTGTTGCTGACCATGTCCATTCCTTTATGACCACAATGTACCCAACATCTGATGGCTACTTTCAGCAGGATAATGCGCCATGTCATAAAGCTGGAATCATCTCAGACTGGTTTCTTGAACATGACAATGAGTTCACTGCACTCAAATGGCCTCCACAGTCACCAGATCTCAATCCAATAGAGCATCTTTGGGATGTGGTGGAACGGGAGATTCGCATCATGGATGTGCAGCCGACAAATCTGCGGCAACTGTGTGATGCCATCATGTCAATATGGACCAAAATTTCTGAGGAATGCTTCCAGCACCTTGTTGAATCTATGCCACGAAGAATTGAGGCAGTTCTGAAGGCAAAAGGGGGTCCAACCCGTTACTAGCATGGTGTACCTAATAAAGTGGCCGGTGAGTGTATATATATACTAAGCTATATATACTAAGGCCCATGGTGGCAGCCAAGGAAACAGGGGTAGCAGGACACAGTCCAAGCCTGAGGTGACAGCAGGAGTACAGCTGGAAGGTTGAGCTGGAACTCATGGAAAGCAAGCAGGCAGGAGCTGGCACACAACCCAGGCAGACAGGAACGGACAAGTACTTGAAGAAACACACTGAAGACACGGAGGCATCTGGAAATGCTGAAGACACACTGAAGACACGGAGGCATCTGGAAACGCTGAAGACACTCAGGAGCATATGGGAATGCTGGAAACTATTCCACATCAGTAAAGGAACAGCTTAGGGAATCTTAGTATGGAAACCACGGAAGTTCCTTTAGGCACAGAAGATAGGACTTTCACTTACAGAAACAATGCTGAAGAAACAATGCTGAAGCAATGCTGAACTGAAGATCTGGTGAGATAGGAAGGGAGGTTTATAAGGGTGAGGCCGGATTAACAACCTCCAATCAGTAGGACACTGGCCCTTTAAGGCTAGGAGAGCCGGCGCACGCCCTAGTGAGCGGGAACGTCCACGGCCTGTCAGGAAGCGGGAGTGTAGGAGAGGTGAGTACAACCCGGGGAGTTGCCACGCTGCACCGAGGGGCACGGGTGTGCCTGCAATCCATAAGGAGGATCACAGGTACGGTCGGGACAGTACCCCCCCCCATCCTTTAGGGCCCATATTCTTCTTTCACCTCTTCTTCCGTCTCCTTCAATTCTTCATGGTGATGGGACACCTAAGGAGGAGAACAGGGACTGGCAGATGTGGAGACACCGCATACATACCGAGGGAAGTCTCACCCAGGACCCCAAGGTGTCGGTGTCTCCTAGACCTGGAACTGACACCGTACAGGCAGAGGTTTTGCTGGAGACATCTGGAACATCCCTTGGCCTTGAGTTGGGCTCTGTCAACTTGTATTGGCACCTCTGTGGACTGTGCAGCTGAAGGCAGGAAGGACTCTTGGAAAACCAGAGACTGGAGTGGCTTGGGGAAAGCCAAAAACTGGAGTGGCTCTTGGAAGCCGGAAACTGGAGTGGCTTCTGGAAAAGCCACAGACTGTAGTGGCTCTTGGAAAGTTGCAGACTGGAGCGGCTCTTGAAAGCTGGAGATTGGAGTGGCTTCTGGAAAAGCCGCAGACTGTAGTGGCTCTTGGGAAGCCGGAGACTGGAGTGGCTCTGGGAAGCCGGAAACTGGAGTGGCTTCTGGAAAAGCCACAGACTGGAGTGGCTCTTGGAAGCCACAGACTGTAGTGGTACTTGGGAAGCCGGAGACTGGAGTGGCTCTGGGAAGCCGGAGACTGGAGTGGCTCTGGGAAGCCGGAGACTGGAGTGGCTCTGGGAAGCCGGTGACTGGAATGGCTTCTGGAAAAGCCGCAGACTGAAGTGGCTCTTGGGAAGCTGGAGACCGGAGCGGATTCAGGAAAGCCGGAGACTGGAATGGCTTCTGGAAAGCCGGAGACTGAAGTGGCTTCAGGAAAGCCGCAGCCAAGCAAGGCGGACGTGGCAGCCGACCTCGAAGTTGCTGGGGTTCTAGCAGACGTTGAAGCGCGGAGGCAACTCTGCCAAGTTGTTCTTCCTGAGTGAACAGGTGGGACTGCTGGGTGACCACTCCAGAAAAAACAGCCAGCAACTGATGAGAATCCTTGGCAGAGTCCCTGATCCTGACTAGGTCCATGGCCGGATCTTGCTGTAACGATCCACAGACAACAGAACTAAAGTCTCTGTGGAACTAAAGAGAACTAAAGAGTCAGGGAGGAGGAGTCTGTGGACCAGTGGACCCTCTGGACCACGGTGGGAGGATGTAGATGCTTCTAGCCGACACCCAGGACCGGAGTCTAAGTGGCACCTGGTCTTCACCAGAGCCCGCCGCAAAGCAGGTCGTTCCACTGGTGCAACTAGGCTGGCCCACAAAAGCAAGGAGCTTAAAGGGAACCTGACCTGTCATCAGAAATTGGATTAATAAACCACTACCAGTCTGTTGTCAAGCAGCTGAGCAGCTTCTAGATGATGTTTCTTCCATGGCCTCAACATTTAAGTGATATGTAAATTGGTTTTATGAAGTCAAGGAGGCCAAGAGTTAAACACTGAAGAAAAGTTCTCTCTGGGAAGAGGTGTTCTGGATGATGCCACAACTCCAGGCCATGAAATAAACATGATGTAGAATCTGTTCAACTGCTTGACAACATACTGAGAGTGGTTTATTAGGTCAATTTCTGATGACAGGTTCCCTTTAAAGGAAATCAAAATCAACCATGATAAACCAGTGACACTTACCCATAGATCCAGGCACTGTGACTGTGGTAATCTTATATTTGTTATCCATGGCCTCTTTCCTTCTAAAATCAACTATTTAAATTATGCTAATTAGACAAAAGGGCTCAAAGAGAATGTTACCAGAGCCTCTCTGTGCTACAGCATCACAGGTTGTTATAGTGTGCAAGAAGCACTTCCCTTCTCCCACTGGGAGGAGTGCTGAGGGAGCGGTAGGGAGGGTGAGCCAGTGTAACAGCCTGTGAAGCAGGGGCATAACAACAGCCTGCAATGTAATTGGGCCCCCACTGCTGTGCTTACCACGCCTGCACACTCTCCACCTACATACCACGTCCGCGGCCTGCCCATGCATACCTGCCACAAAAACACCCAAAATGCAAGTATCTTTATATGTATTGTATGTGTATATATATATATATATATATATATATATATATATATATATATATTCTGATGTATGTGTGTTAATGTATATGCTGCAGGAGTGTGTATTTACTGTATATATGCTGTATATACGGTATGCATGAGTGCATTTGCTGTATGAGTATATGTTGTATATACAGCATGTGTGTATATGTGTACATACTGTATACACTCACCATATATACACATACCATATATACATATATGGTGAGTGTATACTGTATGTCTAAGTAGTATTTGTATGTATATAATGTGTATGTACTATACAGTATGTGTGTATATGATGTGTACATACTATATGTTTATATAAATTTATGGATGGATGTGTACATACTGGAGCTTATTTACTAAGGTCCCGCAGCCGCACTTTCTGGTTTTCCAACGTTTTGGGGATTTGTGGCGCTGGGACAGGTATTTAACAGGTGATTGTCACACGTGATCGGATTTTGGCGCATCTGCATTGGCTTTCATACGACAGAAATGGAGGGGGGGGGCTCGGACAATCCGACTGATTTGGACTGAACCCGGGATTTAACTTTCAAATTGTGTCCCAAGATCAAGCACTTACAGGACCAGAAAGGTAAACTCTGTCAGACCTGAGTGGGGAAGCGACACATTCAGGATACCGGGCACACAATGCACTTTGGGGGAATTCCTTGGACAGGTAAGTAAATGTGCCCCACTATGTGTGTAGATACTTAATGAGTTTATATATATTGTATGTATTAGTGTATAAATGTGTGCGTGTATAAACTCATATACATGTATGCATTTGTGCACAAGTAAAGGAGTGGAAAACTTTGTGTAAATAAGTATATATGAGTGTATAAATGCGTGTTTACAAATATGTATACTTTTTTTAAGGGGAAGGGGGGCCCCATGCAGAAAACTGCTATAGGGGCCCAGTCTCTCCTAGTTACACCACTGCTGTGAAAGCTGAGTGCACTGAGAGGTTCTGGTAACACCCAATAGTATGTGAACCCATGTTAACATGCCCTTTTTGTGTTGTTGGAAGTCTCCTAGCTTCTACTAGCATTTATGATCAAAAGAACTACAACACACAGTGATTTTCTTATGAAATCATTGTTTCTCTGTATTAACTTCTCAAGCAGCAGCATACATTTATATACAGGGCCCAGCGGAAAGTATTGTCACTCAATAGTGCTCATCAATCTTCCATTTTCATGTAAATTAAGCATCAGGCAATGCAGGCTGTGGTCATACATTGGGCTGCTCGGCTGAGCAGAGACGACAACTGCGTAATGTGAAGTTAATACAGAGAAACAATGCTTTCATAAGAAAATCTCTGGCCCTTCAGGCTCATTAGTATACATTTATAACAGAGGCGTAACTAGCAAAGGCTGGGCCCCATAGCAAAATTCTGAATGGGGCTCCCTTCATCTTAACCATGACATTCACCACTGTAACTAAATTTATTAAAACCGTACCTGCTGAGTTCTTAGTCTCTCCCTCAACCCCAATCTACCAATATAAGGTTTTTGCATCCACAAAATATGAATAGTCTTTGTAGTAACACCTGGAACCACTGATCAGAGGAGAAAAGCAGCTTTACTACACAAAAGACAGAGACAAAAGCTGATCCAGTGCGTAGTGGTGGTGCAGGGATACTACCGGGGGGCTCTGACTGAACTGAACAGTAGCTGAGTCCTGAACCACCACTATACAATGAAAAGCGCTGTATGATTGCCTGTACTACAGAAAGCTTGCCAATGCTATGTAACTGGAAAAAGAAACATTTAAACAAGACTCCAATAAACATTTTAAGGTTTTAAAGAAACATGTAAGATATGTATATGTTGTGTTATGTTTATATTTCAGGGTTGTTTCCCTTAAATTTATATACACATTTCATACACATATATTCATTCACTCATATACACATATGTATGCACTTTTATATGTACTCTTATTTATACACACATATATACAATCATACACACATGCACACACTGCTATATACATATACACAGGTACACACTGCTATATAAACACAGGTACACACTGCTATATACACACACACACATGCACACACTGCTATATACATGCACACACTGCTATATACATGCACACACTGCTATATACATACACACATGCACACACGGCTATATACATACACACATGCACACACTGCTATATACATACACACATGCACACACTGCTATATACATGCACACACTGCTATATACATACACACATGCACACACTGCTATATACATACACACATGCACACACTGCTATATACATACACACATGCACACACTGCTATATACATACACACATGCACACACTGCTATATACATACACACATGCACACACTGCTATATACATACACACATGCACACACTGCTATATACATACACAGGTACACACTGCTATATACATACACACACTGCTATATACACACACAGGTACACACTGCTATATACACACAAAGGTACACACTGCTATATACATACACACAGGTACACACTGCTATATACACACACACATGCACACACTGCTGGTTTATCATGCTCATCTTTGATGGTAGATTTCCTTTAACCCCCTAATAAACACCTTATTGGCTTTTTACATTTAGGTTTAATGATAAAGCCAATAATTTGTTATTGGAAAAAAAATGTCAGATTCGCATTCTTTTTTTAAATATTCTGCAGATAAAGGGTTTATAAAAGTTTACCATTAGGATATATGAAACCCAAAATTGTGCTATTAAAAACCACATTTCATCCCAAAAAAAAAAGACCCCATAAAACTATAGTGACAGAAAAATAGAAATGTTATTGTTTGTAGAAGGCATTGACGTAAAAAAAAAGAAAAATGGCCTGGGAATTAACGCAGATAACAGATGGGACGATAAGGGTTTAACAATAATCTTGTTTTATTGCAAACATAGCACAATTTATTATTTTTAAGACGCAGACACAATTAATACAGAGCAGCCCAGGAGAGGTATCTCTTCATGCACCCTCTCTATGGCACAAGCAAAGCAATGATGTCATCACGCCACCTGAATCTCTCTGCATTTGCAGGGGAAAATCATTGCAGAAGAAGAAGGTATGGGATCGCATTAATTAGGTAAGTATTTATTTATTTTGTAATTTACTAAATATAACGTTCAAGGAAAACATTTTGTGGCAAAAGGAGGGTGAAGTTAGTTGGGGGCATTACTGTACATAGAAAGTAACTATAATTTATTTATTTTCATCTACATGTTTACTGATAAAATTAAATGATATGCATAAAAAAAACTAAGAAAAAAGGAACAATACATTGAAAATATAGAGAATTTTTGATAGATAAATCTCTATATATCAGTGCATTAGTGAGCCATAACTCTATTGACGCTCTTAGTAAATCATCCCATAGACAGTTGTTGTCTAATGTTGGCTAATGTTTTCAATGTTGGGGGTTTGACTCCCTTCTCCTACCACGAGCAAATACAATTATGTTAAATAGTGAATAATAGATAGTGTCAGGGGAAATATGACTTTTGTTATGAGGCCCCATGATTGTACGGCACTGATACAGACCAGGGGGACACCATTAGGTTCATCACTACATTTTAAGAAATAACGTTCACACTCTCTAGGGACCAAATCCTATTGGGCATGTCCTGGTTCCAGCAACTTTCTCCAGTACCACCTCATTCGCCTTATGATTGGACAAACAACTTGATACCAGCCTTATCACTGCCTGAAACCCAAGCCATGTCTTTTGTGAAGGAGAACCTGGAGAGGGTAAAAATAATAATCTTTATTTATATAGAACCATCATATTCCATAGTGTTACAACTTATAGGGGACATATTCAAATACAAAATTAGACATTACAGAGTACAAACAGTCATAAGGAATACAGATGAGCAAACACACTCGTCCGAGCTTGATGCTCGTTCGAGCATTAGCGTACTCGAAACTGCTCGTTGCTCGGATGAATATTTCGCCAGCTCGAGAAAATGGCATCTCCCGCCGTTTTGATTTTTGGCGGCCAGAAACAGAGCCAATCACAAGCCAGGAGACTCTGCTCTCCACCCAGCATGACGTGGTACACTTACACGTCGATAGCAGTGGTTGGCTGCCCTGATCAGGTGATCCTGGAATAGACTAGCCCCTGCCCACGCTGCTCGCATCATTCTCTGTCTGGATGCCGTTAGGGAGAGAGCTGCTGCTGCTGCAGGGATAGCGTTAGGGTGTTATATTAGCTTACTGTTAGGCAGGAGTGAGTCTACAAGAACCCAACAGCCCTTGTGGCCTGGCTTGCTGGCACTAATAGTGCAACTAGTACCATATTGTGACGAATTTGCAGGGAGATTTGCGAACGTTCTATTTAGCTCTTAGTGACACACATATCCATCTCAAACACCTAAGTGGGACAATTTATTAGGGGTTTGATTTGAATTAGTCACAGTCTGACGATTTTTTATTTTTTTTTCAAAACTGAAAGT
The DNA here is from genome assembly GCF_040894005.1 of Engystomops pustulosus. Classification (NCBI taxonomy): domain Eukaryota; kingdom Metazoa; phylum Chordata; class Amphibia; order Anura; family Leptodactylidae; genus Engystomops; species Engystomops pustulosus. The sequence continues at coordinate 110,497,294 of NC_092417.1, forward strand.
CATCACAGGCACAGCACATAATCCTGTTGTGTGCTGTCAGTTAGAAACTAGCCATAGTAGGTTAGAAACTAGCCATAGCAATCATCATCATCTTCTGCGGTTGCTGTGTGATTTCTTCTGATCGTTTTGTTAAAAAAAGAAACAAAAACAACAAAAAAAAAAAACACAAAAAAATTTACAGTTTACACTTAAATTTTGAAAATGTTTAACCCGAGGGCTAGGGGAAGAGGATGAGGGCGTGGGCGTCCAGCTACTGCAGGGGTCAGAGTCCGTGGTCCTGGGCGGGGTGAGACACCACCTGCTAATGAGGGAGCAGGGGAATGCCGCAGAGCTACACTCCCTGGGTTCATGTCTCAAGTTACTGGGACTCGTGGTAGAGCACTGTTGAGGCCAGAACAGTGCGAACAGGTGATGTCGTGGATTGCGGACAGTGCTTCTAGCCATTTGTCCACCAGTCAGTCTTCCACGCAGTCCACCCATGTCACCAAAATCAGCACTCCTCCACCTCAGCCTCCTTCCCCCCAGTCTGCCCCCTCCCAGGAAAATTTGGCATTTGAAACGGCATACTCTGAGGAACTGTTTTCTGGACCCTTCCCAGAGTCACAAACCACTTGTTCGGTTGCTGCTGAGCTTTTTCCCGATGCCCAGGGTTTCCACCGGTCGCAGTCTGTGCGTGATGATGACATTGTTGACGTAGTGGAAGAAGTGTATAAAGAGGTGTCGGACAATGATGAGACACGGTTGTCAGACAGTGGTGAAGTTGATGTCAGGGCAGGAAGTCCGAGGGGGAAGCAGACTGAGGGATCGGAGGATGATGAGGTGACAGACCCAAGCTGGGTTGATAGGCCGGGTGAACACAGTGCTTCTGAGACGGAGGCGAGTCCTCGCGAGAACAGGTTGAAAGAGGCGGTGGTGGGGCCAGACGGAGAGGCAGGGCCAGAGCTGGTCCATCAGCGCCAAATGTTTCACATAGTGAAGCTCCTGTGGCGAGCACTAGATTTTTGGAAGTCTGGAGGTTCTTTAAAGAAACACCGGATGACCGACGGACTGTGATGTGCAACCTGTGCCACACCAGGATCAGCAGGGGTTCCACCACTACCAGCTTAACCACCACCAGTATGCGCAGGCATATGAATGCTAAACACCCCACTCAATGGAACCAAGGCCGTTCACCTCCGGCCGGGTACACCACTGCTCCTTCCCCTGTGTCATCTGCTGCCTCTGCTAGTCAGCCCCCTGCCCAGGACCCCGGCCCAAAAACCTCCCATGCGAAAACCACACCTTCGCCTCCATGATCCTCCACAGCATCCATCAATGTCTCTATGCGCAGCGTCCAGCTCTCTATACCCCAGACGCTGGAGCGCAAGAGGAAATACAGTGCAACCCACACAAACGCCCAAGGCCTCAACGTCCACATCTCCAAATTACTCAGCCTGGTGATGCTGCCCTATAGGCTGGCAGAGACCGAGGCCTTACGCAACCCCATAGCAGCGGCCGCCCCTCGGTATTCGGTCCCCAGCTGCCACTACTTTTCCAGATGTCCCGTTCCAGCCCTGCACCAGCACGTGTCAGACATCATCATCCGTGCCCTGACCAACGCCGTTTCTGACAAGGTCCACCTGACCACGGACACCTGGACAAGTGCTGCCGGGCAGGGCCACTATATATCGCTGACGGCACATTGGGTTAACTTGGTGGAGGCTGGGACCGAGTCTGACCCTGGGGCTGGTCATATACTGCCGACGCGGAGGATTGCGGGGCCTACCTTGGTCCAGGTCTCTCAGGCCTACTATGCCTCCTCCTCCTCCCACCCCTCCTCCACCTCCTCCGAATTACCATCCGTGGGCATGGCGCTATCAGTCGGTAGCTCTAGGCACAGCAGCAGTGCCATCGCTAAGCTACAGCAGGCGGTGATGAAACTGCTGGCTGCTGCCTGGCCCATGTGTTAAATCTCATAGTTCAGCGGTTCCTCAAGACATACCCCAATCTGTCTGATTTGCTCACGAAGGTGCGCCGCATCTGTGTGCATTTCAGGAAGTCCAGCACAGATGCTGCCACTCTCAGGGCAGCGCAGCGCCGCCTCCAACTGCCCGCTCACCGACTGTTGTGCGACGTGCCCACGAGGTGGAATTCAACATTAACCATGTTATCCAGAGTTTACCAGCAGCGCAGAGCGATTGTAGACTGCCAGATGTCAACTTCCACCAGAACTGGTAGTCAGCTTCCTCAAGTCTACATTGAGGAGTGGACATGGATGTCTGATATCTGTCAGGTGCTGAGTAACTTTGAGGAGTCAACACAGATGGTCAGTGGTGATGCCGCCATCATTAGCCTCACCATCCCGCTGCTTGGCCTGTTGAAAAACTCTCTGGTCAGCATGAAGTCGGAAGCTTTGCGCTCGTCACAAGAGACGGAGGAAGAAGATTCCCTTGTTGATAGCCAAAGCACCCTCAGCTCAGTTTCTCAGCGCATATCGGAGGAGGTGGAGGAGGATGAGGAGGAAGAGGAGGAGAATGTTGGCGAGACAGAAGAGGGGAGGATTGCTCAGTCCTTCACTGTTCAGCGTGTATGGGCAGAAGAAGAGGAGTTGGAGGAGGAGGAAATGGACAGTCAGGCCAGTGATGGGAGTGAATTCTTGCGAGATGGAACTCTGGCGCATATGGCAGATTTCATGCTAGGCTGCCTATCCCGTGACCCTCGCGTTCAAAGAATTTATTCCAGCACCGATTACTGGGTATTCACTCTCCTGGACCCACGGTACAAGCAAAATCTTTCCACTCTCATCCCTGGAGAGGAATGGAGTGTGAGAATGCATGAATACCAGCAGGCCCTGGTGCACAAGCTGAAACAGTATTTCCCTTCTGACAGCGCTAGCGGCAGAGGGCGTACTTCTGCGGGACAAGTAGCGAGGGAGAGTAGGCGAGCAGGTAGCTTGTCCAGCACTGGCAGGGGTACGCTTTACAAGACCTTTGCCAGTTTTATGTCACCCCAGCAAGACACTGTCACCTGTCCCCAGTCTCGGCAGAGTAGGGCTGATCTTTACAGAAAGATGGTGAGGAAGTACGTAGCTGACCATACCATCGTCCTAAATGATCACACAGCTCCCTACAACTACTGGGTTTCAAAGCTGGACATGTGGCACGAACTGGCGCTGTACACCTTGGAGGTTCTTGCCTGCCTTGCCGCTAGCGTGTTGTCTGAGCGGGTTTTCAATGCAGCTGGTGGCATCATCACCGATAAGCGTACACGCCTGTCGACTGACAGGCTGACGCTTTTCAAGATGAATAAAGCCTGGATTTCTCAGGATTTCCATTCTCCGCCAGGTGAAAGAAGCTCAACCTGAATAATGTATGCACTCCTCCTCCTCATTTTCCTCCTCTTTGTACACTAAAGCAGAGGAAACTGGCTATTTTTTAACAGGGCCAACTGGCTCTAGCTATAGTACTCTATGTATTTAATTTTTCTGGAGGGCCACCTACCCGGTCCTCTGTTTTAAACAATTTTTGGGAGTGCCATATACAGGCACTATTCAAATTTAATTGTCTCCATTGCAGCCTCCACCCATCGTCTTTATAGCTGTCTCCACACGTTGTCTCCATTGCTACCTCCATACATCATCTCCATAGCTGCCTCCCAAAGTCGTCCCTATAGCTGCCTCCATACATCGCCCCCTTAGCAAGCGAGCTGTGTCAGGCAGAATTTTGGGTTGTTTTCATGGCTTCCACATCATACTTGTTAACTTTGTCACCACCCTGCTGTGTAATCCACAAAATATACTGCCAAACTTTCATCATTTACCGATATTATTTCAGCGCTTCTTGCACATCTGTTTACATTCCCCTCACCCGCCATAACCAAGCCAATTACTTATAAGAACAGTACTACACTTGATCTTATACAAAAGGTTCTTAGAAGTGCTGTTTGTAGCCCCCGCCTGCTTTGAAAATTATAATTTTTTCAAAGTAAAACGCTTCTGGCCCCCAGGCCCATTTTGGGTGGGGAGGAGCCGAGAGGCAGGGGCTTGGACAGGAAAAAATCTTGCCTGGCAGCGGACCGCCAGCTCCATCCCAAGATCCAACTAACATAGTTTTAACTGCAGCACCTTTAATCTACTACTACTTTACTGCCTCCATACATCATCCCCTTATGGGGTGTTTCACCAGATACATAATGGAACTCGGCCCATCTGTCGCTGCCATGCTGGAGACCTGAAGTTGCAATCATAGCAGCGCAATATGGATGCCCCATACTGTCACTCTTAATCATGGAAGTAGTCTCCATGGCTGCCTCCACATGTCATCCCCTTATCAAAAGAGCTGTGTCAGGCTCATTTTTCGGGTGTTTCACCAGATACGTTATGGAACTTGGTCACTATGTCGCCACCATTTGGCAATTAACATTTGACCACCCTCATGTTACTTTGCGACAAACAAAAATTATTAAACAAAAAGTGCACTGAAAATGCCTTGTAAACGTACGTTTTTATATAAAACTCCCATTGAAGTGGAGGTTTACCCACAAATAGATATTTAAAAATAATAACACAAAGTGAGCAGATTTATATATGCCACAATACACAACATCAAGAATTTAAACTCCCAAGAATGCTCAAACAAAAACCGTGACATATTTGGTTGCTATCCACAAATGTGTTTAAAAATATATCACACACAAAATAAAAAGCTCCTATTCTGTCAAAATCACATTTTTCCAGAAATCACCACGTTAACATGAATAACTTTTAAATTCATACACACTACCACCTTCATGCAACTTTGCAGCAAATGGCAATAAAATGCAAAAATTGCATGAAAATTCAAAATTCCCTCTAAAATATGTACAAATCCAGGATACATATATAAAGAAAACACACTTTCCTAAAACAGCAAGATTTGAGGAGATCATACATACCACACATGTGTATATTAACCAAAATATGCAGCAAAGAGAACGTTAAATCCACAGGTAACACCAAACTATTTTTGCAGAAAGTTGCACAGAGCGTCACACAGATCTATCCTTGTAGGCTCCCTTGCACAATGGTAACCCAAATAAATAACCATAAACCAAGCTAATGAGATAGCAAAAGTCACTTTTAGATGTGCGCCAATGTATAAGCTGCACAATAACAGAATCCTCCCCAGTTCATAAGAATTTGAGTGAGAACATCATAACATAGGTGTAAATAATGGAGGATGGTGTGAAATAAAAACGTTATTCCAGAACATGTGTGTGGTTTTGGTGTTACATATAACTTTATGGACATGTTCTGGGTCGCGGTGTTAAGAAATAATAGTGACATTAGGCGAAGAGGATCGAATGTTGTTCGTATCAGTCAATTTTCGCAAAAAAAACCCTCACAAAATAAAAGGCAATAAGAGAGAAAGTGTGTTCTTAGATAGTTCTGGATAGAAGAGGGTTAAAAACATGAATATTAGTTGATATTATTCCTTATCAAAATGTAGTAACATATAAAGTGAATATTTCCATTATCTGTGAGGCGCAGCAGCTCCTATGTCCAGCAAATTCTCCCTGTAGCCTGATGGGTAAGAATCTGGAGCGGGATACACTTCATGGGGCTGTATCTCTGGCTCTGGGACACATAGAAACTCATTTCTTTTTTGTATAAAAGAAGAGAGTCTCCTCTTTTATATGAATCTAAATGTGTGTTTTTTAAGTGTCAGGAAAACGGAGAGATTAATTTTTATATATAGAAATGGCACATGATATTCTCACTTTAAACCTGAATATCTCTGGATCCGTGGCACCTAGATATACAATTTTAGATTCATTTGAAACAAGACATTTTCCTCTTAAAGGGGGCCCTGGGCAAATGCCCACTTTGCCTACCCATAGTGTCGGCCCTGCCTATGTGTAGCATTAAAAAGATTGGAAAACAAGACTCATGCTGTTCTGCTCAGAAAATCTATTTAAACTGAATATTTTCTTTCGAGTGTACTAATCTAGCTACAGACAAAAGTGAGGTTTTAGAAGAACACACCAATATTTATATGTGTCTGTGTCTTACAAACAAAAGCAAATGTTTTTGGATTTGTGAGATAGTCCCCTGATCTTTGCTATTAGAGGTAACAAGGATGCCACAGGAGATGATGCCACAGGAGAGATGTACTGTACATGACAATCTCTTATTCCACGTAAATGTCTAAAGATGATTTTACAAGCCACAAAATAATAATTATGCAACACAGATGTTATGCGAGGCCTGTACTTGACAGGTAAAAATAAGAAACATAATCACACTCTACATGAGCTCAATTATCTGCATAATAGTAATATATAAGGATAAATGTCAGTCAGCCATAGGGAATTTGTACGTCTGTCGGGGTGTGTATGATAATGATGAGTTTACTAAGGTATACAAAGGGTAATTAAGTTAATTATAGCTTACTAACATATCACCAGAGTTGGGTGTCTAGGTGGCAGGGAGATGTTTTACAAAAATTATTTCATGTGTAAATGATTCTTGCCAGTTACGTGGCAAGATAGAGTTTATTTCAACTGTTTATAACACAAGTACAATACCCAACTAATATCATACACTGCCCATATAATTCTACAAAAAGGGCCCAAATACATATTCATATTACATACAATGCCTAAATATACACAATACTGTAAATGTACTACTGTGCTAAATAATGCTACACCCAGTTCTCAATAGTAAATTACCTATTATTACCAAAATATTATACCTTTTATAGTCATATTCATACTTTACAACTGTACTCCCAATTTACTGTATGTATGAGAATGTATCTATACCATACAAAACTTATGTATAAAATGTATATGCTGTACACACATGTACTGAAACATATCATTGAAATGTCAAGCGACTGTTTTACCCAATTGATTTTCTACAGCCCAGCCAAGTGAGGTAAGTATATTCAAAACTTACAATAATTTTGAGCCTAAATCGATACATTTTGTAATTCTGACAAAAAAAACCTGTTAAACTCACTCATGCATACTGATTTTGCAAATGCTGGTTGTACATTAATCTGTTGTGTTAAGAATAATAATCTTTATATAGCGCCATTAAATTCCGTAGCGCTTTACAGATCATTGGGGACATATACAAATATAATATTACATTACAGAGTACAAACATTCATATGGAACAATAGGAGTGAGGGCCCTGCTCACAAGAGCTTACAGTCTGAGATCTGTGTCAAAATATTGGAAAACTGATGCTTAAGTTCTTAACAAAATAAGGAATTGGATATTATTTCATTTCTTGTATACATGTCCTTCCCACCCCTTAATTCATAAAGCACCAACATAATAGTATTTTTATTACTCCTTTTAACCACTTGGATTCAATACTATAATTTGACAGTTTCTGGCATAAAGTAGAAGAAAAATCAACATTTTTGGAAACCTTATATAAAGACCTCAACTAGAGCTAATACATGCGGTTTTGGCTGGTTTTAATCCATTTAACAGCTAGAAATGAAGATAAACAGATTCATACCAACTTGTTTTTAGTCCATTTAAAAAACGGTCCAAGAACTGTGCAAGAATGCACTGTGTGACAGCACCCTTAGAGTGTAAGAGGATGAAACTCATCTAATTATACATGAATAATGTAATGTATGAGAAAGTTAGAAGTCACAATGGAATCCCTAACATTCCGACAAACCAGACTAGTGGGATAGTAGTGGAGTGTGAGTGGAGAAGACATCTGTACATCACAACTAGCTTAACTAACTGTAGCCCAGTATAAAGTCAACAGGAGACAGATAGGAGTTGTGTAAATCAATTAAGACATTTTTCTATGTTCTATTTCTACAATATATTAAGCATATAAATCAGGTGTAAAACACTTACATTAAGTTTTCCTTAGTTTGTTCACTTGCTTATTCTGTAGGAATTTTTTGCAGCATTCATCTCATTTACACCACAGATATAACACACACTATTGAAAACACCATCATTTCAACTATCACTGGCAATAGATGATATCACAGCTGTAAAGTAAATCAATAAATGCTGTTAAGAGAACTCAGGCAAGAAAGCAGCCTTCATACCCATGGACAAAAAACATGAAAGTAGAAAGAATCTACAATTAGAAAAGAAAAAGCAGCTGTTGTCATAAGATGATGAACCTGAATCAGTGACCTTTAATAGATTTCCTTTTTTGGGGGAGAGATAGATGAGGATCATCTTAGTAGCACGACTAAACGCTATAGATTTGACACCCGAATGTAATATTTACACAAATATTAAATATTTTTATATTCAATTGTGTATATGTGTATTTAATATGTGTATTACTCAAGCAATTAAGTTTTCTCTTGGCTAACATTAAAACAAGCAGATATGTTTATTCTAATAGTACAACCAATCTTACCCTATAATCATATCACTAAATACTTAATTTTTCACATTAGCAGTCAGCTAACTCATTACTACTGAACATCTGTTCTACTGAAGGAAACTGAGAATGTATGAGCGTCCTCTAGGAGATGCCCTGTCGAAAGATCATCTGGCAGCCAGAGCATTTCTCAGACATTATTCACTTCTACCAATTCTGATAAGAATGTCATGAGCTTGGTTGGTATATTTGACAGTGAGTACCAGGACAATTTGGATCATTGGTGTAGATAATGTGACAATATATAAAGGTTTCATTTAATTACTGTATGTGTGTATACTGTCCTCACCTCTATTGTCTGACATGCCAAACTACTTATCCTTATGAACAGATCTGCATGAAAGATTAGCCGTGAAAACAAATAAGATTGTAACAAGGTCTTTGGCCCACATTTATCAAAACTAGTTAAGTCTGTACTATGTGCAATGTGCAGGTTCACTATGGGGGGGGAGGGGGGATTGATGATAATTTTTTAGGTTGTTTTTGCCGTTTTTTTGTGCAATGTTTTGGTACATTTATTAAATTTGTCTGTAATTTGTCTCTATTGGGTGCAAACAAAGTCCTGCACTTAGTGGTTTTGAGTCTCTGCGCTGACATAGTGAATGTGTGTTCTGCAGATGTTTGCACTGCATCTATCAGCTGAAGACTGTCCCGAGAGCTGTGTAACCATGCCTTTGTGTATTGTAAGTAACAGAAGAACTGATAAAAATTAGTTTATATTGTTGAGTTTTGTCAGCAGTCTGAGCTCTACTGGCTGACTGGTCTGATATCTTCCACACCAATCATTATGCACTCTGCATTTGTCTTGAAAGACTTAATTCTGTGCAGGCATTTATTATTTTGAACGCAGGGTAGCGCGCTATAATTTTCTGTGGAATATATTACATCCGTTTTTTTCACTGATGAGGCTGAAAAACCAGGTGTGAAGTTTTCAAAGCAATGTTAAACCTTCAACGGATGCAGAACTGAAGCTGAACACCAAGGCGAATGTGAAAGCCCTAAGGCAAAGGAAGCATGACCTTGGTTAGTTCTACCACCATTTAAAGTGGCCCAAGGGTCATGAAAATTGTATTAATGGGGGAAGTATAGATTGGCTTGTCTTCCTGGGTAGCAAAAACATGGTAACATAATAAAGGTGTATTTCTAACCTTTTTATTGGAAAATTATAAATTATATAGCTATTATAAGGCTACACCTCACAATGTGTTGGAAATTGTAGTTACACAAGAGCTTGGGGACCAAACTCAATGACATACATGCTAATACAAGTCCAAAGAATCTGGCAAATCCCAAGAAAAGCCACCATTTACCGATCTGTACATTCTAAACTGCAACATTTAAAATTTTAACAAAAAGTATTTTTCTGATACAGATACTTCTGAAGAGGTTGAATTGATGAAGATAATGTTAGCGTGTGCTATACTCGTTTTCTGCATTATGGTTTCCTTTTAAAATACAATTCACAATGCTCCGTTAGCTCCTTCATATGATAAATATTAATTAATATATTAATTAATATCAGTGCATCTGACACACCGATCACATTCTTTTTTGTATTGTAGAAAGTGATCATATTTAAAGAAAGGGGAAACTTTTTATGTGAATATTCCAGAGGATTTACTGTCCTGCTATAGTAACCATTGTGTTCAGAGTTCATATTGAGTATCTTTATAACCTGAAAGCTGACACAAAAACACATAAGGATATCATTTCAAAATGCAGCAGACCAGACATCTTTTCTCACTTTCCAAACTGAGTATTTCAGTTCTACAAGAAGAAATTTTACGTCAGATTGCTCCTTATACATACCCCAAAATTCTTAAATGATCATCTAATCCATTGGCTATTTATTCAAAGGTGGCAATTGGACCCCATGCCTGCAGGGCTTGTGCATGATCTGCAATGTAGATGCTTCTGCACTCCAGTAAACAATCCATTTTTATGCGTTTCTAGAGGGCTACTAAATTTTTTTCTTGCTTTGTGGATGGGGTCAAGCAAACTCTCATAATATCCAAACCAGACATGCATTTAATTTTCCATAAATCAATGGCTGCAAGTAAAATTCTATGCACAAATGGATCTTTTTAAGAACCAGTACAGTATCTGTGCAGATATGCTAAAATTCTGAGTATCAGAGATTAGGTTAGCATTGATTGTCACATCTACTCAACACTTCAATTTTACCCAATCCTAAAAATAACTAGCAGATTTTGGGAAAGGGGAATTAAGATAAATGGGGTTTAATAGATACTGCACTAGAATAAGGTTCCACAAGTTCCAGATGGATCTACCATCAATTTTGACCATACAAAGCTGCAGACAGTGTAAGGTAGCAGCAGTGGAGATATGTTTAATCATACCTAGGTGTATGTTATTATTAGCAACAGGACTGTATAAAATGCATTTTTATTAAAGTATTGCAGTAGGGTGTTCTTGTCTGTAATATATCATCACAAAATACAGGTCCTTCCCTCTGCCCTCTCACATGACATCACCTCCTTCTCCTAGCATGGGAGACGGAGGTGGCTAGAGCATGCATAATTAGCAGCCCAGCGCGCCATCAATCGACTCCTATTTAGCTCCTTTATAAATAAACCCACCCTAAGTAGCTTCCTCGAAGTGCTAAATCGAAACTATTCTCAAAGACTACAAAATGTCGAAGTTAAAAAGGTTTGCCCATGTAAGAAGGTCCTCAAATCTTAATCCCAAACTGATCTTGTGATGGTAGGACACAGACAAGCCCTAATGCTGAGCCCCTGCAAAACTGTGACCAATAACTGTGTGCCATTCCATTTCTAGGTCACAGGTCCCAACAAAACAGGACAAACAAACAAAAATACAATTTGAGATTGAAAACAGTCCACAGTCTTCTCCTCCTCATTCCACATGCCTTCTCACCATTCATCAATTCATGTCATGTGACCAGGGTGGTGTCCTCTAAGGTTTTTTTTTACCCTGTAACATCTAAAGTCTACCCTAGGTATGTATCTGATCACATGAAATTACAGAATGCTTCTATGGACTTCTCTACCTCCCCATGTTTCAATGCAGGCATGCTGTGATTTCATATGATCAGATACATATATGAGGTAGATGTTAATGCTACTGGGTAAAGGACCTCACCCTGGTCAAATGACATGAGACAGTTGGCAGTGAGACCTGTCAACAAGAAACAAGGTGGCAGGACAATGTAATTACATTTCTTTTTTATAATCGCTTTATTGACACATGAATGAAACAGAACAGCATTATAAAACAAGGAACATTAGTTGAGGTACATCAGAAATAACAACGTACATCATATTGTAATCATCCGCCATTCGTGGAGAATTCTGCATAGAAGCGACAACCATAAAATCCCCTTCCCAACTTATACATATAACAATAACGATCCTGGTCGAGTGGTGTCAGGCAAGCAATACAGTTAAATTAAAAGTAGCAAGTAGGGTTAGGCAATACAGTACTAAGCCGTCTTTCCTCTGTAAATTGAGAAATCCCTCCTCTCAAAAAAAAATCATAGTACACTCATTGAAATGGGGTGAAAGATTCTGAGACTATGGACATTAAATTGGATATCTGGGGAAAAACACCAGGAGCCCACCCTCTCTGGTACTCATCCGGGTAGCCATGGTGTTTGTGCACTATATTCTCATATGATAGAGTCAAATTAACCAATTTCTTCCACTGAGAGACAGTAGGAGAACAATCAGCCATCCAATGTATATCAATGGCCCTACAGCCAGAAACTGTGCTTCCTTCAAATAGAAAAATAGTTTCATAATGGGACCTGTCATCCTCTCGGGTAATTCCCAATAGGCATAGGGCTAGCGAAGTAGGAACTGGTTTGTTCAGTTTATCAGACAGCAAAGAAACTACTTCTCTCCAGAATCTTGCTGTGTAATCGCAAGTCCATGTTAGGTGGATGAAATCAGCTCGGTCCGCCTGACATCTGTGACATCTAGAGTTCAGCAGTCTATGCATACAGCACAATCTGACTGGAGTTATATAGAATTGATGGATGATAAATGACTGAATTAGTTTATTATTGGCCGCCAGTGATACCGAGATGTGAGACTGCTGGGCAGCCCCCCCTGTCTTCATCAGTGAGGGAATGAGAGCCTCCCAGCGAGCTCTGACTGGCAGAGGGGGACATAGTGTCACTTTACCTGTCTATTCCATATGACATTGCTTTGCCAGCATTAGCTTTTCATCTGAACAAATACACTACCTACACTCCAGAATTTAAGGAGTTTGTAGTAGAAGTGTGCTTTTTGCTAATAACACATAACTATTTCAGTTTTGATAAGTCATTTTATTTACAGCTGAAAGGAGTAAGCATGGGAGCTAAATTCTCCCCATCCCTAGCGAATCTCACTATGGCATGGTGGGAGGAGCGAACCATTTTCAACCACAGTAATCCCTTTTTGGGACAGATACATTGGTATGGCAGGTACATCGACGACCTCCTCATCATTTGCTCTGGCGATGTGCCTGCCATACCAATGTTTTTAGATTACCTAAATGACAATACAGCAAATCTCGGGTTCACATTTCATACACATACAAATAGAATTACCTTTTTGGACCTTTCAGTTGAAGGTATCCCTAATACACAGATTGTCACTTCCACATTGCGAAAAGACACTGCGGGCCCGACATACCATACAAGCAATTCCAGTGGGTGAATTAACCAGAAGTAGAAGAAACTGTAGTAGTAATGCCACATATGATAGGGAAAAACAACAAATATGTAATAGACTCCGTCACAGAGGATATCCAAACTGGATCCTCACACGAGCACAAAAGAGAATATCACGAAAAGATAGGAAACAACTTTTCAATACACAAAGATCAACACTCACATTATCCCACAAACTAACATAACTAAACTAAAAATAACTAAAAAATCTTTACTGACATTGGTGCTACAATTTAGTCCCCAGTTTAAAAATATATTGTTAAGGATATCACACTGGTCATGAATGCCATCTTACATACTGTCAGACATTTTAAAGAACTCAACATTCATTTCACATAACTTTGTGTAGTGAAAACTAAAGTTTGGGTGGGGTTCCTCCCTCAGCACACAAAGACTTAGTGCTCGCTAGCACCACCTAGAGGAAGGTATCCAGGTGAACATATGGGGATTTTGTTTATGTGAAGACAGCCAATGGTTCTACATCCCTTTGTGTGCTTACATCCAATAGTGTTGAATTTCCAGGGTCAAACCACCCAATAGTATTGCCCGCTTGTGTACTTGCACGCCCCTCGGAGAGTGTGTTATAACTTTCCAGATAAGAGTTTCAGTGCCAAAGAGAATAAAGCAGTCTTGTTGTGAGCTAACTTTCTGCAAGGACAGGTTTGTCTTTTCTTTTAAGTTACTCAAGACTCCAGCGCTGGACACAGACTCATTTAATTCGGAACTGACCTTTGCAACGTGGACGAGGATGGTTAAAGCCTCGTGAATCAAAAGACCCTTATGGTCATTTTCTCCCTGATAATATCAAACATCATACAGAGACATATCCATGTATTAAGAATAGAGATGAGCGAACACTAAAATGCTCGGGTACTCGTTATTCGAGACGAACTTTTCCCGATGCTCGAGTGCTCGTCTCGAATAACGAACCCCATTGAAGTCAATGGGAGACTCGAGCATTTTTCAAGGGGACCAAGGCTCTGCACAGGGAAGCTTGGCCAAACACCTGGGAACCTCAGAAAAGGATGGAAACACCACGGAAATGGACAGGAAACAGCAGGGGCAGCATGCATGGATGCCTCTGAGGCTGCCTAATCGCACCATTATGCCAAAATTATGGGCAACAGCATGGCCATGACAGAGTGACAGAATGAAGCTAGATAGCATCTAAAACATCCAATAATTGACCCTGACACTATAGGGGAAGGCATGCAGAGGCAGCGGCAGCAGCGGCAGGCTAGAGAGTGGCATGGCGACATACCCTAAATGGACTCAGGCTTCAAACCAATGGGTGGCAGAGAGGAACCAAAGGAGGTGAGCAAGAAGCGCTCAAATAATATCGCTACATGATAAAAGTTTGCCAGTATATTTTGTGGATTACACAGCAGGGTGGCGACAAAGTTAACATGGAAGCCATGAAAACAACCCCAAATTCTGCCTGACACAGCTCGTTTGATAAGGGGACCATGTATGCTTACAGTTCATGCCAGTCGCTGCACTTGCTGCCAGTCTCCTTTCGAATAGTTTAAAATAATAATAACCCTCATCCATAAAGCTCTGTATAATGCTGCACCCCCCTACCTCTCCTCTCTTATCTCAGTCTATCGCCCAACCCGTGCTCTTAGATCCGCCAGTGATCTTAGATTAACCTCTACCCTAGTGCGGACCTCCCACTCGCGTCTCCAAGACTTCTCTAGAGCTGCACCAATTCTATGGAATGCTCTGCCCCGGACTATCAGACTAATACCTAACCTCCAAAGTTTCAAACGTGCTCTTAAAACCCATTTCTTTAGGCAAGCCTATAACACTCATTAACTGCATGAAGTTTTAACTCTTCTACTAACCCGTCCTGTGTCGTCCTCCCATCTGTTATCCAGCAACCAACAGGCACCAGACTTCTGTGCAGTCCCATTCACCCTGGACCTGGTATATAAGATGACGGCTGAGTGTTTCAAGCGACAGCAATTCCATTTATTATATTTTTTTCTATTCCCTAAGAAGAATGGCTTGACCATTAAATATTCTTTTACCTCGTGTTACCCCATCATCTTCATAAACCGTAAGCTCTGGCGAGCAGGGACCTCACTCCTGTTGTTCCATACAAATGTTGTGCTCTGTTACATTACATTTGTATTTGTTTCCTATGATTTGTAAAGCGCTGCAGAATATGATGACGCTATATAAATAAAGATTATTATTATTATGAAGGCAGTGAACTAGTAGTAGATTAAAGGTGCTGCAACTATGTTAGTTGGATCTTGTGATGGAGCTGGCGCTCTGCAGCCAGGCGAGCTTTCGCCAATCCAAGCCCCTGTTTCTAGGCTACTCCCCAAACAGCACTTCTAAGAACCTTTTGTATAAGATCAAGTGTAGTAGCGTTCTTATAAGTTTAGGATATGCCGGGTGAGGGGAATGTAAACAGATGCGCAAGAAGCGCTGAAATAATATCCCTAAATGGTAAAAGTTTGCCAGTATATTTTGTGGATTACACAGCAGGGTGGCGACAAAGTTAACAACTTTGATGTGGAATGCCCTGTAATAGCTCTTGGGCGGTGTGCCTTTTATCGCCTAGGCTCAGCAGTTTCAGCACCGCCTGCTGTCGCTTAGCGACGGCACTGCTGCTGTGCCTAGAGCTACCGACTGATGGCGCCATGCCCACGGATGGTAATTCGGAGGAGGAGGAGGTGGAGGAGGGGTGGGAGGAGGTATAGTAGGCCTTTGAGACCTGGACCGAGGTAGGCCCCGCAATTCTCTGCGTCGCCAGTATATGAGCAGCCCCAGGGTCAGACTCGGTCCCAGCCTGCACCAAGTTAAGTGTAGTAGCGTTCTTATAAGTTTGGGATATGGCGGGTGAGGGGAATGTAAACAGATGCGCAAGAAGCGCATGATGCGCATGGAGCTGGCGCTCCGCTGCCAGGCGAGCTTTCGCCAATCCAAGCCCCTGTCTCTAGGCTACTCCCCAAACAGCACTTCTAAGAACCTTTTGTATAAGATCAAGTGTAGTAGCGTTCTTATAAGTTTAGGATATGCCGGGTGAGGGGAATGTAAACAGATGCGCAAGAAGCGCTGAAATAATATCCCTAAATGGTAAAAGTTTGCCAGTATATTTTGTGGATAACACAGCAGGGTGGCGACAAAGTTAACAACTTTGATGTGGAATCCATGAAAACAACCCAAATTTCTGCCTGACACACCTCGTTTGATAAAGGGACGATGTATGGAGGCAGCTATATGGACGACTTTTGGAGGTAGCAATGGAGACAACGTGTGGAGGCTGCTATGGAGACAATTTAATTTGGATAGTGCCTGTATGTGGCAGTCCCAAACATTTTTCAAACCAGAGGAGCAGGTAGGTGGCCCTCCAGTAAAATGGAATAGATTGAGTGCCTGTATGTGGCAGTCCCAAAAATGTTTCAAACCAGAGGAGCAGGTAGGTGGCCCTCCAGTAAAATGGAATAGATTGAGTGCCTGTATGTGGCAGTCCCAAAAATTCTTCAAACCAGAGGAGCAGGTAGGTGGCCCTCCAGTAAAATGGAATAGATTGAGTGCCTGTATGTGGCAGTCCCAAAAATTCTTCAAACCAGAGGAGCAGGTAGGTGGCCCTGCAGTAAAATGGAATAGATTGAGTGCCTGTATGTGGCAGTCCCAAAAATGTTTCAAACCAGAGGAGCAGGTAGGTGGCCCTCCAGTAAAATGGAATAGATTGAGTGCCTGTATGTGGCAGTCCCAAAAATTGTTCAAACCAGAGGAGCAGGTAGGTGGCCCTGCAGTAAAATGGAATAGATTGAGTGCCTGTATGTGGCAGTCCCAAAAATGTTTCAAACCAGAGGAGCAGGTAGGTGGCCCTCCAGTAAAATGGAATAGATTGAGTGCCTGTATGTGGCAGTCCCAAAAATTGTTCAAACCAGAGGAGCAGGTAGGTGGCCCTGCAGTAAAATGGAATAGATTGAGTGCCTGTATGTGGCAGTCCCAAAAATGTTTCAAACCAGAGGAGCAGGTAGGTGGCCCTCCAGTAAAATGGAATAGATTGAGTGCCTGTATGTGGCAGTCCCAAAAATTGTTCAAACCAGAGGAGCAGGTAGGTGGCCCTGCAGTAAAATGGAATAGATTGAGTGCCTGTATGTGGCAGTCCCAAAAATGTTTCAAACCAGAGGAGCAGGTAGGTGGCCCTCCAGTAAAATGGAATAGATTGAGTGCCTGTATGTGGCAGTCCCAAAAATTTTTTAAAACAGAGGACCGGGTAGGTGGCCCTCCAGAAAAATGGAATAGATTGAGTGCCTGTATGTGGCACTCACAAAAATTGTTTCAAACAGAGGACCGGGTAGGTGGCCCTCCAGAAAAATTAAATGCATGAAGTACTATAGCAAGAGCCAGTGGGCCCTGTCAAAAAATAGCCATTTTCCTCTGCTTTACTGTACAAAGAGGAGGAGAAGGAGGAAAATGAGGAGGAGGAGGAGGAGTGGATCAATTATTCAGGTTGAGCTTCCTTCACCTGGTGGAGATTGGAAATTCTGAGAAATCCAGCCTTTATTCATTTTAATAAGCGTCAGCCTGTCAGCGCTGTCAGTCGACAGGCGTGTACGCTTATCGGTGATGATGCCACCAGCTGCACTGAAAACCCGCTCGGACAAGACGCTAGCGGCAGGGCAGGCAAGAACCTCCAAGGCGTACAGCGCCAGTTCGTGCCACATGTCCAGCTTTGAAACCCAGTAGTTGTAGGGAGCTGTGTGATCATTTAGGACGATGGTATGGTCAGCTACGTACTCCCTCACCATCTTTCTGTAAAGATCAGCCCTACTCTGCCGAGACTGGGGACAGGTGACAGTGTCTTGCTGGGGTGACATAAAGCTGGCAAAAGCCTTGTAAAGCGTACCCTTGCCAGTGCTGGACAAGCTGCCTGCTCGCCTACTCTCCCTCGCTACTTGTCCCGCAGAACTACGCACTCTGCCGCTAGCGCTGTCAGAAGGGAAATACTGTTTCAGCTTGTGCACCAGGGCCTGCTGGTATTCATGCATTCTCACACTCCTTTCCTCTGCAGGGATGAGAGTGGGAAGATTTTGCTTGTACCGTGGGTCCAGGAGAGTGAACACCCAGTAATCGGTGCTGGAATAAATTCTTTGAACGCGAGGGTCACGGGATAGGCAGCCTAGCATGAAATCTGCCATATGCGCCAGAGTACCAACGCGTAAGAATTCACTCCCCTCACTGGCCTGACTGTCCATTTCCTCCTCCTCCAACTCCTCCAACTCCTCTTCTTCTGCCCATACACGCTGAACAGTGAAGGACTCAACAATGGTCCCCTCTTGTGTCTCGCCAACATTCTCCTCCTCTTCCTCCTCATCCTCCTCCACCTCCACCTCCTCCGATATGCGCTGAGAAACAGACCTCAGGGTGCTTTGGCTATCAACAAGGGAATATTCTTCCCCCGTCTCTTGTGACGAGGGCAAAGCTTCCGACTTCATGCTGACCAGAGAGTTTTTCAACAGGCCAAGCAGCGGGATGGTGAGGCTGATGATGGCGGCATCGCCACTGACCATCTGTGTTGACTCCTCAAAGTTACTCAGCACCTGACAGATATCAGACATCCACGTCCACTCCTCATTGTAGACTTGAGGAAGCTGACTGACCTGACTACCAGTTCTGGTGGAAGTTGACATCTGGCAGTCTACAATCGCTCTGCGCTGCTGGTAAACTCTGGATAACATGGTCAGTGTTGAATTCCACCTCGTGGGCACGTCGCACAACAGTCGGTGAGCGGGCAGTTGGAGGCGGCGCTGCGCTGCCCTGAGAGTGGCAGCATCTGGGCTGGACTTCCTGAAATGCGCACAGATGCGGCGCACCTTCGTGAGCAAATCAGACAGATTGGGGTATGTCTTGAGGAAACGCTGCACTATCAGATTTAACACATGGGCCAGGCATGGCACATGTGTCAGTCTGCCGAGTTGCAGAGCCGCCACCAGGTTACGGCCGTTGTCACACACAACCATTCCCGGCTTGAGGTTCAGCGGTGCCAGCCACAGATCAGTCTGCGCCGTGATGCCCTGTAATAGCTCTTGGGCGGTGTGCCTTTTGTCGCCTAGGCTCAGCAGTTTGAGCACCGCCTGCTGTCGCTTAGCGACGGCACTGCTGCTGTGCCTAGAGCTACCGACTGATGGCGCCGTGCCCACGGATGGTAGTTCGGAGGAGGAGGTGGAGGAGGGGTGGGAGGAGGAGGAGGCATAGTAGGCCTGAAACACCTGGACCGAGGTAGGCCCCGCAATCCTCGGCGTCGGCAGTATATGAGCAGCCCCAGGGTCAGACTCGGTCCCAGCCTCCACCAAGTTAACCCAATGTGCCGTCAGCGATATATAGTGGCCCTGCCCGGCAGCACTCGTCCACGTGTCCGTGGTCAGGTGGACCTTGTCAGAAACGGCGTTGGTCAGGGCACGGATGATGTTGTCTGACACGTGCTGGTGCAGGGCTGGGACGGCACATCGGGAAAAGTAGTGGCGGCTGGGGACCGAATACCGAGGGGCGGCCGCCGCCATGAGGTTGCGAAAGGCCTCGGTCTCTACTAGCCTATAGGGCAGCATCTCCAGGCTAAGCAATCTGGAGATGTGCACATTAAGGGCTTGGGCGTGCGGGTGGGTTGCACTATATTTGCGTTTCCGCTCCAGCGTCTGGGGTATGGAGAGCTGAACGCTGGTGGATGCTGTGGAGGATCGTGGAGGCGACGATGGGGTTTTTGTGCCAGGGTCCTGGGCAGGGGGCTGACTAGCAGCTGACACAGGGGAAGGAGCAGTGGTGTGCACGGCCGGAGGTGAACGGGCTTGTTGCCACTGAGTGGGGTGCTTAGCATTCATATGCCTGCGCATACTGGTGGTAGTTAAGCTAGTAGTGGTGGAACCCCTGCTGAGCCTGGTTTGGCAAATGTTGCACACCACAGTCCGTCGGTCATCCGGTGTTTCCTTAAAGAACCTCCACACTTCTGAAGATCTAGCCCTCGCCGCAAGAGCCCTCACCACGGGAGCTTCACTAGTTGACAGTGGCGCTGATGCACCAGCTCTGGCCCTGCCTCTCCGTCTGGCCCCACCACTGCCTCTTCCAACCTGTTCAGGTCGAGGACTCTCCTCCGTCTCAGAAGCACTGTGTTCACCCGGCCTCTCAACCCAGCTTGGGTCTGTCACCTCATCATCCTCCGATCCCTCAGTCTGCTCCCCCCTCGGACTTCCTGCCCTGACAACAACTTCCCCACTGTCTGACAACCGTGTCTCCTCATCGTCGGACACCTCTTTACACACTTCCACTACGTCAAGAAGGTCATCATCACCCACAGACTGTGACTGGTGGAAAACCTGGGCATCGGAAAATTGCTCAGCAGCAACCGGACAAGTGGTTTGTGACTGTGGGAAGGGTCCAGAAAACAGTTCCTCAGAGTATGCCGGTTCAAATGGCAAATTTTCCTGGGAGGGGGCAGACTGGGGGGGAGGAGGCTGAGGTGCAGGAGCTGGAGGAGTGGGGATTTCGGTGACATGGGTGGACTGCGTGGAAGACTGACTGGTGGTGGACAAATTGCTCGAAGCATTGTCAGCAATCCACGACATCACCTGTTCGCACTGTTCTGGCCTCAACAGTGCTCTACCACGAGTCCCAGTAACTTCAGACATGAACCTAGGGAGTGTAGCTCTGCGGCGTTCCCCTGCTCCCTCATCAGCAGGTGGTGTCTCACCCCGCCCAGGACCACGGCCTCTGACCCCTGCAGTAGTTGGACGCCCACGTCCCCGCCCTCGTCCTCTACCCCTAGCCCTCGGGTTAAACATTTTTAAAATGAGAGTTATAACTTTTTTTTTTTTTTTACTTCTTTTTGTTTTTTTTTGTGTTTTTTTTTTTTTTTTGTGTTTTTTGTTTTTTTTTGAGTTTTTAAAACCAAACAATCCTATCCTATTGCTATGGCTATTTTCTAGCCAAGTATCAAAGGAAGCACACTACTATGCCAGATGAGATGACACTGAGTTAGTGCCTAATAGAAATCCAACCCCTACTGAATTTTGCCACTTCGGCCTTTGCTATGGATATGTGCGCCACTAAGCGCAGAACACAGCGGTCGCAAGTCTCACTACAAATTGCTCAGAATTGGCAAGTACATGCACTGCAGAAACTACAGCCACCAGCAGATCAACCAGAAATCAAATATATAGAACGCTACTGTAGGCTTCAAGAAGCTGTTTGTATTCTCCTATGGCTATTTTCTAGCCAAGTATCAAAGGAAGCACACTACTATGCCAGATGAGATGACACTGAGTTATTGCCTAATAGAAATCCAACCCCTACTGAATTTTCCCACTTCGGCCTTTGCTATGGATATGTGCGCCACTAAGCGCAGAACACAGCGGTCGCAAGTCTCACTACAAATTGCTCAGAATTGGCAAGTACATGCACTGCAGAAACTACAGCCACCAGCAGATCAACCAGAAATCAAATATATAGAACGCTACTGTAGGCTTCAAGAAGCTGTTTGTATTCTCCTATGGCTATTTTCTAGCCAAGTATCAAAGGAAGCACACTACTATGCCAGATGAGATGACACTGAGTTATTGCCTAATAGAAATCCAACCCCTACTGAATTTTCCCACTTCGGCCTTTGCTATGGATATGTGCGCCACTAAGCGCAGAACACAGCGGTCGCAAGTCTCACTACAAATTGCTCAGAATTGGCAAGTACATGCACTGCAGAAACTACAGCCACCAGCAGATCAACCAGAAATCAAATATATAGAACGCTACTGTAGGCTTCAAGAAGCTGTTTGTATTCTCCTATGGCTATTTTCTAGCCAAGTATCAAAGGAAGCACACTACTATGCCAGATGAGATGACACTGAGTTATTGCCTAATAGAAATCCAACCCCTACTGAATTTTCCCACTTCGGCCTTTGCTATGGATATGTGCGCCACTAAGCGCAGAACACAGCGGTCGCAAGTCTCACTACAAATTGCTCAGAATTGGCAAGTACATGCACTGCAGAAACTACAGCCACCAGCAGATCAACCAGAAATCAAATATATAGAACGCTACTGTAGGCTTCAAGAAGCTGTTTGTATTCTCCTATGGCTATTTTCTAGCCAAGTATCAAAGGAAGCACACTACTATGCCAGATGAGATGACACTGAGTTATTGCCTAATAGAAATCCAACCCCTACTGAATTTTCCCACTTCGGCCTTTGCTATGGATATGTGCGCCACTAAGCGCAGAACACAGCGGTCGCAAGTCTCACTACAAATTGCTCAGAATTGGCAAGTACATGCACTGCAGAAACTACAGCCACCAGCAGATCAACCAGAAATCAAATATATAGAACGCTACTGTAGGCTTCAAGAAGCTGTTTGTATTCTCCTATGGCTATTTTCTAGCCAAGTATCAAAGGAAGCACACTACTATGCCAGATGAGATGACACTGAGTTATTGCCTAATAGAAATCCAACCCCTACTGAATTTTCCCACTTCGGTCTTTGCTATGGATATGTGTGCCACTAAGAGCTAAACACAACGGTAGCAAGTCCCCCTGCTAATTCCTCACAAAATGGTAATAGATGCAAATTAAAATAAAAAAAGTAGAACGTTATTGTAGCCCTAAGAAGGGCTGTTGGGTTCTTTGAGAATCACTCCTGCCTAACAGTAAGCTAATAGAACACCCTAACGCTTTCCCTGACCAGCAGCAGCTCTCTCCCTAGCGGCATCCAGAGACAGAATGATCCGAGCAGCGCGGCCAGCGGCTAGTCTATCCCAGGGTCACCTGATCTGGCCAGCCAACCACTGCTATCGACGTGTAAGGGTACCACGTCATGCTGGGTGGAGTGCAGAGTCTCCTGGCTTGTGATTGGCTCTGTTTCTGGCCGCCAAAAAGCAAAACGGCGGGAGCTGCCATTTTCTCGAGCGGGCGAAGTATTCGTCCGAGTAACGAGCAGTTTCGAGTACCCTAATGCTCGACCGAGCATCAAGCTCGGACGAGCATGTTCGCTCATCTCTAATTAAGAACTGATTCCTCACTGGATAAAATTCTGTCTGAAGGACATAGAATAGTATCCCAAAGAGGGAAAACATTAGGGAATATGCTATCACCTTCCCTCTTCAATTCACAACGTAAAAATACCAAAACATGGCTTGATGTACAAGGTTTCTACAAATGCGGCACTACAAATTGTACTGTCTGTAAATTTGCTGATAATAAAAGGAAACAATTTATGAACAGTGATGGCAACAAAAAATTCAATATAGGAGGTTTATATAATTGTAACTCCCAAAATGTAGTGTATATTATCTACTGTACGTGTTTTAACCTTATGTATGTAGGTCAAACTACCAGAAAATTTAAAACCCGATTTGCAGAACATCTATACGATATATCACATCCTGAAGGTCAATTTTGTAGAAGGAAGGATCAGCGCTTTGGGAGACAATTGTAGTGTTGAAAAATATATTCTCTTTATTCGTTCCTCATAAAAATGTATCTCACGGCAGAGTGCACAAGATAAGGGTCACACGGGGAAATCCTACGCGTTTCGCTCAGGTGAGCTTAGTCATGGATACCTCCACAAGAAATTTTAAGCTCTATTTGAACGCCGCCCTTCTCCCCGGCGTGTGACGTCACGATCATGTGTCAAAGTCACATGATCGAGATAGCCACACCCCCTCCGAGGAGAAACGCAACGTCGGAACATATCAGCGGCTTCAAAACATTTCACTACTGTTCATAACGGAAACACTAATTTTCTTAAAACATTCATTATTGAACAAATATCTAAACCAGCAAGGGGTGGTAATGTTAGCGATGTTCTAAAAATTGGGAAGCTTTTTGGATTTTTAATCTGGAAACGCACTATCCCTGGGGTCTCAATATGAAAAAAGAAATTATGTATCATTATTGTAACAATCGTTAACATTTTTTCTAGCACCTAATAGATGCAACTATTGTATTAAATATATCTGCTAGACATAACATTAGTCTCTGTTCACAAAAATGATGTCTCATGTTCACTTAATAACTTTATATGATATTGAATTTTTGTTATCTTGTTTTTAACGTTCTGTATATCTTTTTCGATTGTTTTTAGTGTTCCCCGGATGGGCACTGCCCCGTGATGGATATATATTTGTGCCACAGTATAGTGTGTATACCACCTTCTTTACATCAGAGGCACCTATTATCCCGTCGCGGGACACTGCCATCTTAAGTTAACACTCTATAAATGTATTTAATCATGGAATGCTTATATGATAAGAGAAAACGCTAAGTATACATAGTGTGTATTATTTCCGTGATGAAGTTTACTTACTTGCTGAAGATCGCGCAGCCCATTCCCCACCTCATGAATATACCACGACCCACAGGAAATGACAGAAGACTAGTGGGTGGTGTTATCCAGACTGGCGGGGCTTTTAAAATTTGTAGCACGGGTAATGTAGTTATGTTTGTCATGAGTGGATGTTCCGCCAGAAACGCATAGACGCTTTTGAATTCCCAAATGAAAAGAGTCCCAAGTGCAGCTGTTTCTTAGCATGAGACAAAACCTGTCTGGCCAGCCTATGCAGAGGAAGAAGCTGGTGAGGCTTATAATCAACAGGCTTCAATACAGGTCACAGGGAACATAGGCATCTGTCCGGTTGACACCCAACTACGGAGATATCGAAATTGACCCTTCAGGTAATACAAGAAGCCTCTGCCTGTTCTTTGGACTGGCAATTAAAATTTTATATGCAGGACTTCATTAATATCATTGGATTCATCTAAGGTGAGTTTCATATAAGTTTACTAACTGTTTTTTTAACATTGCAGCCATGGAAAGGGACCATTCAAGGAAAAGGGCAATGTTTTTAATCATAGTTGTTAATGAAGTATTTATTTTGGGTGGGTTAAGTTAAGTTTAAACACAAAAGAAAATGTTGAAATTGCTGCCTTTGCACCTCAACAAGAGCTCAGTAAGAGCACATCAATAGGTTGTATGTCCTCTAAAATGGTGCCAATAAAAACACAGCTCACAAATCATATTACTACCGTCAATGGAAAATGTAAAAATTCATTGACATTAAACTTTGTCAATGAAAAAAATTAAATTAAGTTGGTCCCAAAGAATTTAAAGGGGAATTTCATGTTATTAAGATACAAGATGTGCTATACATGTGTAATTGGTAGATGCAAATAAATAGAGCTGTTCAGGCTTTGCTTTCAAGCAGTACATAATTGTTGTGAAAATGAAAGTTATCTTATTGTTCAGAAGCATCTCATGAAAAGTCTTCATTTTATAGCCGATTCTGGTTTCACTTCTCACCCCAATATTTGCATGTAAAATAAGACAAGTAACCAAAGAGGAAACGTTTCCTATGAATGAATTATAATAGAACAAAGTGAAGAACATGCATAATACTTGAGTTTACTTTGGTAACCATAGTCCTATTATTAGAAAATACAAAATGTAACAGTTCTACAAATAGTCTTAATGCTAAATATTACAGTTTTGTCACACAAATATATTACAAACGTCCAGTATTTCGGGGGCAATTTCTGTGGAAGTTCGTGCTGTAGATGCCTCCTTGAACCAGAGTCTGCTATTTTTGTATTACAGTTTTGTATGTGCAGCTGTCTGATCCTGCAGTAATGTGCTACTTCTCCCCCTTTGCTCAACACAGTACAGCATAGAACCAAGGAACTGCAGCATGATGGTAGCATCATACTGGACTAGAGTAACATTGTTGCAGAAGTATTATTAACAATATATACAATAACTTAATGTTTCAAAACAGAGTAATGAATAGAAAGTGTGAAACCTGAAACTGGTAGCAGTAATATGTCAGGAAAAGGAGAAAGGTCAGTGTACAATATGTTCATTGCTGTAGATGCCAAGTCATCCACTGATATAATAAAAGAGAGTAGAGGTGAAGGAGTAAGGCAAGCAGTCCGTTTTTAATAGTCTTCAGTTTTGGGTACTTTCCCATTAAATAGGGAATTCCCAGTTAAATTGAGGAAATAGTTTCTCAGCTTATGCCCCAAAATGGTAAGACTGCATTAACAGCAAGATGAGTTGATAAAATTTCCCTCATTGTGACCTCCCTAAAAGGGGTCTTCTGGGACCTTACCAGTGAAGACTGTAGCGATCAGATGAGATCTTCAGTCTCTTTACTTCCTACCAAGCATTTCACTGTGCAATACCAATGGCAGTACTTGGTATTGCAGCCCAGTCCTACCCACTTGATAGGAACTGAGCTGCAACTAGGTCATGTAATGTGTGACATCACTGACCACTTCTGGCAGCCAATCTGAAATTAAATTCCTGTTAAAGATTTTGTACTGTATCTACACAGTACTTGCTTGGATCCAAAGTGTTTATGGTCCCAATTAATTTTTTTTAGAGGGTGCGATGAACACTTCTCAAATGGTGCTCGTTCCCCATTGGGTAACATTCTCGTCCCAATGGTTCAGGGGTATACATTTTATAACCAATCCTCATTTGGATAGATTTCCTTGTCATCCAAATGTATGGAAGAGCCCTAATCTGAGTCCTATATTATACTTAATGTGGTCTCCATCATGGAAAGAAAAGATCTGTTTCGTTTGATCAAGCTGCTCTTGCTGTCTTCCTGGCAATATTCTAATTTGCAGCGATTCATTGATTCCATAGAGTAAAAGCATTGCCCCACCTTGTACACTCTGGGGAGTAGCGATATGTTGGTAAAACCTTTAATATGCACAGATATAGTACACACAGGGGCAGATTTACTTACCTGGTCCATTCGTGATCCAGCGGCGCGTTCTCTGCGGTGGATTCGGGTCTTCCGGCGATTCACTAAGGCAGTTCCTCCGACGTCCACCTGGTGTCGCTGCTGAGCTGAAGTCCGCCGAAGTTCACAATCCATTGCCGGGTGAAGGTAAGCACATGTCCAGTGATATTTTTTTTTTTTTTTTAAATGCGGCGGTTTCTCCGAATCCGGTTTTACATACGGCCACGCCCCACGATTTCCATCGCGTGCATGCCGGTGCCATTGGGCCACAATCCGATCGTGTGTGCCGAAATCCCGGGGCAAAATCGGCGCTAAACTGAAAAATTCGGTTAACCCATCGAAAAACGTGAATCGAGCCCTTAGTAAATGACCCCCACAGAGTAGTTAACACACTAAGTACAACCGTATTGTAATCCATTATACCCCTCTTACCCCCAACTGATAAAAGTGTCTAGTGGTTACTATATTTAACATGCATTGTAATTGAATGTCTAACTTCCCACTGTGTGTGACTAATTTAAAATCTGTAATGAACAATTTCATGTTGAATAAATACTTACAAATGAAATTAATTATTCACATAAACCTTCAGTAAAATGTAGACCAGGGGTGCATAACCTTTTTTGTTTCGAGGATTAAACTCTCATACCACTCAACTTCAAGGGGTTGTACCAGTAATACAACTTAAAAAAAAAACCCTTCACCACAGTACAGCCAAAAATACAAACCCCAAAAAAAACAAATAGACAATAACTAATATATACCACAGAACATATTAATACTGAGCCCCTCTAATAACAATGGAGACCCCCAGAGACCCCCTAATATTACTGGAGAACCTCATGAGCCCCCAAATAATACTGCATCCCCCATGAGCCCCAATAATACTGGAGCCCCCCTGGTGTTTGCGTGGGTTTCGTCCAGG
Organism: Engystomops pustulosus; assembly: GCF_040894005.1. NCBI lineage: Eukaryota > Metazoa > Chordata > Amphibia > Anura > Leptodactylidae > Engystomops > Engystomops pustulosus. The sequence continues at coordinate 110,525,067 of NC_092417.1, forward strand.
TATTCGAGTTTCCTCCCACACTCCAAAACATGCTAGTAGGTTGATTAGATTGTGAACCCCATTGGGGACAGGTACCGATTTGGCAATCTGTGTGCACTATATAAATAAAGGAATTATTAATACTGAAGACCCTCATGAGCCCCCCAAATAATACTGGACACTTCCCAGAGCCCCCCTAATAGTACTGGAGACCCCCAGAGCCCTCCTAATAACATTGGAGCCCAAAGGGCCCCCAATAACACTGGAGGACCCCCCATTAGTCCCTCTAATAATACTAAAGACCCCCATGAGCGTCTCATATTGGAGACCACCAGAGACCCTTTTTTTTCCATTAGAACAAAAGTTTATTTATATCAACATTATACAAGAATATCATCACATAACAAAAATACGTTCTCTACACAAGCAAGTAAACATACTATAGTATCAGCATAAAGGAACATAGCATAATACATAAGATGTAACATACTGTTTACATTATAGTTCCTTCATCTCTACTAACATTGAAAAGTTTTATTTCCTAAAGTCATTTATTTTACTGCTTGTACCGATTTCTCAGTACAGTTAATCTGATACACCTTTTCTTCACAAAGATAGAATCACACTTTTGCCCCCCCCCCCCAGATGCTCTTTCAGATGCTCCCTAATATTGCTGGAGACCAAGCGTCCCCTAATAATACTGCATTCCCCCATGAGCCCCAACGTTACTGCAGCCCTCCATGTGCCCCCCTAATAATAATGAAGACCCTCATGAGTCCTGTGAATAATACTGGAAACCCCCAGAGCCAACCTAATAATACTGGAATAATACTGCAGACCATACCTACATCCATAGGAGTCAACGGATCCTCAAAAATAAAGGAGGGCACATGCATGATATCTGTACGCAGAGTGTTTTGTTCTTCAAATGTTGCTAGGCAACCAACTGGGCGGGGCAAGAGGTAGATTAGAAACCCATCAGCTTTTTTTTGCATGGAAGTGAAAAAAATGGATACAATATGGTCTGAACACATCATTTTTGCAAATGAGCAGCAGCACGACTGAATGACCCCTTATTTTTTGTTTTTTTGTCTTTTAATTTAACTCTATTATAAGCTTTAAATATTACAATTTCCATAATAATAAATAATCATCTCAATAATAATAATCTCCTTATTAATAATAATAATAATCTCCTTAAAGGGGTTATACGGTCAGAGACATTGCCAAGCATCTTTTAGAAAATCTAAAGTCACTCCCTTCACTGATTTAATGTTATTAGCGATTCTAGGGAGCTTTAGAGATAATGTACCGTATATACTCAAGTGTAAGCCGACCCGAGTATAAGCCGAGACCCCTAATTTTACCACCAAAAACTGGGAAAAACTACTGACTCGAGTATAAGCCGAGGGTGGGAAATGCATTGGTCAAACCCCCCCAGTAGTATACAGCCTGCCAGCCCCCAGTAGTATACAGCCTGCCAGCCCCCAGTAGTATACAGCAAGCCCCTAGTAGTATACAGCCAGCCTGCCCCCACAGCCCTTAAAAAAAAATAAACTTATATACTCACCCTCCGATGTCAGCGCGACTTACCGATGTCCCCTTGGGGAACAGCTACTCCATGTGACCTTTTCAAATATATGAAAACACCCATCACTTGGCTTAGCTACACCCTCTGCTCCTCTACAGCCAATCCTGAGTGAGGGGAGTTATTCATATATTTGGGGGGGGGACTGCTCGTTTCCAGCCCCTCCTATTGGGCAACTGCCTAGTCACAGAGCAGATGCTAATGAAAGGTACAATATAACATCTTTTTTTCTGTCAAACCTATTTTTTATACAAAAACACTTTGGCAGTGTATGTACTATGCTCTGTGGGGACTGGGGGACTTCTAAAAATGGGTCTCCTGGTGACAGGTTCCCTTTAATGAGGATCACAAAGCCACATGAAGATGATAGCAGACCACACCTTTCCTTCAACCAAATGAACTACAAAGTTAAGGCACCTCCCAGGAGACAGACAAACTTACCATACCGATTTGCAGACCAAACCCAGATTTGCAGAATGAATCCACATTGCTAATCCAGTGTCGTGACACCTTTTGTCTCAGAAGGTATTCATTTCCATATAAAAACCAATGGATGGCCTTTCAACCAGGGGTGTATCTACAGTAGTAGCAGCCATAGCAGCTGTTATAGGGCCCACAGTGTCAGGGGCCCCCCCGTTATCCGACTTGACACACTAAAGAGTGGAGGATGTGGAGCATTATATACATTGTACAGCATAATATAATAACAGTGCATCTTCCACAAAACACAGCATGAATTGGCAGCTCAGATAAGAAATGTTGGGTAGACAGAAGGGAGAGCAGAATGGAAGAATGACTTTCCTCTTTTTTCCTGCCATGTACTTCCCCCATGTGGTCAGAAGCTACTGGGACAGATCTGTAGAAATGTGAAAATGTAAATATGAATGCACATAAGTGTATAAATGTGTATAAGAGTGTATAAATAGGAGTACAAAAAAGTAAATTAGTCTTACCGGTAATTCCATTTCCTTTAGTCCACCATGACGACCCCACCTGGAGGATGACCCCTTGACCTCTGTGGGGCCAGGAAGCAGAGAAGGTTAAAAGCCCCACTCCTGCATCCACACTCCAGTGTCTTCCAATAACCACACCGGCATGGATGCAACCATATTTATTGCCTGTTACTTCACAAACAATATCAAGTAAACAATAAGCAAAAAAAAATAAAAATAGGGAGGGAAAATATATGGGCCCTCATGGTGGACTAAAGGAAATGGAATTACCGTTAAGACTAATTCACTTTTTCCCTTACGTCCCCCATGACGGCCCCACCGGGAGATATACCAGATGAACACATTTTTTAGGGAGGGACTACAGCTTGTAATATTTTTCTCCCGAAGGAGAGGTCAGATTGATTTGGAATGTCCAGTCTATAGTGTTTAGCAAAGGTCAGAGGTGAGGACCAGGTAGCTGCTTTGCATATTTGCTCAATCGAAGCTCCTCTCTTTTCAGCCCAGGATGCCGCCATTGCTCTGGTTGAATGCACTGTCACTGATTCTGGGGATGATCTATCAAGAGCCTCATAAGCTTCTTTAATCACAGTCTTTAGCCATCTGGCTATAGAGGCCTTAGAGGCTTTCCTGCACTTGTTCTTTCCTTGAAATTGGAGAAGGATTTTAAAACTACCAAAAGCTGGCGTAAGGACTTTAATGTACCTGAGAACTGTTCTTCTTACATCTAGAGAGTGCCACAGGACCTCCTTAGGAGATTTTGGGTTCTGGCAGATAGAGGGCAAAACCACCTCTTAGTTCCGGTGGAAGGCTGTGCAGACCTTTGGAATAAAGTTTGGGTCTAAGGTTAGTGTGATCCTGTCATCAGTAATCAGACAATAAGGTTCCATAATAGATAACGCCTGAATCTCCCCAACTCTTCTAGCCGTAGTGACTGCTATTAGAAAAGCTGTTTTGAGTGTTAAGTTCCTAATAGATATGGAATCAAGAGGTTCAAAATGAGGACCTGTCAGAAAGTTTAGAACTAAAGACAAGTCCCAAGGAGCTACAGACATCTTAATTGGTGGTCTAATTCTGTTAGTAGCTTTCTCAAACCTTTTTATCCATTTATGCTCTACTTATGAGGAGTCATAGAAGACACTTAAGGCTGCAACTTGCACTTTAAGGGTACTGGTTTTTAATCCCTTGTCGAATCCAGCCTGCAAGAAATCCAGGATCTGTAAGAGATTTGGAGATTGGTCAGGGGGGATAGATCCACAGAAGGACACAAATTTATTCCATATTTTTAGATATATGGCTGAAGTGACTGGTTTCCTGCTAGCCTGTAAGGTAGATATTACCTTTTCTGATAAACCTTTAGTTCTTAAGAGTCTCCTTTCAGGACCCATGCTGAGAGACTGAGACCCTGAGGGTTTGGATAGACCAGTGGACCCTGGAATAAAAGATCTTCGGTCGGGTAGCAGAATGAGTTCTGCTAGAGCCATCTTCTTCAAAAGAGGAAACCAGCTCCAGAAGGAGACAATCAGGATCGTTCTGACCCTGTCCCTCTGAATTTTTTGTATAACTCTGGCTATGACTGGCAGAGGGGGAAATGCGTAGGATAGGTGTGCATCCCACCTGTGGCTGAACGCATCCAACTGGGACAGTGCCTCTGTATGAGTCAGAGAGTAAAAATACTTTGCTTTTGAGTTCTCTCGTGGCGAAGAGGTCCACTACTGGCACACCCCACATTTGGGTCAGATGGCAGAACACTTCTTGATTCAGGCACCACTCGTTCTGATCTACCTTCCTCCTGCTCAGAAAGTCCGCAATCAGATTGTCTTTGCCCCTTAGATGGACTGCGGGTAAAGAGGCTATATTCATTTCTGCCCAATAGAAGATTTCTGCCGAGAGGTCCATAAGATCTGGGGATCTTGTTCCTCCTGGATGTTGGAGATAGGATCTTCACATGAAGGCCCTTTAGCAAATGACTTGCCACCTTCATGGCTTCCAGGAATGCTCTTAATTCTTGATAATTCGAGGACATCTTCAGAAAGTAAGGAGGCCAATTCCCCTGAAAATAGGCGCCTGCCACATTTGCTCCCCAGCCCTTCTTGCTTGCGTTGGTCTGAACTATAGTAAGTGGCCAAGGATGCCATGGTATCCCTTTCTCTAGGTGAGCTGGATTGATCCACCAAGATAGAGCTGTTCTTACTGCTGGGGTTATGCTGAGGAGATAATCTAAATGCAGATGGTCTCTGTCCCAAGCCTGGAGGATCCAGCCTTTTACTACCCTTGTATGATACTGTGCCCACTGGACACACTGGATACATGCTGTGAGTTGCCCCAGAAGTCTCATAGACTCTCTTATTGAGCATCTTTGTTTCCTCAGAAAATCTTTTACCTGAAGCATGAGGTGTTCTTTTTCTTCTGGAAGAAAGGATCTCTGACTGATGGAATCCAGGAGTATCCCCAGGAAAACTATGCTCGTGCCTGGATCCAGAGAGGACTTCTCCAAATTTATAATCCAGCCCAGTTTCTGCAATGTCTGGATTGTCAAATTCCTGTGAAGGATCAGCTCCTCCCGTGTCTTTGCTATAATAAGTAAATCGTCCAGATAAGGAACTACTAGGACCTGCTGGGTTCTCAATAATGCAATCATTTCTATAATTATTTTGGAAAAAATTCTCCGGGCAGATGAAATCCCGAATGGAAGGGCCTTGTACTAAAAGCAGAGATGTTCCCCTTCCGGTGAGAATCGCAAACCTCAGGAACTTCTGTGAAGGCAGATAAATCGGCACATGGTAGAACGCATCTTTTAGGTTGATCGAGCACATGTATGCTCCCTGATGGATTAGAGTTGTTGCTGATCTTACTGACTCCATCTTGAATCTGCGGTACTGAAGATGTAGGTTTAGCTGTCTGAGGTTGCAAATCATTCTGTGCGACCCGTTGGGCTTCTGGATAAGAAAAAGAGGAGAGAAGTGGCCTTTCCCCATCTTTCTTTGGGAACCGGGGAAATTACGTCCAACAGAAGGAGTTTTTGAACTTCCTGAAATATCAATACTTAAGTCTCCTCCAGATTGGTCAGGTTGAATTTGCATGGAGGAAGGGAGGAGAGTTCTAATTTGTATCCTCTTATTATGTCCAGGATCCAAGGGTTTGATGTTATGCTGGACCACTGAGCATAAAACCGAAGAAGCCTCCCTCCAACCCTGGCGTCATTGTTTCCTGAAGGGTGCAGTATTACTTGAGCTGAGAAGGAAGCCTCTACCTTTTCCACCCTCTGGATAACTGCAGCGGCCCTGCTTTCCTTTTCCTCTGTAGGAACTTCTCTGATCTTTATAATCCTGAAAGGGCTGTTTCTTAGGTACATTTTTGATATCCGGAAAACCCTTTTTATCTGCCGCCTTTTCTAGGATAGAATCCTAGTTCAGGTCCAAATACGAACTCGCCTTCAAAGGGGATGGTACATAACTTAGATTTTGATCTTACATCACCTCCCCATTGTCTTAACCATAGGCTCGTTCTTTGGCCGAAAATCTCACCGATTCCCCTGAAGCATCAGCAATGAAGGCAGTTGCGGATTTTAGAGTAGGTAGTTTGTCCAGGAGAAGTTCTCTAGGAGTTCCACTTTTAATGTGATTCTCTAGTTCAGACAACCAGAAGTACATGGTTCATGCTATAGATGTTGTAGCTACGTTTGCTTTTAAATTCAGCATGGTGGTCTCCCAGACTTTCTTGAGCAGGCTGTCCGCTTTCCTATCCATTGGATTCTTTAGTTTAATAGAATCCTCAAAGGGCAAGTCCGTGCGCTTTGTTAATTTGGTAACTTGGATATCCACTTTAGGTGAAGTATTCCAGAACCTTGTTTCCCCTTCATCAAACCGAAGACGGTTTCTGAACTCCTTAGAAACTGACACCTCCTTTTCTGGATTCCTCCATTCCTCTAGAATCCATCGCTTAAGGGTGTTATTAATAGGAAACATTTTTGGAACTCTGAGAATACCAAACAGTTCGTCTTGGATAGACTTAGTTTCTTCTACCTCCTCAATTTTTAAAGTATCACGAATTGTCTTTAATAGTTGATCCAAGTCCTCAGAAGAAAAAAGGTATCTGGATTCCATTTTAGAGGAAGAGCTAGAGGTAGGAGGATCCAATCCTAAGGAATCTCTAAGGGATGACTCCCCATCTGAGTCAGGTTCAGATTCTGAAATGCACATCAAAGGTCTCTGGCGGACCCTGGGAGTGGAGAGAAGCTATGGAGGTGGCAACTGACGTCTGTATTTCCCCTTTAATAAAGGAACATATTTCGTCCATAAATCCTGATCTCTCTTCTTTCAAGAGATTATCCAGACAGTCTTTACACACAGGCTTCTTATAGGCTGGAATGAGCTTTGCATAGCACATATTACATTTACATTCCTTGCTCCTAACTCTCTCCGTAGGCTCCTACCAAGAGAAGGAGTGATTGTTTTATATAAGGGGATATAGTGTATATATATATGAGCCCCTACCCCTAATACACATGGGCACTTACAGGAGCCGTGGATAGGGGTTCCTGCATAGAAGTCTCCATGGAAAGGATATCACAAGGAAAGACAGAAACCTCCATAAGACCTACACATAATAACACAAGTGTGGTAAATATCAAGGCTTACCCCGCTGATTTATCAATATGCCCAAATACCTTGCACTGCAGGTTGGGGATCGACTCCTTAGTCAGGCTCCTTGAGCAAGAGATCGCTGCTTAGTAGACCTCAGATGCAGAGTGACTACCTGCGGTCTGTTGTTTTTGAACTTACCGCCCTCAGCGGAGTAGCGGCGCGTCACTTCCGGTGCGACAGGAAGTCGTCACCACGTGGAGCACATGACCAGTGGGGAGCGTCGTCCCGTGCGACTCCTGTCAACACCGCCGGGGCACGTGACCGGAGTCTCGAGCGTGCTGCCCGGCTTCCGGGTACCCTGGAACTCATCGGAGTCGGGGGTACAGCTGGAGCAACAGTCCCTTCAGGCAATGCACCAAAGCGAGGTCCAGGACTGGTAGGGTAAGGGTAGATACCCGCGCCTGTACGGCGCCCCCCCCCCCACAGCCCCACCCGGAGGAGGAACGTGAGGAACTGCTCCCTGCCCTGTATGGGGACATGAAGACACTGGAGTGTGGATGCAGGGGAGGGGCTTTTAACCTTCTCTGCTTCCTGTCCCCACAGAGGTCATCCTCCAGGTGGGGCCGTCATGGGGGACGTAAGGGAAATTAGGTATTTTAGGGAAGCAATTATTTCAGTTAGCAATTAGATTGTGAGCCCCATGGGGACAGGGACTGATTTGGCAACCTATTATTATTCATTTTTATTAGCTAAAATAGCTAAAATAAAGGAGGGGGGTGTCCAAAACAACCATCTAAGGGAACCTGTCAGGTTCACACATTCACCTAGTGAAAGGTACCCATAGCCTCTTAAATGTTATTTCCCAATCTGCTTTTATAATTAACATTACTGCTTCTACTCACATCTAAAAGTATATAAAGTATACCTGGCTTCATGCAAAGCAAACTGCATCAAGTCATGGGGGTCCCTGTGTCGTCATCATCATCATTATTATCTCCTCTCTGCTCTGCTAGCTCTTCATCCTTTCCCCCCATGCAGCTGTGCTCTAAGCAAATCTCTGCTCAGCTCACTTCTGCCGGAGGGAGGGAGTGAGGGAGGAAGAGCTAGCAGAGCAGAGGGGAGATAAACAGGGATCCAAGATTCAATACAGTTTTCTGTCAAGGACCCAGGTATGCTTTTATATACACTTTTAAAACTAAGTGGAAGTAGTAATGTCAAATTATAAAAGCAGATCGGGAAATAGTATTAACAATGTTGTAAGAAGCTGTTATTGGATGAAAACGATAAAATTCTGATGACAGGTTCTCTTTAACCATTTATATGTTGTACATCATATATGCCATTCAGCAAACGTTTAGTATATTCCATGACAATGTGATACATTCACTTAATTCATTGGTTGGGTATAAAAGCCGGTTGTCATGCATAGAAGCAATGATTGTATTATAGTAATTTAGATCACACTTATTATACACAGGAAGTACATGACTAAATGCTTATTTATAGAGCATCCTGTTTACTCAACTGTAAAATACACATGTAAAAGGTTATTGGAATAATAGAATATGTTACTTGTCCGTACCTAGGGTTTCCCAGAACTTAAATATTTTTCATATTTTTCCCCAGTGTAAATAAGATGGGAATAAGTATTGTGGGGTCTCATCCATTTACATCACATGTTACATTACTGTATATTATATAACCTAGTCTGCTTTTTTACATTCTAATTAGTGAACCTTAATCCAATTAAGACATGAAAACGCAGTGTAGGACTAACCCTGGGATCACAAATCTTTTCCTACCAGGCTCCCTACCAACTGCTTTAGTTTCACAAAAAAGCAACCCCAATCACAGCCCCATAGCCAGGAGGCATTATGAGTAATGAAATGTGGTGACACAAAAAAAATAAATAAATAAAATAAAATAAAGTGATTTCACCCCATTTAAAAAAAATGTAAACAAATTAGGTGTTGTACTGACCAGGAGAATAAAGTCATTAACAGGCGAACACAAAAAAAAAAAAAAAAAATGGTTAATCAAGGTAAATAATTTCTATGTCCCCCATGGTGCCATTTAAACATTTAACACAACCCACAAAAAACAAATCCTCATACAGCCATGGAAAAACTTCACCCTTTAACTTTTGAATGTTGAAAGTGAAAACAAAACAAAACTGTTCTTGGACATTTAGGTCCAAAACAGGGTGGTCACTAAGAGGTTTTAATAATGAAATTCCAGACAGCTTTAGTTACCACTAGAGATGAGCGAGCACTAAAATACTCGGGTACTCGTTATTCGAGACAAACTTTTCCCGATGCTCGAGTGCTCGTCTCGAATAACGAGCCCCATTGAAGTCATGGGGAGACTCGAGCATTTTTCAAGGGGACCAAGGCTCTGCACAGGGAAGCTTGGCCAAACACCTGGGAACCTCAGAAAAGGATGGAAACACCACGGAAATGGACAGGAAACAGCAGGGGCAGCATGCATGGATGCCTCTGAGGCTGCTTAATCGCACCATTATGCCAAAATTATGGGCAACAGCATGGCCATGACAGAGTGACAGAATGAAGCTAGATAGCATCTAAAACATCCAATAATTGACCCTGACACTATAGGGGACGGCATGCAGAGGCAGCGGCAGCAGGCTAGAGAGTGTCATGGCGACATACCCTAAATGGACTCAGGCTTCAAACCAATGGGTGGCAGAGAGGAACCAAAGGAGGTGAGCAAGAAGCGCTCAAATAATATCGGTACATGATAAAAGTTTGCCAGTATATTTTGTGGATTACACAGCAGGGTGGCGACAAAGTTAACATGGAAGCCATGAAAACAACCCAAAATTCTGCCTGACACAGCTCGTTTGATAAGGGGACCATGTATGGAGGCAGTGAACTAGTAGTAGATTAAAGGTGCTGCAGTTAAAACTATGTTAGTTGGATCTTGGCATGGAGCTGGCGCTCCGCTGCCAGGCGAGCTTTCGCCAATCCAAGCCCCTGTCTCTAGGCTACTCCCCAAACAGCACTTCTAAGAACCTTTTGTATAAGATCAAGTGTAGTAGCGTTCTTATAAGTTTGGGATATGGCGGGTGAGGGGAATGTAAACAGATGCGCAAGAAGCGCTGAAATAATATCGGTAAATGATAAAAGTTTGCCAGTATATTTTGGGGATTACACAGCAGGGTGGCGACAAAGTTAACAAGTTTGATGTGGAATGCCCTGTAATAGCTCTTGGGCGGTGTGCCTTTTATCGCTTAGGCTCAGCAGTTTGAGCACCGCCTGCTGTCGCTTAGCGACGGCACTGCTACTGTGCCTAGAGCTACCGACTGATGGCGCCATGGCCACGGATGGTAATTCGGAGGAGGAGGAGGTGGAGGAGGGGTGGGAGGAGGAGGAGGTATAGTAGGCCTTTGAGACCTGGACCGAGGTAGGCCCCGCAATCCTCGGCGTCGGCAGTATATGACCAGCCCCAGGGTCAGACTCGGTCCCAGCCTGCACCAAGTTAAGTGTAGTAGCGTTCTTATAAGTTTGGGATATGGCGGATGAGGGGAATGTAAACAGATGCGCAAGAAGCGCTGAAATAATATCCCTAAATGGTAAAAGTTTGCCAGTATATTTTGTGGATAACACAGCAGGGTGGCGACAAAGTTAACAACTTTGATGTGGAATCCATGAAAACAACCCAAATTTGTGCCTGACACACCTCGTTTGATAAAGGGACGATGTATGGAGGCAGCTATATGGACGACTTTTGGAGGTAGCAATGGAGACAACGTGTGGAGGCTGCTATGGAGACAATTTAATTTGGATAGTGCCTGTATGTGGCAGTCCAAAAAAGTTTTCAAACCAAAGGAGCAGGTAGGTGGCCCTCCAGAAAAATGAAATAGATTGAGTGCCTGTATGTGGCAGTCCAAAAAAGTTTTCAAACCAGAGGAGCAGGTAGGTGGCCCTCCAGAAAAATGAAATAGATTGAGTGCCTGTATGTGGCAGTCCAAAAAAGTTTTCAAACCAGAGGAGCAGGTAGGTGGCCCTCCAGAAAAATTGAATAGATTGAGTGCCTGTATGTGGCACTCCCAAAAATTTTTTAAAACAGAGGACCGGGTAGGTGGCCCTCCAGAAAAATTAAATGCATAAAGTACTATAGCTAGAGCCAGTGGGCCCTGTCAAAAAATAGCCAGTTTCCTCTGCTTTACTGTACAAAGAGGAGGAGAAGGAGGAAAATGAGGAGGAGGAGGAGGAGTGCATAAATTATTCAGGTTGAGCTTCCTTCACCTGGTGGAGATTGGAAATTATGAGAAATCCAGGCTTTATTCATCTTAATAAAGATAAGCGTACACGCCTGTCAGTCGACAGGCGTGTACGCTTATCGGTGATGATGCCACCAGCTGCACTGAAAACCCGCTCGGACAAGACGCTAGCGGCAGGGCAGGCAAGAACCTCCAAGGCGTACAGCGCCAGTTCGTGCCACATGTCCAGCTTTGAAACCCAGTAGTTGTAGGGAGCTGTGTGATCATTTAGGACGATGGTATGGTCAGCTACGTACTCCCTCACCATCTTTCTGTAAAGATCAGCCCTACTCTGCCGAGACTGGGGACAGGTGACAGTGTCTTGCTGGGGTGACATAAAGCTGGCAAAAGCCTTGTAAAGCGTACCCTTGCCAGTGCTGGACAAGCTGCCTGCTCGCCTACTCTCCCTCGCTACTTGTCCCGCAGAACTACGCACTCTGCCGCTAGCGCTGTCAGAAGGGAAATACTGTTTCAGCTTGTGCACCAGGGCCTGCTGGTATTCATGCATTCTCACACTCCTTTCCTCTCCAGGGATGAGAGTGGAAAGATTTTGCTTGTACCGTGGGTCCAGGAGAGTGAATACCCAGTAATCGGTGCTGGAATAAATTCTTTGAACGCGAGGGTCACGGGATAGGCAGCCTAGCATGAAATCTGCCATATGCGCCAGAGTCCCAACGCGCAAGAATTCACTCCCCTCACTGGCCTGACTGTCCATTTCCTCCTCCTCCAACTCCTCTTCTTCTGCCCATACACGCTGAACAGTGAAGGTCTGAGCAATGCTCCCCTCTTGTGTCTCGCCAACATTCTCCTCCTCTTCCTCCTCATCCTCCTCCACCTCCACCTCCTCCGATATGCGCTGAGAAACAGACCTGAGGGTGCTTTGGCTATCAACAAGGGAATCTTCTTCCCCCGTCTCTTGTGACGAGCGCAAAGCTTCCGACTTCATGCTGATCAGAGAGTTTTTCAACAGGCCAAGCAGCGGGATGGTGAGGCTGATGATGGCGGCATCACCACTGACCATCTGTGTTGACCCCTCAAAGTTACTCAGCACCTGACAGATATCAGACATCCACGTCCACTCCTCATTGTAGACTTGAGGAAGCTGACTGACCTGACTACCAGTTCTGGTGGAAGTTGACATCTGGCAGTCTACAATCGCTCTGCGCTGCTGGTAAACTCTGGATAACATGATTAATGTTGAATTCCACCTCGTGGGCACGTCGCACAACAGTCGGTGAGCGGGCAGTTGGAGGCGGCGCTGCGCTGCCCTGAGAGTGGCAGCATCTGTGCTGGACTTCCTGAAATGCGCACAGATGCGGCGCACCTTCGTGAGCAAATCTGACAGATTGGGGTATGTCTTGAGGAAACGCTGAACTATCAGATTTAACACATGGGCCAGGCATGGCACATGTGTCAGTCTGCCGAGTTGCAGAGCCGCCACCAGGTTACGGCCGTTGTCACACACAACCATGCCTGGCTTCAGGTTCAGCGGTGCCAGCCACAGATCAGTCTGCGCCGTGATGCCCTGTAATAGTTCTTGGGCGGTGTGCCTTTTATCGCCTAGGCTCAGCAGTTTGAGCACCGCCTGCTGTCGCTTAGCAACGGCACTGCTGCTGTGCCTAGAGCTAGCGACTGATGGCGCCATGCCCACGGATGGTAATTCGGAGGAGGAGGTGGAGGAGGGTTGGGAGGAGGAGGAGGCATAGTAGGCCTTTGAGACCTGGACCGAGGTAGGCCCCGCAATCCTCGGCGTCGGCAGTATATGACCAGCCCCGGGGTCAGACTCGGTCCCAGCCTCCACCAAGTTAACCCAATGTGCCGTCAGCGATATATAGTGGCCCTGCCCGGCAGCACTCGTCCACGTGTCCGTGGTCAGGTGGACCTTGTCAGAAACGGCGTTGGTCAGGGCACGGATGATGTTGTCTGACACGTGCTGGTGCAGGGCTGGGACGGCACATCAGGAAAAGTAGTGGCGGCTGGGGACCGAATACCGAGGGGCGGCCGCCGCCATGAGGTTGCGAAAGGCCTCGGTCTCTACTAGCCTGTAGGGCAGCATCTCCAGGCTTAGCAATCTGGAGATGTGGACATTAAGGGCTTGGGCGTGCGGGTGGGTTGCACTATATTTTCTTTTCCGCTCCAGCGTCTGGGGTATGGAGAGCTGAACGCTGGTGGATGCTGTGGAGGATCATGGAGGCGATGATGGGGTTTTTGTGCCAGGGTCCTGGGCAGGGGGCTGACTATCAGCTGACACAGGGGAAGGAGCAGTGGTGTGCACGGCCGGAGGTGAACGGGCTTGGTGCCACTGATTCGGGTGTTTAGCATTCATATGCCTGCGCATACTGGTGGTAGTTAAGCTAGTAGTGGTGGAACCCCTGCTGATCCTGGTTTGGCAGAGGTTGCACACCACAGTCCGTCGGTCATCCGGTGTTTCCTTAAAGAACCTCCAGACTTCTGAAAATCTAGCCCTCGCCGCGGGAGCCCTCGCCACGGGAGCTTCACTACGTGACACATTTGGCGCTGATGCACCTGCTCTGGCCCTGCCTCTCCGTCTGGCCCCACCACTGCCTCTTCCAACCTGTTCTGCTATAGGACTCTCCTCCGTCTCAGAAGCACTGTGTTCACCCGGCCTCTCAACCCAGCTTGGGTCTGTCACCTCATCATCCTCCGATCCCTCAGTCTGCTCCCCCCCTCGGACTTCCTGCCCTGACAACAACTTCACCACTGTCTGACAACCGTGTCTCCTCATCGTCGGACACCTCTTTACACACTTCTTCCACTACGTCAAGAAGGTCATCATCACCCACAGACTGCGACTGGTGGAAAACCTGGGCATCGGAAAATTGCTCAGCAGCAACCGGACAAGTGGTTTGTGAGTGTGGGAAGGGTCCAGAAAACAGTTCCTCAGAGTATGCCGGTTCAAATGCCAAATTTTCCTGGGAAGGGGCAGACTGGGGGGGAGGAGGCTGAGGTGCAGGAGCTGGAGGAGTGCCGATTTCGGTGACATGGGTGGACTGCGTGGAAGACTGACTGGTGGACAAATTGCTCGAAGCATTGTCGGCAATCCACGACATCACCTGTTCGCACTGTTCTGGCCTCAACAGTGCTCTACCACGAGTCCCAATAATTTCAGACATGATGAACCTAGGGAGTGTAGCTCTGCGACGTTCCCCTGCTCCCTCATCAGCAGGTGGTGTCTCACCCCACCCAGGACCACGGCCTCTGACCCCTGCAGTAGATGGACGCCCACGTCCCCGTCCTCTACCCCTAGCCCTCGGGTTAAACATTTTGAAAATGAAAGTTATATAACTTTAATTGTTTTTTTAACTTTTTTTTGTGTTTTTTTGTGTTTTTTAGTTTTTTTTTGGGTTTTTTAGTTTTTAAAACCAAACAATGCTATCCTATTGCTATGGCTATTTTCTAGCCAAGTATGAAAGCACACTGCTATGCCAGATGAGATGACGCTGAGTTATGAAAAAATAAACGTAAAATAAAAAGGAAATGGCAGACTGTGCCTAATTGAAATCCAACCCCTAATAAATTATCCCACTTCGGTCTTTGCGATGGATATGTGCGTCACTAAGGGCTAAACACAGCGGTCGCAAGTCTCACTCCAAATTCCTCACAATTGGCTAGTATATGCACTGCAGCAAGGAAAGCCACCAGCAGATCAACCAGAAATAAAATATATATAACGCTATTGTAGGCGTAAGTAAGCCGTTTGGATTCTCCTTTGGCTATTTTCTAACCAAGTATGAAAGCACACTGATGAGATGACGCTGAGTTATGAAAAAATAAACGTAAAATAAAAAGGAAATGGCAGACTGTGCCTAATTGAAATCCAACCCCTAATAAATTATCCCACTTCGGTCTTTGCGATGGATATGTGCGTCACTAAGCGCTAAACACAGCGGTCGCAAGTCTCACTCCAAATTCCTCACAATTGGCTTGTATATGCACTGCAGCAAGGACAGCCACCAGCAGATCAACCAGAAATAAAATATATATAACGCTATTGTAGGCGTAAGTAAGCCGTTTGGATTCTCCTTTGGCTATTTTTAAACCAAGTATGAAAGCACACTGATGAGATGACGCTGAGTTATGAAAAAATAAACGTAAAATAAAAAGAAACTGGCAGACTGTGCCTAATTGAAATCAAACCCCTAATAAATTTTCCCACTTTGGTGTTTGAGGTGGATATGTGTGTCACTAAGAGCTAAACACAACGGTAGCAAGTCCCCCTGCAAATTCCTCACAATATGGTACTAGCTGCATTACTAGTGCCAGCAAGCCCAGCCACAAGCAAACAAAAAAAAAAAAGTATAACGTTATTGTAGCCCTAAGAAGGGCTGTTGGGTTCTTGTTGAATCACTCCTGCCTAACACTATTCTAATAGAACACCCTAACGCTTTCCCTGACCAGCAGCAGCTCTCTCCCTAGCGGCATCCAGACACAGAATGATCCGAGCAGCGCGGGCAGCGGCTAGTCTATCCCAGGGTCACCTGATCTGGCCAGCCAACCACTGCTATCGACGTGTAAGGGTACCACGTCATGCTGTTTGGAGTGCAGAGTCTCCTGGCATGTGATTGGCTCTGTTTCTGGCCGCCAAAAAGCAAAACGGCGGGAGCTGCCATTTTCTCGAGCGGGCGAAGTATTCGTCCGAGCAACGAGCAGTTTCGAGTACGCTAATGCTCGAACGAGCATCAAGCTCGGACGAGTATGTTCGCTCATCTCTAGTTACCACCAAAGGGAGCTTAGGAGCTTACAGGACGTTCTCTGCCTGTAAAGTGCATGAAAATATGTGCTGTTGACTATGATTTTGTACTAAGTTTGCAATCTGTCCTACACTAATCTGAACACTGCCTTATTTTACTCATGGCTTTATTAATTGATTTCTACCACACCTTTTTGTCAGCTGCTGACTTTGTTCTAGGCTTCAGACAGTAAAAGGGATATTCCCACTTTAGCAAATTAATGTTATTGTTTGTATGATGAAAAATAAAACAATTTTCGAATATACATTTTGTATCAATTCCTCACGGTTTTCTAGATCTCTGCTTGCTGTTCCTCCGACGTCCACCAGGTGGCGCTGCTGCGCTGAAGTTCCCCGCGGCCCGCCGGAATGCACCATCCTATACCTGGTGAAGGTAAGCGCGAGTCCCGCGGCTTTTTTTTTTTTTTAAATGCGGCGGTTTTTCCGAATCCGTCGGGTTTTCATTCGGCCATGCCCTCCGATTTCTGTTGCGTGCAT